>NC_083620.1:5667500-6867500 GCF_963584025.1 Labrus mixtus
TGCTGTGCATCTGAGTGTGTGTGAGTCATCGACTGTACAAAACTTGGACGTGGTCTCACTGACTTCTTCCACTGGTTTCTGAAGAGGCTTTGGGAAGCTAAACGGGGGCGCTCGCCATATTGGAAATGTTTCTTTCTCCACCTAACTTTTGATCAATCTAGGAACAAACAAATAGGTGGAGCCGAAGCGGACCTTGAAGGGCGCAGTGACACAAGTACTCGGTAGAACGACAGAAAACATTCAACCCCTTCAGTGTGTACAAACATCGAAATGAGCTATGGAGTCAAAAATGTTTTTTGTGCTATTTACTTCTGCTGTTAACATTAGCGTTTTCATACGGGACCAAATTGGGGTTCCTTGGCTTTTGCAGATTTTTGCACTTCTCCATCTGCTTCATTTTTTTAACACTGGTCATTGCTGCTTGGTGTGTTTATATAGTTATAGTAAAATCATCTGTGTTTACAAAAAAAAGAACAACAATTTTTAGAATTTTTGAATCTATTTAATATCTCAGAAGATAAGAATCCCACCTCGAGTATCATGTGTTACTGTAATGTATTATCTGAAGTGAAACATCTGTATTGATCACTATAGACTGACCCCATTTAGAACTATAAAGTAAATCTTATCTCCTACATGAACCCAGATGGGCTTATTTCCACATAACAATGATGTGCATCTTTATTTTTCTCACTGGAATGCCACTTGTGTACATGACAGTTATTTTTGTTGAACTTGTGAGGATATTTAAAATGTTGTTGTGCTGGAGTATGGATGACAATAAAACGCACATGTGCTTTTATTTCCCCCCTCCTACTGTAGGTGCTGCAGGGTCACCCAGCCTCAAAGACTGTGAACGCAGACAGTTTTCATTTAGTCTGGCTTGCTTTGCACTCATTAGTCACTAGTCTGGGTTTCTGTGTCCCATGGTGGTCTAAATGTGTTCAGAGGGCTTTTCCACTCCGACAAGGACGCAGTTTGTGGGGAAAACAGCACATAGTTTCAGTTTTTTTATGACACCGTAATGGTTTAATATGATGGAATCATATTTAATAAACTAGAAATTAGTACAAAATGTTGCCCAGGGAGGGAATTTCGGGTTTACAGCGTGTCTGAGCAGCATCCAAATCCACTTCGATAACACTCAGAGTGTAAGGTTAAGACAAAGAAACATGAGGAGTGATGTCACTTCCTGAATGAAAGAGAGAATGGAGACAAGAGAGGATGAAAAAGGGCAGCAGAGTGAGGTAACCATGTGCAGATGGACTTTGTGTGTGCGTGTGCGTGTGTGTGTGTGTGTGAGAGAGAGAGAGAGAGAGAGAGAGAGGGAGAGAGAGAGAGAGAGAGAGAGAGAGAGAGTGTGCGTGTGCAGGCAGCTGCAGGAAGGATCCTGCTGAGAAAGAGCAGGACGTCTTGTCATCCACTGTGGCCCCAACATCAAGACACACTCACGCACACACACAGACGCACACACATCAAAGAGTGTGTGGCCGGTGTCGTTCCAGCACTTTTGTGATGGGAGGCAAACAACAACAGCATCGCACACACACTTAAAACGTACACACACACACACGCACACAATATGTGACTCACACGCTAACACACACACATTAACAGTATAATCAGCCACATTCATGCATACAAACAGAAATGCACATGCTCACACACACACACACACACACACACACACACACACATGCAGCCCACATAATGGGCCATTTCAGCACCGAGACCACAGCTAATACAGTAAATGACAGGGGAGGACTGGGAGAGAGCCAAGCTAAATGTGACACTGATTTTCTCTGGTGTGTGTGTGTGTGTGTGTGCGCTTCTATGTGTGTTTACCGCCCTGACACCAGGACGCTACATGGCTGGAGCCCAGATGCTGGTGTGGCCACTACGTTGTTTGGTCCCGACCTATTATGGCACACTCAGATACACAGAAACACACAAACTGGGTGTAACACACAGAGACACACACGCACACAGTGCTGTCCTTAAACAACATGGCTGTGGTGTTGGAAACTTTGACCAGAGTGTCAGTGGAAGCTTCAAAGCAGCGTAATGAGAGAGAAGAGAAAAACCAGTCAACAAGGAAGCTCACACCAGTCCAAGAGTCAGAAATACACTCCACACACCAGTTCACTGCCCCGGGGTGGGGTGGGGGAGTGGGTGGGGGGATGATTGTGGTGAGTAATAGAGTGAGGACATTAGATAATTAGTTCAAGAATGGAATAAAATGTTTCTGTGTTTGATGAATAATACTGACGACTGACTGAAAAATGATCTTAAGATGCTTTGCTAAGTGTGACCCATATAAGGTAGAAGTAAAAGCATATTAAGATCATAATTCATGTTCAACAACTTCCCAACTCACTGTCAATAAGCAGTAATTAGGAGCTGCAGACTCTTAGTAAATGGTCCATTAGCTGTAGATTATGGTAATGTAGAAAAAGGTACTTATAAGCAGCCAGTATGCTACTAGTTAGCATGCTAATACTCAACTAGTTAATGGTGAATATTGTGATAATTTAAAGTGTTACCATCTTCTTTTTTAATTGTATTTACTTTATAAATCTGGAGAGAATTTAAGCTCTGTTAGCTGTCATTGTGAAACACACTTCAAACACACACACTCAGGCCTGAAAGCATGAACGGGACTTCTCAGACATCATTAGTTTCTTTTTACAGACTCTACCTCAAAGATGTAGAATCTTTACTCAGGGGTCTCGAGTCACTATGGGAAGTGCTCTTGTTTCCGGCTCCCATTGGCAGCATTCTGATGAAAATTCATTAAATTGAACAACTAACAATCAGACATACATCAAACATTTCAATGACAGATACGTAACACTGCTTGAAAGCAAATCAGCGTTTCAAAATCCCTGTCGACCTGAAGCACATTTCAAATGATCGATGTGACCTCCATTCAACTAACAAACATTTTTTAAGTTTTTTTCTTCTCCATTGGGCGCCGACCTGACAAAGTTCGACTTTTAACTTTTAGAATTCCCCATCATAATTACCGTAACAATGTGGTTATCATTGCTACCTTGAAATAAAAAAAGGGGCCACATCGTGCTGTTGTTAGCTTAAGCATCAAAATGTTGTTGATGTTAAAGATATGGACCAACAATGTGTCTTATTGTTCAGTTTTGTGTCCACACTTAATTTAACAAACAAACTGATTAAACGAGCAAACACGGACTTGATGGCACTAACAAGTAACTCTTTGAACAGACAGCTGGACGACCTTTCATCGTGATACACGCTATGTGCCCCTCAATTATATTCAGTGACACACAACAAATCATTCTGTTCTTCACTGCTACTTCATTTATCCTCTTTTGGGGGTAACAACAGAGCCAAGTAAAAAAACGTGTTCGAGAGCATTCTAAGCAAAGATTAAAACTAGTCATAAATAAATATGGAGAGGTACAAGCTGATGATAAAAAAAACAATGCATTCATTACCCTGTATGATGTTTGTTGTCACTATGACACATTACATACGTATCCAAACATTCATCAAGAGCCAAGCCCACACTTCAAGATTATTTAATTTGAACAGATGATGAAAATTTGACACACAAATAATCTGGATCGGTTTTCTTCCTTTAGTGTGTGGAGAGCAACGATATGACCTAAACAGGACACCCCACAATAACAGATTCCCTTCACCAACAACCAGTGTAACTCTAAAACTGGAAATCTCAGAAAAGTCTTGCAGTCCAATGTGACTTTAGAGTAAACAAACATGGTGGATGATAAAAAGGAAGAACTGACCATCACAGTTGTTGGACTATAGTTTTTTCTAAAAGTATCTTGAAGAAAAGAAAGGCTTTGGATTAGGTCATGGAGACGGCATGAACATGGGATGTACATCATGATAAAGTAGAAGGAAACTCCTGAGCTTCAGCAGCTCTACAAATGGAGGTCAGGGCTCTCAGAGAAGGACCTAAGACATTCAAAATATAACTCAGTGGACTCTTGTGTCTTCCTCAGTGTGTCAAAATGTCAATCCTTAACAATTCCTTAAGTGATTTGTGTGCTGCAGTACTTTCTTTGGATCCCGCCTGAGAGAAGTGGTTCACTGAATTATATTTTGAATGTTACAGCGTGAGCTAGAGGTGAGTAAAAATGGATTTGATGCGGCTGTCGCGCCCTTCAGTATTCAAGATTCAAAAAACTTTATTGTCTATCGCATAGTGACAAAAGGTTAACTTTGTCTGAGGCTCAGTAATATAAAAACATGCAAACATTAAGACACACCAATAAGACTTTAGGCATTAGACATGAGGTCATAAAATCACAAAAAGTAGTTCCTTCTTCAGGCAGCTTTCTTACCAGTTGGCTGGTCCCCCCCCCCCCCCCATCCACAAAATAAGATATTAGAACATAAATATCAACCATGTTTAATATTAAAGGTTTGAAATGAGTGCAGCCCCGACGTTCTTCTGAGCAGATCAGCTCAAATCAGCCTTAACCACACGTCACACCACAGAATAATCTGGCAAAAATGATCTTTAGAAGCGATACAAAAAACAGGACTTTGTTTTATTTTGTAAATTTGCCTGATTATCTTGAAGTGTGTTACCTGCATAAAGGAAGCCTACAAGCAAAAAATATGCACCATTTGAACTGTGTTTTTTTCTTGTCAGCCTCCTTCAATGAAAGGCCAGTATAATCCTGCATACTGGTCCGAGAACACACTGGAAGGTTGTTGAACAGAACGACTAATTTATGACCTTTACTGATTGTTCTATGACATTAGAGTTTCTTTTTTAGCTTTCTATTTATTGGCATATTTATTTCAGATTCTGTTGCATATTTGAGCCCTTTAGTAATTTTTTGTGACACAGGGTTTTGTTTAAATTTCAATCCAACAAATTTCACCTGGTGGAATTGAAAAGTTGTTTTTTTAATTCAATTATTTTGTACTCTTTAAATGTCTACAGTTATTAAGATGGAAGTAGGGGTAAACATGCAAATTAGTTGGTTGTTAATTTCAATAAAAAAAATTATATAATAATAAAACTAAGACAATTACAATCAAATAAAACATTTAAAAAATATTTTCAACATTATTGAGGAACAAACTCAGATGCTAAAGCGTGCACAGAATATTTGTCTATATATGTGTGTGTGCCATTTTTGTGTATGTATGTGTGTCTCCAGCCTCAGTGCCCGTAAATCAAGTCTCCTGCCGTGCATGTGCCTCCACCCCTGCTGTGCAAATTTGTCCAATTAGCCATGGCCCCCGGGGAGTGTAAGCATGCACACACATAGACACAACCACACACAGACACACACATACACACACACACACACACACACACACACACACACACACACACACAGGCCCCCAGAATCCAGTGGGGCTCTGCCACAGTGTGAGGATTAAGCGACAATAAAATGCATTTCACGGCCGCAGCGCTTTATGGGACTGGCCTCCAAAGAGCACCGGCCAAAACACTGCTGCTACTCCGCCCCCTTAATCTCTGCCTTCTCCACCCAAACACACACACACACACACACACACACACACTATAAATCCACACCCTGGGAGAGAGGGAGAGGGAGCTTGAATCAATCAACACCCTCCCCTGACCAAGATGTTTTCCTAAATGAAGTTGTAGCTTCCCTCGCTGGCAGCAGATTATCGGTTGCCTGTTGTGCAAACACCAAAAGCCGATGATAGAGTCATATTCGTCTTATATAACGGACATATTCTCAAGCCTGTGGTTTCATCAGAACAAAACACCATGACAAGGAGACATCAGAACGTCCTGTCTTTTACCCTATAATTTGACTTTTTCTTCAAAGTACAGCAAAAGGCAAAGAACAATATTAGAAGATTAAAGATAAAAACATCATCTTGTTATTTAGTCAGTATTATCCACTACTTATACGACAAATAACATAGAGTTCAGAGATTTTTAAAGGTCAACAACTTCAAAAACAATATGCCGAATTCTGTGAACATTTAAACGCCGAAAAAAATAAAAAAGTCAAAACATATGAAAAAAAATGAAATCGTAGATGAAGAGGAATGAAAAAAGGAAATATCTACAGTCAGACAAATGCATGAACGTTAAGAATGAGAAAAGTAGATGCACTCAGTGAAGTGATAAACAGATGTAATACACTAATAGTCTACAAGAACAACCAAACAGAAATAAAACTAAAGTCAGAGGAGAGGTGTGAAAGGCCATCAGCATCAAAAAAGACGTTACAATTGTAAGATTTGATTTTGGTACCACATAAATGTTTTGGTGATTTATTGCTTAACATATTTGTTACCAGATGTTTAAATAGAATTGGGCCAGTGTTGACATGATAATGATTCAACTCCATAAGGTCCAACAATAACACATAATAATTCATTCATTTAGAAAGAGGTAGACCAGCAACTTCCATGTTGTGTGAGGTCAAATGACACTTTTTGTCAGAAGCATCTGGTGACTTTGAATAGAGAGATGGTTTGAAAATAAAAAGCGAATCCTTCACTTTAACAAAAGAAATATCTCTGATGGGATATTTTCTGAGATGTTGTCCGACACTTTGAATAACGAACTGAGTCATCAGGGACAAAAACAAGAACTTATTAACGGTGTATTTAGTCAAGCAAATATATTGCTCTTTGTAGCCTAGTTATTTGCCATATTTACCTAAAGTAGTTTTTTTTTGTCACTGACAGGCTCACATTGTTATTTTAAGTCTCTGACAACATCACAGAAAGGATCCCCACAGAGAGACCTTTAATTCAAGGTTAAATCATTTTCTAACCAGAAGCAGCTGCTCTCTTTGGAAGCAACAGACTCCATTGAAAAGAAAAACACACTTTAACCTGCAGAAGATGGGAGTTGTTGTTGTTGTTGTTGTTGTTGTTGTACCTCTGCTGCCATAAACAGTGTTTGTTGTGTCACTTATATTGACCCAAACCAACCATTTAAAACACCAAAGCCACATGATAACATGGCTGCTTTGTTTTTGGTCCATTTATTTACAGATATTAATATTTTTATTGAAGTGCATCGGTTTTCCAACTTTTGCAATCAATCCTAATTTAGACTCTTTCCTTCAGACTTTTATACAGAAAGGAGCAATAGAAAGCCTCTATAATTTATCCTTTATTATCTCATGATATTGACCTGTAATCACTCCATGATCACACTCCACATCTCCAGTAACCACACACTAGCACGCACCTTTAGTTTCTGTTTGGTTTGACTGAGCTGCCTGCTCGTTCCTCTGAGGTCAGCATATGATTGCATTTTGTACATGTTTGAATGTGTGTGTGTCTGTGTGTGTGTGTGTGTGTGTGTCTGTGTGTGTGTGTGTGTGTGTGTGTGTGTGCTGATGTGTATGCAGACAGTAGTCCTGCAGTGGTGACTGGGGTTAAGGCTCTTATATGGAGGATAATCCAGGATAGCCAGGGGGTTTTAACTCACCCCTGCAACACACAGGGTGTCACCAGGGTGGGAGGGGGTGCCGGCTGAGGTGTGAAAGGAAGTCCAAAATCTCTCCCTCATTTTGATCCTCTCCCATCTCAGTGTATCTGTATCTATGTTCAACATGCTCAAAGATCCAGTGTTAATGTGTGTGAAACAGATGTAACATCTCAGGTTAAGAGAGGAGCGATGGAGCAGGTTTTTGTGTGCACTTGTGTTTGTTTGACAGATTATAGTATAAGTTTAAAAAGCAGGCTTATCTTCCTTTTTTTGTTCCAGCATGGAAGCAAAGGCAGGGAGTTAAAAGAAGTGAGCAGGAGGGAGATGTAAAGAGAGAAGAGTGTGATAGAAGACACAAACTAAATGTGAAGGAAGACGAATAATGAGAGGAGAAAGGTATGAATGAAAATAATGAAAAATTAGAATATTAAAACAAAAAAGGGGAAAGTAGAGAAGGATGGGGAAGGATCGGTTAGCAGAAATGAAAATAAACATGAATAAAAATAGAGATGAAAGGATAAAGAAGAAGGAAGAAAAAACAGCTGTCAGATTTTTTAAAAGGGGGTAAGATTATATAAACAGAAGGAGGAAACACAAATGATGGATGGAATCCCCGTCTCTGAGTCTCTGCCCTTGTTTCTGAAGATGAAAAAATGGTTTTCCTTGTGTGTGTGTGTTTGTGTTTGCATGTGTGTGAATGATTTGACAGATCTGGCGGGGGCGTTATCAGGCGAGGTAAATCGGCCTAAACCTGGTGCTAATGTCTTGGTGGGGGTGTGGGAGAGATTAATAAGGACCCGCTCCAAAAGGCTTTAGCTGGCCTGCTAAGATTCTTAACCCGCCTAACCTCCCCTGGCGCCGCTGGGAATCCAAAATGTGCCTGAATGCTGGCAAAAAAACACTCACATGAGTTTCATTTTCCACTGCATAATCAATTGGAGCTTCTGGGTATGGCATTTTGACTTCTGAGCTTTGGTAGCAGCTCAGGAGACGCAGAGGGAAAAGCTTTTTTTCTCACAAAAAATGAAGCCCCAGTCATTCTTTACTTAGATTTTTTGTACATTGGTGTTCATGTTTTCTGACAGTCTAAACTTTAACCAAAGGTGTGGGTGACTTGAATAAACAGTAGAAGCTGTTTACTGGCTGTCTGTGGGACTTTGGCGTTGACAATTTTTATGACTACTACAAAATAGCTGACCAACATGCATACAATGTTATTTCAAAGACATGAATGTGTAACTAACGATGGAAATCGCGTCAATACACACATTTTTATCAAAAAAAGAAGCCCATGACTCCTATCAGCATTTAGATTCTTCCGACTTCCTGAAGTTGCATTCAAAATGGCCGATGAGAAGACTTTTGGACAGACCTGACAAAGCATGATTTTAGACCTTTTTCAAATTGAGGTCTTCATTTAGTTATTGATGCATATTTTTGACCCAACTGTTGTTATAAATACAAACACAATGTGTTAATTAGGCTTCACATTAGGCTAGACTGCAATGTCTGTAGGATTTATTAGTTAGAGTGAAAGTATCAAAGAAGCTCAACAGCTGAAACAGAAGACAGTTGATGGTAAAGATGCTGTATCCTGGTACCAAGTCGAGCCAGGTTAGCAAACAGGGCATCAAGTTCCTCAAGTGTCTGAAAGCTGCAGTAAACGTTTCTACAATGACCAAGGCATGAGGTTGTTTGGTTACCAAGAAATTAAGAAAGGTGAACATTCTTCAGTTGCGTTTCGCCAATACAAATAAACGGATTGCGCTGAGAAACGTGCTTCAGAAATGTGAAGAAAATCTCGGCTTTACTTTCTGTTTGAACACATCTTTTGTCTACCAATTTTCAATGATTATCCACTGTAGAGTTGCACACTGTCCATGGATATCTACCTACATTGGTTCCTCAAGTGTCCACTTGAGGCTTGCTGCAAAAGCCCAGAAATCCCCCCTAGGTTCCATATTAATGGAACCTAGGGGGGCCCATAGTTACAGCAGAAATAAACATGTAAGCCTGGCTCAAAAACAGTTCTGGTCTCTGTAGCTATACTTTCTTTATTGGTTAACAACCGTAAATTGTTTATAACACATCTGAATTTTCATTATATGAAAGCTAAGAGTTCTGCAATCATTCACATAATCAGGGGTGTGACCAAGTCAACGGACAGGTGGGTGTGTCAAGTAGTAATGGGTGACTTCACTGAGACCATGTCCATGTTTTAAACAGTCTATGGTGTCCACATAAGCCTCAATCATGTGAAGGCAGGGTACATGTAATTTAGCTGGGAGTGAGTGTTCTGAGAAACAAGTATCTCACGAGGGTGGATGTCAGAAAATTCAGGGATGTACTGTAGACAAAGTCACACTGTGCCCTTGTTTGAGGTTGTCAAATAATTAAGTTGTATTATATGGGTCTGTTTGGTTCTGTTAATGCAATTCAAAAAAAAAAAAAAAAAAATCTTTTAACACGGGATTTCAACCCCTGACTTTGGGATAACAGTCCTATGTAGTTTTAGCAATTTATCACATCAAGCACACTTTATCTTTATTTTTTTAAGTTACTTAATTTAGTTGCTCCGAGCCTCAAATTTAGCCTTGTATTGCGTTTATATTGGAGATAGTTAAACGCTTACGGTGCATCACTACAAGGCTGTGATAAAGCTTCAGTATTATAGGGCTTGGGAATGTAAATGAGCTTACTTTCCAATAGATTAATTACCGTAAAATCCGGTGTAATACGCACATTTAATACCTATTTTTTCGTCTTAAAAGTTGGCTGCATCTTATACACCGGTGCGACCAATATACCAGTATAAAATACTGAAACATGCACCGTCATTACAGCGGGTGCAGCAGCCCCTATCACTGCAACCTGAGGTGATTAAAAACACATCCCCATTCATTGTGTATTGAAAGCTGAGTGCACGCTGTGCTGGGAAAGACGGCGACACAGACCAGTCTGGCTGCGCGACTTTTTTCACATCTTTTCTCCCTCACGAGTTGATAATCACGCATTTACAGAAACAGTGGTGTATTGTTCCGTAAATAAACCTTGTGGAGTGTTCTTTTTGATTGAAAGAGTCCTATATTAAAGTGACTGGTGGAGCCGGGCAGAACGACTCGCAAGCTAGGAGTCTGTGCCTCACAAGTCACAACTTTCCCTGCAGGCTGAGAGCTCAACTACCGTACTGTAGCTAGTAGGAGCGCAGACTCCCGAAAGTGAAAACAGACGGAACTAAAAGAGCGACACAGCTGCACAGAGACTGCACGTTGTAGATATCGCTTAACACAATATAAATCGTCACGCAGGAAAACAGTTTAAACTTTTTTTTTCTCTTTAAGAGACCTTCAAAACAGGGTGCGTCTTATATTCTGGATTTTACGGTAAGTCCCAGTAGTAGTAAGTGTTCATATAAAATCAGGTTCAAGTACAGCAGTTCTGATGAATCATGAATGTGATATGTGTTAGCTGTGATGAGTGGATAAAGAACCTGTTTTCTGCTACTTTACCTGAACATCTCCAAACCATCATTCACTAGTTGGTTAGGTAGCTAACTGAATCAGCCTAAAGAGATCAGAAGTCTCCAACACAGTTCAGAGAACCAAGGCTAATGCTAGCCGTCTTTAGGGATGGTTGTGTTCTCTGAAAATTAATTTGCACAACTCTAGTTTTCACTCCAGTCTTTTAAATCCTATTTTGTCCCACCATGTGCTGATTCCACAGTGAGATTCATTAAAGTCTCATCTTATCCCATCTTAAGTTAAGTACCTGTCACGGGATGAGTGTAATTTGGTGTAATTTGGTCGTGTCCTGTGTGTTGTGTTGGAAGGGCTGGCCCTGACCTAATCTGAGCTGGGTGGGATTGAGACACGGAACTGGATCATTATTGGTTCACAACAACAGCTCTGTGCCCTCGCCCTCTGGGAAGGAGTGATAATCTCTGTATTTGGCTCCCTGCTGCTGTGTTTAGCTTAATGCCCGCACAGTGGCATGATAAACAAAAGCTCACACTGACATTATCAGAAATGCATGGGACGTTTTAGTCATTATTTTTCATCTGAGTATTTCAAGGCAGAAAAACTCATTTTTATAAATGTTTCTATTTCTTGCCTGTTTTCCTTAACCCTCTAGATGACAGTGATATCTTTTCTACGTCCACCCTTCCTCTATTTGATGCTGATGCGTTACATCGGTTCATTCACACTTTAAGGATGCCCTGCTCCCTCTGTGTTGGTGATATAGTACTGGTTGATGTGGCTTATGTGTTTTGGTTGCCCCCCTAATGAGAGATCAAAGCGTGGAGGTCTTGACCCTGAGAGGAGACGCTGGGAGAGGAGATTTTAAATCTCTGGGCTTCCCATAAACCCCCCCCCCCCCCCCCCCCCCCCCTCGGTTCCCAGTCCCACCTCCACAAATACATGCAGACCCACATAGAGTTAAGGTTACATTTATATGTGTGTCTCTGGTTAGTTAATTCTGTGTAAATGACCAGAGGAATAAGAAGAGGGGAATCATGTTCCTTTTTTAACTACCACAAGGTTCTGAAGGATGGTTGAAAATCTGTCATCACGTCATCAATGTCACCCATAATTTGCCCAATGCCCATTGGCTCAACATTCAGAAAAACTTATATTAACATTCAGATTTTTAGAAGAACCCTACTGTGAAAATTGGCTTCAAAATTGACTTTTAAGGTGGGTGATAACGGTTTTAGTACCATTTGAATGTGTAAGTTATTGTACAGTTAGCTTAGTTTAAAGACTTGATACTAGATGTTTAAGGGGAATTCAGTATCTTTGAGCTTCGGCCTGGAGTTTACATATACTGGGGTCAATGGGATTTCTAAGGAACAAAAACTTTTTGAATGTCTCCAGTAGATGAAACAGTCCTGGATGATTGCAACTTGTCAGCTAAAAGTTGTATTATTTTCGACTGGCAAACTCCAAAATGGTTAGTCTAAATGTCTGAACACATTTCAGAAAGGATTCCTACAGACACAAACCTTTTTGTCTGTAGGAATAAAGACTAATACACTTATCCTTAACCAGAAATGGTTATATCGCTCTCATTGGGCCACAGGACTTTTACACACAGCAATTACAGCAATTTTACCTCAAAGGAAATGGGAGTTATTCATCTACCGCTGTCTCAATTGGTTAGTTTGTTAATGTTGTATGCAAGGTTTTTGTGCATGTATAAATTTAAATATGTGAACTCAGGATATAGTCATCTTTTTCAGAAGATCGTTTCCAAAACATTAAAAAAACTTGCCCGAGAGCTCAACCTTTCTAATGAAGAGACAATATGATTATTAAACACTGAAGAAGATGGGAGTATTTTTCTTCCAAACCAAGACAGCTGATGAGCGTTTTCATGCAGCCCTGTGTGGATGTGTTCTGTGGCGGTGTGGCATAGAGACATGAAGTCTTCACATATCCTGATATCCTCCCTGCAGGACGGGGATCGATGAGAACGCCGGCACTTAGAGAGCAGACACAGACGGTGTATTGTGAAGGGACTGTCAAGCCACTGACAACACTGTGGGTAAACACACATTGGACTATTCACGGCCGCACACGTGCATCGTCACACACCTCACACACATTAATGCACTCACTCGCGCACACACACCTTTGACATGCAGACACATCAACGGCTGCAGGCCCTTGGCTCAGGGAAGTGTAATATTTCAGTAATGTGATGGAGTTTGATCCAGGGTGTCCAGTGTCCCGTAGAGCTGCTGTTTTATTAGCACAAAGAGCACTCAGGGGCTCTCCAGTTCACACACATACACACATACAAACACACACACACACACAGCCGCACACTGTACAGGCTCCTCTGTACAGTCCATAACCACATTGGACTCCGTAAACTACTCATGTATAGAGAGGTTTGACTGTTAAAAACAACAAGCAGCTTTCAAGTGGAGGTCAAAATCAAATCATGATGCAACAATCCATCTTTTAAAGACAGATATAGTTTTTCGATTGAATACAGATTGCTCACAAAACTCCCTCCAATAATTGAACAGAAACACTTCCTAAGGACGACAAGGACACAGAAACTAGCAAGGATTGCACTAAGGGTGCATTCACATGAGAAAAGTTATTCACACACAAAAAAAAACAGAAGAAAAAGGAAAAAGGACAGAAGTATCAAACCTGAAATTTTCTTGAAATCAGGAAAAGTACTTTGATGATATAAGCTCAAGGTGCTCTTTCTAGCTTGTTAGTTAGCTGATAAAACCATGAGATGAGCCTGGACACTCAGTGAAACGTATAACATACTATAGAAGTAGAAAGCCTTTTTTGTTACATGATTTAATATAATTTATATTGCCAGCTGTAACTACTTTCCTATTTAGAGATATTTGAGTGGTTTTAATCCAGAACTTGCCTCCTTTAATAAGGTGATCAATACGTTATTTTGGCAAATACAGTTAAAGAATTAACACAGAAGAATGTAGGGACTGTAGATGTACTTTAAAAATAGAAAAAAAGGAGATTTATTCAGGTATCTACAGAAGCCCTTTTCAGTCGATATCAAAGGTTGAAAGAATTTTATGATGTGTTGCCAACCAATAAAAGACACTTTATAAATTCTGTGAAAAGTACGTTATCAGGGACTTTACCCTCGACCTAACCTGATTTAGTTATTTGTCGACACATTTTGTGCACCTTTTTGGACCATTTGAATTGGCTCCTGTGTTCATGTTGTTGGCTTAAAACACTATAAAAAGATTCACCATTGAGATCAGCAGTTCAGGTCGGATATATACCGCCATTATTGGTGTTGTGAAAAATGTTAATGTCAGTTATTCCAACTGCTAAAATGCTCAGGATAAAGAAGTGCAGAGCTAAAACCTATATCTTGAATAATTGAACTTTTGTGTGTAAAATGTACTCTGAGGCAGCCAAGTTGCATCGCCATCCTGCAAAACATCACAATTAATTTGCACTATTTTTACTTAAGTTCAATGTTCTGGCTGAAATTGTTCTGCATTCCCCTCCTGTTATAGCTCCTCCTACTCCGGCTCTCCTGTGCTGTTATTGGCTAGTTTTAATGGCCTCAAAGAATGCCTTCAGGGCCTTTTGGAAACTTCTCGATTCATTTATTTGCTCCAAAGTCTGCTCTTGTTGTACCATGAGTCAGTCCAGTCATAACCCAACCAAACTGTGCCTGTTTCATAAAATGAACCTTGTTTGTTGGGTTTGGAAATCCATACATTTGGCTACTTTAAGGAAACAAAAATTTGTATGAGTATAACTTCCCTCACCCATAATTGTGAGGGGAAGGGGAGGAGTTATTGTTAAAAAGTTCATGTTGACAAACAGTCTAACCAATCACAGTACATAGGGTAGGATTGGGCAGCAACAGGCACAGCAAAAAAAAATTCAGCACAGAAAGTAAAAAAATAGTATTGTATCTTATCACATTGTATCGTGTTGTATTTTGTCGCATTGTATCACATCTTATCACATCCCATCGCATCATATCATATAGTATGTAATAGTAGTAAACAACAGAATGTGACTCTATTTGAGGTGACAGCGGCTCATTATTCTGTGTATTTGTGGAGTTTTAATGCCCTGTGATGGTTAATAAGGTTGCTTGAGACTTAACTCCTGGGAGGAAATCACTTTGCTCATTTTTCCAAATCTTCCTGGGCTAATTGCTCCTGATTGTCAAACTGCATTGATTATGTGCAGACTGGCCATATGGGCTAAAAGCACTGATACTGGATCTACTCCTGCAGCTGGAGGGGGGCTAGTTAAGTCACTACCATTCCCCCTGGCTCTATCCAGAGAAAGTCAATGTGAAATTTGAACGACTTCATTTGAGTATATGTATTTCCCCCATTTTTTTTCAATATTGATATGAGCTAACCAGGCTCTTTTATAGCAAACACTATCAGGGGAGAATCTCTAGTTGTGGTATCGACGGAGAAAAGGGTGGTCTGGATAATGCATAGACTGTGACTGCAGAGCGGATCATATTAACACTTCTTATTGATGTGGCTTTTAACATGTATCATATTCATACACAGCATGATGTGTGGAAAAGGTCCATACACACTGGTGATGTAGCTCAGAGTTTCATCTTGTGATCACATAATAGACTAATGACATTAAGAAATCATCGTATTATGTGAATCATCCTCATAAGACTTGCATTTGCTTTTCACTGACACCCGTATGGAACGGAACGTCCCATTTGGCAGTCGCCTTTTTCCCTGAGAAGCAAAACAAATCGGAGGGATTCACCTCTAAGAGTTTTTCTATTTCTATACTTTCATCATCAGAACACGAGATAAATATCTGCACCTCTAAGGCTCTGTTTAGATATGGGTTTGTGTGAATCGTTTCAAATGCTAAAGCTTTCATCTTGTGATTATGTGACATGAAATTAATGCATTAAAGAGTCATCATAAGACTTGCATTTGCTTTACGGACACCCAAACTATTAACAGCGATGGTGTGCACATACAAGAGGGAGGCTGTGTTTATGTCACGACGAAAACAACATCCAGATTGTGCTCTGCTGCGAGCCCAGCTGATTCAATTAGTTTAGGTGGGTTATCAGCTTCTTGTGGTAATCTGCTGGATCCTTGCTTTTGGGTTTCTCAGCTCCATCTTTGGTGCTGCTGTGGTGTTTATGTTTGTCTCCATCTGTGCTGTTAAAAGCTCATTACTGGGTGTTTTTCACTGTGGAAATCTGTCAGTTAAGCAGAGTGTATTCTGTCCTGACACTAATGTTTGAATAGTAGAGGTATCTGAGCACAGAGGACGTACCATGCCATGCAGTTTTTTTCTTTTAAAGACTAAAGGAGGTAAAATCGTAAAATTGTTGTCCAACATGTTCATATAAAAGTGAAATTTCTCACAAAATGTTAACATGCAACAGCATCTTGAGAGGTAAAGCTCAACTCTGCTGGCTAAATAGAAAAATACAGTACTTATCCAAAGACACTTCATACAGTGTCTTATATCATAACTGTCATAAATACTTAATATATGAATGTCTAAGGTTTCTTTTATATCCTTGGACGTCAAATTGCGACACGTTGTCACAGTTCCCTGTTTGTCTTTCACTCAGGCACACATTGTAACAAATCTTTAATACTCTTCAGCATCTGTTTTAAGTACATTTCTCTTCTTAAACATGGATAGGTCTGTTTTAAAGTGCCCATTAGCGTTAGTTTAAAGTCAGACCTTTTCATCAGAAGTGTTTGTTTAAAGGTACTCTTCAGAGTCAGTTTCAGTCTGATTTCTTGCTTAGTATCAGCGGGATTGATCTGTTTTGAGGTACCCTTCGGCGTCTGTTACGTGGTCCATTAAGTTTAGGAACGACATGGTGTGGTTAAACTACTAAGACAATAAATCTTATGAACTGACATTATCAGTCACTATCAGACTATTTTACTTGACTGCCCCCGTGCTGAAAAAAGCTGCAGTGTCTTATATTGGACTTCACACTTCACAGAGTTAGCCGACTTATTCAGATTCAGATGCTGCACACAAGACTTCCAAATTCCATCGGCATTTTGTGGGTTGTACACAAATTATAGTGAAAGTATAAATATAAAGAGTGAAAGAAAATAGCTTCCGGGCTACTATGGGGGCACTTTCAAAATAAAACTAATATCTATTTCTGGAAAACTCCAGCCACGATTAGTACAGAAGGTGCAATTTTATTAGATGAAACGGTTAGGGATTATGCAATTCTGCAAATACCAATATTAGCCCGTCCATTTGTTTGGTTTCCTTTTGGCTGTGTTAGTATTTGGGGATAACCTCTGGACCGTCCAGATATAATCTCCTGGACGTTTTAAAAACCCCAGCGATAACATGAGCCATGAACTGGCAGCGATACACCCTGACAGCAGACACAACGCCCTCCATAACCCTTCCCAAACGCCCCCTCCCCTCTCCCCATGCTCCTGATGGATTAGCCCGTGTCCATCGGGTCACTCCGGGATGGGCTCAAAGGCTGCGGCGGTGGGGGTGGGTGGGGTGGTGAGGACAGAGGAGTGTCTGCCCGGTCTCACCTCTGTTGGCCTTTGGGGTGGACTGTGATAGGATTGGGTGTATCTGAGCCGGGGGGGGGGGGGGGGGGGGCAGATAATGAATGAGGGTGTATTATTTGTGCGTGCTGACAGTGCCAGGGGAACATGTGTTATGAATCTATCAGGCTGGGTGCCCGGGCCGTCAACGAGTGGACGGACGTCTTTTTCCAAGTACTCTGGACTGGGAGGATGACTGGCATGCATGGCAGCTACCTGACCCCCCTCACACAAACACACACACACACACACACACACACACACACACACACACACACACACACACACACACACACACACACACACACACACACACACACACACACACACACACACACACACACACACACACACACACACACACACACCTCCCTCCACACACACATTGACAAGCTTCCCCAGCGCTCGACACTTTAGACTGATTGGGCTAGCAACTGCAACAGCTGGCTGGGGATTAAGGCACGGCCAGATTCAGCGTGTATGTATTTCTGTGTGTGTGTGTGTGTGTGTGTGTGTGTGTGTGTGTGTGTGTGTGTGTGTGTGTGTGTGTGTGTGTGTGTGTGTGTGTGTGTGTGTGTTGCTGTGAAGGGACTGGCCGGTCCCTCTGGCACCTGTCGCCTAAACCCAATCCCTGCCCTCCTAAGCTGGGTGGATGAGCAGAGCCTGGCCCTCCTCTGGGACCCTGCGCTCCTGCCCCAGAACGGTGTTGGGCTGAGCTGATGAGTTCAGCGGGGTAGTAGGGGGATGCTGAGGGCAACTGGGGGACAACCAGGGGTGGGAATGAGGGCGAGAGGGGAGGGGAGGGTAGTTCCAAACAGATGTGGGGATATACCACCTCTCTTAAAAACAAAACAACACACACACAGAAACAAGCTAACAAGAGACAAATTCAAAGGAAAACAAACATGTAAATGATACGAGTGACACCTCCTCACCCTCGGGGGAGAACCAGGGCGAGGGCAAAACAGCTTGAGTGGATCAGTGGGATATTAATCGGACTTATAACACGAGGGTGCAAAGGGTCTGACAATTTTACGCCCTCGTCTGCAAACCAGTGAGAGCACACACACTGAAATATGGGCAGGGGAACACACACACACAGAGGCTGATTCTGGTGAGAGAGGGCTTTACTCAGCTCTCAGCACCCTGCCTTTTACTAGTTTGATGACTCTATTTCCTGCAGACACACACACACACACACACACACACACACACACACACATCTTCAAGTGCCTTGTATTCAGTGAGTGACTGAATGCTTGCACATGAACGATGTACACTGTGACCATCACTGACAGGGATAAAATGTTAATGCTAATCAAATACTATTACTTAGAAAATACTTCCATGCTTATAATTAAAATATAAATAATGCAAAAAATAGCTTGGCAGAAGGGCTTATTTTCTGGATAATTTACGTTACATTTGTATAAAATCAAAAAAGACCACTAACGAGAATGTGCAACAAATCCCTACTTTATTTGGTCCAAATTTAGTGTCATAATCAATTAAACCACTTGTTTTGCCTAAAACCCTTTTTTTGACTGACTGATCATTGCTTTCCTTGAAATGGTCACAAGCTTTCTCTTCTTTGCATTAAAATGTCAGGAAGACAAATGAATTATTTTATGAAATATTACTGAAATACAGTGAAATATCTTGATAGCGGCAGCAAATGTGAAGCAATCTGAGGACCTATATGGATATAATGTGTTTCGGATTAAATCTTGCACTTGCTCTGGATCGCGGTGACTCTCGCCGATGCAGAAGGACTGTTTTTTTTTTGAGTATTATGTCTAGAAAGTACTCTGAAATGGTGAGCCAATATACAGTAATTTGTTTGTCGTTGGTCTGACAGATGCGTAGATTGTGGCTGATGTCTTTGTTGGACCTTGAAATGGTTTACATGGTCATTATCACAATAAGAGTTAAACCTTCACACAGATGTTGTGTACAGAATCATGCGTGTTAAAAGAGCACACCTCGTGCTTGTTAAGCTTACTCTCTACGGGCTCTAACAGTTTCTAACTTTACATGATGTAAAGCACTGAGGCTGGAGAGCTAACCTTTGTTTTTTTATATTGAATGAGAGACCCTGTGGGGATGGTGCCTCCCACATTACAGACCACCTATATTGGCACTACTATCAATTTGTCCGCCATGAAAATGGATAATTAACTTTCACTGTGTCTGTAGTTTACAACCTGCTCATCCGATATTTGCTTACGTCCTGAGCTCACAGGTGCACCCTCCAAAGGTTTCCTACAGTAACATCCGAGTAGGTGAACAATCTCCTTCATAAAAGCAAGAACACCTCCAGCCCAAGACGCTAGCCAAACAACACAAAACACAGCAGAGAAGTTTTAGAACCGCTGATTCAACTCCATGTTTTTAAATGTACAGTTACACATTCAAAGTTTCACCATATGTGTATCTCCATAAAGTGGTTATCTCTGCCAGTTGTCTACCTGGAAATGACTGTTGCTCTTAACACGACTTCAGTGTTCCTGTCTGTATGAGGTGGTTTTCATTTGCCCTATAACTACATCGCTTTTATGCAAGTTGTACAGGAACCACAAGCACATAGATCACAGAGCTCCTTTGAACTGTCTGTGCTAGAAGCGATGTTCTTACATTCATCCTACACTGAAACATAGAAAACTGCTTATTATGTGATCGTGGCTTCAAGATTTAAGCTGTTTTTTTTTATTATCATAGCTGGTCTAACTACTCCACTTGCTGTTGGCGGTATGTGAGGTTGTATATAAAGCTGCTGTGACATGTTTATTACAGGCTGTGTGCTGCTGGCTGATGCTTGTTGTCATGACAGAGATGTGGAGAACAACTGTGACAAAGGCAACAGCCATAACATTTCACTTCTGTCACTTTTAATTGTGAACCAACGACCGCCTCAGTTTTTGTACACACAACTCCTGATTGACAAGTTTGGTTGTGAAAAGTTTAAAATATGTATTTAATCAGATAACTGTGTTTCTGAAATATGACAGCAACTGTTTGGTCTCTAAAAGCAACACTTGAATGTAAATTAATCTCTCATCAGTTTAGTCATGCTCACTTTCACTTTGATTTAAAGGAAGAATGTGCAACATTTTACACATAAATACAGCAGATTTCAAGTATATCGTCACATTTTTTATTTAATTTGTTTGGCTTTTTGTGCCTTTATTAGAGAGATAGGACAGTGTGGATAGAGTCGGAAATCAGGGAGAGAGAGAGTGGGGAATGAAGGGCGGGAAACACAGGTGGGATTTGAACCTGGACTGCCTGGTTGGAGGACCACAGCCTCCATACATGGGGCGCACTAACCACTGCGCCACCAGCACCCCAGAATATATACATGTAAAGTATATACATGTAAAGCATATATACATGTGAGTAAATACAAAATGTACGCAGTTGAGTACATGGCAGCATTTAGTAACCAAAATATCCAAATAGAGACCCAGCATATGTGTCCCAGTTCCATACATAAAGTACACTAGAAGTCTATATACTTTATTATTTTGTGAAGAGATGTGTTTGGATTGTGTGCATTATTTGTGTCCTGTATGAACACAACTTTAATGAGTGCAGTATGTAGTGTAGTGTGAAATGTGGACTAAGCTGTACAGAACAGTAAGTTGTGAGTTCATTCAACCACAGTGAGGTTCAGTCTTGTTTCGCCTTCTTGCGAATAAATGTGCTGCTGTTTTGCTAGGCTGCTTTAATCCACAATGTATGAGTAGGTGTGTGCGTGTGTGTGTGTGTGTGTGTGTGTGTGTGAAGTCGGGTCTGTGCTGCTCAGAGTGACAGAAAGCAGATCCAGGCTCTGCTTCTTCTCACCCAGCGCTCACAACATCTTCAAACCAGGAAAACACACACACACGCACACACACACACGCACACACTAACAGGTAAGCAGGAAAACACAGAGCAACACCCACACGCTGCTCTGTTAAAGCATACAAAGAGACAGGCAAAAGTCCTCACACAAGAGCTTTAGCATCTCAAAGCCTGCCAGGCGCTGTGACCAGGGTTAGATTTTGTTACACCTCAAAAGAAGAAACCTAAAATAACATCTGGCTGTTGCATCCCGAGGAACGGTCATCAAGAGGAAAAGGATAACTCAGGAAAGACAAAACATTCCCACGTCTGCCCCGAACAAGCACATACACCACATGCACACACACACACTCACACGTAGGAATTTCATAAGATCTGCAGGAGTGTGAGGTGAAGCTGTAAAAGAAAAACAGGGGCTCTTTCAAAGGAGCGCTCCTCTGAACACACTGGTACAATAATATCAGAGCGAGGCTATAAATGTCACAAGTTCAATTTTCACTCTGAGAAAAGAACACAAGGGCGGACTGTAATACAAGGAGAGGAGAATCTCTGTAAAATGTTAAAGTGAGGTCATGAATCAACACTCCAAACCAGACTGCACAGGTGAAAGGGGAAATGTATTAACCTGAATGAAATGAATGGAACGATTACCTTTTTCATCTGGAAATAAAGGGTATGTTACTTCCCAATAAAAGAGATGCTTATCTCCCCCTTTTTGCCATTTTTGGGGAAATTAGAATATGGAAAGAGTCACTCTCATTTTCAACCCTACTGTAATGAAAAGGGTGTATTATTTGTGTGTTCTGAAAGTGCCAGGGGAACTGTAATTAAAAATAGCTCACATTATAATCACTATTATATTCAAGGTACAGCCTTGAGCTGCACATACATCCCTTTGTAACACATTTCTTTTTTTGTATGCTCTGATGGAAATAAAATGGAACTGGAATGAAACCAACCTCACACTTTCACCACATACTGAGATATACCCTTTTTACCCTGAGAAATTGAAAGGGGTGCCAGGCGGCCTAGCGGCTAGTTCGCGCCCATGTGCGTATTTTAGTCCTCCACGCAGGCGGCCCAGGTTCGAGTCTGACTTGCGGCACCTTTTGTGCATGTCATTCCCCACTCTCCCTACTCTGTCAACTGTCCAATCAAATAAAGGCATAAAAGACTAAGAGCAAATCTCGTAAAAAGTGCTTTTTCAAAAATCCTTGCTCTCTCTTGACGTAGTTTGTTCGAAGCATAAAACTACGAGTAGCTTTGTTAAAATAAGGAAAACGAATTTTAAGATAATCTCTATTTCATTTTTATTTTTGCCTTTTTTAGAAATGTATATGGAAATGAGATATAATAGAGAAAATAGTTTGTGATTTATTTTTAGTACATAGTTTCTCTTATTGGATTTTGATTCTTTTGCTTGTTATTGTTGTATTTCATTTTGTTGCTTTCTTCAAAACACCTCAGTACCTAGTGTTTGCCTTCATGTACCTACATGCTCTAGGAATGAAATAAAAAACCTGCCTTGAATCCTTCAACCCTTAGTTGACTACAACAAATACAGGGGATTTTCTAAAATATAAATATATTTATCTTCTGTTGAGGTCAAATAAAGAACATTCTCAAAAACTCTTTGATAATTAGAAAGATTAAATCAAATGCAAAAACTTCAATAAAAGGGGCATACAAGTTTAATAACAGACACGTGGATTGCTGTTGGATTTTAATGGTTGAGATATAATAGACAAACATGAGACTTTTCATCATGAGGAGATAATGACCTTGTAAATAATTAAAATATTCAGTTTGGAACTTGTTTTCTTCTAATCAAGGTCACATTACTCATATTTTCTAGACATGTCTTCACCTTCTGAAGAAAACAGAATTATTTTGACTAAAAGTTGTAGAAACTGTCACAAGGTTTTATTGTTATTTATTGAGGTGCTTTCAGTGTTTGATTATCCTACTGAATCCAAGCGCTAAAAAGGATCAAATCTGACTGATGGGTGACAGGTTTACAGCTCTGATGGAGGACGAATTCTCAAGTTGCAAAGACTCGGTTTAAAGGATGGGAGCAGTTGATCTTCATTTGTCTTTGAACGATATCGTAATTGATCATTTAAAAGATTATCATTGGGTAATCAATCGCAAATTCCAGGAAAAACCCAGCGACGCTAGAAGGCAAATATTTTCTTAAAAACTATCTCTCACTGGAGTGGTTAAAAGTGACACATGGAAAAACACTTTTATAACATGTTTCATTTCAAACTTGAGCTAATCATGCTAATCACCAACAAAAGCATGTTGTTGAAAGCTCGTCTAATTGAGGTGAAACTAATGAAAAATATATTTTTGTGTGTATTTTTCCACTCTCTGACTTTTGGCACACCCCATCGAACGTCAGCACTTTTAATGGCTTCATTCAGCTTCACCAGCAACAGCACCAGAGAGAATGTGATGGATCTGCCTTATCAGGACTTCAAAGACCAACATTTTCCATCATTTGAGGAAGAGTGTGAGAGAAAAGCAGCCGCACTTTCTGGCAAAGTGTTGCTGTGATGCCTCTGCTTGATATGGACACACAGTGAAACACACACACACACACACACACACACACACACACACACACACACACACACACACACAGGTCTGAGTCATCCTGCCGTCCCTGAGAGTTCACCACTTGAAGGAAATGATTTACTCATCCAAATCCTCCCTCCTGTTTGATCCCATGGGGAGCTGGAGCAGGAGCGGGGGCGATGCTAGGTTACCAGAGTGTGTTTTTGCCATCCCTCTCCTCCTCTTTCTTCCCTTTTCTCTCCTCTGCTTAGGTCGGCCATTTTGTAATTTACGGCTGTCATAAGGCCTGCCGTCAGCTATGAACAGTGTGGGATTATATGAAACGCTGTCCGACTGCATATTTCATAAGTAAGATCAAACAGGCTGTTAAGTGATTTCTTTTTCTGAGCGCAGTAACTTTTAGTGCAGCTCTTTTTCACGGCCTTGGAGGGGATGGCTTAGCAAGGCCTTGGACTGAAGTATTCATTGAACTTCCAGAGTTTAAGAGGAAGGAAAATGAATCCCTACCTTTACAAACTAAAGCCAAACTCTCCTTTGGCAAAGTAGACGAAATATACCAGACTTCATGCTTATGTAAAAAGATTTAACGTGCATTTCCCCAAGTTGAATGTACACAGAGTGGAGGTAGGTTCAATAGAGAGAGGCAGGTGAAGAGGAAGTGATCTCTCCTCACACACAATCACTATCAGTTAGTTTGCCGCAGCATCCCTTTGGGGTTTTTAATGGTTTTTATAATGGGAACCAATTTGTAGAATGGGTAAAAGTTAAGGCTGAAGGTTATTATAATATCATTAACAGTGATATAATCAGATAAAACAAGTCATATTTTCAGCAAAAGCTGAATGCAATTGGCTATAAAGGTGTTAAATTATAAATAATCATATTTGACTGTTCAAAGAATTCTTGCTGATGCACAAACGACCTTAACTGCCTTTGTTTTTAAGTAATGTGTAAAGTTGTGTAAAAATACAGCTGTATCATCAGCATACAGCTGCAGTTTCTACAGTGAACAACGTTGTATTTAACACATTCTGGCTTTGGTTTAAACTCTGAAAAGTAATGTTACTTGGGATTTAGAAACATTTGGTAAACTTCCTAGACCCAGTACAGCAATGATCTCTGTAACAATCTAATGTAAATGTAAAGATAGGTTGCAATATGTGTTGCATTTCATCCCAATTAATTCTCTGGACCACATGAATGTCGTTAATAAACTACAAGTATACAAAGTATTCCATTTCATGAAGGTCTCCACTAAAACCTTCTGCAGGTTTATCAGTATGGCCAGTCCATAAATGTTACACATATAGAAAAAATGTAAAGTTAGAACTATCTCCTAACCCTGCAGATTTATCAAGCAATCCCTCGTTGGAGTCTGAAAACCTGGGTTGAACACTGCTGTGTTACATGAAAAGTATAACTAAAGTGATTAGCATTTATTCTTTGACAACCATTCCTGTGTGTGCCAATGTTATTATTATTTACAAACAATATAATAGATTAAACATATTTCAGCTCAGACCGAGGAAGAACAGACTTACTATGGCATCTCTAAGGTTATGCCGTTTGAGCGGCTTAAAATGTTAGCTAACACAGCTTGTTGCAGCGCTGTTTGTCTGTGGTAGGAGTAAGCCTGTCTAATACACACACACATACACACATATTAACACACACATTACAGGGCATTGCACTCATGCAAAACAAATACAGATGGAAATTTGGGCCAACAAACACAGAGTTTAAGCGGACGTTTGTGCACCTACCAACACTGTGAAACAGCAGAACGACAGTGATGAGAAACTCCAGTAGCACTTTGGCTGCACCGGTGTCAGCACTGAGCAAACAGAGGCCAGTTGTTGAAGGGCCAGATATATGAGTGTTATTCTTCCTCTGTGCATATGTGTGTGAATGTGTATGTGTGTGTATTCCTGCTGGGACTCCCCTTGGCTAAACCAAGCCTCCTACACCTTCACTTCCTCACAGCTCCATTTTCTCTCTCTTTCTCTCTGTGGAAGGATTGATGAGCGGCCTGACTTCCCTCCATCCTCCCTGACTTTCTCACGGAACAGAGAGGGAGAAGAGGAAGAATGAGGAAAGCCGAGTCTGTCGGCCATCATTCATTCCACTTCACCTTGGGAGTGTGAAAAAAACTGCAGAGCTCTGGCCATGACGGATAGAGCAATAAAGCTCTATGGGACGGCAGAACACGCAACCCCTGCTCATGTTGTGGGAAGGTATGCAGGGATGACATCACCTGCGTTGGGATTTACATACCTGGTGACTTACTGCCATGCCTTCAGTTTGAACAAAGATGCTACTGGAGGCAATTTAATACCATCATGAAGCTCTAATACAGGTGTAAGGTGGTTAACGTGCACTGAAACAAAGATGTCTTGTGCATCTGAGTCCCAGCTGCTTTTAAAGACGCCGAGGTCAAGTCCACTTTCTATTTTCAGGAAGTTACCCCCTCAAGTGAGGGCTGAGACATCAGGAGTTTTGGGTTAATTTATTCCTGACTAAAACGTCCTGACAATCTCAAGAGTAATCTGGTCTTGATGACTTTCAGTTCTGTCGTTCAACCAGGATAATCTGGTAATATGAAGGATTTAAAAGTCCAGTCTTAAACATCCTTAACTGTACGCAGACTCATCAGGGCTGTCAGCTGAGCAAACATGTTTGATGTGAAAGTTTGGAAATTTGTCAGTACTGTAAAAACAGCCAATGAGAGAAAAGTCTTCAAGGACTTCTAGCTGCTTAAAATGAAGCTCAAGCCCAGAGAAAGTGGAATCATTAGCACTTATCCAGCAAGACAGAGATGAATATCCACCTCTTCCCCCTCTTCAGTTCACAGGGATTACCTTGAGGCCACAACATGTTTGTTTGTAAAATGGAAGTAAAAGATGGTGGTAAAGGTCATAAGACTTTTGAGGAATTACACATGCACACTGCACATACATTCTAATTGTTAGTGATTTGAGGACAATAATCTGGGCCTTTCTTTACGTTGGTGTCGCTGCAGCAGCTCAAATAAAAGTAAAGGCCAAGCTGTCTTCATGGTTAAACTGCATTAAGAGGGGCAGGAAGTGTATCGTTGTGTTGTAATGCGTTTAAGGAAATACAGAGCAGGCACAGAGAACACATAAAAAAGAAACACTGACCTGTGAGGATCCATTGGATGACACCAAACATGGAAAAGGAGAAGAGCGAGAACACATTGGTTAGAGGACAGTCATTCAAACAAGTCGTCATTATCTAGGACACATATTGACACACTCACATTAACATGAGTGTGTCACACAAATCATAGGCTAATTAGTCAGGCCACTACAGGTGGTGACAGTTTCCCTCTGTGGGGAGCCGGGTCAGCCACTGTGTGTATATGTGTGTGTGTGTGTGTGTGTGTGTGTGTGTGTGTGTGTGTGTGTGTCAGAGACCTCCTTAGCACCTCATCACCTTTGACTTCATGGGGGCTTTCATGCTGTGAATAACATTAACACTGCATTGTACGAACACACACAGACACACACATGCACCGGGGTTTAAAAGTTACTGTCAGAGAGTTTATGCAGTTTGATGTCACTCTTCAGAATCACTTAAAGTGTCAAACAATATTTAAAAAAATCTTGACTTTGTGTCTGGTAAGCTACTTTTTGCTTACACATCAACAAACAACCTCTGCGGGGGGCGTCTTCAAAAACCACCAGACTCCATTGATATTGATATTCAAGATTTTTCTTGAAGGAGTAGTTGGTGGGTCCTGAGACTCGACTAGTTAAGAACAACTGATATAAACCACTGATATAAACTACTAAAATCTACGCCTCAGCCTGGTATTAGAGGAAATCCATTCATTGACATTGACCCCATGACAAGAACAGTAAATTGATTTATTAAGTAACACTTCCCCTGATAAATTATCCCAACAAAGGTTTGTCAGACAAGATTTCAAATTTATACAAATGGTGCAAAGGAAAAAAACTTCCCAGCACAAACTCTGCTCTAATAGACCAGTTCTTGAACTTTTATTGGTGTGTACCAGAGGTGTCAATTATACTAGCTTGCAAAAGCATGGGCTGAAGACATTAGGAAAAATAATTATGGGTCCCAGTTGTGCCAATGTGTGCTATGAAGGAAACATGTCTTCCACTGGGCGAGAGTTTCCCTCCATAGAAGCCAGACCACCTAGCACTGGGAGCCTGGTGACAAGAGCTTTGATTATTATGCCTGTACTCCCTGCCAGGGCTAAATTTAAGTGTTCCCATAAAGTCCAGAAGAAATAAGACTTGGGAATGGCCCGGCCTGTGCCTGTGTGAGAGAGGGGCGAACTCTGACTGAGTATGTGTGTGTTTAGGGTCTCTTTTGGTCAGCGTTGTCGCACAGTCCGGGGGATAATAATAGGATGTGCTACAACTTACTGAGACTAAAGCTGGGCTTCCCACGTCTCCCACTCACTGGTGGCACTTGTGTTATTCTCTAAACACCCCGCTTGACTCAACCCCCCTTCTTTATGCAACCCAGAGCTAGGCTCTCATCTCATGCTTCATGTCTCTCATTCAGCGCCTCCCTCGAGCATAAAGAAACTATAAGAAAGAGCAAGACACTCTGGGCAACCCCCCATCTCCCAAGGAAATGTGGATTCCTTGTTTATCTTTGATTAAAAATAACTTGGGAAGAGGCCGATCAATACTTTCCCTGCGACAAGAGAGACAAGAGGGGGAAAGGAGGTTGTGGAGGAGGAGGAGGAGGAGAAGGAGAAGCGAGCGGAAGGGAAGGAAAAAAGCGTGAGAAATTTGACGGCATTTAAAAATGTGTCTGTGTGTGACGGGTCACTCAGAGTCATTCCCATGGCCTCGTACAGTAGCCCTGACGCTGCAGCCGACTGCTCTGATGTTTTAACACTGACAAAATGGACGACACGCACACATAATCGGACAGTAGAGGTCCTGGAGGAGACGCTGGGAGCCGTGTAGGCTATATAAAGGCCTTCAGAGGACGGGAGTAAAGCAAGGTCAGTCCTGCCTGTGCTTTCCTTGGCTCCCACCTCTCCTTTCAAAGGATCTGCTTATGGTTTCTGTCAGAGATGCACGTCCATTTTTCACCCCATTAACAACTATCATTACCAGCCCAACTGGAGGCTATAATTGGGCCAGGCATGGAAAAGAGTTGTCAAAACACAATTAAATTCCAAACTATGGTGAGAGAGAACAGGGAGAAAGCGCTGGACGGCCATAACATCATATTGCCGGCTTTCCCTGCCCAAAAATAGGAAAGAAAAACACGAAAACCGTTATTTTACATTGGAAGCCTTTGCAGGGGGATTATATAGATGGGTGATCTGAGCTGGCCAAACGATAGGGCTACTGAAAGCATAACAAATAATCACTCGTGGTGTCAGAGATGAAGAATGGACACATTTAAAGTCCCATCCAAGATCTTGTGTGAGCCTTAATTAAGGAGAACTTCAAATACAGTCAGGACTGCAAAGTGCCTAAAAAGACAAATTACGCTGGCAGATTAGAGATATCCGCGATGAATAAAATGCTTATTCAGGAGTGTCAGGAGCTAGTATGAGCTGCTGGTAAAAAGGTCCATCAAGTAAAAGGGGGTGCCCAACCTGCATGGAAAAGAGCAACAACACCATAAGAGAGAAATAACAAAGACATTGTAATATATGTTAAATAGGCCGGTTACCCTTCTGATCAGTAAATGAGTCACAAAAAATATGGTGACTGAAATTGCCATTGCAATATGAATCTCAAATATGCAACTCTGAATCTTTTTATAAGAAATGCAAAACTAATGACCCAATGCAGACACCATGTCTTCTAAACTATTGTCTTTCTTTGAGCATCAAAAATTGTTCCTTTTGAAAAATGGTGAATGGCTTCTCAGAATGGTTCACATGCTGGTGGTCAGGTATACTTAAGATCACTACATGCATAATATGTAGTAAGAGTTCATATGAGGGCCTGAACCACAGAGTTGTTTTATCTGATGTTTTCTTACCCTCAAATTCATTCACAGTTAAGTAACATGTATGTGTTATGCTGGACATATTTCAATATGTGATGTCATTTATTTTTCTGTACCCAGTCACCTAACCTGCCTGCAGGGACTGCCAATATCTCCTGTAGATGTTGTCAGCAGCTTTCAATCCCAGCTGGAAGTGAGAGCATATATATATTTTCTGAAGCCAGTTAAATTAAGTTATGAACATAGAGGGAAGTCTGTGATTGTGGCCTCGGCCTTTAATCAAAACAAAACATGTCTTTTGGCAGCGTTCAGCCTGCGCTGTGGGTTTCTGTCAGCGGAGGAATTGTTACATCTTCCTCTTTTTAACGATCAAAAATTGTTCCAGACAAGGATCACTGATTTGCAAAAAACTTGAGAGTCACCACTATGTTCTTGAATTAAATGTAAATGTAGCAGCTATGTGTGTGAAAAATATCAAGTAGGAATAAGGATAAGAGAGTTTTAATCATCCATTTTATAGGAAAAAAAGCCGACTGTACTCTACACCGAAGGCCTCGGACAGTGTTTCCCAAACCATGCAGTGTTAATGGTGTGTGTGTGTGTGTGTGTGTGTTTGGTGATATAAAGCAGAGGAGGCTGCAGGGTAGTGGAAGGGAGTTGCAGGCCTCTCTGCCTCTGTAATCTGGCCTGATTTATAGAAGCTAGCCCTGCTCTCCCCTTCCACCTCCAAACTGACACACTGGGCCTCCTCCGCTGGAGACAGCCTGGCGTCCACACACACACACACACACACACACACACACACACACACACACACACACACACACACACACACACACACACACACACACACACACACACACACACACACACACACACACACACACACACACACACACACACACACACACACACACACACACACACACACACCTAACACTGTACACGGAAACAGCCGTGCACACAGACACATGAACATACTCAGGCGGGATCGTCTCAGTTGCACAGTAGTGCACGCAACCAAACCACACAGGCCCATTGCTTAACAAAATGAACACCAGATCCAGAAACAAAGTCTTGTAAGTGTCTGCATGATGTCAGTATCAAGTAGAATAGAAACGATAAATCAAATTATTTTTATTGGACTCCTCCTTACCCCCTTTGGGAAAGTTTGGCTGTTTTAGCAGCAAAATAACATCAAAGGAACATTGAAAAAAAAAAGTACAGCTATTAATAAAAATAAACTACAGATAAAATTCAACCTGATTATCAATACGATTTCAGTATGTGAAACATTGTTCTTGTTGCTGGATGTGGAGCCTTGTGGACATCCAACCAGGAATCAAAGATCATTTTTGTCAGAAGTCAATGGGCTGTAAGAATTTAGCACAAATGATCAGGAAAACAAAGTAACTATTAGGTTCAGTTGTTAGACTCAGTTCCACCAACATTTAAAACAATCCGTTGTAATTTATTAGCGGAATAATCTCATTTGAATTTGGTACCATTTTCGAACCATTCGTACCAAACGTCCCTGCGATTAGTTATTAAGACCCCAGAATATGAAAACAGGGCCTCAGTTTAAAAAATCTGGAGCTCTTTTTTAATTCCATACCTTAAACGTATAAAATGAAAGAGCAGCACAAACATCCGTATAATTAGTAATTTCACAATTTCTAGAAATACACTAGTTTTATTACGCACTGTCCTCTGACATACTGTCATTGGGGTTGTGTACCTTTGCAATCAGTCACCAGTATTTAGAGTGCTTTGATTGGTTGAAAGCATAAATTAAATAGTTTACTCCATGCTGTCTGAGCCAAAGGCCAAAATCTCTGCGGGACAGAAAACAAATCGAACCTGCACAATAACGGATAAAAGAGAGACTCAATGGAGACACAATATTCAAACGCATTAGGCCAGCAGACTCCAACACCTTCTGTGTGTGTGTGTGTCGGTCTACATGTGTGTATACTATGAATCACAGTGTATGGACAGGTGTTTACAGTGAGGCTGGGTTATCTGTCTCCATTACACCACCATGGCTCAGCCTCCCAGGGCCATTATCTACTCAGACCTGCCTAAACACACACACCCAGAGACAGGAAGCCCTACATGCTAACGTCAAGACCCTTTACACAAGGCCATGGCGTGAGCACATAATGGGCCTTTCTGGGGTCTGGGTGGCTCTTGAAGCAATCCAACACCCAAACAGAGAAGACCCCAAAAAAAGCAACATTTCCGTCAGCTTTTTCTTTGATCCACAGTAACATCAACACACGTTCGGATACAGCTGTTCATCATAACTCTGAACATCCAGACTCACTTAGCTCCATTCACTGTTGTTGTTGTGGCTAATGTTTGGAAGCGGAGCCACAATCTGACCCAGGGTCAATTTAACATCCTCTTAAAGCACTCAGATGTTGTGACAAAGCACAGTGAGCTGTTTTCTTATCAGTTTTTGCAAACAATGTTCTGCTTAAATCCAGTTTATTCTGCTTGAGACATGCTCTGAGTACGATCAGATAGTGCACATTTGTGCGTTTGCTAGATTTGGGATCAAACACAAGGAGCTTGTTTACACATTAGCCATTAGGCATTGCTCATGGCAGCCATTTCTAACAAACGCAGAGTCTTCCTTTCTGATCATAGGACAAAGTATCCAATATGACATGAAAGTCAGAAGTAAGACATGAGTGTCAGAAAGTAGTAGTGATCATTGACCGGAACTGTTCTTCTTTGTCACTCTATAACAGGAGTTTAAGGTGGCAGTAATTCACGGCTGGGCGCAGTACACATTCCTGTTTTGAGGGGTGAGGATGATTTGATTTTCAATCAGACAAGTCACTTTTATTCCTCCTTTTGTGGATTGATGAGTTTATTTTTCCGACTCTTGCATATGACTCTGCTTTACTTAATGAATAAATGAATTTGAACTGCTTTCAATCAAAGCCCTTGCTCTATGAATCTACACCACTGACACCCAAAATTGACATTTAAAGCTGGAGGAGTAGATCAAATGAAAAAACTCACATGATCCTAAAATGTGGGAGGCAATTTTGGAATGGACAGTTTGTAAGAAGAATGAGAACATTTATGGTTTGACTAAGACACGACTTTTGTGAGCCTACATGTGACCACTGGAATAAGTGGAGGGGTTTATCGTTTTTCCATTACGGGTGTTGAAAATGTAATTTAGGCAAAACAAAATGAATTTGGTATTCATTCCTGAGGCACTTCAAAGATTAAACATTGAAGTATTCAAGGTGGTTTTGCTGTCGACATGCAGCTTTCTTTTTCCACAAGCTGGCTAAATAGGCATTTTAAGTTCAACCGTGAATGTAGAAAATGTGTTTTATCTTTGTGTGATAGGATTTATTCAGGTTTGATGGATGTTAACACTGAAGCGCTGCAGGCTGCTCTTGTACTTGGCTTTTGCTTTGGTGCATCACATTTTCCACAACTTCAGCAGTAAAGATAAGTTAGTGTGTGACTGGGAAATCACACTGCAGATTGGATCATTTTCCAATATCTACTATTGAGCCATTATTGAGTACAGTTTTCAGAATACTTCCACCAGCTTTTTTACAAATACTTTTTGTGCTACTACCGAATCTGTTAAATCACATTATCTCCACTGGATTGGTAGAGTTGGTATTGTATTCTCCGCTTAGCGCTGGGTACAATGTCATTGTTGATTTCAAAGCAATATTTTTGAAACACAAAGTATTTAACCTTTTTTGTTTTTATTTTTTATTCCCCTAACATACTTGTAGAAATGTTTTCCTTCCAATGTTCTGAACACTTTCTACACCACCAACAAAGATCTGTTCTGCACTGAAAACTGAGACACATTTGGACTCAGATGGTTGGGAGAAAAGAGGATGATTTAATTCAGTCTGATATCTCGTCAACAAAGTTTGATTTTGAAGACATCAACTGATACTCATCGATCAGATCAATAACACAGCTGTGCCAAATACTTGACTTTGAGAGGCCAATTATGCATAGCAGCGGTTTTCTATCACCATCAGTGGAAATGCTCCATTTAATCTTAATAATAATGACTAGGTTAGCTTGTTTTATGAAGGCTACAGAGTTAACCGTTGCTATGGACACAATATTTTGAGTCAAATGATTGATTTCCTAAGTAAGTAGCTGTGTAATAAGCAGGCTACTTACTTTGCGTTTGCGTACTTTGGGTTTCATTCTGCGATAACAACACGCTCAATATACATTAACCCCTGCTTACAGTCCAAGGGCTGTTTCAGTCCAAAAATATTCATATCAGTCTGGTGGAGTCATATTGTTAGAACCCCTGCTTGTGCGGTAGGTGTGTGGGTGTGTAAACATTGTGGTAACCCCCAGCCAGGTACTGTCTAGTCTTGTGTATGAGGTGGTACCACCAGTCTCCCACTGCCTTTTAATTACGAGTGGAGGGTGGGGGGAGCCGTTTTAATGAAAATGGGCCACATCATAAAAGCTGATTTGACCGGGTTCATCCACAGTTCAGGCTCAAGGACGGTAAACACACAGATAATGCAGACTGTACCACTCACAAGTGCAAACACACCAGATAAGATAAGATCATGTGAAACTAGAAATTATCTCAGTAGGGGAAGTGAGTCAGTGTCGCATCAGAAAACTAGGATATACAAAAAAAACACAGTTAGTAGATTCTAACATAACTTTAACACCCTTTTATTCTAGTGGAAATCAATAGAGCTACAACTACAGCACGCTCTGTTTGCCAGTGAACAGACAAACTGCCTCCCATTATCCATTTTTTTAAAAAACAATATTGGGTCTCATCTTCATCTTTGGCCCCTTTCAGCTAAAATAATTGGCCCATCCCAATACTGGCTTTGCTTTTTTTTAACAGAATCAATACAGGATACAGGTGCACTAGTGTTTTTGCTATGCTTAGCTCTTCAGGTGCCATCTGGAGCTCTGCATTTGGAGTACAAATATTGTGATTAAACTCTCAAGAATAACAGCCATATTTCCCAAAATGTCCATGTATTTGTTTAAAATAGCACCTCAGCATGACAGTTAACAGTCTTAATGTGTCACAAAAGACAACCGGCATCGAGTATGTCCAAGACCATACCAGATGAGATTACTTTAAAAAATAATAACTGTCATTAATTGTTGGAATTTCATGAAAATTGATGGTTCCAATATGACTTCCCATAATTTGCAGACATTTTCGATTTGATGAAGCTATCAACTTTTTCATCTTCTTTGAGTAAGTTGATTATAACTTTTGGTTGTGTTGCATGTCTTTTAAGGACACACCGATGTATCGATGGAACAAGAGTATCAGTCAAACATTGGTTCACAGTCATGTGACATGTTCCAATGTCATAAGCTGATGTGCATCTGTTGTGTTGCATCAATTTAATGCTGGCCAGTGGTAAACTTTACTGCTGGTTCAGAGAAGTGTTTTTTCATAGGATTGGAGAAAACACCTGTTGGTTGTGTGGTCTGACTTTGGTTGTGATGTTTACATTCGGATGTTAAATAGAATTTTCCAGCTTTCTTCAGTTTGGAAAATGTAGTGCTCTCCATCTGTATCATCAAAACCCTAAAAGTGTGTACATCTTTTGGAAAATTGTCTTCCCCCTTTGAGTTCCAGATATTTGGAGAATCTTAGGATGACGAGCTCTGAAGTTGGTGACCACGTGATTCTGACAGTTTATGTTGTTTTTTCTCATCTTTTGACAAAGGGTGAAGAGCCCGGAGCATCCTGAATGCAGCAGAGCAGTGAGGGTGATTCTGTCCTTGAGTTAAGAACCCCACTTTTCTCAAGAAGATCAAGATGGATGGAAGAAGGAATGGAGAGACGTGGGATGGAGAGTGACAGCCAGAGTTCAACCACCGACTAATTTTAACATCATCCCTCCGTTTTATTAGCTCAGTGTTAGAGGGAGGGAATGGAGAGGACCTAATCGGTGGGAAGCTGCCCAGAAGCCTCTGACCTGAAGCAGGATGGGGGCTAAAGTGTGTGTGAGTGTGTGTGTCCAGAAGGGGTCGGGGAGAGAAGGCAGCATCCTGGCAGGACATTAGGGACTAAGTTCCCAGCAGCGCTCTCGCTGTACTCTCCTGCTCAGGCTCCATCAGTCTCTCTCTGCTGGGTCAACGTTGCCTTCCTCCGGGGGATTCCCACTTTTTCCCAAGGCTATGCCAAGCTAGCTCTCACTCTCGCTCCTTGCCAAATGACCCCGAGTTCGGCCACTTGCTTCCCTTATCTGTCCTTTCCCAGGGCTGTGGTACTTTATCCATGTCACCCTCTCTGTCGTCTGATGTACAGTGGTCAGTGCATCTACAGGGTCAGCTTAATGATGGCCAGTCGCACTGAAATTAGTAACAGTACATGCTGCTGTATGTGAGACACTGTCTAACTGCGAGACACCACTAATAAGCATATACACATCTATGCACTCTTTGTAGTATGATGCTGAAAATTTGAGGGTAATATTCGCTTATTATTAATCAAGAAGCAGATTCAGACTATGACAGCTTTGACCTTCAAACTGAGATGCAATGTGTTTTGTATAAAGCCAGAAGAGAAGGTGTGTATACGTGTATAAGCTGTCAGATATGTGTGTCATCAAGAGAAGTACATGACAACAGACAGGGAGATGACATAATCACAGATGATAGCACAGACTAGAATCCAGTGGCGATCCTAGAGTCTGTTGGGGCCCTAGGCAAAAATTAATTGGGGGCCCTTCCAATGACTATTATATCTACCAGTGTCCCGATGCTCTTCGTCTTTCTTTTTTCAGTCCCAGACAGATAATTCCTCTTCATTTTCCTTCAGTGTTTTCATTGACAAACTTACTAATAAAGCAGGACAATGAGAGTGAGTGCTGTCACGTGGGGCCCCAATCAGGGAGGTTTCACTGTGCAAAATTTGCACATTTTGAGCCACTGCCGTTGTTTAAAGTCTTCACTCCTCGGGGGCTCCTAATTGGCCTGGGGCCCCCAAGCAGTTGCCTGCCTGGCCTGTTGACAAGCAGCACCTCTGCAAGAATCGCAAAGCTTTCAGGGACAAACCACAATACATTCAGAATAATCAGCAGCTACTTCTAGCAAAGACAAAGGTTTGGACTTGAAAATAATTCATACAGTACAGTTCACTCCTTTTCTTTTTCAGGGGCCTTCAAATACATCTTAAAGAGTTCACAGAGTTTGTTCAATTAAGCAAACTTTATCTGAAAAATTCAGTAAAATGTCTTGTCAGCTGACCTGGAGTTTAGATTAATTTCTTCAAATATAAAAAATACAATATTATCCGTCCTGCTTGAATAAAAGCACAGACAAGACTTGCTAATTTTAGAGACAAACGGCTGTTTTTTAAGAAAAACAATCAGCAGCCACTGCTTTGTAAAGGCATAAAACATCCTCATGGAAACTGTCCTAAACCATATCATTGCATAACACTGATTTGTTGATCAATAAATCAATCAATCAATTTTTATTTGTACAGCGTTAACTCATAACAAGTGTTATCTCGAGACACTTTACAAAAAGCAGGTAAAAGACCATACTCACTGTTATGTTACAAAGATCAGGTAAAAGACCTTACTTATTGTTATGTTACAAAGATCAGGCCTATCCATCATGAGCACTTTAGCAAATCAGCAAAAGTTACAGTGGTAAGAAAAAATCTTCGGCCGGATCCCCGGCTCATGACGAAACAGCCTTCACAGGCCTAGACTGTGCCGGGCTTGGAAAGGGATAGGGGGAGATTCATCAAGGTGAAATTTTGGGCTGTGACATTGAAACCAAAGTTAACCCTTCTATAGCAGATAGTTACCACAGAAAGAATTCTGACTACATCCATCATATCAATCTGCACAAATAGGTTTGATGAACTATCAAAGTCTGATTACAGAGGGCGAGCTGCTCACACTGGCAGTCTGAAAGCTCTGACTTTTGCACATTGAATTGACAACTGAGCTGTCACAGAGGCATCATGCAACCAACTGTCTGGAATCTGTTCTGTGATAAGAAGAAAATAAATTAAATTTCTTCTGTTGCGTTTTCGATACACAATGTGAAAATGATAATTACGATGTTGATATTGAAGGTCAACAGAAAATATTCAAACCCACTCACCATCTTTGCCTAAATCCCGCCACACTACTGTACAGCTAAAAATAATGAAACCACTCCCAGGCGTTAACTACCATTAGTGATCTAACTCAAATAAGAAGTAACACAGTAAACACATTGAATGGCTTCTACAAGCAGATTGGTTTATAGTTAGTTGGGGCTTTAGAGTTCCAGGTAACATGAAAGTTTACATCAATGTACTCAGAATAAAGTTTTAGGCTGTAGGTTACTCTATATTTGAACTATGGTCAATACCACAATTGAAAAAAAAGGCCCATTGTGCCACTGTGATCCTTTGAGTCGCATTATGCTGCAGAATCACAGAAGACAGGAAATAGACTGTGTGTGTTTAAGAGGTGGCCAGGCTCTCTTACAGTGGCACAGTGCTAAGATGGTCAAGTTCCCATGCTAGCTTGTGTTTACCCTGGGCTATTTCTGCACACTCACACATACACACAGATTGCCCTATCGTACCCCCTGCTTGTAATTTCTCATCCCTCCCTCCCCTCACCCTCCCTCTCCTTGCATCCCCCTCTTCTTCCCCCTCTGGAGTCCGGGAGGGTTATGTGAACGGCCAGGGAGGAGGGCTGAGAAAGAGACGGGAGGAGTGTGAAAGAGGAGAGAGACGTTGTGGGGGTCATCACTGAGTCATCATATTCCCTGGTAAGGCTGGTGTGTGTGTGTGTGTGTGTGTGTGTGTGTGTATGTTGCTTTCCTAAAAGTGAGTGCATACGTCTGAGTGGGTGGTGAAGTTTGCACATTCCAAATGTATTTATGTGTGTGTGGGTATGAGTGTGTGTTTATGATACAGCCTTCATTTTTCACACTTTTCTTCTAGTTCCACTATACGACACACAACTATGTTCATTTCTTTTGATAGTCTATTTTTAATTGCACATGGTTAATTTTGAGTAATGTAGGGGGACAGCTGTTGTTGTTTAGATGTAACAAATGTATTTTTTTTGTTTCAGAAAACTGTACTATGGAGCGAACACAAACAAAGGCATAGAACTGAGTGAAAAAGTCGCCTTTTTTGCAACAAGACAGTTTGATCTACATTTGCTGTTATCTTACTGTTGCTCTATCATCCAACATCATAACACTCCCTCATGTAAAGTCAGAGAAAATTAATTCATATTTCATCAGCAAAAACAACTCTCTACATGTTCATTTATCGACCCCATGCTAATGGCTGGATCAATCATCCATCCCCCAAACCAGAACTACATCAAACATTCCGCTAAGTTTCAGACGGAGGAGTGCGTCTCTGTAAAACCTGAGCAACCAGAATAGTATTGCAGGGCTGAAGTGTATTTTTTTAATCACAAAGATAAAGGGTGAGAGTTGTAATGCTTAAAATTCTACTTCAAATAATTAACACGATTAAGGTCTAAGCTGTACCTTTAAGTAAAACATCTAAAACGAGAGATTAAACCAAAAGTTCTGTATTGAAAAATGTGTTTTCAGGCTGCACATGCATCCAGTATTAACATCAACAATATTATAATCCAGAAAGCATTAACATTCCTGCAAAATAAATGTATGTATTCAAACTTAATTTTATTTTTTTAAAGACAAAGTGGGCGTCAGCCTGGTGCCTTTGCTCGTTTGAACATCAATCTTTTTCTGCTTTTGCTCTAACGCTCATCTCACTATCGTCCCCATCACATCCCGTCTCCTCTTCCTCTCTTTCTCAGCCTCCTTTCCTTTCATCTCTTCTCCTTCTCCTCCTCTCCGCCTGCCCGAATATCTGTGTGGCCTGCCTTCGCCTCTCAACAGTAACTCAAGCCATAAACAAACTTCCTTACATGCTGTAATCACAAACCCCAAACTGCCAGACATTAAAAGGGCCACGTTTCATCCCCGCTACAAAAAGAAAAGAGAGAGGCAGAGGAGAGAAAAAACAAGGAGTGAGAGAGAGCCTCCTCCTCCTTAACAGACGCAGGGTGTAGTATCGGTTTTGCTAAAGTGCGACTGGGAGGAGAGACAGATAGCGATGGAAGAGGAGCGTATGTTTGAGGAGTTCCACATTGCCCAGCGATGATCAAAGTGCTCTGCAGCCTTTGTGGCTAATTGTGGGGATTATCTGTAAGTGCTTGGAAAAGAGCAGCCTGGTTTTATGGGGTCGGTGTCACACACACACACACACACACACACACACACACACACACACACACACACACACACACACACACACACACACACACACACACACACACACACACACACACAAACACACACAAACACACACAAACACACACACACAAACACACACACAAAGAGACTCTGCATGTGCAGGAATCACAGAGGAAACGCACAACTGACCTCACATGCATAATTCAAGTTTTTGTGTAATTGTAGAGACTTTAGTAGAAAAAAGGACGTGGAGGAGACTGAAGAGTGTAAAACTGGCTCCAAAATGGGAAGGGATCCAGGAGACATGAAAAATCAGACACACACATACACACACACACACACACACACACACACACACACACACACACACACACACACACACACACGCAGGCAGGCAGGCAGGCAGACGTATCCTGTCATCTTGATCCAGTTTCAAGGATAGTGGCGAGACTGGAAGGTTTGGAGTGCCAAACGACTTGTCAGTGTGAGTTGTAAAGCTGCCTCCCCTAAAGCCACTTCCCCCTGCTGCACACAAACACACACATACACACATGCAAACACACACACACACACACACATGCAAAAACACACACACATACACAATCGCTCGGATCTGTGGTCAGCTGAGCGGATCCTAAGTGAGGTCAGGAGTAGTTTGGAAACACACGCACGCAGCTCACAAAGAGACTTTCTTTCGAGGCTTTATGAGTCTTCTCTATAGTTTGCCCTGACCACAAACACACACCGACACACACACACACACACATTTACACGTAGTGCAAGAAAACTCACACAAAGCTGATGTAGCGGATATGGTTTTGTGAGGGGGAAGAAGGGTGTATGGTCGGCGTCAGGTCCAAGCAATTATCCAAGTGTCCAAACCTCTTTCAGGCAGCCACGGCGGAGCCAGACAGAGCTCACACACTTACACAACAACACACACATACACACACACACACACACACACACACACACACACACACACACACACACACACACACACACACACACACACACACTGAAACACATAGACACCAACACAACTTTCAACTCCGACATAGGGATTTGCCCAGGATAATTCCACTTCTATTCACCGAGAGAGGTTTTACAAGTTTAGGGCCAAATTCTGAGCTAACTACAAGCGGACTACCAGCTGGCCCTTGGCCTCCGGTCTGAGAGCTCGAGTGCTCCATTCTGGCCCCGCTGAGTGTCTCTGAGCCCTGAAGACCTTTCCAATAAGACGAGCAGAGAAAGACAATGGCGGGACACTAATCTAGTCTTTATGCAGCCTTTTGTGTGTGAGTGGGGGGCACTTGTAGAGGCGGTGCTCAGGTAAGGCACCGTGTCAGAGGTTAATCTGCAGACTCAGACCTGCACACACAACTTAATTAAAGTTTGTTCAAGGGGGTGAGAGTGTGTCTCGAGGAGGCCGCGAGCGGCTGAGAAGAATGCCAGAGACTTTAAAGTCCGCCGACAGTCACAAAGTTGTTTTTTAAGAAAGAGAGTAAATATGTGAACTGTTCATGAACTGTTTTCTGCTTTTTGCGGCATCACATGCGGAAGTGTGTCATTAGGATTGATTGGTCAACTTGAGTCATTTTCTTTCTTTAAACTATGAGGACATAAACACTATACAGCAGGTACGTCTAGTAAAACATATACAGACAACCAAAACAACTTCTCCAAGTTGCCTGCCAGAAAATCAAACAGCAACATCGTTGAATTCAAATCTTTTGAAGCAGGTGTCAGCTTTTGAAATGTAACTTTTTTTCTTTGTCCTGTACATTAGTAAACTGTTCGTAATATTGCATGTTTTTCAAACCTTTCTATGTTAAGATCTTTCTTTCTTTGCCTGATTTCGGATTGATAGCAAAATCTTGTTTGTTTTGGGGTCAACATGACCTGTTAAGATGCGAACAAAGACATCGGCTTAATTGTTTTAAATAAATTTGTATCGGCACCCAGATATACTTAACTGGTGAATCTATTTTAAACATCAGCATTGTTTTCACCATTTCAAAGCTCTAAAGGATGTAAAAAATAAAATATACAGATATGTATTGACTTTATAGAAAATATTCTTAGAAATATTCTTAAGAACGATTTAAAGACCTGGAATTATGACACTTCTCAAATGAATTGAGGGGGGCTTCATTTGTGGCCATTTTTTGATGAAGCAGCTTAAAGGCCAGATGTTTGATGCAGGAGGACAGATGTTGAAAATGTTTCAATGAGGGACTATCAGAGAAAAATGATAAGGAAACAGCGTGCCAAATTGCAGTTATATATATGAAAACTATGATCCAAGCAGAATTACTTTACATGGACATTTTGCATCTTTTACGGGGGCATTTTTCAGGTGGACTTCACCTCTAATGTACGGCTGTTTATGTCAAAATATACGGTTTTATTTGTATCAAGCTGAGGATAAAAAGAGTGATCCTGCACAATAGATCTTACCACAACTGAGCCACAGAGATACTCTCTCAGTTTACTAAAATGACCTTTAAACAGCAGATTGATCCTCACTAGCTACATCATTCACCTGTTCACCAACATGTGATTGCACTTTCAGCCTTCAGCGTTAACACTGAGGGATTTGAGTGAAAAAAAAAGAAGGTTGGGTCACTTGAAAAGGAAAAGGAAAAAAGAAAAAAAAAACCATCTGAACAAAGAGTGAATGAAGAAACAGACAGCAGACGTGTAGAAGAGGAAGAAAATAACCTCGGGAGGAATATAAAAAAGAGAGTAGTCTGGAGAGAGGGATGGGGAGGAAGGAAGGAGGAAGAGGAGGAGAGAAGATGAGCAGACAGTGTCCTTTATGTAGCGGCTGAGTGTCTCCCAGGGCTTCTGTAATGCTTTACACAGACCCACTTTCAAGGTCGCCGTACGGCTGCCTGTCCAGCTGTTTTCATATTCAGTTTCGCCCTCGTTTCTCTCACTCCTGTGTGAGTTTTTTTTTTTTTTTGCCTGTGACTGTAGGGCAGATTATTACCGGGGGGCAACAGATTAACCAAAGAATGAGACAACAAAAAAAGACAAAATAAATCAGAGGCAGCCAAGACTCTAATCCTGATTGGGATGGGGATGGTACAGCAGGGAAAAAATGCAAATGTAAAGCCATTCTGTACAAGCCTCTCTGCACTATCATTATCAGAAAAAAAAGACTTTGCTTCCACACAGGTCAGCTGGTGAGTGATGATCAGTCGGGTCACCAGGGTGAAAGTCAGTCCAGAGTGGAGACAAGAGGTGGTGGAGAGAAAAAGATTGGCAACAGACTGTACTCTCACAGCGTCTACGTTCCTGTGATGACACGCTCAGGATGTGAAGCTCAAAAGTTATCATGTCTTACTGCTTTGTTCCAGGTTTAAAGTCGTCTAAACATCAAGAATATAACACTTCCTGATTGATGAGTTACTAAAAGATAATTGAGACTGATAATACAGAAAAACATCAGGCCTGAAATCAAGTTTCTTTAAAGGGGTGTCAGCTCAGCAGTAGGTGCTAAGAAGAAAAACTCAACAGTGTTTCAGAATCTGATTCAAAAATACAGTATCGATAACGTCAGGAAAAAAAAAAGTCAACAATGACTTTTTGGCTTCAGCTGTTGAGTTCATAACATCTGAAGCACATTGACAAGGCTTATCAGACGTACAGGACTGTCTTTCAATGATCTGTTGAGTGTAGGAGTTTATGTTGACACACGCATCAACATAAGACCAAAAGCAACAAAGAAAAACTTTCCAGTCTAAAAACACAGGCTTCAGAAACAAAATCCAACGGCTACCACAAATGTGTTAAGCATTCTGTTTTTTCATGCAGACAGGAAGAAAGTAAAAGCCCCATTATTCTCCCCCCCAAAAAAAGAGGCACCTCTCATCATGTCACATGACCGTGATGCATAGGGTGTACCGTATGTGTAGAGTTTGTGTGGTGATAAATTCAGAAAGCAGAGATGTCTGCACGGAGCCTTGTTGACATGAGAACATGTAGACATTCACATCACGCTGATCGGCCTGGCTGCACACACATGAAAAAGTGATGAGATTCAGGTAGAGTGGTCATAATTTGAGTCCTAAAACCCGGACCCCACAAGGTAAGCCAGAGATATTTATTTGCACATTGATGTGTTGATGCATGCAACGGGTGTTTTCATGAGGATGAAGGACAATATTTTATTAGTTGCTGAATACTTTACGAAGGACGAAAGGCCTGAGACCACGAGGAGGAAGAGAGACAAGCCCCGCCCACTCAGGAACGCTGTTTGTGGAGGCATCATGGTGAGGTATTGTTGCATGAATACAACTGCAGGAGAATCATCGGACTTTATGAACCAAATAAAATACTTTGTTAGGTGTAAAATATTTAAAATAAATACAAACCGAATCATATTTGGGCTCTATTATATAATTAATTTAATATACTGTAGAAGAATGGAGATCAATCCTACAAAGGGTTGCACTGGGTCAGAACACTAAAGGAGGGGCGGAGGAGAAGAGAAGGGGAGGAGTTAGGCTTGAGGGGAGTTTGTTTTGGTCAGAGAGACTGATAATAAAGTGTGATATCTACTGATATCGAGAGTCGGACTTTATGCTTTGAAAGCTGTTAGTTGACACTAAGTGACATTGTTTCCTCCCGTCAACATCCCTACTCTGGTTGTTTGTACTCTTAGATTTACTTAGCTTTGAACAAAAGTGTCTGCTAAAGGAAGTGGTGACATCAAAACATGGTTACTTCATAGTTAACACCTTTCTGTAGGCCTCGGGGTCCCAAACTTTTCAGTTTGCATCACACAAAATTAAGGGTGCCTATATTGTTGCTGTCATCTGAACTACATTATTTCATTTTCATTTCACTTAATGATATGGTTATATTTGAACTACTTTATTGTATTTAGTTTAACAGTAAAGGGTAACATATAGAATTTTAAATAATTTTAAATTTGTATTCGTTTTTTTTTGGAAGGCATTCCAAGACCCCCCTCTTGGTGGCTTATGACCCACCCTGGGGTCCGGACTCCAAACTTGAGAGCCACTCATGTAGGCCAAAATGTTTCCTTAATCATAAAATCTTGACGGAAATTGAAAGAACAATCACGACCTCTGACTTCAGTGATTGACATTCATGTGCTCGGCTTCAAACATCACGATAAAGATGTCAAAAACAAAGAAGGAGAAGCTGTACTCACTCGTGCCTGTGGGAGATGAACACGTATAGATGTGTCTCCGCTGTCAGAATGTCACGTACATGTGTCACAGATAACACAGGAATGACCCCTCACTGACCTCCCCAACCATCTGCTTTGGCTGGGCCACGGCAGCCACTCAGCTCGCCGGCCTACACGGTTACTGACCCATTCCACATGCCAGAGACAAGACAGATGCCCCTGATATCCTTACTCCGCACCCCCCCCCCCCCCCCCCACCTCCACCTCCCAACGGCATTTCAGCGCCTATCCTCGCCGTCCAGACCAGACGCCCTGACCTCCTCCATCTTCCTCCTCTTCCAACGCCACAAGTCTCGCAGCGAGCCGCAGTCTGTGAGGAGACATATGCTATGTGATGACGGCGGGGATATATCAGCGTGCCACACACAGGTGGGCTTACAGGTTGAACACACACACATCAGAGCTGTACGGTGCCATGACGCTCTTTTTGATACATTCATAAAAGACCATTTTTTATGTCGACATAAATGTAATAAAAGAGCTTCCAAGTGAGAGAGACTTACACCCATGCATGCCTCAGAGACAAACACACACACACACACACACACACACACACACACACACACACACACACACACACACACACACACACACACACACACACAGAGACACTCACACAGGAGGCCGTGGTCCATCCTCTGACCGGTCGGTGACCTGACAGCCCAGCAGCTGCTGGCTGTTTGATGTTTCACTATAAGGATCACATTTCATTTCCAGACTCTTCAGCCAATAGGAGACAAGCAGAGACAGAGACAGACGCAGAGGCAGGCTCTTCTTCCTCTTTTTTAACCTTCGTCACAGCTTTACAACCAGACACACACTCTACAAAAACGTGTTAATTTAACAGCAGTTTTAATGCACTGTATATACAGTATGTAAAGTTACTCTACACATGCAGCTCAAAAAACACATCTTCATGGACTGAGAAGCTTATTTATGAGGATGAAGATGAACTCACACATTCAGAGAGTGAACTGACAATGGCCCATCATGTGCGTGTGTGTGTGTGTGTGTGTGTGTGTGTGTGTGTGTGTTATTGTAGCAGATGGAGGCAGGCTGGACGTTAGACCCTCTGGCCGGATGACATGAAGTCATCACACGACAGCAGTGTTGAACGCTGCCTTCAGGGACGCACACGCACGCACTCACACACAAGCTCATTAAATCATCATATCCAAGCGTACACGAGTGAGTGTTTTATTTTGAGAACCAAAACACATGCAAAGTCAGTGCATATGTTGGGTTTTTTTGTGTCAAACTTTATAATACAAAACAGGTCATTTAAACCTGGGCAATATGACTTATAGGTACAAAATGTTTAAATATTGTTCTGATTGATTTCTTCACTAGCAGCCACAATAAAGGCTGTTATACCTGCACGGTTAACTTGCAGGGCAAATAGCTCTCAATGTGAAAACAAAATTTGGTCACCTAACTTTCTTTTTTTTAGCCGAGCAGCTGATAATTTTATTGATACTTTCTGACATCATTACATAAAGGATCCAAACACTGATAGACTTGTTCTGTTAAGGTAAGATTCTTTAGAAACAACTGTGACATTGATCTTTAAAAGTCACCAGACAGTTATTTTCCTGTGCAGAACACGGGAGTTGCTCGTCTACCACTACCTGCACCATTCAGATTTGTTTGTGTTGAATCACAGCTCCTCCTTGACAAAAACTTAGAAGTGCACAACAATACGAACAAATGCTGCTGGCTGAAGAAAAGCACTGGAGTAATTCCAGAACTTTTTGTACCTTTGTCTCATTACCTACTGGCAAATTTCATGGACTCATTCCTTTCCAACAAACCTCTCTTATGAAAAGTATATGCAAAGTCATTATTTACAATTTCCTAAAGTAAAAAAAAGAAAATATGCTACAATGACATATAAAAAAAAGCTACTGCAACACAATTGGAAAGTTCAATTCAGCACCATTCCACCTTTGACAAGGCCGATAATAATAATTTAGGAATAACCAATAAGATTTAAGATTAAGATTAAGATTTAATATCTTAAAGGTCGGGTCTGATCTGGACTTAAAGAGCCTTCACAGTTTCTTACACTGTAATAAGGAGTATAATTAGAATAAGTAGAATAATTAAATGGGATATGAATTCAACACTTTAATCCCACAAACATTAAAAACAAATCAAAGACCTACTTTGAAAGAAAGAAAGCAGGAGATTCATTGGAAAAGTGGTTTCACAACCACTAGCACATATACGAATCTGCTGTGAAACAGAGTTAAACTATGCTTTTAATTGTGAGTACTTAAATCAGTCTGACAAACATCACGTGTCGCACCTTGTATGAGACACAGCCTGTGTCGAAGAAGAGGGCTGTTGTGTCTTCACTCGTGTCCTTGTCTCCCCCTCTGCTGTTCAGAGTGGATCTCTCTTAGTGTGTGGCCAGTCAAGAGTGAGAAGACGAAGAGAGAGAGAGAGAGAGAGACTGCCCCGGGCTAAAGGGCAGCTTTAGTCAGTTCACTCAGAACCAACACACACACACACACACACACTCACACAAACACACATGTGAAGAGGGTCTCAAATAAGCATCTTTACCAGGAATTCAAGAATAAGGAGGCTTTGGCGCCATGCGTGGCTGCTCACCCTCGACCGAATACACACACACACACACACACACACACACACACACACACACACACACACACACACACACACACACACACACACACACACACACACACACACACACACACACACACACACACACACAAACACATGTAGACGTGATGTACTTGAGAAGCAGTCACAAACACAGAAAATGCCGCACACCCTCTTACACACATTCCACAATCACATAACAACAACTTATCGTGACCCTTTCCTGCTGAATGCTTGTGTAGAGCACCGAGCATTCCTCCCGTCCCGTTATAAAGCGGGATAATCGCTCTTTGTTTGACGAGAAGGAGCTAACCAGTGGGCCTGACATGTAAGCTTATTACCTCCTTTAGCCTTCAGCTAGCGCCGCGTACAGTACAGCTTTCCTCACTTAAACTGCTCACTGCAGGCACTGTGTCACACTGTGTCTGGCTGGAAGGGGCGAGCTTTATATGCAGAGTTCAAGTCCAGTTGAAGAGTTAAAGGAGGGGCGGGGCCGCTGCGAGGCAGCCAGGTAGTTACAGTGTTAGTAACAGTAATGGAGCTCTGGTGAGATATTTAATGAGGAAGCTTTAGATAATACCACAGGGGAAGGAATGGAAACCTGTTTGAAGTCTTCGCAAAGCTTCCCAGTATGAAAACGGACGTTACACAGCGGCCCACTGATGTAAAATGAAAACAACAGTAGAACTGCTTTTTTATGTTCAAATTAATGTCGTTTCTTTAAACTGTTTTGCCGGTCCCCTTCAGCGAGGTGATCGGGCACTAAAACCACCCGACCTCCTTGACACCCAGCCACCACAATAGGACTGTGTCGTCCCCACAACCACCGCCGTCCTCATTCCTGCACGGCCTGCTCCGACCTCCCACCTCAGCGCCAAGGAAGTGTGGACAACAGGAACGCAAGGAATACAAAGGAGAAATCCTTCCTGCATCTTATCCCATCTTTCCCATTTTTGAGAAAGGGGGAGATTTTTGAAGGATGAGTATGGTGATTGATTGATTGATTGGTCTCAATCCCATGAACTGTCATTTATTCACATTGTGCCGCTGACGAGGTTTGTCACGATTCAAATGACGTTGAGGTTTGACTCTGTACATTTCCAGTCGTTGTCTTTATATATTTGAATATTTGTGGATCTAAGTTTGTGAAGATGGAGCGACCGTGTATTCAGCCGCCCCCCTTTGAGAGGAGGCTGATATATTTCTACATACATGTCTGTGTTGAGATTACCCAAAATGGTTTCTATTAGATTCAAAAGCTTTTAAAGCCTTTTGAAATATTCTGATTAATGATTGTGTGTGTGAGCACAACCATGTTCAAGAGGTAATAAAGACAAACCAGACTTGCGCACGCACACACACACACACATACACACACACACACACACACACACACAGACACACACACACACACACACACACACACACACACACACACACACACACACACACACACACACACACACACACACACACATTCTATTAACCTAACACGGACATATTGCCTTGATAGTCTGTGACCTGTTCCTTTGGCATGGCTTACCCTTCTCAACACCCTCATAAACATGACAAGGCCTTTGGATCAAAGCTGTCTGGGCCATCAGCCCCTAACATACAGGCACACGCACACGCGCACACACACACACACACACACACACACACACACACACACACACACACACACACACACACACACACACACACACACACACACACACACACACACACACACACACACACACACACACACACACACACACACACACACACACACACACACACACACACACACACACACACACACACACACACACACACACACACACACACACACACACACCGGCTGACAGATGCTGCTTTGACTCAGAGAAGCCCCTGTGTCTCTAACCATCATCAGTGTGATTAGAGCGGCTGGTTCAGGAGTGTTTCCACATCACACAGCTCTTCTTGGCAGAGCTGGGCTGCGTTAAGAGGAAGCTGAAGGCCACAAGCTTTTCACCTGATTGCCACTGAGGGAAAACACTTTAGTGAAGATTAGCGTCTTTGTGTTCGTTCTGTGAATCCAGAGCTGCTCTGAATCGAAACAGCAGCGGGACTGATTTCGTCCTTACACTACAGCTGGATGTTAAACGTCCCTCAGGCCAACCCCGGATGTAAAACGTGACACTTCCATAATTAAGTGGAAGAGACGGAAAAGATAAAGCTGTTTCTATGTACTGGTTCAACAAAAGCACAATTGATAGTGAGTGTAGATATGAGTCTGAAAATGTGCTTTTTATTCAAGGGCTTAAAAGGTCAAGAATATGTTTGTGCACTTTTTCTGTGACACTTGTATTTTATTTTTAGGATGGTATGTGTGGATCCTCAAGAAAGTTCTCTCTGTATCAGTTCACACTGTCAGACATTTATGACTATGATAATTAAGAGAACAAAATAACAAGAACAAATATTCCCCGTGTTGCAGGGGAGCTTGGAGCTTTTTGACCACTTTGCTGCATATCATCGCTCACTCTCTCCTCCCAACATTTCCCAACTGTCTCTCTTCAGCTGTCATATCCAATAAAGATAAAGGCAACAAATACAACTAAAAAGTACAGGTAGAGCCAAATTTGCTGTCAGCAGAGGTGTGAAATTAGAAAGAAATGCAGATTTGGCACAAAAGCAGGGAAAGAGGTGTGATGGAGAAGACATGCTACCTGAGTGAGACTCCTCCTGTGAAAGCCATTAGCCCGTTCTGCAAAGCTCCATGGCAGCCATTCTCAGCTTTGCATGCAAACTCTAGAGTGTGTGTGCGCACAGTGTGTGTGTGTGTGTGTGTGTGTGTGTGTGTGTGTGTGTGTGTGTGTGTGTATATATGTGTGTGTAAGAGTGCTTTTACAGCCCCTGCTGCCCAGTGAACCAGCTCAGCTGTATGGCTGTGTTTGCTATAAGACTCAGGGTGTGAGCGTTTTTGGATGTGACCAGTGTCTGACCTTGAACTGCTGAACTTTTCCTTTTAAGATCATTTCCAGGAAACAGACTTTTCTTACTAGAAAAAAAAGTCAGGTGGAAGGAGAGGAACATGAAATCTTTCAGAGATGTATGTCTGCTGTCCAGAACCTCACACATAGAAAGTCTATTAATCTGATGAATTAAGAAAATCCATCCATCCACCCATCCATCAAACTTTAGAGGTTTATCTACCATGACATGAAAAATATGCCAAAAGAGTCGCACAGAAATATTGATTTTCGGTGTAAATATTTGGCCTGATTGTTGTAAATTTCAAGTTTACCAGATACAGACACAAACTCTTCTGACAGTACAAGAGAAGATGAAGACATTACATGTTTTTTAGCAAATACAGACAACAAGGGACACATGCACAGTCCGACACACACGCACTCTGAGGCTGTGGACAGGTCCAACAACACCTCAGAGACTGTGATCCCGCCTCTTCTTCTAGTGCCATGCCACTTGGGTAAAGGGTGAGAAAGGAGGAGGGAGAGATGCTACAGAGCTAAGTGCCTAGGTGTTAGCTCTCTGCCCGAAGACATAAAGTTGCACTCTGGGATTCTGGGACTCGAACTCCCAAGTGCTTCTGACACAAAATGGACACCTCAGTCTCAGAATGCCACTCCGCATTTAGAGGGAAAAAGGTCAGCCGTCACTGTTTCCTTACACAGGAGATATTCAAGCTGGACGCACAAAGTCTCTGTAGTCCGTCGATCTTCTTTCGGACGTGTTGTTGGAATTTTCTTCCCAGTAATGGTGGACACAGGTTACTTGTGTTTCCTTTACTCAATCAACGCATCCAGACCTTTGAATGAATGTACATTTTGTTGCTTTAGTGGCCGAACAAAATTCAGCTTTGACTAATCAGGTCACAAACCTCTTGAGTTGCAGCAGTTGGAAACCTAACACCTCATCTAGCAACAGATTCAAAAGTGTCTCTTACTCACAAAACTACAGGTTTGGTTTCAAGAGCTGAAAACCTCATTCACCTGGAGATTGAAAGCTTTTGAGGTAGTTCTGCAAACACTGACACTCCAAGGTTGCTCTAAACTTCAAGTGTGTACATTTACTGATCTCATTATCCAACACAAAGGCTTTAAATTAAAGATAATTTAGAACAATCATCTGAAGAATATTAGAGAACATACTCCACAGTTCCAGCGCCAGGCTTTGACCCCTTTGATAACATCAATCACATTTGTACCAAAAGTAAAGTTTAGAGTAAGATAATGTACAAAATGTACAGAGCTTTAAAGTTTTCCATGTTTTCACCGGTCGACATACAACCAGTTAACCTTGTTAACTTGTTAGCGATCGGCTTGACCAGAGGACACCTTGTGTGATGAAATAAGAGATCCAGATCAAATGAGCCAGGCTTTTCACCACCAATATCGATTAAGGTCCAATGTCAGTAACAATTGCCCTCACACATCAAAGCACTTCTACTGACACAAAGAGGGCATGCTTCAGTGGCTTCATGTTTGAGAAGCTTGCTCCATAGCACCCTAGCTTATCAATTCCTCCCCACACTTCCTTGACGCCACTCATCTTAATGCTGCATTCTTCACTCCCACAATCCCAGACTTTTTCCCCCTCCCACTGCTAATGCTGTGGCTGGGTCCATTAGCTCACTAGCGCTAATGCTGCAGATTAATGGAGGATCAAAGTCACAGGGTGAGGGAGAGCCGGGCAACATACACACACACCTTCACCCACTAACACCACTGAGCTAGTTAGGGTGGCCCTCGTGATTATCAACACAGTCTTAGCCTTTCCTAACACACACATACACACTCCAATGTCTTTGGCGCTGTAAATCTGGCCAGCAGGCCATGGAGGGCCAGCGGGGAGTTAATGGCTGCCTCGTAAAATCCTGAGGAGGAAGGTCAGGAGTGCCAAGATGCCTGATGCCCTAAATGAGAAGCATGTGGGGGGGGGGGGGGGTCAGGAGGACAGGGTGCTGCAGGGGTGAAGGTGCTACCATACATATCCAACAAATCCAACAGGGGGAGGGTCAAACTATGGATTCAAGCATTATGGGAACGAGGCATGGAGCAACTTGACAGCTAGCAGCAACAACTGTGGTCATGTATCTAATCTCCAAGACAACCAAAACTTTGATTGGAAATCTTTTGACTTCAATGAGAGCGAAACACTTGCAGGGTGAACCACAAACCAGATACGTTCTCCTTCTTCAATGTACCAGGAGTTGTGTTCAGACCAAATGCAAATGGTTAATTTTATAATAGACTTATTTCTTGAACTGCACAGATTAAGACTAATCCTCGACAAAAATGTGTGAAAAACATTGGAAAGAAAAACTTGCTTGAAGGCTCAGTGCGAGACTTTGGCTTCTTTTCCCAATGCCTCTTGACACAAATTCATAGATTACTTCAAGAAAATAAGTCAAATAAATGTGTCACTTACAAAACAAGGCATACTGCAAATGTAGGCAGGGGCCAAAGGCTTGAGTTGGCCAGACTTGAGAATAGTTAATGGATGAAGTATGATAAGAGGTGAAATTATTATAATTATTGTATTTTTTTTTAAAACATACTTTATTAATCCCTGAGAGAAATTCAGTTTTTTACACTCTGTTATTTAGAGACATGCTTCTCACACACATAGGCCCGAATTTCACACATGCACAAACAGGACCTGTGGACATGTATTAGTGGAGAGATGTCAGAGTAGGGCTGCTACACAGGGAGTGCACCAGAGCTGTTGGGGGTCCGGTGGCTTGCTCAAGGGCATCTCTGCAGTGCTCGGGAAGTGCCCTGTAACCTCTCCAGCTATCTGACCAACTTCTATATTGTGGTCCGCACTGGGTCTTGATCCAGCGACCCTCCAGTTCCCAACCAAAGCCCCTACAGACTGAGTCACTGCCACCCTGGAAACTGACTCTAAATTGCAGCGGATACATTACATTAATCCTGCACTTTACCTTTTTAGAGGTTTTGTTTCATCCTGTTGATCAGACATTGTGATTTATTGTATATGAGTGTCTTGCAAAGAATACATTATTGCACAATTGTGTATAGTGATACAATTGTTATCGTGGACCAAGAATCTTGTATCTTATCCTATAGTATCATATTGTGAGTTATACTGTTTCCAACCCTAATGTTTAGTCAATTTGCAGATGAAGGCTGTAAGTTTACATTGAAAGCACTTCTGGTAACCTCTGCTGGAATGTCTGATTGGTCAAAGTGGTTCGAATCAAAAGTAGTGGTCCATCTTTCTACGAGGTCTATCTCTGCCTCTGAAACTTTGCAGTGCTCCTTGTGGCCCTCAGTGGCTCCCGGCCTTATCACTTGAAGGCCCTCGCTGCTTTAACACCAGCCTCTGTCATACTCAGCTCTTCAGTTCAAAGACAACACTGCATGGGAGATCAAAGCAGGGACAATCTGGTATGCACACACACACACAAACACATGCCGCACTTACACACAGTACACATGATAACACGTCCATAATCTAAGCCGCACGCTCACAAACACACATCCAAACACTGCAGCGGCTCCGACCGTACATGCCCCTGGCATTGATCAAAGGGAGGAATGTGATAGATAGACTGGAGATAAGGGAGCGAGAGACAGAGAGGGAGGGAGAGAGAGGGAGAGAGGGAGTGAAGGTGCCTTTCTCACTTTAGTAATCAGGCTTCATTCACTGCAATGAACAGACTCCTCAGTTCCAGATTACACACTTTTAATGAATTGAATTAAAGCATTATAGCATTTGGAGTCTGACTGAAAATTGTAATTATATATATATATATATATATATATACAGTACAGACCAAAAGTTTGGACACACCTTCTCATTCAATGAGTGTCCTTTCTTTTCATGACTATTGACATTGTAGATTCACACTGAAGGCATCAAAACTATGAATTAACACATGTGGAAATATATACTTAACAAAAAAGTGTAAAACAACTGAAAATACGCCTTATATTCTAGTTTCTTCAAAGTAGCCACCTTTTGCTCTGATTACTGCTTTGCACACACTCTGCATTCTCTTGATGAGCTTCAAGAGGTAGTCACCTGAAATGGTTTTCACTTCACAGGTGTGCCCTGTCAGGTTCAATAAGTGAGATTTCTTGCCTTATAAATGGGGTTGGGACCATCAGTTGTGTTGTGCAGAAGTCAGGTGGATACACAGCTGATAGTCCCACTGAATAGACTGTTAGAATTTGTATTATGGCAAGAAAAAAGCAGCTAAGTAAAGAAAAACGAGTGGCCATCATTACTTTAAGAAATGAAGGTCAGTCAGTCCGAAAAATTGGGGAAACTTTGAAAGTGTCCCCAAGTGCAGTCGCAAAAACCATCAAACGCTACAAAGAAACTGGCTCACATGAGGACCGCCCCAGGAAAGGAAGACCAAGAGTCACCTCTGCTGCGGAGGATAAGTTCATCCGAGTCACCAGCCTCAGAAATCGCAGGTTAACAGCAGCTCAGATTAGAGACCAGGTCAATGCCACACAGAGTTCTAGCAGCAGACACATCTCTAGAACAACTGTTAAGAGGAGACTGTGTGAATCAGGCCTTCATGGTAGAATAGCTGCTAGGAAACCACTGCTAAGGACAGGCAACAAGCAGAAGAGACTTGTTTGGGCTAAAGAACACAAGGAATGGACATTAGACCAGTGGAAATCTGTGCTTTGGTCTGATGAGTCCAAATTTGAGATCTTTGGTTCCAACCACCGTGTCTTTGTGCGACGCAGAAAAGGTGAACGGATGGACTCTACATGCCTGGTTCCCACCGTGAAGCATGGAGGAGGAGGTGTGATGGTTTGGGGGTGCTTTGCTGGTGACACTGTTGGGGATTTATTCAAAATTGAAGGCATACTGAACCAGCATGGCTACCACAGCATCTTGCAGCGGCATGCTATTCCATCCGGTTTGCGTTTAGTTGGACCATCATTTATTTTTCAACAGGACAATGACCCCAAACACACCTCCAGGCTGTGTAAGGGCTATTTGACCAAGAAGGAGAGTGATGGGGTGCTGCGCCAGATGACCTGGCCTCCACAGTCACCGGACCTGAACCCAATCGAGATGGTTTGGGGTGAGCTGGACCGCAGAGTGAAGGCAAAAGGGCCAACAAGTGCTAAGCATCTCTGGGAACTCCTTCAAGACTGTTGGAAGACCATTTCAGGTGACTACCTCTTGAAGCTCATCAAGAGAATGCCAAGAGTGTGCAAAGCAGTAATCAAAGCAAAAGGTGGCTACTTTGAAGAACCTAGAATATAAGACATATTGTCAGTTGTTTCACACTTTTTTGTTAAGTATATAATTCCACATGTGTTAATTCATAGTTTTGATGCCTTCAGTGTGAATCTACAATTTTCATAGTCATGAAAATAAAGAAAACTCTTTGAATGAGAAGGTGTGTCCAAACTTTTGGTCTGTACTGTATATGATATTAAAGTTGAGAATAACCTCCCAAAAATATGACCGATAATAAAAAATGTGCATGACTGTTAGACAACCAGTCCGGTGTCTGTTTAATCAAAATGCAGCTATTTATTGCTCTTCAGACACACGAGGAGTTGTTTAGCTGATCACATGGCTTCACATGTATTTAGCTCCTTACACAGCAACAGTGCATGTCAAACAGTAGTTCTCACTCCATGCTTGTCAATTATAAAAGCTTGAGTTGTGGCCCTTTGCTTCAAAATATGACATAATAGGTGCTTTGTGATTTCAGATTTGCAGGTGCAGGGCCCAAAGTTAAGGCTCCTTAGAGGAACTTTCCCTTTTTGTTGGTTTTGGCGCCCCCTGTGGACAAAGCAGTCATTGCTGATCTTGTTCTGTACATGTGTAAATGTGTTTTTTTTAAGCATCAAAAATCTCCATGCTTCATTTTTTACAGTCAAACATAACTCATTGTGAATCTTTGCTGTTTTTTAGCACCATGCAGTTAATCAGTGTTTCTACCACCTAGCCCCCATCAGCAGTTTTAGACATAAAAAAATAAATACAATGAAATAATGAATCTTCATGCTAATCTGTTTTGCTTTCATGGGTTAAAAGAGGCATTAATATTAATACCAGTCTTTTAGTAACAAGCTAAAAACTTCTCAAATAAGCAGCATTACATACAGTATAGGCACCAATAAACCTTAGTATGGGTGAGAATAAAGATCATAGTCTGGGTTTACACATGACTGACCCTTGGTATCACACTTACAGAAACAAATCAGTATTATCACCTATTACTGCCAACCTAAGCAACCTTTCACTTTCTTTAAAAGTCGACTGTCTTCATCAGTGCATCATAACAACACACTAAAGAATAAAAATTATACCAACAAGGTACCTAAAGCGTCATAATTAAAAGTGTATGATAGTGTTGTAGTTAAGACCACACTAACCGAAACCAAGACAAACCAGAGACCGGAGTGCTCAGAGACCAATACAAGAGCGAGGCATTTAGGGATCGAGACCGAGTCAAGTCCAAGACCATAAATATCACTGAAAAATCATCATCTTGTGTGCAGGGGGCGTGTCCCTCACCTAGACTGTAACGGGAAGGTTGCGGCTGTGACTGGGGGATAAAAATCAAACTATGAACTAATTGAAGTCATTTGTTCTTTTAGAAAGGGGCGTTTTCCTCTGAATCAGTGATGACGTTGAAAAATAGCCGAACAGTGGTGGTCTTGATTTAAAATCCAGAGTCCTCCCAGTCCTGAGAGATTCAAGAAGTGGTCTTGAGACCAAGACCATTTTCAAGCACTACAACACTAGCCTATGTTACTGACTAAGCTGCAAGTTGTGTTGGAGAATGTTCTAGTTGGACAGGCTGGTTGAGGTATCTGGAAGTAGCAGTTTTTTAAAAGTATAGAAAGCAAAGATTGCCAGAAAGCAACGTCATTGCTGATGTGAGGCTGTGTAAAGTGTGGTCAGACCTGGCTGTAAAATGCTTTTTAAAAAGTTGTATTTAAAGGCATCTATTCTGTTCGTTGTTTCAATGCCACGGATAGCACTACACATGTAACAAAGGGAAACCCCCGACATGAACCCAGTGTGTTTACTTAGTGCAGCTTTGCTCTATATTTGTGTCCTGTCATCCACAGAAAGGTTACAGAGGTAACGGAGCCTGGTGAAATCAGATCAGAAACAGTGGTGATCAAAACTCAGAGAGCAAAAAATAACATCTGTGGTCTAAGTGAAAAAGCCGACTGTGGGATGCCGGAGGCCCTGATTACATAGTGGTCTTGTGCACCGAGCTTTTAACTGGCACACTGCGTATTTCTTTGCTGCTTTGGTGTTGTATTTCACAAAGCTGAGGATTATGGCCACGTTGAAAAAAAAAAAAAAAAAACAATTCCAGGATGAAACACAAAATTCAGAGAAAGAAGAAGTCCGAATGTTGAGGGTAAAGTCAGCCCTCTGTGTATAAATTTGAAAAAACACGACTGTTGTTGGGCATTCGACTCTGAATGTAGACTCTCTTCTCAGAATGAAGGTGATTCCCACAATACACACTTCATATTCAGAAAAAATGGGATTACCCAAAAAATGGTTAAAGTCCCTGCTCGGGGGCATTTATAGTGCCTCAAGTGATGTTTACCATGTTCACTTGAACTGTTAATGGAAACAGTTCTTCTTCTGATTCCCTGCAGACAGTCAACAAGGTCAGCAGAAACTGGAATGATAGTTGGCATCAATTTCTATTTGTTATAAGGCACAGAGTTCGTCTGAATTAGATCTGCAAGTCTTTTTTAAGGTGATAATCATTCTGCTTTTCTTCTTGAGGTGTCAAGCTGTTGGTGCAAACATAATGCTGCTGAGCATGATGATTCTCACTGTACGCACAGTTTTAGGATTACATTTTCAACGTCATGTCTTATCTCTGGAGACAACCATCTCAACCCTCTCAACCCTCTCAACCCTCTCCCTGTACAATAGGGGAAAATTCCTGCTGTGAGTGATATGTGGAAGAGCCACTCAGGAAGATTTCGGGGGTAGGCCATCTTTAATTTTCTATAAATATTCAGGGGTGCATGCGTGAAAACCGCATTTTTTTCACCCAGGAATCTGATATTCATCGCAGAACACATCTTCATTCAATGAAATAAATGTCCTCCATCCTTAAAGTAACATCAGTTTCTTTTAAAGCTAAGTTTCCAACTCAAGTAGTTAAAAACGCGACGTCATCAATCTGTTCTGCACCACGAGCTACCCCCAAAGCATGCTGGTAACGCTTGTTGCACGACCTGGACCTGGCTGGCAGCGTCACTATTCAACATCTTTTCTCCCTTATTATGTCAAAGTCATCCATTCAAAGTAAATGTTGATGTACTAAATACACCCTGTGGGGTGCTGGTTTTATTCAAAGACTCCCAAATTCTAAACAACATGATGAGCGGCTCATCTGTAAGCAAATTGGAAATGTCTATTGGGGCCGCACCTCTATGTTGATGCTTCCCAGAATGCAACACAGCCCATCATGTGATGTATCCGAGCAGTAGCAGGCAGTCATTTAGAGTTCAGCTGTATGAAGGGGGATCTGTGGAGGTCAAAACTCTCAGATAGAACTTGATTGAGTGAAGCAATCTTTTTTCCTTTTCTTCTTGAGAATTAGCAGCATATTCCTAAATGTTGAGGTTGCATTTATCTTCGAGAATGTGAACCTTGAAAACACGAGAACACACACTCCATCGGACACACACACACACAAAACTTTAAGTGTCCTTATGTGTCCTAATTTTCTCCGTCTCAGCTCACACAAACACAGCGCTCCTCCTTCTATATTCCCTGTCCGTGGGAGCCTGAACTAATCTCCCATCTGCCCCGGCTCCTGGTACACAGAAGGCTTTCATTCCTAACGAGGGCCTGATGAATTTTCTTAAAGGCGGTGATGGGCCAAATTGGAGCTGATATGTCCCATCCGGCAGGGTGGACGGGGGCCATAGGACGGAGCCTTGTCCTGTCGCCATGTGACAACCAAACCAGGCCAAAGTGAAAGAACCTATTAGCGCTAACTGGTCAGTTTACTGTGTATTAGTGTTGCTTATTCAATTACAGAGCACGTGTGTGTGTGGGTGTGTGTGTGTGCGCGTGGAATCGGGGGGGGGGGGGGGGGGGGGGGGGGGTTCGGGATGATATAACTCCTGAGGAGACAGCTTCACTATAAAAACTAAACTCAGTACGGGAAAGTTGTGTTTGTTGCCACCAAGAGACAAAAGTTTTTTTTGTTCTTTGAAAACGTGTGCGCGAGCTCCCCAGAAATGTGTGTGTGTGTGCGTGTGTGTGCTATATGTGTTATAGGTAATTAAGAGCATAAACGAAGAAGTTGTCTACTATGTGTGTGCACAAGAGAAAAAGTGTGCGGCATGTGACTGCGTGCGTGTCTTTGTGCAACAGTGTAAGGTGAGGGCATCAGATGAGCTGTCTGCTTAGGTTGTTCTGACACACACACACACACACACACACACACACACACACACACACACACACACACACACACACACACACACACACACACACACACACACACACACACACACACACACACACACACACACACAGGCCCAGTTTGAAGAGGGTGAGAGAGGGGGGCATGACGCGTCAAGCTGGAGCCATGACTTGGTGGTGTGTGTGTGTGTGTGTGTGTGTGTGTGTGTGTGTGTGTGTGTGTGTGTTGTGTTGCGTGAGTGTGAGGGGGTTGATCCCATTGTGTGTGTCAACAAGCCGTCCCATTCAGCGCCTGTGTGGCTAAACTCTGCTAATGAGCATTGCCTCTGGCTGGGCCTAGCTAGCACAGGGCTCATCACAGCTAAAGCCTTCAAGACACACACACATACACACAAACACACACTCTAACCCTGAACCAAATGATGGTTGTGGGGGGGGGGGGGTTACATGGGGGCATTACAAAGAAGACAGGGAGGCAGGAGAGAGTGTGAACAACAGAGTGAACAGAGGAAAATGTGAGTCAGGATGTGACCTCATCAAAAGATGACAAACAGCAACAACAGAGAACATGACTATTTTTAAAGGCAAAACATTTGAAATAACAAAATGAAAACTTCTGGAGGTTTTGCAGAAATGCTGTTTATGTCGGAGTGGAAAACATGCCGGGACAATAAACCTCCTGGTTGATAACTCATAAGACAGCATCATCGATGTTTACACAATGAATAATCATCATATCCATTGAATCAGAGGTAGAGGACGTTTGTGTGAATACACACGCTGAGTTCAACTTGAGGAATGAGGGATTTCCTGGTTTGCATAATACTGTTGAGATGTAACTGAAATATCAACCATATGGATAGAGCTGTTTGTAGCACAATGCTAACGCTTCCACTTCTTTTGATATCAGGTTGTAAGATTGCTCTGGTTGGTATGTTACGTTACATGCAGTTTAAAACATGCTTAATAGGAGTGGAAGGACCAAGTGCAACATCTGTGAAGGGCAGTGTGAATCAATCACTTGCTTTATGCATCATTAGCATGTTAGCAGCTACGAGCTAGGCTAAATGTAACTAAAAATGCAGGCAGGTTCAACTGTTAGACAACAAAATTATGTTGAGTCTGAAAACTAGTGCTGTCAAGCAGTTAAAAAATCTTATTAATTAGAGGCTTTGAGATTATTTAATGGTGATTACTCACATATATGAATAATGTGAGAATATAGCTTTACAGGAAGACTTACTAAAATACACTATTTCAAGGTAGTTATTCTTAACTTCTACATTTTCAAACTTCTACCTTAAGTCTTGTCACAAACAATGTTTATCTCATAAAGTTGCTTCTCTTCAATTAACCCTTCTTGTTCACATCATACAGCCCAAAAAGCTCCGTATGAAGGTTTTTAAGTACAATTAAAAGCGGTTGAAATGAAGTCTTTGTGTAGACAGGTTTTACCACATCGCTGCAAAATGTATCTGGAGAAATGCCACTACAACTATCAATTCTGTCACACTTTTAATCCCAAACTGGACAAATTATCAACATTATAAAACATTTTTTTGTTCCTGACATGTGGATGTTATAGCCATATTTTTGCCAGTTGAAATTAAGTTTTTGAAGCTCAGATCTCGACCTGTCGACCAAATTCCAACATTGAGATCCTGGATAATTCTAACTATGGATCCTTGCTCACTTCTACGACTCAAAGCATTTTGTCTATTCCCCAAGTATACATATAAAAATATGTTTTTAGGGATATGTAAAAAGTCAACTAGGACAGCCCCTGAGGTATTTGTCAGCTGCACCCATGAGGGAGAAAGAAACACTACTCCTCGGTCATTCACTCCATGAAGTGACTCTGCACTGCTGTAGGAAAAGCACAGTGAGGAAGAAACAGAAAAGTAAAATCAACGAAACACAGAAAATCCTTTTGTACAATTGTGTGAAAACAAGACAGAACAATGTAGCGCGTGGAAAGAGAAGAGAGAAAACAAAAGGATCAAATCCAGGGAGGCTGTTCAGAAGAGCCACTGGGCAGAAGGAGGGAAGATGGGAGCTGGGGGTGAGAAAAGGAGGGCATGTCACCCTCCATCAGCACAACAACCTCTCTCTCTCTCTCTTTTTTTTTTCCTGTTCAACACTTTTATTTCCACCACCAGCAAGCTATTTCCAACCCACAGCGAGCCTGCGTGTGTGCGTGAGTGTGCGTGTAAAAGTGAGTGTGTGCTGGAGGTGAGGTTCGGGGCTGAGGCCATTAAAGCTCTGTTAAAACACTTCTGATGCTGTTGGCTGATGCTGAAGCAAAGGCAGAGTGAAAAGAGAGAGGAAGTGAGACGGTGAGGGAGGGAGCGCACACACTCAGCGGCTACCTCGGCCCGCCCCGCAGACCGCTGGCAGCCTGTCAATACTATGAGCACAGAGGTGCGAGATGAGTCAACAACCTAATTCTAACATCAAACTTTCATGGGCAGCAGAGGGGAAGAGCAGGACGGAGAGATGTGGCGAGAGAGGAGAGAGGTTTGCTGTTAACGCTTTCTCCATCACCTGACCTTCACTCCTCCAAACCTTTTAAAAACCCTTTAAAACCCGACCCCTTTTACACACCCCCACACACACACACACACACGGCCACTGAACACACACCGGCTTGCACTTTTAAAGTTCTGACCTGCGGCTGAATTACATTTGGAGTGTTTTAGCAAGATATAATAGTGACCCTCTCACTCTCTCTCTCACGCCCCCCCCCCTTACACTTCACAGAAGCTCTCTCGCCCAGATGCAGAGAGTGCCAGCAGCTTTATTTATTAAATATGGCCTGAGAGAAGAAGCAACATGGGCGAGCTGAGAAACAGTTTTAAGAGACCGGCTTTTAATGGCTTTCTGACACGCTGGGAGGGTAGTGGTTCAGTGGCGGCTTGGTGGGGACACCTCTTGAGTGGGGAATGGTGTTTGTCCGGGCTTGTTGTCCCACAGTGTGGGTGTATGGGAATGTGTTGCGGTCATGGGGAGGACGGCGAGGTAATCCTCAAGACGAGGGATGCTACAGTGACTGTGATCTAATTAGCAAGGAGGCAAAAAAATAAAAAAATACAGTATGATAAAGGAATCCCAGACAGGAACTCTTATAACTGTGGATGGATCATGTGATTGGCAACTGGAGATTTCTTTGAGGTAACAGGGCATACATATTTGTACAAAGGTTATTTTTGTAGAATTTCACAAACGGCAGAGAACATACAGTATATGAACAACTCTTCAGGTGTTTAAAACAATGTTAACTCCAAAGAGTATTTGTCTAGATTGATCCACAAGAGTGTGGCCAGGGGTGACCATGGCAACCCCTGAGAGCTGGTTGGCCACACCAGTTTGCTATTTGCCTTGTCAGAGGCGGGACATATTTCAAAATCAACTATTCGGGCTGTCACAACAGGCAGCTAGAAGCTTTCTTTGCATTTCAGAAAAGCACATACCCTTTTTTATCAGTAATTTAAATTGTTCCTTTATACATACATCGTCTTTTTGTGTCCTTAAAGAAGTTAATCTTTTAGATACTTTAGTTTTATTAGTTAACATAAATATGATTAGTGGAGACAGAAAGTGTAAATAAATGCTTTTGATTTGTTTCTTTGTCCACAAACTCCATGGCATCTCTGCAAGTGTACCCCAGTTGTACCAGCCCAGTCAAAAAAAGGCTGGCATTTCCACTGACTTTAGCATTTGCTTCATTTTTCAACACGAGACACGACAGCTTGCAACAGTGATTGACTCATAAAAGTGATTCATTGAGAAACGGAAACATGCAGATGAATGTACATAAAAAGTGTCTGGTCAGCGATAACATGTGGCCACACTTAGTGTGGTAAGAGTGCAGGAAAACATTGACTCGTTCTCAAAAGTCAAAAGTCAAGTTTTATACCGTGAACCTTTGCAGGATAAACTTCTATGTAAATATCTATCACACAAAAATAAAACTGTCATAAATGTTTGAAAACTTTGTGTAAATTTGCATCTTGCAGCGTAATTGTACATCAGTCTTCTTGGATGTGTGTTGTGTACTGTTTGTCTGCTTTCGATTCCATCCATCCAGTAAAATACACATAATGAATTCTATATAATATTCTTTCACAAATGTATCGTTTTTAAAATTAATTTCTTGACAGGAGGAGTACTACTGTCTGCTAGATTATTTTATTTCATTTTCATTTTTCCATTACTGTTGTTATGCAACAGAAAATGAACAAATTCCTCCTATATGTAAACCTAATTGCCTATAAATCTATTAAAATTCTTTATTTTTACCCTTGTTTTACCGAAACAGACAGACTGACATAATTAAACACAATTATTTAATGGCCATGATGGGGCTACATAGGAATTTTGACTGATTGATTTAATTTTCTCAACAGTAATATACAAGACTAATCTTCTTGTGAACTCAGTGTACTATAATCTTCATGCTAATTGAATAGCATCAACGCTGATGTTACTGTCTTTGTCTGGAAACACACAGAAGTAGAAAGGTGTCAGAGCTAAAGACAGTAAACAGTAAAGGCATCTCTCCCTGACACAAACAGCCGAGCAGCGTTGTCACTCTAATGCTCACAGTGTTTACTGACAGCTCTGGAGCTACTGGTGCTGCTGCTGGGGACTGTTCTGTGTACTGGGGGGGACAGTGGAAAACAGGATGAGAGAGAAGGGGGGTTGAGACAGTGATGTGAGAGGGGTCATTCTGAAGCATGGCGGGGCCGAGGGTGAGGATGGACAGTGATAAGACAGCAGACAGAGCAGCATTGGCTGTGACACGCTGAGAGTGCCTGTGAGCAGGAAAAGACATGAGAGGAAGAGATACTGGAGGGGGAGGAGAGGGGGAGGAGAGGGGAGGAGAGGGGCAGTGACCCCCCCCCCCCTCAGGTGGCAGCACCAGTCTCAGAGTGATAAATCAAAGTTTAATAATGCTCAAGAAGAAATAAGGAGATGGATACTCTCGTCTTCACCCTTAGGATAAAAGTAAGACGTGGACATAAATGTAATACTTTACAGCCTTCATATTTATTGTGCTTTTTATGATGATATAGACCTATGGATCTGAAATAAATATATTTATATAGACTGGTAAAATATTGTTTAATGTTTGTGATGATCATGTCCTTTTAGCTTAGCTTGTAATTATTCGGTTCATTGTAAAAAACACTGTTGGTAAATAAGACTCCTTAAAATTTTAACCTGAACGAGCCACAAACCTTCAGACGAGGTAGCGTCAGTTAGCTCTCAGACACTCATGATACCCATTGTCCATCAAACTGCTTCACATCAAAGCGCTATATTAAATGTTTAATTGTTTTAAATTACACAGTGAGTTTGTTTGAGAGGCCTTTATGGGAAAACTCAGCTTGTGAAACTTGGTTGAATGCTCGTTTTCAGAGTTGGTTAGTAAAGTTTGCACCATGTCATGATTTTGATAAGTCATTGCTCTTTGTAGGACACAGAAAATAAAAAGTAATACAATTTGACAAACTAATGGGAGTCTACTCAGGGTCCTGTAAACTGGGGATTTAAAAGGTCCTTTTATATGGAGCAACACTACTCCTTCCCTGGTGACAAAAAATAACTGATAAAGTTTTTCTTTTAGTTTGTGCAACATCTTTGTATGTGATATTCATTTCTTAACAAGCCATGCACCATCATTAATAAAAGCTTTGTTGCCTTTAAACACATAAAGCATTTATGCTAAGCACCAGCAGAGGCACATCAAGTCTTTTATCCAACACACTTTTCTGTTAATATCACCCTCCCCTCTTTGTCTGCTTTGGATCTACATTCTTTGAAAACACTGCAGCTTCCCGCTCCAGAATAAAGATGAGACTGCATAAAAAATACAATACTTTAAATAACCAATGAAGTACATTAATCACACACCACACATGCTATATGGACATGCCGAATAGTGATAATACAAAGAAAACGAGCTGGGGTTAAGTAGGGAGTTCAATTATTTATGCCCCACATAAAAAAAAAAAAATCTTCGAGCCCCATTTCATTGTTGCCGCCGAGTCGGTGTCAGTCAGTGCCAGGCAGGCTCATCCACTATTTATATGATGGAGGTTCCTGAACAGAGCTAGCAGGCAATGTTTCTTATTATAGTTATGATCCTTTTACATGTTGGACCAATAGAATTCAGAGTAAGATTGTAACTAAATAAAACACTAACAAAAACTCTTAACTAAAACAAATTCAGTTTCTCATGTCCATTTTTGGTTTTAGCGTAAATGTCCTAACTGTGTTTTAATGGACTTTACAGAGTATTAGCCAATGTTTATTTGAGGAAAATATGTACGTATATACAATTATTTATATTATTTCCTTACTTACTTAGTATAGGCTGATAATAGGCTTAGTTTTTGGCAAATCAGAAATGTTCTGCTCATGAAGCTCGAGCTACTATTTGGTAATTTGAAGCTGAGCTGCAAAGCTTTGCAGGCTGAAATACAGTTCAAACTGATGAATGGTTTTTAACACCCCAGGTTCAACCCTCATTGGTTGATAGATTGAAGGTTAGCATCAGCTGTATTATTATAATTTAAATATTGTAGTTGTTATCAGGGATGTGCACGTTGAGCCTGACTACATGGTTAAACGTCATCATCCTGAAACACTAGTCGTTTCAACATATTCATGTTTTTATATGTTGGCCCTCAATGTAGGATGAAAATTATACTCAAATTGCAATGCTGCCTCCCACCAATAGCCGGGGCTGTAGCCATAGACTGGCTGTAGCTCTGGCTAATGGGCCTCCTCACTCTACTGCCCGGATGTAAACAAGCACAGTTAACTGGTATCATCTCACTGCGGTTTGGCAGGATATTTTAATCTAGATATTAATAATTGAGATACAAATACATGCAGGCTATGTCAGGTTAAATTGGCGAATCGAACAGAGAAATTTGTAATCACAGTTGGCACAAGCGGGTGGATGTTAACCTGCAGGGCAGACCAATGGCTGGCGGTGTTAGCACTGCTACCGTTAGCCACACTCTGCACACCAATTTATAATTTTTACCCAAAGACCATTTTAAATAAATCATCTTCCTCAATTTTGACGGTTTTGTCAGTATTTTCTACATGTAGACAAGTCAAATAATCTGAATTTGAATTTCTGTTTAACCGACTAGAAATTAGTCACCTAGGAACATCTCTACTTGTTATATGCTGTCATTGTTGTTTAACTCTGGATACTGACATCACATGTTTGTACCAGTCTTGGTCCATCTAGCCAGATAAAGAGCTGACATTTACTTGCTAAAATAGAAAACAATATATATAGATATTTTACATTATATGTAAATAGATATTTTTTACTAATTACTTTCTGATGTTGAGACATTTGAACTTCAGAAGGAGTATACATTATCCAGAATGCTAAGGAGCAAAAGGAGCTTATAAAAGCTCTTCAAAGAGACAAGGCTTTATGTAGCATTAGTAATTAATCATCAAGAAAGATCCACAAGGAATCCTCTTGAATGGTTCTTCCAGGAAGCACTTCTGGGTTAGTGAAAGGTTCCTCCAGGAACCCCCAGAGCAAGCAAGTTCCTTGAACAGCCCTGGAGTTCCTTTAGGTTCTCCTAAACCGAAACATGAAAATTTAACGCTACATTATATCTGTATATGTATAGACATTCTGAGAAAAAGAAAAGCCAAGTCATGTTTTGAGCATTAAAATTATACATTCAAGTAAAGTCAGTATCAGCTGATGGTTCCTTCGGTCCACAAGTATCTACATATCCAGAAGGCCTCTGTAAACTCGGTCTTGCTCTAAATCTACTCTATGGTGATATCTGAGATTGAGTCGCTCTGATTTATTATAGTCGAGATCTTCCAACCCCACCACAACCAAACTCAGACAACTCAGCCGCCACAGCACAGTCAAAACCGTCACGTCACTGAGCGGAGGAACACACCCTGGTTGGTAAATCACATTCTCTGTGGCTGGGAATATGCGGGGAAAAGCTGACAGCCAACTCTATCTCGGATGTTTCCTTTGAGGATCAAACTGTAAAACATCTCGCCGGGCTCGGTGGTTGAGGTTTTTGGCGCATGAAGATGACAGGAAGGCAAACAAACAAGTTTGGAGGGTTCCTCTGAATGTTCTCAGACGTCTGGGTAATGGGCAGAGAGGGAGGGCTGGGGAGAAAAAGGAGGGATGACGTGGTGGGAAAGACTGGGAGAAGGGGAGAGAAGATGGACTACTTTGAGGTAGAATGATGAAGAGATGAAAAGAGGAAAGAGATTAATTAGTAAGCAGGAGAAGAGGTCTCAGGGAGAGTGAGGATTTTTGCAGGTAATCACTGATGTTACTTTTGGAAAGAAGCGGCTGCTACATCTAACTTATACATTTGGATATTTAAAGGCCAAACATAAGATATGACACATTTCAAAGCGATTGAATGATGTTTGAACAGAGTCAACTGAACCCAACCATGGTCAATTCAATAAATCACATGTTTTGCTGTCACTATTTTACTATGTAAGCTTCTGTAGGTCTTTCAATCATTCTGCCTTTAATGTAGCTGAATGTAGGGACATGTAAAACTAGACTAGATTGTCTATCCAATTTCAATCACTAAATTTTGATTTAGAAAGTCCCGGATCACAAAAAAGTTTTCTCGGTGCTGTGTTATTTAGACCAACCCAACATTAATCCACCATGAGCAAGCACCGGGCAACTGTGGGAAGGAAAAACTTCAATATGAACCACACTCATTGGTGATCAGCCATCTGCCAGAGCCTGATGCACCGAGACAAAGCCATGTCCTCAATCTAACTGTAGTTATGTAGCCTCAACCTTTTCAAACTGCGACCATTAGTGACCATTTGGTAGCACAAATATTTGAAGGTACGCAACATAATTGATGGTTCCAATGGCAAAATGGCAGGAGTAGTACCAATCAGAAATTTTCTACATTTTTGCTTTTCACACAGCACAAAGATACCTTGGCCAATGGCTTTACCCCCGACCCAACCACATCTTTTACTAAAACTCCTAGCCTTGAAAAACGTTGTACAACTACTATTAAAAACCCATTTCTCTCTAACCCTATTCTTCTTCCACTTAACTGCCTACAAGATAAAATGCATAGAAAAAATGGCAAAGAAGGCAATTTGGAAATGTGTGGCACATTTTTGCATTTTACGTTCAATCATATCTTCTTGTTCAAAAATGTCGTTCAAAATCAGATTTGCATACTAATTGTAAAAAGTCTTGTATCATTGCTGATTTACTGTATTAACTGTAAGCTCTGTTTTAAAACAAATCAATACAGTATATGATAAGAGATCAGTCAATATTCATATAATATCAGTACCAACATGTCTCTCCATTATGGTGTAGTACACCAATACATGCTGAAGTGTAGATACAAAGGAGGTTGATAAGGGAGGAAAACACAACACCGGACTGAAGAGTGGCACATTTACATCATTAGCAGAAGTGAGCACAGTGTTCCTGTGACGCGGCCGCTTGTCGACTCATTGGCCTAAAATGCTGCGTGACCCTAACGCAGGGTCATTTTTTCCAGGCCCTGCTGTCCTCTTGGGTCAGCGCTACACTGTCCTGGGGAGAGGCCAGCGCTTGCATGAATAAGTAAAGACCGTTGGGGGACCAAAGTCCGTTGGCTGACGTTTCCACCCCACTGAATTTTAACACATTAGGAAGCCCCACTGCCAGTAATGAGCCAGAGACAGAGGGAGGGAGGAAGGGTGAGAGAGTGTACTCACATCCTCAGAGCAGAACTCCCTGAGCACACTAGACTGTGTCACTCTCAACCTGTTATTGTTGTGCAAATGTTGCTCACATCTCATGTGGAAAAGATGGCACTCGTGATTGGTAACCTTGTAGTTAAAGTGCACTGATATGCTTCATAACTACAGTGTAAGCCCACAGAAACAGAATACAATATAATCACTGAACAAGCATGACAAATTCATGCAATTATGCATATAACCGTATCATTTTGTAATGCTATGGTTGCCATGCTCTCGAGTGTTTGTATAACAAGTAGAGGATATGACAGGGACCAGCAATTACCCAATTAAACGCCTAGAAGATAAAACACAGAGAATGAAACAAATTGTTGTATAAATCTCATCACACGGAAATAAGAACATACAGACAAAAGCGAGACAAACCCAACAATACCCTCCAGTAATAACAAACAAAATACAGAAATACAAAAAAAACCTTCACACTATTAACTTACTAATAACTGATGAAAAACAAACAAAGATTCCCACCCAAAATGACAAACTGCTTTCAACTTCTAAATTGACAACCTCTTGTGGCCATGCAAATAATGACAATAAATGTCATTTCTTGTAAAAAACAAAAACAAAAGGAGATATGAGTAGAAGTTGTCTGAACACACTACTTCTTTATGTAGGAGGTCAGTCAGAGGACTTGTTGGTAGAATAAGACACTGTTTTGTCCCAATGTTGTACACAGTTTGTTTGTCCAAATTACCAAAGCCACCTCTTTAGAATGTTTCTGATGTGAGATCTCTTGTGGCCATGAAAGTAATTGCTGTCCTTTGTCAGAAGATGCACAAAGATGTGCATGGAGGAAGTGTAGCCAAACACATTTTTACTGAGGATGTCAGGCAGGGGGGTTAAGACTCTAGTTTACATCTAATCTCTTAAAAGTCAAACATATTGTTTTTATTGTGACAAAATATTGAAGAGTTAAGTAATTAGAAAAATTCTAATAAGATCATCTCCAATAATTGTATTGGGTAAGGGACAGTTCTGTTGTGTTTGAGTATGAATACTTGTTGGGATAAGAAGTCTGACCAATTCATAGTCCAGATCAGTAATTTTTGGATTCCAATAGTAAAGTATCTATTCTGCTGTTTAGTAATGAAGACTTGTTGGATTCTTCATCATGTTTATATATTACAGAGTGCTACTGCTAGCTGTGATGGCATTGGTGAGGCAAAGCTTCTGGACAGTGAAGCTGTAATTAAAAGAGGGGTTTCAGGTCGTTTCAATTCACTGAGTGTTTTCAGAGCATTCATCGGCCTCTGACCGGGGGAGTTCATACTGTAGCCAAGGTTGTGTGTGTTGTTCTTCACAGAAAGAATGTGTGTGTTTTCTCCTCATCTCAGCCCCAGTGCCCCTGTGCCCTGGCCTCTCTTCCTCTCCCACTGTGTGCGAGTTTATTCACAGGAAATGCAGGGGAGCCTTACGGGTGGCTGGGCTGATGCGAAGCGACGTGGCGTCTCCAGCGAGCCGGGAACTTAGCATGTCAGGCAGGTCAGCACGGGGCAAGCAGACAGTCGATAAAATATTCAATACAGCACTCCCAGTTCATGGATCTAATACCTCAGAAAAGCCCCTCCTCTCAAAAAATCCAAGGGGAGAAAGAAATGATCATCTTTTCAACCATTTCTCTCATCAGCAGCGCTGTGTTGAGTTCATCAAACCTGAGTGACAGCACATCTTGATAATGTATATCTTGGTTTGTCTGGTGGCAGAGCTTGAGTAGAATCATCTTTGCAAGATGATTTATAGATTCCGACCTCCTGCCATTGCCCATCTTCGATGAGGAAAGCTAACCTTATTCAGAGAGTTTAAAAGTGCATCATAACCTTTTCCAGCCCAGGTGCTGCTACCCAAACAGCATCCATCCTCCACTTTTTTTTTCCAGAAAAAAACCCCCCAACCTTTTATTGGGTTCTTTTTTCTGTCATGCATCTTCCCAGAGTCCTGGGGGAGAGGAGAAAACATACGGCAGAGTTTGACAGTGTGGAGAGAGGAGTCTGGAGGGGCTGGCCCTGGAATGTCTTGTGTCAGGTTAGCGCAATGGGCGCTAATCCCAATTAGCATCACTCAGCTTCACTGAGGATGCATCACATCGACTCAGCCTCTGCTTAGACAGGCGCCCTCCATGGACCGGGTGGATACAGTGAAACACCAGCTGCTATCGGCCTGTTTCGCTGATTAACCCAGACACTAAGATGTCGTTGCTGTGTCTTTTGACTCCCGAGCCGACGCCTCCTCCTCCCTTTGTTGTCTTCGGGTAGCTTCCGTCTACTTACATTTTTAACAAGCGTCTCCTCTGTCTCCATCTCTTTTATTGTGTCGTCTGAGTGTGTGGTATTTTATTACTTACACTGCATAGATTGGTTGAGTACACTGGATCAGTGTTACCCACTCAAACGGTTTTCCTTTCTCTCCTTGAATAATTAATGGAAATGGATGGTTAAGGACAAAGGCAGTGAAGACTCCATTAAGGGGGCGAGATGTTGAGAGGTGCTGACTTCATCATTGGAGTTTTTAGCGCCAGGAGTAGTGATCCGCGTCAGACATTTTCTCCGACAGACATGGACCAGGAAACTTCTGGCTTCTGCGCTAAAAGCACGGTCACTAAACAAGCACTGTACATCTCTGATGACAGGACAGAAGTGAAAACGGGGGCTCTTTGCTCCAAAGTCTTACGCCTTGTCATGTAGGGAAAAAACTCCATGTATCTATGCTTTCACCGGACGCTTGCATGGATTTTGAGCACACTAAAAACAAAGTGTTTGGACTAACAAGGTAATGTGGGCAAGAGGGGAGGGGTGAGAACACGGCTTTCACGGAGTACAATTGGGAGCTAACCTAAGTGATAAAAATAACTGGATCTGGCTGCAAGGGGTTTTGTTTTGCTTTTCCAAAGGCACGTCATAATATATCCCAGAGTTTCAGGGCCCTGCAGCTTTCAGATACCTATAAATAAATGCTTTTCCTGAGCTTTACTTCTCTCCCTTTCACTCGCAGACACACACTCATGCAGGGGCTGGAGCCGAGTAAATAGCCCCCTTCTGATGAAAAACATTCCAACACTACCAACACTGTGAAAGGGGAGTGGATGGTGGATGGGGTGGCAGTGGTGGGGCTTTTAAAATGGACTCAACCTGCCTGTTTTCCCCAAGCACTTTTTTTCACTGCCACCATTTTCACAGAGAAAGAAACCCATGGCTCCCTCCAAGGGTTTCCTGGGCTTAGCTGAAAACAGAGATGAACTGAGTCTCTTCTTGAGAGATGCATGTTCCAGACTAGGAGAAGGAACCCAATTGAACCCCCCGGACCCCTTCTTTTGTATTGTATGGATACTTCCATAGAACAGGTTTTCTCCAACATTTTCCCTTGCAATTTAGAGTACGATGACTTTAAAAGGACGAGACAAAGGCAAAAGTTGCAGTGACTTAGGAGGGAGAAATTAATTTCCAATGCAACTGAAACCTACAGAGATGCTCAGACCTATTATCAATGAAGCAACGATAACAATAAAAAAGTGAAGCCTTTCCAGATAAGCCCTGATATTGACTCCAATAGCTAGATAGATATGCAGCTGTTAAAAAGCTTCAACTTTACCGACAAGTCTGAGGAAAAAAAAAAAAAAAAAAAAAAATTAAGTATCCAAGGAAAGGGTTGTTTTCTTTTTACAAATACCTGGGTCTTGATAACAAATTTACTTCTAATTAGTGCAAGGTTGCTATTTTGAAAATGATGGTCATCGCTGTTTGCTAGTCACACCTTGAAAATAATTGACTCCTCTATGTTGAATCAATGCTGCTGGTACGCTGAAAGAATAGTTTTAAGACTGTACAAGACTGTATGCAACTACACGTTGACACAGACTACAACACTTGTGCTTGGTCTGTCTGGTAGCATCATGGCACACAGGCCATTGTGCTTGAAGTGGATTTCCAGCCAGCAGCGAGATCATACTGGCTTGCACATGAAGTTTAAACTGAGTCTTTGAAAGCCAGTCTCACTGTCCATAGGCATTTATTATGTGCACATTTTCTACAACGGTCTAAAGTCAATAAATGTAACTTTTGTTCACATGTTTTAGCAGCAACCTTCAAATGATTTGCTCAGCCTAAATCCCTATAACTTGGTGCTCGAGGAATCACCCTGTGATGAGCAGGTATATAATTGCTCATTTGCCCATTTGGCTAGATTTATACAAAAAGGGAATAGGTCATGGCCAGGCTGAAATGTTAAGTCACCATTAATAAGATGTCTGTAGTCTATGTGATTCTTCAGGGTGGTTAATGATTAGAAATGAAGTACCATTTCATGCACAATAAAAATACTTAATGACGAGGGCTTTATTAAAAGTAAGTTACAGCTGTCACTCTTGGAAGTTATAAGAGGAGGGGTTTGGTGTTGCTGACTTCAGGAATGTTGTCGGTTCAGAGTTGTAAACGGAGTTGGCCTTCTCCAACAATGGGGCATATTTTGCGAGATGCTGGGAGTCGATAGCAGGCGTCCGCTGTGACAAAGGGCCACTTCTCCGGCTCCGTGAGAAAGGCATGTTAGTTCAGCTCTTTGATACAGGACACTGTTTCTCTGACCGCCATTCATTACCATGTATAACTCAAGACTCAATTGGCATTGCGCATCAGGCATAACTCGGCCCTCCTACAGACTCTCAGAGGCTGTATTATGGAGGTCTGAGAGCCAGGCGTCTCTAAACACTCCTAGGTGTCTCATAAAACAAGATTGGAGTGTAACACAGAGCTTGGGACAAGAAAAGAGCCCCAGTTCTTTCTCTTCCTGCTCAGTAGTTGAGACATGAGCTGTCTCGAGCCCAGGGCTTTGGCACAGCATCGGAAGAATAACATGGCTGAGGCATCCACATTTGTTTCCACTTATGTTACATGATCTTTAAGAGCCTAATTTGAACAAATCCCCTGCTCCGACCGCACACTGTACTTTGTGAGAGGGCTCTTAGCATATGTACGTTGGGTGTTAATGTCATGCTTTAAGTAAACAGCGCCGATGGTCAGGGCTGGGGAGAGTGCACCCTATTTCTGGCCTGAACTACATCTAGTCTTTTATTAAAAAACCGAATGAAATGAAGCAAGAGCAACAAAGGATATCTGGACCCTGTCATTTCTGGGCAACTTTAAAGTCTCTCCAGCTCGGTCTCTGAATATTCTTTCTTTTAAATGCTCATCCATTTGCAGTGTAGACTGTTAAAGGAGAAGTGTAACCCTCCCAAAGGGGGGTAATTTGGATCTAATGACATCCATCAAAACAGGAACAAGAGGAGTCTCTCAGCCCTTATAACGCTGCACTGAAGCATCCTACCAGCGACTTTATTGGGACTTTTTTATTTTTACATAAGATGTTAATTTTGGTATAATTAGTAAATTCTTAAAGGTTGTCAAAATACCTGATTAAATCATAAATATTGTCAAATTAAGACCAAACAGACCATTTTTATTAGATAAATAATCAGCAAGACTTAAATATTGGTCAAGCTATTTCTGAATATACTGTAGGTACATAAAAAAATATATATATTCTCCTTATATACCCATTACATTAATTCACTCCACATTTTCACATTTTTGAGATATCCTCATTTTTTAAGAGTTGTGCAAATGCACTTCCTAACTATTGTTTTTTTTGCTCCTTGCTCCTCCATTTCTTTGATAACCTTAAAATGCTTCATATCCCTAAAGTCTGCACAACTTCAAAGTTATGGTAGTTTTTCCCCTGTTATGCTCTAGGTTTGATCATTTTAATATTAATCAAATTAAACCTGATTGTGCAAAAACTGTCTTCCCTTGGGGGATCACCACTGCCTCTACACTATCATGTTTTCAACACATTTACACAACACAAAACACAATGCAATGATGTCATCAATAAATGTACAACACCACGGTTGGCAAGACAAAAAAACTAAGCTTTAAAAAAAAGAAAAGAATGAATGCTTTCATTTTAACATCAATTTCAAGATGATGATGCAAAAACTATTTTGTGCTTCTTCCTGAGGTCTGTATTTAAAGGGTTAAATGGTTACTCTGTCTATCTACACCTGAGTGAATTCATGTGGTAGACTTGTAACAATATAGGCAAATAAGAAGTGAAAGTAAAAACACAGACACCAGTAATTATAATGAAATGTACACGAGAACAAGTCAAGGAGGTAGTGAGCAAGTCATTTCAGGTCAAGCGTCCTTACCTGAGCTCATGTGTTCTTATTTTAGTCTGTCTTAAACACCCTTTGCACAGATGATTACAACACACATGTAAGCAGGGTTGTATGAGGAAGGGGGAAGAGTACATTAAGAAGCTGTCTGAAAGGGAAGTGTGCAGGCTGCCTGAGGCTCTGCTCCCACACGGACGCTGCACTTATTTCTGTTTCGGAGATACGTCTCGTCTTCAGCTCACTTTGCTCTCTCTGCTGTCACTGTGTTGCTCTGCCTCCAGCTCGTGGCACTTCCCCCAGCACACTGTGAGTGTGCTACAGCTCAGGGGAATGCCAGCACCATGTCAGAAGGACGGAGAGAGAGGGTGAGAAAAAGAGGAGCGGAGGAAAGGGTGCTGGTGAAATGTTAATGTCTTGTCCTGTTCAATATCCATATCTTTGGTCAGGGGGCGGCAGCTGCCCTCTCTGTCCCGCTGTGATGCAAGAATACATGAAACGGTGGGAGGTGCTGCATGCGGATCAGAGTCAACCTTGTCCCTTGTTTTTCTCGAGCGTGCTTATCCACACACCCTCCCATACTCAGACAACATAAACATTTCATGTTTGGTTAGTAACCATGCATGAGGAATTCCCCCACCCCGTTGGTGTGTCATGTTTATATTGCCTTCTTGTTAAGAGTGCATTGTGCGGAGCGAGCATCCTCAATACTCCTCCTTGGCTTCTAACCTGACCTCTTTTTTCTTCAACAAACACCCGCCGTCTACCTGAAGGCGAGTCATAAGTTTCTGAGACGCTGGCTAAGTCCTCTCACACCAGGAGGGGGCCCGCTCAGGATCCACTGGGTTATTATGTGTCTGGTCTGGGGTGGAGGTCACACAAAGTTACAGGAAAGAATCTTGAGGATTGCTGGGACGTGTATGTGTTTGTGTGTGTGTGTGAAAGAAAAGGGATGGAGGTGGAGGGGGAAGGGGTGTTGGGGTAATGTCTGGCAGATGACAGATCTGTGAATTCTTTCCTCGTGCCCACAAGGCAAAAGAAGTGGTGGTGCAGCGGTCACATCTTCAGAACACTTACAGTCTTTATCCCGCTCTTCTTCCCCTATCCTGGGGGGCTCAGCCTGCTGATTACTAAACAGGAGGCTATTCAGCAGCTGCCCCTCCTCCTCACATCCCTCCCATCACACAAACACCCACTCACATACACAACAACCCCCCCCCTCCCCTCCCTTTTCTTTGGGATGATCTGAAATCATATTTTGCAGTGGTGCAAACATAATGGGAGGGCTGAGGACAAAGGCAGGCCGGCTTTTGGTGTGAGCATCTTTGTGTCGGTCAGCACAAAAGCGGTCAGTTCGACTTCTCGCCCCACAACAGCCTCACATGGTGTTTAAAAACACCCACCCACTCTCAGCATCCCACCCACTGTCTCAGCATCACCCATCTTCACATGCAAGTATGATACCAAGCAACTGTAACTACAGGGCTGCAAAAAGTGCAGTTCCTTAAGTGGCCACTTGAGGCTGCAGTCAATCCCAATTAGGCTCCATGTTAATATGTCCAATTCAACAGCAGAACCTTGTTTACAACCTTATTGCGTGGTGTGACCACATTGAGGGACACATGGGAGCTGCTTATCACCCATAGACTATAAAACATGGATGTAGTCTCGGTGACATCACCCATTGGCCACTGATTGGGTATTTTGAAGCCCAGCAGCTACAACAAAGTACTGTGTGAAAGCTGATGGTTACTTTACTCACTTTAAGCAAATGAATTAGCCACAACAGATTTTGTCTAGATTTGACAACTGGGCATTTGCAAACCCTTCACTCCTCATAAATTCTACGCTCCCGTCCAAATGCGATCACTTCTCAGTCCAGAAAACAATCAGTCAACTAAATACTTAGAACCCGAGGCATCAAAACCCATACCCATATGTGACGTTCAACAGTGTTTGGAGGATATGAAAGAACCACACAGAGACACACACTGTAAAACACACTTTGTGCTGCGCTCTGACAGGCCAGGCAAACACAAGCCTCCCTTAACACTTCAATCAAATTCTCCACCCCTGCAGCAATACACCCATCCTGAATTGTGAACAGTACAATGTGTGTTTTCACCCCTCTGCCTCCTCCTTCCTCTCCTGCCCACACGCCTGCCTGACTTTTAGACTTTTAACTCATGTGCGGGACAGTCGTTGGCCATGTGTGTGTGTGTGTGTGTGTGTGTGTGTGTGTGTGTGTGTGTGTGTGTGTGTGTGTTGTGGTGGGTTTGGGGGGGGGGGGATGTAACAGAAAAGGGTAGTCAACAAAACTCAATTGTCCTCAAAGTGGTGGTAATTGCATTTGATTAAAATAATGACAGGGTGTCGGGACAGAATGGAGGGTCTCTTGGTGGGAGTGTTGAAGGCCTGACACCGATACTGAGGGGGGGGGGGGGGGTCACAGAAAAGAGAGAGGACTGTTTGTTCATTGTCATAAAGCTGAAAGTTTGGCACTCACCTGTGTTACCATGAGACCAGGGCAGGAGGAGGCAGCACATGGAAAAGAAAGAAAAACGATTTAAGGATTAGATCAGCTAACGATCAATGGAAATCATTTTTTAACTATTAACCATGTAACAGCTGCATTGAGAAGGAAATACTCTTTTTTTTGGAGCAAAGTGGCAAAGAGAGGAGCTTCAACAAACACAGACACAAATACAGACGTCACAACTGAGTGGTCGCAACAACCAGTTTGTATGCGATAAAAGGTAAAGACAGATATGTTCTTTTTTTTGCAGGATTTCAATAGAATAAAATGTTTTAAAGCAATCACAATGACCAAGAGTACCATTTCTCAGTCCTTTCAATTCAAATTTGCACTTTAACTCTGCAGTTTTGTTTTGGGTTTTTTCAACAGTTTAACACATATTCTGGAGGGGGGGGGGGGGGGAATTAATTCCCTAGTATCAGGATATTTCATTGGACGACTAAAAACATGTTTGTTTTCCTGGGATCAATAATCATGATGTCATATCAACTCTGACTGGACAAGCTTATACATGAAGAAAGATTTATCAATGGGTAAATAAGCCATATGATTTTGCATTCTTACTTAGAGAAGATAACCAGTGGTGAGATTTGTTGTCTTGTCTGTGTATGAGTTTGGTTTCATATAACTATCTCACCTCCATGAGCAAGCATGATAGCTAGCTTATTAGCTAATGAACTTATGTAATGAAAACTCAGACCGTGGAAACAGTGGAAAGGCAACCGCTACACCCATCATCTTTTCCAGAGGGTTTTCTTTTAAGTGTTAATCCAGCCGCTCTGGGCGCTACTCCCTGAAACACATCAGTTCTTACTGTTCAGTGAGGTGCTGATGTCGCCGCTACGGGCAATCAATCATGTACTAGATGGGGCGGGATTTGTAGCCTAGGTAACAAAGAAAACAGATCGTTGTCAGATGATCATCACAGAGAAAGTGAGTTTGTGGGAGCAGATGGCCTGGATGGTGCAGCTGAGTGTTTCAAAGATGATAAGAAAAACAAAAAGATGATACAAAAAAATCAAAGACTAACCAACTAACATTTGCTGTGCACCGTTTATGGAAATACTCACTTTATTCTACTCTCTCTCCTATTATCTTTTTTGACCCTTCTTTTAAAAGAAGGAAAATAAAATTGGTACCTAAGAAGATTTTTTGATTGTATATCTGTCTCCTTGTACTCCAAATCCACCATATTTATGTGGATAATGGAAACCACTAGATTTATTTGCTGGCTGTAATTAATATTTTTTTAAGATACAGATTTTGATCGTCTAAATTGAGTGTGAACATCATAGAGTAAGTAGGCATGTACATCGACTGGAGTCCTTCTTCTGTTTCACCAACTTTAAAAACTTAGTTTGAACAATCGGATCATTTACAAGTCAAATCGTTTGAAATAAAAAGTGTGTTAAATCACCTGAACTCCTCTTTGTGTTGATACAACTAAGTGAAGGAGTGTCAGAGCTTAGTTGGGGTTTAAGGTAAGAAAAACAGTGCAGTCATGGTTGAAGGAAAGAAACAATTAATGTTGGTATGAGACAGGGTGTGAATACCGGTTTAGCGTGTCAAAGTAACACAGTAACCTCGACATCCCTCCCTGACTCCTGTGATGATAGAGTTAAAAAAACACACACAGAGAGAAGGTGACAGCTGCAGCTTTTTACCCTTAAAGAAAGGCAGAAAAAAAGTGTTTGTGCATTAGATAGCAGGTAGTTTGACTGTAATGCTGTATTCATTATACGTATTAAAGACTTGATATGTCAGAGATACAGCTCACACCGGCCTCCTTTGTCTTCTATGATTTATTTGGATATATAATTATATGTGTTTAGGCTTTAATTATTTAGGACCAGTCTACTACTGTTATCATTTGTTGGTAAGGATTTATGGGCTTTTTGCTAGAGGATAGAGTCAGAAACTAGGTAGAGAATATGTGGAATAACAAGCGGGAAAGAAGCCACAGGCCGCAAATGAACACCGGGCGCCCGCTTGAAGGACTATGGCCTCCAGACATGGTGCGCGATCTAACGGCTAGGCCATTTGCGCCCATAGTGTATGCTTTTTTCCCCCTCATTAGCATATTCTCTTGTATTGTAGCACACACTTGTTGTTGCTAATTTTGCTTTTTATTCATTTGATTCTTTCCAGTTTTTGCCTTCATCAGGTAGGACAAAGGGCCGAGGTGGGATTTGAACACTAGGCCGCTGCGATGAGGACTGTAGCCTCTGTAAAAGGGGATGCAGGCCCTAACCACAGAGCTAAACTGGTGCCACTTTTAGTTTTGAGTGAAGTATTTGTCTCCGCTTAAATGTCCTAATCTGAAGTCACAATCCAATTTCCTCTTGGGGATTAATATAGCACTCAATCTTTCCATTGATCAAATACTATGAAAGAAAGATGCTAATTCCACTGTTATTACACAACAGGAGGGATATTTATTGAAAAAACATTGTTAATTTCAGAGACCGGTCTCCCTCTCAAGAACTCAAAGGAGACCCTTCTTGTGCAGGCTTCATTATATCACTCTCTCAGTACATCATGATCCAGACTCTTCTCAGGCAGAAGATCTAAATACAGGCGAGTATGAACGTCCATTTTTTTACTTTATTTTTTGGCGGCCCAGCAGCCAGCGGCGGTGTGAAACAGCGTCTGCTTTTGAAGCACGTTGAGCCAGAGAGAGTGATGGGATAGAAGCTTTTACAAGTGGTCCGACAGCACTAAGTGTCTGTGCTCTCTCTGTAAAAAGCAGCGCTCAGGGTCAGAACGGGGGAACAGGGGGACAGGAGGAGGAAAAGTTGTGTGTGTGCGTGTGAGATGTGTGTTAAGGCCGTAGAGAATATGATAGCCGGTAGGGATGTCAGGAGCCTCTGAAAGGAGGATGTCTAAGCCGGGCTCAGACTCTCATCTCCTCACATGGCCTCGCCCTTTCCCAGCATCCATCTCTTCGTTTATCCATTACACCTTCACAGGAAGTTCAGCCTGGCCCTGGAGCAAGATCCCCCCCCCCCATCCCACCTCCTCCCTCCAACACAAGCAGGGCACTGGTTCACACAACAGGAGAGGCAGTGAGTGTGTTGTGCATTAAGGGTCACCGAGATGTCAATGAGCCAAGGAACACACGTTGTAACAACACACTCCTGCTGTTCACATGTCTCTGGTTGCAGTCTGAAAAGTTTAATTAAAATCACTTCTCCTCTACTGTACCAATTACGCTTGACAGAACTTTTGATACTTTTCAATACCATGCGCAGAAGCATTAAAAAACGACAGTTCTTAAATCATATTTTTTACCCAAAGCTCATGTAAGAAGAGAAAGAGAGAGAGCACTGAAGCAATTGCACAAATACATCAGCAATGTTTTGGTAAATAGTGCAACAGAATTATTAATTAATGCAATTTCAACAGCGTGCAGGAGTTTGCTCGCAATTTTTTGGTAATTAAAAATAAGAAATGACCCAATATTACGCGTCTATGACCTGTACTTCTCTACCATGGTATCAAAACAAGTGTCAATATCATTTGATTTACACTACTATTGTGTCTAAGTATTGAGTATTGTAACAACCCTAGTAACAATTTACAACAACTTTCTCTGCACAAGTGAAGCTAAATTTAAAATATTACAAAATGGACCTGCACCTTTTGCATTCTGTCACTTTCAATTGAGTAAAATAATATTCTTCAAGTCATATATTTTTTTAATCAAAGTTCTCTTAAGAGCAGTGTTAAAAGTATTGTCTCGTCCTCTGGACCGTCATATGGTGTATGGTCTTGTGAGTCAAGTGTGCCGACACACCTCCTTTTATTTTCATGTATATCACTTTGTCATGGTCCTTAATATAATTAAATTAAGAACATTTATTGGAGCGTTACATCACTTTTAAAAAGTCAAAGTTAGAATTAATGATTGTATGTTGAGTAGTATAAATACATTTCTATACATATATGTATAAAACCTTTAAGGAATTACTCTCTCAAATGACGGCATAAACTATATTAGATTTATTTTTTATCTTTCCACTGGGGTTCATTCTTTTTTTAAAGATCTGTTTGGATGTTTTGTGTTTTCTTCTGTTTATTTCCTCTGAATACAAAGGCAGACTGCAACAATAGCTGTTTTAGTAAGCGGTTAATTTATAAAACTCCTCATGTTATTATTTATCAAATGGGGGGAAATGCATTATTTCCCTTGGCCGCTGCTTGGTAACATCCCATTCTTCCTGCTGTGCTCACAGTATTTCATCCAGCCTCTTCTGAGTGTTGAAGGCCGGGAGGCCGGGGGACGGCTAGCAAGGAGGAGACAGAGCGGACGGCGGTGTCTGGAAGCTTCTGGAGTGTTTTTCTGGCTGGAGCTCGAGCCAGACTCCTCGGTGTCCTTCAGAGTTCAAAACAAAAACATTTGGAGTGTACGGCTCACAGCTAGAGCACATCTCTTATTTGTTATCACTTATGCTCCGGGCCCGGTTTACATTCTCCTGAGTGTGTCCTCTGGCGTGATCATCCGGAAATTTGTCCCCTACGCCCCCTCCTGATTTAGATTTGGAGAGCAATAAAGCCTGCTGAGTTGTTGCCTTGGACAAATAAACTGAGCAAAGTGTTGATGTAGAGATGTCCGAAAGAAAAAAAAAAAGTTTGGATGATAGAGAGAGGAGGGAGACAGAGAGAGAGAGAGAATGATAGGCGCTGGTCTCTCGCTCCTTCCTGTGAAAGTTTCCGGCGAGGCAGTAAACATGGCAGCGTCTGTCTCCTGTGGGAGCTCGGGGAAATGTGTTTGTGTGAGAGTGTGTTGTCTGTGTGTTTATGGATGTTTGTGTGTGGTGATGTACCACTTATTCCTGCATGCACACACGGTCTGGGTATGCGTGTTTGTTAGTGTGTGTTTGGAGGTCAGCAGTTCCTCTCCTCTCTCTCTGTGAGGGAGTTGTGCTGGAGCCAAGTGCCCAGCTGCTCATAGGTGTCTGTTTACAGGCTGATTCACAGAGGGAGCAGGGGAAGACACACACACAAACACGCACCCATGCTTTGCATCACTCTGCAAGAATCCTCACTGAAACACGCAACATGTCAGGTTTCCCTTAACAGCTTGAGCACTAATTTCATTTGCTTGGTTTGTTAGAGATTTAAGCACATTACTGCATAATTATGTCACCTGAAACAATTACCGACCGGGACTGACTTAATTATAGTCATTTCAGGATTTACCTGCTCGACCACAGAGCAAATGTTCGGTGGTTAAACAGTTTGTGCAATTACTAAGAAGAACATGTCATTGTGGACGGTCCTGACTGGCACATTGAAAGGACGCTTTTCAAGAAAGTCTTGGAAGGAGAGTTTGGATTTTTCAAAGTGGATCTGTACGATGTAGCCTACTAATCAAGAGATAGTTTTAATGCCATGGTGAGGAAGCCAATAATCGTCACTGATATTTTAGCTGTCCCAAATTAACATTGAGTAAGCATATTCAAAATCCTTTTCAAAATGTTGCATACACTACTTAAAGCTGACCGGCTTCTGGTGATCTTTGGAGTCTCTGCTTGGTTTTCCCGGCTTAAGAAGTTTCAACACTAGTTTCCTCCACACTTATCGTAGCAAAGAGACTTATCTTAATGGTTTGGAAGAAAGCAGAAGCCCAACCTGTTAAATCATGACAGGAAGAAATAATAAAACTCTCTCATTTGGAGAGACAAGATAAGCAGCCGCCCATGCCCATGAAGCTGGGATGGTTTATTCAGATTTTTTTTTTTCTGGGTGAGGTTCTTGTTTGTTGGTCTGTTCAAAGCGCTTTGACACCGCATGTCAGAAGTAACTAATCCCATTCATACACATTCATATGCCACCAACAAAGCAGCAGGAGCAACTTGGGGTTAAGTGTCTTCCCCAAGGAGACATCGGACATGAGGCTGCAAGAGCTGGGGGTCAAATCCCGACCTTTCGATTGAGAGACGACCGACTCTACCAACTGAGCCAGAGATGAAAATAAAAGACATATATAGGGAAGGATTGTTTCCTTAAACGTCCTCTGTAACAGGAATGTGAAGTGATAAGCAGCTGTAATTAGTGTCGCCAGCATGGGACCGCATGATTCTCGTACAGACATTCAAGTAGACTCTTAAGTCTTGAGGATGATTCATTTTCTGTTACACTGCAGCTGACATCTGAACCAGTCTCAGATCAGCATGTCAGCAATACAGACAGCCCGGACTTATGTTGTTAGAACCACAATCTAATTTTGTGTGCCATGAAATTGGTTCATCATACTCCTCTTAGATCTTCAATTTTTTTGGGGGGGAAATTATTTTTTAGACTAAAGACATGACAGGACTGTTTCAAACATGGACGCAGTCACAGTGAGGTCACACATTGTTTTTAAAGCCGCATTTGGAAACCAAACGATGGCCGTCACCATATCTGAAATGCTTTGTCCACTTTTGGTCAATCAGGAAACAGGGAAAGAGGTGGAGTTGAGGTGGGCCTCAAGCTTCTTAGCAAACAGCGACAATGCGCCTACCTGTCAGTCACCTCAACCACAACCCTTAATATGCAAATGTGTGCATTATTCTATAAACATGTTTATTACAGGGCTGTGGTATATGCTATTTCAACTCTGATTGGCGTATTAGGCATAGCATCGCTCTGCTATCCCTCCATAGATCACTGCTGTTAGCAAGAAGTAACTGTTACTAAGAAAAGCACATGGTTGCTAGGGACGTGGCTCTTATTACAGACTCTGGAGGACTAACTGTAATCATGTCAATCCACGGGAAGGATGTCTGTTTACTTTGACTGCAGGTCTGTTTACCGGGAGAAAAAGGGTAAAGAGAAAGAGAGGAAAGAGATTCAAAGATGTAAAAACTTCACGCTATGGCAGAAATCTACAGATTTGAAGATGACGTATGAAGTTAGAATAGAAAGCGCTGTGGGATACGGTGGTAACTGGTGAACGGAAAATAAAACATTAACAAACTCCAGCATGACGAGGAACAGAACTCAGACAGGTACTGCACTGATTGATGTTGAACTGTTCACCTTGTGTCACTTCACCATCACTGGAAATGTTTATGCTGCACTGTCACTATTTTAAATAAATAAATAGTTCAGTCAGCATATGAAGGCTACAGAGTTAACTGTCCATTTAAATCATTTCCAAATCAATGATCTGCTAAGTTAGTAGCCTTGCAATAAGTTGGATCATGTATAGGGAGCGAGTTGCTATCGCGGAGGCTCCTCTCTTCAGGGTGAGACAAAACCCCTCTGCTTTCCGTCCGTCCTGCTCACTACACATTATCCCTTTCTTATTTGTGCTGCACAATTTGACATTTTAACATGGGTGTTAATGGGGATTCCTTTGCTTTTGCAGCTGGCCTCAAGTGGACACTCCAGGAACTGCAGTTTTTTTGCACTTTAATTTTTCAACACTGGAGGCTGCTGCTTGATAAAAGTGGAAAAAAAAGTGTGCTATACATTTTAAGTAAAGACGTAAAACAAGCATGTACTGTATGTTCCTGCAATCAACCGGCGCCTGAGCATATAGGTTGGTTGTGCACAGGGTACCCTGTTGGTCATTAATGCAAAAGATCATCTTTAGTTATACTGTTTGTGTATCGATATCTATAATCACCGGTTTGGAAAAAAATGATTCATTGTCAAAATAATTTAAAGGACAAATAACGAGATGTTTAAAATATTTTTTTAAATATCATCACACACCAACAAAAACTGGTTATCTGACGTCAATGTTGACTAGATAAATGACAATTGACAAAGAGGCCAGAGTGATCTGTTGAGACCTCAGCATCCGTCTTCAGAGCCTAAGTGAGCAGCATAATGAGTGTGCGGTGGTGTTGTGAGGAAACGCAGTGCCACGCGGCGTCTGATTCAACATGGCTGAAGGCTAATGAACGCGCAGGGCGGCCTGGCTTTTCTCATCAAAGGTGAGACCTTGTCGCTCTTACATATGTTAATGGGTGAAGGGATTGTAGAGGAGCAGGCAGGCTTAGAGGGAGACCTGCAGGGCTAGAGTTACACCTGCGTGTGTGTGTGTGTGTGTGTGTGCGGGTGCGTGCTGTAAAGTTACCCACAGCTGGGGTTCACATTAGAGCTGGTTAAATGTAATATGAAGTGATGTCTGAATTGTAAAAGTCCACATCTGTAGAAACCAGAAAGTGTGTATGCAGCAGTGTGTTTTGGAAATGTTTGAACATATCTGGGACAGAGCAGTGACACTTTTTCTTTCTTTTTTTTTCTTTACAAGAGGCTGAATGTCAGAAGTATTCTTATTTTTGGGACACACTCCTACATACACACACATGTGACATGACCCTGTGTGTGTGTGTGTGTGTGTGTGTGTGTGTGTGTGTGTGTGTGTGTGTGTGTGTGTGTGTGTGTGTGTGTGTGTGAGGCCTCTCAAACAACACACTCCTGACCTGTCACCTCTCAGGTCGACCTCCATTACCTCACAATTACATCCTACAAATGGTTTTCACTAAGACATGCATGTGTGTGTGTGTGTGTGTGTGTGTGTGTATGTGCTATGTGTGCCTGAGTTGGATTTTGTTCATAACACTTTGATCAAAAGGTTCTAATTTCGAGCTGTAATCTAAATAAAGACATGAAGTGGCAAATGTTTTTGTCTAATTTATAGTAAGATTTATCTCATTTTGTTATATCTTGAAACAAGACGTTTATCTGGACCAATCACCTAACATCTAAATATATATGGTCATTCATAGATATGGATCAAACTCCTAGAGTGCGTGTCTACATTTAAGATATATGCATATAATGTTTCTGTACATGTGACCTTGTTATACGCGTATGAGTGCAGAAGGGAAGTTGTCTTTTGTGAACATTTGGATACTGATGCGAGAGAGACAACAACACCCCAGGACACTGATCTGGATCGGCTCCTGGACCTCAGAGATCATGAGTCCTGACCTTTGAGGAGCAGTCAGCAGCGAGCCCACAGGGCTGCAGGTAGGCTTGGATTACTGCGCTCTGTCCACACACACACACACACACACACACACACACACACACACACACACACACACACACACACACACACACACACACACACACACACACACACACACACACACACACACACACACACACACACACACACACACACACACACACACACACACACACACACACACACACACACACACACACAGACAAAGTGATATGTCAGAAATCGGCAGCATGCACACACACAACCTCACACACACATATGCATGGCTAGAGGGGAAATCAAGCTGTCGCCTCTCAATGACCTCCAACAAAAGGACCATTGAAAATAACAAGAGCGGCTCTCACAGTGTCGGCTCAAGAAAAAGTTTTCCTTTTGTTACTGCAGGCAACTTCTCAGCACCGTGTCATTCAAACACCAAATCCTCTCAGTGGTGCCAATGGTTTCACACTGGTTCACTGCACTCTGATACTTGTGTCCACTAGTCGTCTCTTGACATCCGACTCCATTGGCATCCTAAACTACAATCTGTTTTGACACTGTGTATGAAAACAATAAAGAATATCAGACTTTAAAATGATGATGGTTTCCTTTCAGGCGGAGGATTTTCACATCTGCAGAAGTACGCAGTGGTTATTCTTGGGTTTTATATGGTCTTATAAAAATTTGAAACTTGCAGAAGTCTAAGTCCATGTGCTCATAAAGGAAGTGATTGGGGTTAAGCTTTGGTTCAGTGCACTTTATATCTCTTCAACAGTTTTTTTTTGTTTCAGTACTGGGCAAACAGTGGAGTCCCATAAAAAAGGAAACACAGATTATTGTCATGTTCATCTGCGACTGTCACGGCCTGTCTGCAAAAACAAACACTTTAAAGAGATAATCTTTGTTCAGATGCTTTTGCAGCATCAAAACATTGCAGCCATTACACACAGATATTTGTCTGCTGGCTAAAGCAATCTCATGGAGCGATCCTAAAATGTTGGACCCAAGTCATTTAGGAACTGAAATACATAACCTTCAGGCCAAAGTTTAAAATTACCAGAAGTCTTGTGGCCCAATGCCTTAGCAGGATATTAAAACATTATAGGGAGGTGAGTTACCAGTTTTTGAAAGCTCCAGAGTCAGTCTCCCTTTACGTCAGCTGATGGAGCGTCTCCCTCAGCACTGTTCCCCATAAGATCTGCATTAACCATCCAGTTCCCAACACAGGTTTCCACTTAAAGTCCACTTTTTAAGTTGAGCTACTTAAAGATGCAGTTTCAACTTTTGAGCACTTAAAGGTGAGCAGCAGTAAACTGATACTCTCCACAGGCTTTTCTTGGCTCCAAAATGAGCAGCGTGTGTGCCTGCATGTCCAACCAATGGTATAAATGGAAAGGGTAATCAATTCATATATAAGGCCATTTTATTTCATATGACACCCTCTTATTACAATAAATTGACTGGTCGCAGCCATTATGCAACGGATGTCGGGCTGCTGTGTAATTTCCCAGTGGCTCAATTTACGATAATGGTACATTGCAAGAAGCTGAAAGAAACATAACCTTCTGGCCTCAGACGTTTTCAAACAATTCATTTAAGCATGCCATACGAGCCGTACGCAGCGACAATATCAGAGTTTTGAAAAGTGGTGGATAGAAAATAAACAGCAGGGACAGGACAGGGGGTGAGGGAGCTCACGCAAATATATCAATAAACACTCCTCTTCCGTCTCGGAAGCTTCCTGCTTTATTTGATTAGGCTGAAGGGGGGGGGGGGGGGGGGTGAAAAACAGAGCAGTCATGCTCTTTTGCTTTTCTTCCTTCTTTCCCTTCCTCTGCAATCTTCAGCCTCCTCTTAATGGGAATGGGAAGTTTGGGAAGTGGAGGGAGGCGAGGGGAGCAGTGCAGCTAGCCTCAGTCTAACCTCCCCCATCTGGACTGTGGAGGGGGGGGGGTGACTTGCCAGCCTCCAGGCTACTCCCAACCCTTCCCAGCTGTTGGCTGTGCAGGGACAGAGGATTTTTTTTTCCCCCCCGAGTGTGTGTTTTTGGTGGGCTTGAGAAAGCATTTTCATAAACAATTGCCATATCCTCCACCAGCTGCTGACCCCTCGGCTCCCGTCCCTCAGCAGAGCTCGGAAGCGGGCAGAGGGGAATGGTTTTCATTTAGGAGAGGCTGGCGTTTGCTGGGGAGACTTGGTAAAGGGTGCTTGGCCCCATTACTGTTAGCACGCTAGCTACAATGTGAAAAGCTAGATAGGTCACTGACCAGGAGCAAGTGATGTTAGCTGATAGCGATAAAAGTGACAGCATGGCTGCTATCATCAGCACCTTATGTGTTACTGGATGGAGCTGGAGGCAGACATGTGGCTTCAGAAGCTGCCTGACACAACTTGAAGTATTTTCTGACTTTAAAACCAGTTCAGAGCAAAACAACAAGCTGTAAATGTAATTTTATTGAATGTTAAGGCAATTAATTAGGTGTATTGGTCAAGTGTTTTGAGTAAGTTACCAATTTACAAAAACTCTTCTGACACAGCAACATTAGCATTTCTGTTGAGTCGTAATTCTAGGGTTGATACTGACACTGCTTTACGCTCTGTTTCTGTCTACCTAAAATCAGCACCATTTTGCACCTGCTGTACATATATTTGATCATAAGTTAATCGATCAGTCAATCATTATTTGTACAGGTTAATGCTAAATGCTACATTGTAACTGGAATTCAAGCTGACTTACTGCCCGTTTGCACACTTAAAACTACAAAACAGCTTTAATATCTCGATCCAAAAACTAAACATTTATGAAAAGAGATACATTGGGTGCTTTTTTAAAGCTTTTAAATACTTTCTATCATAAATGAAAGTTATTATTGCCAATTTCGACAACCCTTATAACAGGCTAAAAGGCTGCAGGAGTTTGGTTAAAACCAGCTCTGGGTTTGTCACAATGGGTAAAACTCTTAACATTTTTCATCCATTGTAAAAGTTAGGGATGATCCAATCAAACATTTTTCCTTGCAATACAATACGAAGGCCTTGGGAATTGGCCAATAATATATACCAATCAAAGCCTATGTGTAATCAACAAGTTGCACTCTACCCTGTGTCGATGATGTTTCCAAGGCAACATTGGTCTTCACTTGGTTTCCTAACTTAACTTGTAGTTTTTTAAAGTAGCTTTGAAACTCTCTGGAGGAGCTAGCATGCAGTACCTTCATGCAGAGGAGCTTCCTCTTCCTTTGAAATATTTGAACACACAGCGACATAAACATTAAAACTGACTGAATTAGTTTCGGCCTCACGTCAGTATTGGATCGGAGCATCCCCAGTTGGTATAAAAACAATAAGGTTGTGAAACTTAAAATGTATTTTTAAACTTTTAAAGTCTACTCTTAGTAACTGCAAAAACAAAAACAAAAGAAACTAAGAAAAAGTTGAGAGCCAAAAGGAGATAAAACAAGGAAAGCTAGACAATCTCCAACAAACAAACAAAAGCACAAACACACACTTCCTTCCTCCTACCACCTCCTACGTTCTTGTCCTCAAACAGCCGTCCCTCCGCATGTGTTGATGAAAAATGGATTGCATGCTTGTTAGCGAGGGCGGGCACAGGTGCCAATGCAGTATGTATATCATCCAAGGCATGTTTGTGCTGATGCACTATGTATGAGGCGGCCAGCACTCATGCAACATTCAGCAGGCCGGGGAGGCCGGAGGTGAGGCCAGCACAGCCTGCAGCCAAAGACGCCCGCACCTCTGAGTGTGTGCGTGCTTGTGTGTGTGTGTGTGTGTGTGTGTGTGTGTGTGTGTGTGTGTGTGTGTGTGTGTGTGTGTGTGTGTGAGCTCAAAGTGAGCGTCGTCACAGTTGGCTGGTGGATCCACACATTTAGAAACACAACTGGGAGGCCACTCACGCAACCGCCTTTCTCAGAGTCATACGCATTGTTACACACAAAAACACTCGCCTCGGCACAGTGGGGCTGCATCGCACACAAACGCTATTCTCATACTTCTGCACACACGTACACACTCTTTGGGTGGGCAGATGCTTTTTGCTCGGGCATCCAATTTGAACCTTCACCTCAAGTGTCCAGCACACACAAACACACACAGACACACAAACACACACACACACACTACTGTTCCCTCTTTGTACTGGGCTCGCATGGTAATACTTCATTATGGCAGCACTGTAATTTGGGGGGAATGAGCACTTCAAACGATCAAAAAAACCCACACACAAACACACACAGACGAGGTTACTGTAAATGTGTGTAACCCAGAGTTCTGCTGGGACCAGGATCCGTTTGTTCTGGATTCCCAAAACAGTCCAAAATACACCAGGACAGTAATCAGAGGCGCACTGCGAGCGTATAATTGTTGGAGCTGATTACAAAGTGGAGAGTAATGGTTCAAACTGTGAGACGAGAGAAACGCCAACTTGTACACACTGAAATGTGAACTCAGGGACGCACGGTGTCGGCAGGGTTCAGGTTTTCAGGCCTCTAGGATGCAGACTGTGGTCCATGTGACAGAAATGAGAAGTGCAGTAATGGTTTTGTTATTGTTTAACCATTCTGTGTGATGTTGCATCCAAAGAGGCCTACAGTCTGTCCTTTTGTTATACTCAATTTATCATAATGTGTGTTTATGGACTTCCATATATTTATGTGCTTTTATACACTTCTTTAAAGTTTCTTCTTTTCCTCAGAGATTACACGCAGCGCAGTGAGGAGACACTCAGGTCGTTTATCACTGATGAAACAACAGAGGAACATCAGGCTTCATGCTCAAAGTTTTATATCACGTCTGTAATAACCCACTACTGTGAGCCCAAGTCTAGACTTACCAGTTTTAAGAGTTTGAACTGATGTTGAATTCTGACATTTTTGTGGTCAACCTCTGTTTAGTATAATAGCTCAGTCTGCGGGGACTTGAGTTGGGAACTGGAGGGGCGCTGGTTCAAGTCCCGGTGTGGACCAAAGTATGGAAATTGACACTGCCGAGGTGCCCTTGTGCAAGGCACTGAAATCCCAACAGCTCTGGTGCACTGCCTGTGTAGCAGCGTGTCCATTAATGCATGTCCACAGGGTCCTGTTTGTGCATGAGAAGCATGTCTCTAAATAACAGAGTGTAAAACCAGAATTATTAAAGTATTTACATTTTTTTAAAGAATGAAGTGACAGTAAAGTGTGTTCAATAATCAGTCAAAAAAAATTAAAAAAGGAACCAAGGCAAAATCCGATTGTGCGTCTGTACATCACACAGCCTCTTATTTATTTAGCCCAAACAAAGACCCCATAGAACACCGTCACACACTCCTTCATCCATATGTATAAATAATAGAGAACACACATGCACATAAACACCGTTCCTGGCCTCCATCGTGTGGATGCGGTCACACAAACACAGTGTGCCAGGGGCCGACATGATGTGAGGTTGTCCTTTGTCCTCTCACACGACAGACAAGTACACGGTGTAATGCTGAAATGAGCTGCGATTGAGAAAAGATGGTGGAGTGTGGGTGGCTGTGTGCACGCGAGTCCAGGCATATACTTCAAAACTCCCAGCTGGAGGTCAGACATGTACTGTTTAATTCACAACGGAGACTTTCACTGGAAACAAGACAACAGGCAGACGGCATTATTTACATTTTTCTCAACATATACACAACTTTAAGGAGTTTAACACACAGGGTAAATACTGGTAAATTAAAACCATCAAATGGACCTCAAAGCAGAGTTCCTACGGAGCTTTTAACCAGAGTCTTGATTTTATTTGAACACAATTATAACAGGAGAGAGCGGATATGATTTATAGTTATTGTAGATCATCCAATGATCTGCTATGTAAACTTTTAAATATCAAATATGCTCCTGTGCTCAATAATACAAACTGAGCTTTGACAATACTGAGTGACTGCAGGTTTCATGCAATAATGTACATCAGAGTTGACAATAAAAAGGCTCTTAAATATCAAATTAACTACTTTTTTTCCTTTCCAAATTGTTGTCGATAAGCTTCTTGCCAGTAATGATGTGTTTTCTGTGTGTTTAGGTGTCCTGTACAAGCATAAGTCATAAACACTTATCCTGCTTCAATAAACAGTGGAACATATCACTCGCTGCGGATCTGTTCTGTGGAAAATGTTTTAAAAAGTCTGTTTCTGCAGCCTGATGTTAATAATCACCCTCGGTGCAGCATTTCAGGCATTAAAAGTAACAACATAGAGATAATCAAAAGTCTTGTTGATGTTCTTGTTTGCTTTTGTAGCTCATAAAGAGGAATCAGGAATAATTTCAGTCGGTTTTATAACCAGCTAAACTCTTTACAGGAGCTTTAAATAGCTATAAATAAAGCATTTCCTGCTGGTGATGTGTAACTTGTATTCAATTTCCTGCTAGCATGTCACAAATACAAACCTTTTGTCACTCATCATTGCGTAAAGTGTATTAAAAAGACGAGTACTGGCTAAACATGTATGATGGAGATATTTCTAGTCTCCTCACTGAAGAGCTCTTCTACCGGTCAGACAAAGACTCGGGCATTACTGCAGAGCTTCAGTTTGCATATTAATATGGAGAGTTTGAGGAGAACAAAAAGGAAACAGTGTCATTGAAGCTCCGTATGCACACCATGTTCACTGCTCCTCTGTATTCACTTCTGCACTTGTGCACTTCCTCCGTCATAATGTGACCCTGTATCCAATCCCATCCTGTATAATACAGGCTTTATTCTCTGCCTAAAGGGCACATGCTCTGTGTGTGTGTGTGTGTGTGTGTGTGTGTGTGTGTGTGTGTGTGTGTGTGTGTGTGTGTGTGTGTGTGTTTGTGCGAGTTGCTCCATAGAAAAACTGTTGTGTACTGAGAGAAGACAGCTGAGCCTGGTGCACTTTACTTCACTCTCTGTTGTCCAGTAAAGAGAGGCGGAACTTTTGGCTCTGTAAACCTCCTGACCTTGTCATAAACTAACTTACTTGGAAAATTATGATATTTTACAATCATTTCAATAATATGTTGGCATGCAAATTTGAGCCTTTTCCATGTTAACATATTAAAACAGTTTGTCTCTGTTCTCTCTTCTTAATTGTTTTTTTTTTTTAGGTGGTTTTAAGCGTGTCTTTTTTATCTTGTTTCAATCACGTCATGCTTTTACCTTCACCTGAAAACCAGTATTTGGCTCAAGCATGACAAAAAAAATGTTCCGCTCTCAAACCAATTCATTGTCTACGTGTTGCGCGCCGCAAAAGCGTATCTGCACCCTGCCGAGCTGAGCACAGCTAAAGGTCGCGCCTACCTTGGGTGCAGTGCTCCTGAGTCACCTGTCTTTGACTTTTTTTTTCACATATACTGTATGTGTATTACAAACTCTGATATATTATTATCAATGCAACATTGGCGGCAGAAGCTAAATCTGTAAAAAAAAAATGAGACAAACAAGTAGAGAGCAGGCCATCTTCCTCTCTTCCTCCTCCTCCTCTTCTCGCCTGTCCTCTTCTCTCTCCCACACCAATGATAAAACAATGATTGGGTGGTGAGGAAGGGAGGGGAGGATGGATGGAGGAACGGATGGATGGATGAAGGGGGGAATGAAAATGATTGACATGCTTGTGAGGAAAAATAAGCAAAAAATAAAAATCAATTGAAATGGAATTTTTGCAGAGCGAGGAGCTTCTTTTTTTTAGGAATAACCTGCAGGAGACAAACAAGAAATAAAAATAATAAAAAAGTTGGGTTTTAAATCTCTGCTTGGGCATCAATAGGTGTGTGTACATGACTCTGTTGGCACATATATTTTTCCTCAGCATGCATGTCACTGGTGGGAGAGGCAGATGAGTGAGTGAAGCATGCAGCTTATGAAAGCAGTTTTTCAGTGCATGTGTTTGTGAGTCTGGACACAGATTAGAACCAAAAAGGAATCAAAACCCTCGACTGGACAGAGGTTTTTAAAATACTGGTTTAAAGGAAGAATGTGCAACATTTTACACAGAAATATATCATAGATCAAGTATATCCTGTGTAAATGTGTCTCTGAGTCCTGACTGTCTACAATGACTGTGAAGCATGAGTCCAGCCAGCTGTACTGTTGTCGGAGCTGTGTTTACATCATGTATTCATGGACGGGACGGCTTTGTGTATAAAATATGTTTTAGACAAGAACTAGAGAAAAGAAGAAGACCATACTGTACTCACTACTTATTTGGATGTCATGTAAGTGTTTTTAGATCTCGATCATTACGTGTTAATTTAGGAGCAATATGAAGCTAAAAGCTAACTAAAGAGCGCTAACATTAGCCTGCTAACACAACAATGCAGGCCACAGGTTATTGCAGCTCGAGCAAAGGACAATTTAGTCCGCCGCTTGTGCTTAATGGTTCTTAATTATGGTGCGTTCAAATTGATAACTCCTACATGTGAACGTGAGTGGTGAGGAGTTGGAGGTGAGGATTTAGAATAGAGGTGTCGCCAAACAGCAGTTTGTTTTGGTTTAATGCTGGTGCTCAAGGGCGACAGCTACTGGATCAAAAAGTCGCACACTGTTCCTTTAAATCAAAATGGACATTGGGCCTCATTCACCAATATCTTCAGAAGATATGTTGTGTAACTATTTTGTTGGTAGGTAATAAAAGGTGTTAGAGAAACCCTTTGAGCACAGGCACATGTACTGGTAACTTAACATGTCTGCATCAGCAAACACAGAGACAAGTGACTCTTCACATGGAAGGTGAGCAGGGCAACGCAGGACCACACAAATACAAACAACTCAAAGAAATATGAAGGTTTCAGCCACATGCATGCATGAAGACAACACAATCATCACAACTACTATCAGCTGGAAGTAATTGTGATCATATATTGTGAAAAAAAAGGCCAAAAAGCAACTTAAATGTTCTCTTCTCTTTTTTAGTAGTACAGTTTGATGGATATTGGAATATGTGAAAGTTTCTTATTGCTATTATATTAGGGAGTTATGGAGTCTTCATTTGAGGTGAAGGAGGGTTAGACAACTACTTGTGACTTCTGCTGGTCTGAGGTCAAACAGTGGGAGAAAATGTGTTATACTGTTTTTCATAGCCTGTCACAGTTTAAACAACAGTCTGGCTTTCACACTCGCAGAACACTCCTGAAAAACTCCTATTTGCCGGAGGAGCTGTATGTGTGAACGCAGACAGCAACATTTTTATTTCACCTGGAGTTTCTCCTGCCAGCCCCCTAATATTTGATACGCAGCAAGTTCTAGTGGGCTGATGTGAGAAAGCAATAGGATACTATCCGGAGAATTCACCTCAGGCCAAAAGGAGGGGGGAGTGACGTTTATATACTGTGACTGCTGCACGGTGCATAGAGTGTCTGTATACAACCACTACGATCTCTGTGCCTTTAATTAAACGGCTGCATTATGTTTTCTGCTCATCAGTTTATTCTTCTCTGCTGTTTTGTTGATATTGTGATTCTGTTGAACTACACGTAGCATTGATTTAAGGCAAATATTCTCATTACAGCATCTTACAGCGGACTGTAATGCTTAGTCTGCTACTTCTCCTCTTGCCTCAGGAGGTGCATATCTTAACAGACAGGTCAGTAGAATATCCAGAGCAGTCCTCCTGAAATGATCTAGATATGTCAAGGAGTGCGTATGTGATGACGACTTACGTCTAATTACTTTTCTTGAAATTATTCATCTGCTGCAGCAGGACGGTCTCCTGTTAAACAAAACCGCCTGCTCTCTGATCATGACCTCGGCCTGAGGTTAAAGCAGCCAAACAGACGTGTTCATCATCAGACCTCAATGTGACTAAAAAATGTTGCTAATCATGAAGGTTGTGGCGGGTCTGCTGTGCTGTGCTGACTGGGAAAACACAACCCTCCTCAAATTGTTAAAGTAGCTCGCACAAGCAAGGAGCATTTGTGGCTGCATGTTCGTGTATCAGTGTGTGCTTCATTAGTGTGCATCTTAGTGTGCGTCGCGCGTTTCATGTGTGTGCGTGTAATGGGTACCGTGTGCTTGCTGAGGTCTTGTTTGCCCATCTTAAGTCAATTAAAAGGAAATAAGGCGGCTCTGACCGGCCCGTGAACCAGCTCCCTCAGCTGAGAGCATGTCTGCACACACACACACACTACACACACACACAGCGGCCAACACAGGGAGGCTGATAATGCTCTACAACTGGCAATCGACCCTGAGCCCTGCTGTGTGAGAAACAAAGGCTCTGAGGCTCTGTGAGTTTAGTATGGCATGTCTGACAAGCTTCAGAGACGACATCAGACATAAATGCAGACACACACACACGCACACGCACACGCACACACACACACACACACACACACACACACACTCTTTCCACATTGTTTCTGCAGAGGAGAGCCCAAGAACACATGTAAACAGACACACCTTGCCAATAGGCATGTCCTCATGTTTCTAAGCTTCGACTTCCATGAAAAAAATGATCACTGTTTTCCCTTCTTCCATTCTAGCTGTGACTCAGATATCCGTAACTGAACCACCGTTTGACTGATCAGATTCAGTTTCATCGACTTTCATTCCTAAAAAAGAGAGCTATACAATAACTAGGTACAAGGATTTAGTTCAAAATAACACCTTTTAAAGCTTACTGTATTTAAAACAGACACATGTTAGTGTTAGTGATAACAGATTCTGCTAAAGATCAAAAATCATCGATACCTGTTTCAATACCACGGCAACTAAAATATGAGTCCTAAGCACCAAGTATTTGGCAATTTATTTTTTCAATTGCCAAACAGTTGCAAGCAAACTCCTGCACACCGTCTAAATTGCACAGATATGTTTGTCATTTATTTTTTGCAACTGAGATAGTGCTCTCCGTCTGACAACACACTACAATATCTGTTTAGGGATAAACAGTTGATTTTGGTGTTAAAATGTTTGAAAACTACTCTGTAATAGAAGTTCACTTCCGCAAAACAAAAAAAAAGGATTGTGTAAGAAGTATGAACAGGAATTTATTTATGGGGAGATGTTGGTGCTAAAAGATCATGTCTGAATTCTGGAGTAACCAAAGGGACTTCCTGTATTATGATTTTCAGAATAATATAAATTCACAAGTTTACATTTCCCAATTAGGAACGTGAGTTAAAACTATGGATTCAATATTACATTGAGGTGATTCTTAGATGACAGGTAAAAATTAAGAAATGTCCAAATATGTCTTTAGACAGAGGAGGAGTCTTCAGTTTGTGTAATGTCACTACGACTTGAAGGAGGTTTCAGCAACACAAACACAACAGTAGAAACCTGTTAGAATACTGACAACTGAGGCGAGCAGTAACGAGTATGAAGCAGAGAAACTCTGCTTAATGTGAACGGCGTCATCGCCCCGCCCACTCGCTTGTCCTGAATGTTCCAGACTTTTACCTGCTGCGTTCACACGTCGACTCACCCTGACATCATCCTGACTTCACACTGAATTTTCCTACTAGAAACTGCAGGTACAATCTGCCTCTAGTGTGAGGGATTATGTTTGATTGTAGCCCTCCTTGGCAATGTTGGAAAGTTTTCAGGAGTGCAGAGCATGTGTGAAAGCTGCTTTAGAAATGGTCAGGTCAAATACTAAGTAATTGTAGAAATTTTTGAGATGTTTCCCTGAGACATTGAAGAAAATCCTGTCTGAGGGTTTATCAGCCACCTGCTGTTGTCAGTCTTTAGAAAACTTGTGTCTGGGCACACCGTGACACAGGATATCTGTAAATCAGAGCAGGACTCTTTCTGTTCCTTCCTTAAATCCTAATTAAAGGAAGGTCAAGTCGACATGTTGGGCGATCACATCCTCGGCGCTCCCTCTGTGAGCAGCATGATAAGCAGCAGGTCCTAATGCACCGGCTCTATCCCCTGACAATCCCGGAGCTGTTCTTGTAGAGGTGAGAGACCACTTAATCCTCTCTCCCAAACCCCGGCTCGTAGTAAACAGGCTGCATTTAATCCACAACACAGAGGAGCAGGGGTTAAGTCTTTACTGCTTGCCATGCCAATGTTCTCCCTTTTTACTCTGCTCTCACATTCTATCCCTTTGTAAGCGTCATTATAATACTGCTATTGTCAAATCACTGGATTAAAATAAGGACCAGCAATCTGCATTAGGTTAGAGGAAATGAATCACCGCGGCCACTACCGCTCAGGCAGGGAAAAAAAAACAACAATGCCAGTAATTTATTAAACAGATGTAAAATAAAAATAATTTGAGCTGAAATATGAGATATGATGTGCAGAGATCATCATTTCAGTCAGTTGTATGTGAAAATCCCCCCCACCCCCACCCCTAGCCCCTCCCCCTCCTGAAATATAAATGTGTCATAATCGTGACACACAGCTCTCTGGTTGCCAGAATTAATTTTTCTTTGCAGCTTTCAAATAAACAATGGCATACTGCACAAAAACAATGTGACTGTCTGTGGGCTGGAAGAAGTTTTCCATTACACATTTAAAACCCCAAATTGGCCCTTAATTTGTGTTAAAAATTCTAACTATGTACCTCCACATCTGGATCTGGGTATTCAGGACAATGGATAAACAATCTCTTTTTTAACAGCTCAAATTAAGAAAACAAATATTCTTATCATTAAACATGTTGTGACTCCTTTGCAAGTCTCCATCATTTCATTCTGATCAGACTCTTTTTTATCATCATCCACACTATCTCTAACATATGGTTCAGTCTCACCACATTCAGTGAATACATTTAAACTTTTTTTGTTTTTGTAGTGAGCTTTTCTGACAAACTTTGACAGGTGACACCAGATTTTTAAAGGTGAAACAGATATCATGCGCACACACAACCGGCCATGTCATGAACGCCACTGTTCACAAAATTAATTATGCACAGTAAGTGTTAATAGAGAGCTCAGGTTGTCTGCAATGACTTGATGTTTGGGACATACACTGTTACTATTCATTCTGAGATCAGGGGGAGAAAAAAGAGCAGGTTTTAAATCAACAGCTTAACTAGACCTTGTCTGTTGTTAGTTTGACAGGCATGTCTGTCGCTGTTCAGTGGCAATGACACATTGCACAGATGCCGATAATTTGGACTTGGTCAATCAGCTTGCCTTCAAAACATTCAAACAAGTAGGCCTACATCAGACTCTCCAAACAGACGCATGGGATGGGGCAGCCATCATGATGTCAGTTCTCAAAATCCACTTCATTCTCTCGTCTAAGTTTCTCATCAGACTTTAAACGATGGAGAACAGAGAAGGAGGTCTCAGCTGGTAGTCTATTAACTCTAAATGGCTACACTGGAAGCCCTGAAAAAGTTTGCCGTTGCTCCCAGAGGTGATGTTGTTGTCAGACGCAAGACGATGGGTTCCGAGATTGAATGATGCTTTATTCCAGTTTGTACCTGCTTGAATCCTGACAAGCAGCTTTAAGGGTCCCTGGCATTTATTCTATAGTTTCCTGAAGCAACAAGCTTTTGGTGTTTGTCCAAGCTGGCACGATGAAGCTGCCCTGATTGGAGGAGTTGCATTAGACAGCTCACAATGTGGAAAGACCAAGAGGATCCCATTTACATACTCAACAGACAACTCCTCCCACACTTAGTATGGAGATATATCTGTGGGGTCTGCACTGATTATAGAAGCTTGTACCAAAAGGAGGGAGACGAGGGAGGAGAGGATGGAGTGTTCAGAACTCCACTTGATGAGTTGCATATGTAATGTTGGCACATCAGTATCCACACAACCATGTGCACAGGCTCCTGTCCGTTCAGTTCGCTATCCTGCATTCCATGCCACAGCACCTCAGGACATGGCCATATGCCATCGGCTTGGCCCGCTGATCAACACCGCTCCAGCCTCGCATGACAGCTCACAGTGCACACTTTCAAACACACACAGTGGTCCCGACAGATGGATGAAAAGGTGGGCCACGTCATGTGTGAAGTGAACAGAGGGCAGGGGGGTGTTAGCAATTATGGTGAAACAGACTGCAAAGAGACAGACACGTGTGTTTGTGTGCTTCTGGACAACAGAAAAGGTGCACGAGGGCAAGTAGAGAGAGACAAGCAGGGAATCGACCAAAACAGACAAGCAGGGAATCGACCAAAACAGTCAGCACGCCGAACATAGAGCCAGTTAGATGACCATACTGAAGACGCTTTTTTATGAAGTTCCTGTAAGTGTGTATGGATTTGTTTTATTGCCTCAATCTATCCTTGGGAAGATCCAACTTCTTACAACTTGACTGGCCGCTTGTTAGCACCCAGTGTTGCACTTCAATTCTTTAACATAATGGCTTGATAATAAAATATGACGCAAAATTCAGGAAGAAGTTATTTTCTTAAAAGCTGGACAAAATATACATGCTAGTAATAAGGGGAAGCTGTAGAGCATGGTGACTGCCCTATGCAAAACTTCATTAAAGCAGCGGTAGGCCGATTTTGAGAATCCCAGAGTAAGATAAACTTGGAAATGTCCTGAGCAATAAACATAGAAATAACCTTCTATGCCATTCTTGTGCTGCTAATTCTTCATCTTTAGCTTGTGGACGACTCTGCTAATGCCAAAATAAATACATGCAGGTCAGACATCCAGTCTTTTAATTCAGTCCCAATGACATGCCTAGGGTTAGGGCTTAGATTTAATTTAATTTTAGGTTTTTTGTTGTTTTGTTTTTTTTGTCAGAGGAATTTATTTGTGTCCCGTCAGAAAAGATAAAGTAAAGCAATTTTCAAAAACATCATAAAAATAGAAACACTGCTTCTGTAACAAACTGTCGACCCTCGCTTTAAGTGAGTTGAAAATGTTCTCAAAATTGATTTCCTTTCCCTCTCTTGTGCAGAACTGTGTACTTGCCTGCCTACAACATAATTTGATTGTATTATATAGTCAAATCAAGGAACAAACTCCTGTGTTAAGGGTTAAGGTTAGAGTCGAGTTGACTTCTTGGTTTCTAGATTGGCCGAAAAATAAGGTAGAGTCTCCATTTCCAAAATAGCAACCGCCACTGAAGGGCTTCAAAACGCCTCTTCATGAAACAGTGGCTGACATCACTGAGACCACCGTCAACGTTTCATACAGACTGAGTTACACATCATAGGTGAGGTACAAACCCTGTAGACTTCAACTAAATCAATCAACTAAATCAATCAACTAAAAACTTGATTTTGATATTTGACTAAGTTTATTAAAGCCAGGGTGTCAGTGTTCATATCAGTGTCAACCCAAGTATGTCCATTTGAAAAAACTAAACAATTTAAGTCTTCAACTTGATAGTTCCTCAGTGTGCACACAACAGGTGTCTAAACAGGTAAGGCATGGGACTAATTGACTGAATCACATAGTGAGTGTGTACGAAGAGAAGCAGCGAGTATTGAATGTGCGCGGTGACGGAGGCAGAGTGTGGAAGAGGGCTGAGAGTGAAAGTGGTATTGAGAGTGATGAGAGTAATCCTCTGCCCATGTAACGGAGATAAAGACACACAGAGGTTTTAGCTCCACACAGGAGATTGACCTCATTACTGGCAACAAGCGCACAAACCAACACACAAAACACAAACACACACACACACACACACACAGCACAAATATAGATAAGTGGCGGAATACAAATGTGCTTGACCAGTAATCTTACTGTCAATGACTCACTCTGTAAAAAGGAGTGTGTTTTGTGTGTGTGTGTGTGTGTGTGTGTGTGTGTGTGTGTGTGTGTGTGTGTGTGTGTGTGTGTGTGTGTGTGTGTGTGTGTGTGTGTAATGAACCGACAACAGCCCAACCTTGATCAGAAGCGGAGAAAAAGGAGCGCTGCCCCCTCCGCTCTCACATTCGTCAAGAGTGTGTGTTTGATCTCTCAGCCACATCACACACATGTGCCCTCCAATCAACCGCTGCTGCCTCCAAGGCCCCCTTTGGCCTGCTCTCACACACACATGCACACACACGCACACACACACACACACACACACGCACGCACGCACGCACGCACACACACACACACAGAAGGGAACGTCCCACATAGAACCCATTAGGACTTTTGATTAAATTTGAGTATAGCTTGCGTATAAAAGGCCAATGCCAGTGCAGCTCCATTCATGTGTGTGTAGTTTTGTGTGCGTGTGTGTGTGTGGGTGTGCGAGTGTTGCCCATGCACTAGACAAAAAAGAAAGCAAAAATGAGCGTCTGTGAAGCCTTCTAACCTTTGTAATATAGATCCTAACGGCTGCCAAGGGAGGTTAAAACCTAAAAGGCCTCCATAACACTTCATAACTCTGACTTAAATGAAACAACTACAACTCTATATAGCCATTAGTGTGACACACACACGGTCGCAAACACACACAGACACACACACACAGTGTCTTTAGAAGTTGGCAAGGCAACCGAGGTCATTAGGTTTATTTTCCATTGGGTGATTTCAAGTGATTTTGGCAGCCACAATCTGCCCGGCGACACTAGGATTCAGAGTAAAAATAAACAAATGTGATTGGAGGAGAGTGTCAGAACAATCACACACGGATCAGTCCAGTGGGATAAAAGGTGTTTGTGTGAGTGAAGGAGACAAAAAAATGGAGGTATTACAGTAGAGCAGAAAATATGGACAGCAGCACGGCCCTTTAAATTGCAAAGCTGAATGGGATGCAGCCCTCATCTAAGTTCAGATTGTTCTACCGATCATCAGTTGATCTATGTTTCTGGTGCTGCACGCTAACGCTTGAGCATACATTAGTTAAGCCAAGTTGGAGCCATGATGTAAATATATTGAGATATGGTATACTGTCGCTGTAATCACTGGGATTATCCTGAGTGAGGTGACTGACCTCTTAATACTGAGGATGGACTCAATAACACTAACACCTGTGCACATGTGTACTTAACAGTTTTCTCCTTTCACTAAGGCCGGGCATACTGTGTACGATCTGACATCTGAATCTGACCTTGATTTTTGAGTCTGATTTTGTGGTCAAGCTGAATTTCACACCGTTATTTGTCTTGCAGTGTACAGTGAGGCCGATCAAAGTCCAATCTGTTACTACCCTACTGATCAGTTGAATTTCTGGCAGGTTTGATATTGCAGTAATTTTCTCACTTTGTACTCTGCACACTTGTGCTCCATAACCTGGACAAAATGGGGAAAGCGGCGTTGCAAATAACACCAAACTTCAGGCTTCATCTTCACCTATAGCTGTCACCAAATGACTAATCCTCATCACGCTGTTTCATTTAGGTAAAGACCAGGTTTTTGGGGAGTGGGGGGGGCCAGATAACCACGAATGAAACAGTTCACGATGGAGCCTTTACAAGATGAGTCCTCCCTCTGAACTTCTGCTACTGGAGCATGTAGCAGGGAGAGAAATGACCTGCTTCCTGTCCAATTCATGTGGTCCAGAAATGTCCAGCACATATAAATGAGCTAATTGTGGCTTTTTGATGCCGAAACCCTTTTGCAGCGCCTGTGTGTGTGTGTGTGTGTGTGTGTGTGTGTGTGTGTGTGTGTGTGTGTGTTGTGCCTGTGTGTTATTCTTCTGAGCTCATAAAGCATTTCTTGTCGTCGTTAGTTGGGGTTAGATAAAGGCGAGCAAATCCAAGAAGAGTGGAAAAGCAGGGTATTAATTACACTAAATGGAGAAAGATGGAGCAGAAACAATACACATGTGCACCAGACAAGAAATGTGCAATCACACAAAACTTACACATCTGATCATAAAACAACCATGTGTGTATTTCTGTCATTATATCAGAGTGTTTCTGCAGCACACACACACACACACACACACACACACACACACACACACACACACACACACACACACACACACACACACACACACACACACACACACACACACACACACACACACACACACACACACACACACACACACACACACACACACACACACACACACACACACACACACACTGTGTCACCACAATGGTGCTGCTCAGCCTCAGACAAATGTCCTATCAGAGATTGGACAAGTATTCCCAGCTTAGCACCCCCACAGCAGATGTCCAATCATCCTAATATAACAGCAGGAACAGAACAACACAGCGGCTGAGGCATCAGATTAAAACTATCTGCATCCTGCAGGATAAAGCGCAGCGACAACGCAACAAACCAATACGAGTAAGATGAGGTGAGATTTGGCGATGTGTCTCTTTGCAAAACAAGTCACAGGTTACAGAGCAGCTACGCAGCAACTGTCTGTTGTGTGCCTGAAAAGTTTGAAAACAGGTTCTCTGTCTCAGTCGTCGTGAAATAGGTAATATGCAGGATCTATGTGCAGTAACCCTTGTTATCAAAACGTCGTCTGAATGCTGAAATTTATTGAAAAACGCAATGAAAATCGGTTCCATTTCCATGTAAACATGGCCTGAGAGCCTTGTGAAATAACTTCTGTTGTAAGCATCATGCTTCCACAGTAAGTCACAGCAGCTCTGATTACAAACACAGAAAACTGTGCCACTGAAATATATGCTTTTCTGTTCTGACAGTGGCAGACAAATGCTTGGGATTATACATTTGCATGTGAACATATTCTGTTGTAGTAAAGATACTTTCCAGCACATGTTCAAAGTGATAGTTTCTTCACATTTGCATGTTTTTTAAATCACCAGTACATTTATCACTTTATGACCATATGCAAATGTTTAGTTGCCTCATTTTTTATGATTAAAATATGAACCAAGTAGATGTTTGTTGTTTACGTTATTTTTAAGAATTTTTAAGACACATTTAATAGCCAACACTAAATGACGGCATGTTATAAAGTTTAAGGTTTATTACAGTAGTGCTGGGTAATTAATGAACTGTGTTGTGAAGGATGTCCACAAGTTGAGCAGATGAATTTCACCCAAACTTGAGCAGACCGCCTCCCTGAATCTGATCCTCACCTTGAGTGTTGTTCTCACAGATGGGGTTGTTCCCCCTTCGATAATTGTTTGACAGTGATTGGCTTTCAATTGAGGAAAGGAACAAGCTGTTTTGTGAGCAAGTGGTCACTTTATGTTGTTGCACAAACTTGGAAAAACTTAATCCCTATAAATTTAACTCAAAATCAAAAGTTTGAAATCCAGTTCTGGCTCTATGGTGTATGTGACCAGAGCTAACACCAGCTACCCTTATCTGTCATGTTAGCTTCCAGGGTTACGATCAAATTGACAGTTTGAGTCCAACATGAAGCAAAATGGCGAGCTAAAGAGAAACATTATCTTTGCCTCCTCCTCCTCTTGTTCGGTCTCTGACCTTCTACGAGGAAGGATCATCCCACCGTCTGGCACAGTTTGCCACAGAAGCAGGATTTATGAAGGGGAAATTGCAACTGGCAAATGGGTAGGGTGGAAAAAAAAAAAAAAGGCCCCCCGGGGCAGAAGAGACCAGGATGGAGAGAGAGAGGGAGGGACCAAGGCAAATATTGGACAGGGACATGGAGGGACTAACAGTTGGATTTGACCTCCTGGTGAACCTGCATTGTCTTTGGACAGCAGCAGAGTCTGTGATGAGAAAGCCTCTTACCCCCAACAAATAGGTAATGAGTGGTAATGAGAGACAATGAGTAAGAGAGGGAGAGAAATGGGAGGAGGGAGGGGGGGGAGGAGGAAGATGCAGATAATGTAAGCCAGACACAGACAGAGAAAACCCAGAGAAACAGAGAGAGGAAGAGAGAGAGCGAGAGCAGCTGCAGGCGCGCTGAAAGCGAAGCTGAGAAGGTGCCGGGCTGCGGAGGGAGCATCCAGGGAGTTGGGTGACGAGAAACACTGTCCGTTTGTGGCCACTGATAATACTTTCCATTCTAGCCGGCTCTATGTGGGGGTCTGCTGTGTGTGTGTGTGTTTTCAGGCCCTGTGCGAGCTGCTGATTCCCGTGATTGCAGGCTGGCGCCCTGCTGGCGAGCCCCCGCACACTGAAATTAAATCCACTCTGCTCCGTTATAAATTATAATGCTTTACAAACAACACCCCCATTGGGGAACCCGGGAGGGGTAGAGAGAGTCACAGAGAGAGAGAGATGGGGAAAGAGAGGAGGACGAATAAGGAGGAGGACTGGAGGTGTATGGATACAGAATCTGCAAATGAAAAGCATGGGGACAGAAGAAAACATTACCTTTATGGGAGCTTTTAATGCTAACCTAATTGAGAATTTAAGACCGTATGTGAATAAAACACAGCTTGCAAAACCAGCATTTTAAGCGGCTGAACAATAAAACAGTGGTGTACAAGAAAAGATAAAAAATAATTGAATCAGGAAGGTCAGGAAAGAGACAGAAGAGCACTTAAAATCCAGATTAAAGACTCTTTGAGAATTCCTTCCAAAGAGTGGGAAAGAAAAGCAGCTGTGAAAGTGAAATAAACAGGAAGAGAGAGAGATACAGCAGGGATGTGTGCGGAGGAGATAAAAGTGAAGGAAAGCAGTGATGGAGTTGGGTAGGTGGGTGTAGAGGGGGGGGTGGAAGCTTCGGCTAAATGGACCTGGTGGTGCCAGAGAGGCAGCGTGTTGTGCTGATATGCAGCTCGACTGGCACCGTGTGAGCGGGCCGGCGCTGTGTTCAGCAACAGACAGAGCTAATACTTCAAAGCTACAGCTCTGTGGAGGACGATAACCTGTTAGCATGGTGCCAGGCTGCTCCCGCCCGAACACAGGAGAGATGGAAAGACTGCGGTGGTGGGTGTCAGCACTCCTCAGCTCCAAGAGGCTTTAAGTGGAGTCAATATTCATGTGATTTTCAAGCTCTAGTTCAGACAGAATGACTTCTATTTTGAAATAACATGAAATAAAACGTTAATTATTTACTATAAATGATTCATCCTTCTTCATCTTTAAACAAACTGTTTTACCATCATTGTATGCATAAAAGATCCCAAAAAGATGGACACAGGCAAACTGAATTATACAAATAATATTGGCTTTGCATTAAACTTTGGGTAAAAATGGAATAATTCCAGTGGTGCCAAAAACTGAAAATTATGGAGATTCAAAGATTGCATTCGGATCAGGCTGTAGTCAGACACTTTGAATAATAATTTGAGCCAATCAGATCCAAAAACATGCACTTCTAGCAGATGATTGGGCAACTTTCCGTTAAGAATTATAATCCAATCATACAGCATGTCTGAAGGCTGCTGCTTGAAACGATCAAATGGAGCAATTCAAAAATGTTAAAACAGCTAAAACTATGGTTTTAAAAAGCCTGGAATAACCCCTCACAGGGAGTATGAAATGCCAAACTTCCTGTAATGTCTTATTGGTGGCTGAGAGCCTGGCTGGTGCTGTAACTGGCAGACTGTTTTAGGAACAACAGGACTATTCTTCAGCCCAGCAGGGGGTCGGGTCATGTGTGGCCATCGACATTGTCTGCAGATCAAACCTGAGACTCAGACGCCTCAGACAAAACGCAGCCTCACTTCCGTTAACGCCCAAACACAAAGAACGGACCAGTGATACAGGACACAGCTGTCAGTGCCACCTACGAGGGGCTGTCAGCCAGTGTTTGGGCAACACACACACACACACACACACACACACACACACACACACACACACACACACACACACACACACACACACACACACACACACACACACACACACACACACACACACACACACACACACACACACACACACACACACACACACACACACACACACACACACACACACACACACACACACACACACACACACACACACACACACACACACACACACACACACACACACACACACACACACACACACACACACACACACACACACACACACACACACACACACACCCACTGTCAGTACTGTTAATACACAACTGTAACTGTTGGCTAAAAAGACAGTATGAGAGCAATGAGAGCACAAGTGTCGATAGATCCTTGTCTACTTGATAATTGTGTCTACAAAAGACATGCAAAGCCTATAGTACATCAATTGGTATTTGTTGCTGTGATGTCATTTCTTTGGGTACTTTCAGACTCTTTACGTCCCTTAAATATTTACAATCTACATTCAACAGTTAGTAACATACAAATGAGTTCAACAACTAACGTTAAGATTGAAAAGATGAGCACTTCAGAATGTATTGCTAGAAGGAAGAAGGCAATAGTTATTTGGGTTTTAATCTAAGATGATTTTACATTTTACATGATTTTGGTCGAAAACCACCAACAAACATGCACTACGTCGGAATAAAGAAACAACAGAGTAAACAGGTTCAAGTTTTTTCTAAATGCAAACTGAGCTGGTCGGTTTTACCAGAAGAGAACCAACAGATAACAGAGGTGACAGCTGGAATCAGCACCAGTTTTAAACAAACCACAACAGAAAGAAAGACATCAGCCGTCATGAGTGTGACGAAAAACCGAAACAAAAAGACACAAAGTGCAAGTTCACAGACGACGTTCACAGGCAGCATCGAGCAGGTTGTGACGCTAGGACATCTGACGCAGCAAAACATACACTATGGGGGCACACTGCCAGTCATTTCTGGAGTTCTGCAGCAACTTCCGCTTCTTAAACAGATTTATACTAACTTGTTAATTCACTTGGAGTTTGAATTTTCCTGTCCTCAATACGTGGTAAAATGAGCCAGTTAAAAACACAAGTAAAACGCTAGCTGAACCAGTGTGTACATGAAATAACCTCCTGTTTTAACAATGCATAATAAGGCGTTGGTTAAATCAGGTCCTGTGTTTAACATGGACGTGACATGGTGCAATTTTTGTTATTAAAGCTTCAGTGAGTTGGAAAAACCAAAGAAAAAAAAGAACATTTCTGATATTTGTTGGCTAAAAAAATAAATAAAATGCTGTTGTTTTTTCACCACCAACCAAATATTTTCTGGTACCAGTGCACCACAGAGGTTGCATCATAGATGACTGAATAAAGGGACGTGTCAGATGGCCTTCCCGGCCCTTACAAGTTCCAGCTGGAAAGATTTTAGAGGAATATGGCAGAATAAGTAAGATAAATGAGACAATTGTGGCTAAATATCTTTTTATTAAAGCTGTTATGTGCATTTTGCTAAAGAGTCATTGCTTCAAATTTGGAAGAAAGACACTCATTTGTGTCAAAACATTAATTTGTTTTGGCTTTTATTTTGGATGGGACAGTGGAGGAAATTGGGGAGAGGAGGAAGAGAACCAGCCTCTACATATGGGTCATGACCCAACCGCTACGCCATCTGCACCCTGCCCATCAGGTTCTTGATCACTGCACAGGAAGGCAAAATCAGATGTTAATTGAGAGTTAAAATAGAATGAAGATCAATTGGTGTGAGCCGGCATACCAACAAAAATAGTAACAGTTAAGTGCACCAGCTGTCCAATCAGCACACTTCTGTTCCCCCTCCCAGCCAATTACGGAGTGATAGGGGCTTGAGCAAACAAAGCATTATGGGTCCGTTAAGCCTTCCTCTCATCTCCAGGAGTATGCCGTCGCATTTCCTGAGGCGCACACCACATCTGCAAACACCTGATAGGCTGAGCCGTGGCCTTCAGCCCTCTTGTTGCCCGGGTTAAATTGTTACCACCTTTCTCTAATCCCGACTCTGACAATTAACTGTACAGCCGAGCACTTCAAAGCCCTCGTCGGCCAAAGGGGTTAACCCCGACGCTCCCGGAGATTTGTTTTTGATTTTGCTGAGATCCCCAGACACTTTCATCTCTGGCTCTCACTCCTTCTTCCTCTCTAAATCCCACAGGGCCAAGCCGAGGGCAGCAGGAGTGGCAGCTAATTTTAGCAAATTCAGAGTCGTATTTGAAGGCTAATTTCTCAGTTTCGCACACGGTTATTTATGCAAACACAAGTGTGAAATTTAATCAGGTGGAAAAAGAGGGTGCCAAAGCAAGACATGATATGGTTTTGGTGGGAAAGAAAATGTTTTGCTCTGAATCCGAGTGTGAAGTTTTTGACATATGGGTTTCATATCTGAAGCTTTTGAGCTGTCAACCCTAATCCAAAGAGTCAATAGTGTCAAAGAGAGTTACTGAAGAACTTTTCTAGAGGTGCATAACAGAACCTGACATTATGAATGGTGAGGGGCAGGATAATCTGATCTGAACCCATTTATTGAAACTTTTATGCCCACATTTAGTGATGGTACCAACATTTTTCTCAAAATAGTTTTATTAAAACTCAGTTTTTTGTATCATATTAAAGCTAACAGTTATGTATATTTAGTCATAATACGGGAGGTGTCTCTTTTGACTGACAGGTGGGTGCATTGTATCTGTTTGCCAGGAGGCTTAAGGGCCGTCTGAACTCCACCTCTGTGCTCGTATTATAGAAATAGACTTATAGAAAGTTAAGGGGATATAGCATGTCATGGCAGCCACCATCATAAGGCTTCATAACGCCTCATCAGAAACCAATGGATGATGTCACTGAGACTACCCCCTTGTTTTCTCAGAAGGATTATTGGAACCATTAATGTCCCACGCTGTACAGACAGTTGGCATTGTCACCTCTCTCACCTCTCTGCAGCGGCTGTGTGTTGGCTGTTCTTGGGCACGACCAGCCTGATCCCTTCAGCTCTGTCAACTTTAACTGTGTGTATGTTGGGGGTGGCAGATTACTCCATATGTGTGTATGTGTGTGTGTAGGTTTGGGGTAATAGTGTGTGAAGAGCTAGTCCTGCATGCATCCTGCCCCTCCTCTATCCCCCAACAGTCTCCCCTGCAGCGCCTCAGCAGGAACTGGAGCAAATGCGTTTAGGAATTAAGACTGGGGAATGGCCCGAGGTGTGTGTGTGCATGTGTGTGTGTGTGTGTGTGTGTGTGTGTGTGTGTGTGTGTGCGTGTACATGTGTGTGTGTGTGTGGGTGTGGGTGTGTGTGCACATGTGTGTGTTTGTTATTATGGGGTTGTGCTGCTCTTTTGCGGCGCGCCAGCTCCTGCCAGCTGCCCCAGGATGTGGCCTGTCACATCACATAGCTGCTGATGAGCCACACAAGTGTCAGGAAAGGTGAAGATGGAGATAACACCAATACACCCACACAAATACAACCACAAGCACACAAGTTAGATAGGTGAGGGGGAAGCCAGACAAAGCTGTCTACATGTTGGGTTGGACATCCTCAGAGTCTTCACAAGTTTCCAACAATTAATATTCACTTTCAAGGTTTTGATACTGACTCAGCAGAAGCAGGGAGCGAAACATTCAAACCAAATCAACTTTCCTCCATGTCATCATTTTAAAGAAGTCTATCTCCAGCCCAACTAAACAGGTTTTCTTCTGGATGGAGTCGGCCTAGTGAACAATGAAGCATAGCTGATTCTAAATGCCATGCTATTAGCCATAGAAGCACCAGAGTGCCTGTGGCTCTATGCAGCACCCAAAGGCTCAATATGCTGCAGAGCAACACCATAAAGCACCACACACACACTCTCTCACACGCGCACGCACACACACACACACACACACACACACACACACACACACACACACACACACACACACACACACACACACACACACACACACACACACACACACACACACACACACACACACACACACACAGGCACAGGCACAGGCACAGGCACAGGCACAAGTACTCTGACTGTCAGTCAGAAACATCAACATCAACTCTTCTGATTATCAATTAATTATTTAAGTTTAGACCTAAAGAGAGGACCACTCATGGATTGTTTGATCAAAGAGGTCTTTGCTCTGGTCGAGGTCTTGGAATACTGAATATCCTTCATGGTTATTTCCTATATGTAATCTCATGCTGAACTCTGTATGCATCACTACGTCACACACTGACTTATGCAGGGTGCCATTTTTTTTTTTTTATCTCTACTGATCACACCTTCTTAAACTACAAACTCTTTATATGAAAAAATAAAAGGGGAAAGTACAACATTAAAGTGTGAAGAAGCCTAAACACAGCCCTAACAGTCCAGCCTCTATGAGATTTATAGGGTGGCCATGACCACCTCTTGGGATTTTCCCTTCTTTGGGTCCTTTTCTTTTTTTATCATTGTGAATGGGAACTCTTTTGGCACATGGTACTTTGGGCTGGAGAAATGTTCAAAGACAGTTCTGTTATCTGACATTTAAAGACCAAAAAACTTCTCAAAATGTAAAAAAAAGTGTTTTCAATGTGTCAACTGTCTCCATGATTCTCATTTGCAGAGTAATGGCTGAACATAAAAGCGACTGTGGGATCAACTCAAACTAATACCACAGAGTGACTGCCTAATGCATGCGTCCTGCTCCTTATCATGCACCAGTGTATGGATATCCTCTAGGTGAGCTCTTACTATACGAACATAATCTACAATAATCTATGTGTTTTCATCAAATTACCAACCTCCATCTATACCATGCAGTCGGAGGGCTTGAGAGCGAGCCACAGATCCCGATGTAATTACACACTATGCCTCTTCCCGTCCACATACCATTCTGTCCCAATTCCCTGCTGTTTGGAAATCAGGGCTACACTGGTGACAAGTTACAGTACACATGCCCTGCTTAACCTTTGATGTGAACATGTTCTCTTCTGAGGGAATGATATGGAGGCCAAAACCACGAGGGGCTTCAGACGATCCCTGCAAACTGTACGGCTTCAAAGTCCTGTCTCTAATTTGAACCTTTTGTGCCACTTAAAAAGCCCACGGACTAATTTGACTCTGGCATGTAACAACCGTTTGCAGGAATGTTTGTCTGTCGTGTGTGTGTGTGTGTGTGACCACAGGCCTACCTGCTTTGATCATGGCACTGGAAGATTATGACAACGCACACACACACACACACACACACACACACACACACACACACACACACACACACACACACACACACACACACACACACACACACACACACACACACACACACACACACACACACACACACACACACACACACACACACACACACACACACACACACACACACACACACACACACACACACACACACACAAACATCATGCACTCACACAGGAGATTAATCAAAACTACATGTAGCAGTGCGTCTGCATCGCTTTGAACAGAGTGTAGAGTCAGACACCAGAACACAGAGATAAGACCTACAGATCGCTGTGGCACTGACCTTTTACAGCATTCAATTCATGACAAAGTGCTTCACAAAAGCATCACAGGCCTTCACACAGAGAGTAGTGTAAGCTATGTGGAGCGGTGGACTTCTTAACAAGCTGTCCCAACCATTGCACACTGCAACACTTTCTAAAACCTTCACTGACTTCTGATCAGCTGAATTTGATCCCACTCTGTTTCATTTATTTTATATGCATGCATTTCTGTTTTTCTACATTTGAATCTTGGCTCAAGTTTAATTTTCTGACACAAAGACTGAATGTTATTGTGCCTTTAAACAGTTAATAAAAAAGGCTGCTATGTAATCTGGTGCAGTAATGACAAAATGTAAAGGTTCAATAACACGTTGTAAGTATTATTTATGAAAAAAAAGTATTAAGTATTGTATGGCATGGGACAGATTTGTGTGGATTTTGCTGTATGTACCTCTTCATGCATTTTCATAGTAGAGAAACAATAGAGCGGTTAGTCAATTTGAGCGGTATTGAAATTGGATCTGTCATGACAACCTAATGGACATCTTTTCTCTCAGGTCTGCTGACACAAACCTCCTGTCCCCCTGTCCCCCCCTCCCCTCAGCAGGATCAACCATCGGTCCTGGGGGGACAGGGCCTTCTCCTTTGCAGCTCCCACCCTCTGGAACTGACTCCCAAAAAAGCATTAGCGACCCCCTCATCACTCTCCACCTTCAAGAAATCCCTAAAAACTCTTCAACATAACCTACAACCACTAACAGACTCTGTTCTCATCCTCCTTCTCGTACATTGTATCTTCATTGTATTGTTTTCACAGTTTTGTTGTTATTCTCTGTTAAGAGTCTTTGAGTATTCAGAAAAGCGCGATAAAAGTCTAATGTAATATTATTATTATTTTCCATCAGTCAGAGAAAAGAAGGAAAAAAATAAATGTTTTAAGGCCTCAGCAGAAGTTCACAAAAAAATGATATTTAAACTGTATTCCACTTCAACACACACACTTACACACACTGGTCAGTCTGCTCTTATATCATTGATAATGTGAGGAAATTCCCTCACCGCCTCCCCGTCTCTCATGGTGACAGACGGTGTTTTTGGTGATCCTAGCCAACCCCAGCCACGGCGGCCATGACATCAGCACGAGGTAGCGACCTCTGGGGACCGATGATTAATTAACATGGCTTCAGCAGGCAGTGCGGCACAGGATGTGATCTAATTGACAGTGGGTAATTATGTAATGGCCTCGCCTTGTAAAAGGAGATGAGCTGGAGTACTGTAACCAAAAGTGGAAATGCAGGAGCAGAAAACACACACACACAAAGAAACCAAATGAAGCTTTGGTTTGTTTTCCTGTCGTTGCCCTTTTACCCTGCTGATGTGGGGCGGGTTTGCTGGGCGTCGAGGGGGTGGTGGAGGTAGTCATCCCTCGCTCTGCTCGCTGGCTCGGTAATGGGACTGTCTGTGTTTGTTTACCCCGGCTGAAATGTCAAGAAGCAGCCGGCCCTTTGATCCAGCATTAATGTCACCACAATATGTGTCATTATCTGGGAGCCGAGCCTCACTTCACATCCCGCTTATTGGAAAAAAAAAAAAGAAGATATGTGACTAAGATGCTGGTTGTTAAGTATTTTTTTATGGGATGAGAAGCATTGCATGCAAGTGCAGAACTGTGATTGAAAAACAAATGAAAAAATGTGGCACTCACTAAAAGTTCTTGTTTTTGTCTCTGTCAGACTCAGACTGTAATTCCAAGAGTCTGACAACATTACAGGAAAGATTCCTACAGAGATGGAGCTTTTCTTGAAAGAGGTAGACATTTTTTTTTAAAGGCAGCAAAATCTGTTAAGTCCATTTCTTCAAAGCCACCAGACTCCATTTTCTAAAACAGTAACTCTCTATATGTCCCAGAAGGCCAGAGCTGTTGTCTCAACCGTTTTCATTTTTCATTTGTGTTTAATGTGTTACAGGCAATGTGCTCTCAGAACGTTTTAAAACATCAAGACCAACAGCTCCCGTCTCCTCCAAAGTAAATTATTGTTTCGTCAATGGAAATTGTGGCACTCAAAATTCAAGTTTAAAATCTTTTCGTACCCATAAAACCACAAAACAGAATTAAATAATGCATATACGATTGAAAATTATTTAAAATTCTGGGTCCATTGATGAGCTTTTCCAGAAACTTGAATCTAATCTTCTTTAGTGGTTCTCCACTGCTCTACATTTCTGTGAAACTACTCTTTGCTTAAAAGTTTTTAAAACAGTAACCAAGCTGACATGAGTCAAGATTTGATCTACTTAGAAATGCCAAGCATCGTCATTTTAATAATGGCCCTAAATGTCCCATATCGATAAAACCTTTGTGTAACCCCCTTCAGTCTTTCTGCTCTGAAGCTCCTGCAGGAAAAGCACTGAGTTCTGATGGCTTCCTGGTTTCAGCCTCTCAGCATGACTAAATCCACCGCTGAGGACGAGGAAGGTAAAGTACAAGTTGCTATTAAGTGCAGACCAGAAATCAGATTAGGGACCCCTTTGATCTTAATCTTGACGCTGAAGGAAATGAGGAAAAGCTGATCCAGTGTCAGTGGTTTTTAGGGGCGCCCTTTGATGTCAAAATGTGATGTAGGCCTAAGCACGAGGAGTGACCTAATGAATGCAACTTTTCCTATTTCCCATGATGTAACTCTTGTAACGATCCCCACACACTGCAGCCTCTGTAATATCTCTCTCAAAGAGTTTTGAAAACACAGAAGTGCCTCGACTTGTAGCGATCACTGGAACATATTCAGATATTAAGGCTGCCGTGTTGTGTTAAGGTCAGGAATTAGTGTCTGAATATGGAAGACAGGCCTGAGAGGAAAAGAGAGGGCATAAAAGTGGCTGTGCAGAGGGCTAAAATAACAGTCTGACTACACTCGTCTCTGCTCCATCTGCTTCTAATTACTCACTATCCTCGAGATGGAGGGGGAGAGGGGATGAGTGGGGGGTGGGGGGTACAACAGGAACTCATGTCAGCGCTGGGTTACATGACTGACAGAGGCTGGGAATAAACTCATTTCTTTTCAGGACAGTCAGGCCTGTTACCTGGGAGCTGTGTTTTCATGCATGTCTCTTTTTATCTGTGACTGTGTGTTTTGTTTTCATGCACATGTAGTCCAGCATTTCTCCACTGCTGCTATCGCTAATTTAATGCCACAGTGCATGAGGCCGACTTCAAACGGCCCTTGCATGCACCACAGACTTTCAATTTGGCCAAGTGAGCAGACACAACAACAGACCGGGCCAATGCTTCCCTGCACTGTGTGTGTGTGTGTGTGTGTGTGTGTGTGTGTGTGTAGTGCATAGTGTTTGGTGTGTGGGCAAGGGGAATAACGTCATAACTGATAGGTACTGTATATTAGCGCTAACATGAGTGGGATGCTAATGACTGAGCCAGTGATCCAGCGCTGGTCCACCAGGCTAAGCAGGCTCACACATGAAGCAGTGACTCACTAATCACAATTCATTTACTCATTAGCATTAGAGGCTCGCCACCACAGCCCCTCTTACCAAACAGCGAGTGTGGATTAAGCTACGCTTGGCTAACCCTTACCAGTGCAGTGAGCCACTACCTGATTAGCATTATCACTCTGTCAAAATAAACAAGACACAGACGTCCTAAGTTAATGCTGGCCAAAAAAAAAAAAGTGACTCAAGATTAGCATTTGCTACCCAGCCTTGCTACTACTTCAAATCATGAAGGTAGTGTATGTAAAACTGCTTTAGTTCTTTCCCTGCTCCACATTCAAGTTTTAGGGTTGATATTTGCTTTATTGATTAATTCCTTCAAAACCAGAAATGATCTGTCTGCACCCTTATTCATTAGAAGATAAAAGTCATGAGATCGAACATGGAAAGTCAAAATAACCTAGTGTCTACTTTATGGGTCTCTCTGTGCTTTGAACCAAACCAGTTACAGAGCCTTTAAAAGCATACACTATATAAGTATGCACGAGGAAATATCAAAATCCAGCTTTCATACATACAAAAGGTATAAAAGTGTAAATGTGGATATCATTAAATCATTAAAGCAATAATATATTTTCTCTCTTAAAATAGTAGTTTCAAAGTCGATGTAATAGTACAAAAACTTTCAGTGGGGGGAATGGCGTCCATCCCATGTCTACACATCACCACAGTTAACTTCTTGTAGCACGATTGGCAGCGGGCCGCGGTTCTCTCGCGAGAAGTGCATAGGGCTTTGTACGGAACAATCCAGCAAGCCTGTCTCTGTACAACAGGCTCAGAGACAGAAGAGGAGGGTGACTGATGAATGGCATTGCCATTAAATATTGTTAGCTTACTTTTAGCTTTTTTGCTAATAAGTCAGAGACAGTGTTGAGCAGAGTGGACTAAAAATGTATAGTGTCACAAATCAAATCAAGTGTCTAAGATCAGTTCTATTAACTGGCATGAGAACACTCTCTGTTAGATACTCCTACAGGGAAGTTTGAGTTTTTCAGATATTAGTCAGACTCTCAGGTGTTACCAGAGACAAGAGGTCCAAATCATGAAACATTGTTAACGCTTTTATGTGCTTATATGATTAAGTGTCTTTAAGAAATTAAATTTGATCTGACAATAAGCCCTGAAACAAACCCAATATATGTCTGTTGCTTTATGGGTAGCTAAAATATATATATTTATACATTTTCAGTATTTTATTCTTTGAGCTATTTAGAGAGTACATTTACATAGATATAAATGTTTAAATTTAAGTCCTGTTTTATGGTAACACTATTACATTTAAAGTACATGGTACTAGATATACAGCTCATCTTTATATACACATTTGCTGTTTATTTCCCTGACGTATCTGCTTTGTTTCTTCTTTCTTGTTAAGAGAACCAGTGGAGTTTAAGTGAAGCTCAGCTGCAGAGGAGTTCTTTGGATTAATGGAACCAGACAGGGTAAAAACAGTAGTATTTGCTCTCTTGATTAGCGTGACGTTAGCATCCATTAGCTCTGGTTCCAGGTTCCTGTATGCTTCTAGGAAAAATGAGAGAGAAGCAAAAAAATAATAATAATGGAGTGTGTAGAGACGGCAGTGAAGAAAATCACACTGGAGAGAGAGGCAGAGACGAATGTCATGTCAATGTACCCAGGGCTCTCACCAGTCAATGAGTAACACACACACACACACACACACACACACACACACACACACACACACACACACACACACACACACACACACACACACACACACACACACACACACACACACACACACACACACACACACACACACACACACACACACACACACACACACACACACACATCGTCACACACAGGGTGAGTCACAGTGACAGAGGCGTGAGAGTAACACAACAGTCTGACAGCATTTGGGTTAGTCATCTGTCAAGTGCACACAAACACGCACACACATATACACACACATACAAACACTTAGATGAGTGGAGTGGACTTTACTGAGACCTCAGCAGTGACCCTTGTCTCTTTTCAGCCAATCCTTTCCCATCAGCTCTCTCTCTGCCCTGTCTTCAAACTCACACACACACACACACACACACACACACACACACACACACACACACACACACACACACACACACACACACACACACACACACACACACACACACACACACACACACACACACACACACACACACACACACACACACACAGCAGTGATGTTTGGCCATGCTCCTCCAACACTCGGCAGCTCAACAACTAGATCAACTGGAGGTGTTTTAGACACAAAAATACAGCTCTAGGCGAGAGCATGTATGAAACCTTCAGTTGTAGAAGCCATAAATTCATGTCATGTTGTTGATTCTGTCACTTATAGGTCTAGTACTGTGAGCTCTGTGCCCCTAAGTCGGGGAGTTTAAAGTAGAGGGCCAATGGGGGGGGGGGGGACGCGACCGGTACTAGTTCACAGACATAAATCCCCTGGTGGTCCGAAGTCCCGCACCTCTGCTGGGCATAGAGCTTACAGTACTGTTAGCGGCGTGGCTAATTTAGCATAGCTATCATTCAATCAGATATCATCTCTCAAAGATGTGTGGGAAATTGTACTTGTCACAAAGTTGTGTTTTAGCATGGCCTATAATAAATTCCCTTCCCCGTCTCCCTCCCTCACGTGATAGTGTGCATCTCCAGCAACCTGAGCGGGGGGGTTTGATGAGAGAAGCTCCGGGATTCCTGGAGCCAAACACGGCAAAACGGTGTTCTCTAAAATCAAACTTGATTCACTGGAGAACACTGGGACCGGTCACATCTCCTCACAGCGGACCTTATCACTCCAACCACCTGAAGGTCCAAATGGCTTAGCATCACCTCAGTTAGCTCTGCAGCTTTGTCTTCTTAGCTATCCAAGACATTAAAAGTCCTAGTTTTGCAGTAATCTTAACTGTCGTCAAACTACGCGGCTTTGCCATCTAAAACATTCACACCCTTGTCTTCCTTACTCTCTCGAATTGATAATGAACAGTTCCACAGAGCGCCCCCTTATGTACGGCGTTTGTGCAGTTGCATGTCGATTGTCCTTGTCGCCCACTGAATTAAGAGTTTGAAATGTGTGGAATTTTTTTTTAAATGCTTCAATTTTTTTCCCTTTGTTGATCAGCATAGATGAATGAAAGCTTAAAGCTGAAGGAAGGTGTGTGTGCGTCTCTCTTTGTGTGTCTGTGTGAGTCTGTGCGTACTGACATTTCCCTAATGTAGCAGTAAATGTGCCCCTCATTAACAGCTCTCTGACAGTGATGTGGGCTGACGAGAGCCCAGACGCCTGTCTCCTGGACTGGTGCCCTGATAGGGCATTCACACACAAACAAACTCACACACACACACACACAGACACTCTCTATCTCACACACTCACACACACACACACACACACACACACACACACACACACACACACACACACACACACACACACACACACACACACACACACACACACACACACACACACACACACACCATGTGATGTCCAGGTGTGTGTGTGTGTGTGTGTGTGTGTGTGTGTGTGTGTGTGTGTGTGTGTGTTTTGAGAGAAGCTCTAACACTTTCCTTTTTTTCTTTTAAAGGGGACATTTTCTTTTTTGGAAACTAATGAGACTAAAAAGCTGCTTACTATCACAGTGTTTTCATATTAATGACTAACAAAAATAAATGAATCCTCGTATCGTCCATATGATATTGAGGTCATTTGACTCAACAATTGCGGTGAGAAAAACAAGCAGCCTACCATGTATTGTAATCATTAGACTTTTTTGGGCATTATTTTAATGACTTTGTGATAAGCTAATAATGAAACAACAGATATTAGTTTTTTTCAGCTGCATCGTACCGGTTACGTCTCCAGTATAAAACATTTCCAACATTTGTTTTATCTGATTAGATTTGACCTGCTTGAGGATCTGCAGATGTAAACTACCTCTAACCTCTAACCTCTACCGCTAACTCTGGTACAAACACATCTATTGTAAATGGTCCCTTTACAAATAAAATTAAATAAAAAGAAAATAATTGTGAGGTTTTTGTTTTTACTGAAATCCTTAAAATATTTAATAAATATTTAAAATTGTTGTGCAAACACAATAAACAATACTGTCCTATAAACCCCTGGATGCCATAGTTATTCATACATCTGACAAACTGGACCTGAACTACAGTCCACACAAGACCAATCAATGGGACGCAAACTAGTTCATTATGATGCAACAAAGACTCACAACTCTAAGACTCTCAAAGATATTTATTTGCTATGTGCATTAAGAAACAAAACGTATCGAGTCACAGCACACGATGAAGAGCCCGGTCACGCTTGAGACGTTGTGTTTATTTAATGCACATAGCAAATAATTAAACAACCCAGCACCTGAATAAGTGATGTGCGTGTGTTTGCTGACTTTTTCTGGATGGAAACTAGTTCAACAATGCAGCTTGCACAAAAAAGCAGCCTCTTAAAGTTGACAGCTGTACAATGTAGATGCAATCATAATGTCACCTGACAAAACTGAACAAAGTTGATTTCTTTGTTTCTAATATTGTATCATTTATATTATGAAAGTTCGATTACCAACATCAGTGTATTGTAACAAAAACTATGAACAAAAAAATGATGTTCTATGAAATGTTTCATATTCAAAAATACATATTCCTATATTAATTTCTGATTTATTTATTCTACTTTTATTTGGCTTGAAATAATATACTAAGTGTATGTGTGGTTTTGCATGTGAGTGTGTACGTGTGCTCATTTATGTGTGTGTGTGTGTGTGTGTGTGTGTGTGTGTGTGTGTGTGTGTGTGTGTGTGTGTGTGTGTGTGTGTGTGTGTGTGTTAAATCTGACACAATATTTGGGTCAAATGAGGGTCTGGAAGCGTGGAGGCACATCTGTTGCAAAAAAAAAGAAAAAAAAAGGCTTTTTGGGCTAACACCATAAACACAATGGTGGCTGCTGGACAAAAATGTATCTACAGTGTGTGCATGTGTGTCTTTATGGAGTCATTAGTCATGCTCCATATGTCTTCTAGTGAGGGACAGTGAAAGGATGATGTGTGTGTGTGTGTGTGTGTGTGTGTGTGTGTCCGACGTGTCAGATTCAATGTCTACTGGGGGTGTGAGGTGAAGCGACTGACCGACCCCACTGACTGGCTTTTTATGCCTTTAAAATATGACTGACGTGCACACACTCGCACTCATAGAAACACACAAACACACTCAGAATAATGGAGGGTATGATTGTGAATCGACAAAGACCAGACACGGCTGACAGAGTGAGCAGTCCATTCACACAAGAAGGGTCACACGAACAATAAGGGCGGGCCATAAAAGAGGTCAGCTGGCCTTCTGCCTGCTTCACTGAAGTCGAGGAAAAAGAGCAGTTCCACAATGCCACCCTTCCAAGATCCCAGACCCTGAAACTGCTTGGTGTCATACCACGTGTTCTCTCTGTCAAGCCTAACCCTCCAGAAAATCAAGTACAGTATATATTAAAATATTGTCAGGGGCATTTTCAACTTTTTTGAAAGTTGAGAGATGGCAGATAGGAATTGGAGGTCCGGTGCAAAAATGAAAGGTGAACATTTGTGTTACGCAGAGCTATAAATGAAGTGGCAGGCCTCTGTCTAGCTGGAGGTGATTCACTTCTTGTTGTAAATATGTGAGGGTGAGAGGTGTGACTGTAAAATGTTTGCTGTGTGTCTGGGGTAGCCTCAGGGTTAATTGGTGCTGCGTGTTAAAAGGTGTTAACAAGGCAGGCGGACACCCAAGTAGCATTATGGAGACAGAGACACACAGTCAGAGTGACACAGGTAAAAACAGTGCAGCATCTAACTGTCTCATGGTTACTGTATGTGTGAAACTCATATCAGTCCATTTTCTTCTTCATTTGATGTCTTCATTCATGTATTATTTAGCCTTGGATATATTATTCTTTACTTATTCATGTTTATATTTAATGTTTTACTTTTGTACACTGAGAGCACAGTTCACCGAAGCAACATTCCTTGGTTGTGGAAGCATACATGGCCAATATAGCCGATTCTGATTCATTTTAACGAGTTCAGAAATTCAGAAATCAGAGAGGGAAAATCACAAGTGTGATGTATGGTGATGTCACTCCCTTAAACCTGCAAAGAAAACAAAAAATACTATCTTTACTGTAAACCTCCAAATTTAGTATTCACACGTTTTCTACCCCAAATTAGTTAAAAGAAACATCTCAACATTTCCTTTAACCTATAGCAGTTTTGATGAGGAGAACTAAATCCAAGTTGGAATAACAAAATTGATGAATCTGGATTTTTTTCTACTCTTTATAACCTCTTACTTATTTAATCATTACAGCATGTTAATTGTTTGTTTTCACGCTCATCTTATATAGTTTTTTTTTTTACTTTTTTCCATGTGTTGTATTAACCAATAGAATAAGTGCGTTGGTTTCTACGTTCCCATAGCTGTGTCAACACGAGTCAACATAAAGTGCAATACCAGGAGTGAGAGCAGAAAATACAACACTATGCAAACTGTCTGGCTTTAACAAATTGAATAGTCAATACCTATTTGTATTATTAAATCAGCAGTGTGCACATCTAATTTACTGAATTGTGGATATTGCAATAGAAAATCTAATGTGAAAGCTTCTATGCCACAATGTATACACAACGTGTATTTTTTCATTTGCATCTCAAATCCACTTTATTTAAAACTCTTAAAGGAGACAGATCCTATAATGCAAGAAACATGCTGGGAGAATATTATACACAACCCTGATTATTTCAATTTATTATGGTTATCAGCATAGTCATATTGAAAGAATAGCTCTATTAAATATGATCTGAAAGGGGTTTCAAGTGTTGTCTTTTTCTGTTGAATGAACACACGGCTCTCCTGTGCTATATGAGGCTGTGTTGGCTAAGTGGCCCTCTTTGAGCCGCTGGCCGAGCCTGTGGGCGACGATGGAGGAAGAAAAAAGAAAAAAAAAAGAAATCAAGAAAACAATGAGACAGAAAGAAAAGGAAAGGTTTCAGCTAAAAGGCCCTTGCTGCCCGGAGGCCCTCCTTACACTCTAATGATGGCCAGCAGCATGTGTGTGTTTGTATGTGTGTGTCTGTCTGTTGACAAAGACCCTTCAATCAAAAGGAAGTGAACACTGTTGGGTCATACATGTGTACGCCTTTTATGTGAGTGTGCGTCTGATTCATCTCTGCTATCAAATGTTCCATTGGCACATATAGGCCAAGACAGACAGACACACACACACACACACACACACACACACACACACACACACACACACACACACACACACACACACACACACACACACACACACACACACACACACACACACACACACACACACACACACACACACACACACACACACACACACACACACACACACACACACCTTCGCACACACTTCAAAAAATCTTGATGCTAGCACTTACACAGTGTTTCACACAACCAAAGACACGCACACCCACAGTGCTGTAGAAGCAGATTAGCAGGCACTGCTGACTGTGTGTCTATGGAGGTGACACACCATCACATCGACCTGCCAGCACAGTACGCTGCACGGGGAGGTGCTGCACACACACATACACACAATGTGTGTGTGGAGTTTGCACACAAGTCTACAAACAAGCCCTCTCTCTCTCCCACACACACACACACACACACACACACACACACACACACACACACACACACACACACACACACACACACACACACACACACACACACACACACACACACACACACACACACACACACACACACACACACACACACACACACAGAGGTGAAAAGGGTGTGAAAAACACACTCCAGCATCCACAAAACCACTTACAGGAGTAGACTGGATGAACAGAGACAACAAGAATCAAATAAATTGCATGAAAAGTGCATGAAAAAAGGTGTTAGTGTACACACACACACACACACACCTAAGTGAGCATGAGTGGAGGCGACAGAGCGTTCACACGGGGTCGAGCTGGTCCTGGATGTGCCAGAGCCAGCAGCTGAACGCTAGTCTGAATATGAAGGTGTCAAACTAGCTTGGTTATAGAGCTAATGTGGAGCTGCTAGACTGCCGCACCTGGGTCTCTCTCACACACACACACACACACACACACACACACACACGCACACGCACACGCACACGCACAGACAGATATACTCATATGTACGCATAGGTGGACAAGGATACACACATATTCACACATGTCAGGGGTAGTGTAAACATGCATGCATAAACATATCACGTAAGCATAGAAAAGTCAGACACATGCTGTCTCTGTAAATACACACACGTTTACGTCTGCAGACGCACATATACACACTTTTTCACACGTGGGGGAAGCTCAAACATCTAGGCCAAAGTGTAAACACACACATGAAGGAACAGAATCACAGAAGAGCAAACACTCAAATAAATGCGGTATGTAAATAGTTGTACACACATACTTATAAACACACACACACACACACACCTCAAGCCTTCATGAATAATGTGTGCAGACTTCCTCTGCTTCTACCAGGCCAGTGCTAGTGTGACAAATAAACTTGCTTACACTTGGCGCTGCTTCACACAGTGATGGGCTAAATAGGGCATGAAAAGGTACGCACACACACAGACACACACAGACACACACAGACACACACACACACACACACACACACACACACACACAGGCAGGCTCAACACCAGGTGTGTGAGGCGAGTGTTAGCAGAGACACATGTGGCTCGGATGCCCGGTGGGATCTGTCCATGTCCTCTCTGCGCCCTCTGCTGAGGCACACCACAGTACAGCTCCACTCAAACATTGATTCACCCTTTAGATAACACCATTAAACTTGTAGCAGACAGTTTATTTTTGCATTTCTGAATAGTTTTAAGCCTCCCAAGCAGGCACCTAGAGGGTGCAAACACGGTTACAGCCCTAGTTGTGGAGCAAACTCAGACAATTCAACAATGACTATCTCAAGCCAATCTGCAACTATTGTATTTGACCGTTTAAAGGCAGGGTTTTTAGTTTTTGATAAATAACTACTAGAGTAGTGTAAGAGCCATTCATTGTTTTTAGTTGATCACTGGGTGACCGACAGGAGAAAATTTAAGTGTGGTGCTACATAACACAGGTGTTGTGTAGAGAGAGATGTTCCAACATCTTGACTATGGAAAGACGCGGAAAGACAGTTGGTGTGTTTTTTTGAGTTATTGTCTTCCGTTGTTCCTCGATATTTGACATATCCAGCATACAGTTCTATTTGAGTGACAGAGGACGCATGAGTCTTTTGGACACATGCCATTTACACCAGAGCCAACGTACACCTCTGAACAAATACACAAAAGGTCTGTCAACATGCGGGATGATACCTTTGTTTTCCACCATTTGTGTTCCATATAAACAGATTTGCCAAAACAATGTGCAGAATCTCACAACTAATGTAGGTGGAATCATTACATTTCCTGGCTTCCTTTACACTATCTATGAACCATCATATTCCAGGAATCCCATGTCCAGCAGGGCCTCATCAGTGTATGTGTGTTTTTTGTTTGTGTTTGAGTGTGCGTCTGCTAAGTGTAAAGCCTTGGGGAAAAAAAAAAGAAGCTCCAAGAGAGGTTTTTTCCGCTCATCTGTAGTGTTTTCTTTTTTGGTGAATCACACTGTCTCTCTCACAGGAATCTGCACCGTACGTGCACTCCTCCTCCTCTTCTTCCTCCACCTCTTCTCTTCCTGAATCCTCTCATCTCCCTCTAAGCTAAATGATCCTTTCATTTCCTGATGACCGACTGAGGCCCTTAGGTGTCTGTGCATGAATATGTGTTTGTGTGTACATGTGTGTGTTTTTGGGGAGTGTGTGAGCACAACTGGGGCCACAGTTGCATGTAAAGTTCACAGTTGTGTTGATCCTGTGGCAAAACAAAGCTCTGAGAGAAATGTCTGGACCGAGCCCCATAAGTGTGCGTTTGTGTCTGTGTGTATGTTAAATTAGGACTGAGCCAGTGAAACATTTTGATTGGGGATTGCAATAAAAATATAAGTTAATAAGGATGATCAAGTGTGGACATTTTAACAGTTAGTCTGCAGATCACGCTGGAGTGAACGCCTACTTCCGGTTGCAAAGCATTGTTTGAACTGCCAATAGAGAGAGTGGATGTCTTTTGTAAAAAATAAATAAATAAAAGAGTTTAACCTAGGGGCAGGGAAGTGACAGTAAAAGTGAGCTCCTGTTATCCTACAAAGATGAGGAAATTGTTCATGAAATATGGTACCAGTTATATTGACGTTCACGGCGGCTCGGCTAGCAGCCCCCTCACCGGACATCCTGAGTCAGCCAAAGAGCATCAGAGAGACCCTGATTTTTAACCCAAAACTGCCTTATTAAGTGATTTGACCATTTCTAACCAACAGGTTCAAACCAGTTCTGTTCATTTTCAAGAGGAGGAGACCTGGTCAAACCTTTGTTACCGATTAACTCCAATATCTCTGTAATCCAACAGAAAAAGAGCTGCTCTCCTCATAACATGCAGGGCTAACGGTAGCAGCAGCTTGGCTCCTGCTCCTTGGACCTATATAAAAATCTTAGCTTTTTTTAAGAAAAATTCTTAAAACTTCAGGACAGGACTGCCCCTGAAATCTGCCTCACATGTCTCTCACAGCAGGACATCTCCACTGGAGGGAGGAATGGAGAGAGGTCCCAGGAGGCAAGACATGATGTCAACAAGACACTGCAGGAATCCAAGATGGTCCAACCAACACTATAATGACACGTTTTTGCCTTTGTATCAATGCTACATTTAATCGGTCGTATTCACAGCATCAACACACAAGTGAAAAGAATATACTGGTGAGCAGAAAAGAGTATGTAGAAGTTTTTCATTACATGCACAGCAACCGTTCACTCAAGTCATTTCCCCCACCCGCTCGCTTTCGGTACTTCCTGCTGCGTTCAGCCATCGGCTAACCCCGATACACGGTGGAAATTTAACCAGGGGGCTAACAGGACTAAGTCTGGGTAAAGTCGTGATGGGAGATGTGTCCGATTGCATTCACGCATGGAGCTCATGCCGGAAATTTCAGGATTTTTTTCCTGAGGTTTTGGTGTGAAAACACCATGTGTGAGAGTTGAACACTAAATGACGTCTAACCAATACATTGAGCTAAGGTTTGTCATGGTTTGCACAGCTTGCAGCACATCCTGACATTCTGTGTTCACCAAAAGAACACTGATCTTTAACTGAAACCGAGTTTCAACTTGATGATGAAATGATACACACTGTTTTAGAAGTTGTAGTGCATATGAGCTAAACATGTTGCATCACTATATAAAAATGATACTTAAGAACAATCTGTTTTTCACACATTCCAGCCTGCGTCCACACCTGCAAATACATCAACACTCACACAACAACACACTGACAAACTTACACACACACACACACACACACTCAAATCCATGGAGAGCAGACTCCGGAAGATCGGGAGGAAGTTGTCTAATGGTTGCCAAACGTTTGAGTGGGCCCTGGCTAAACATGTGTTTAAAGCAGACAACATCAGCAATCACCACTTGACCCTTTCACACACGTATACTCACACACACTAACACACATACACACACTGAAACACACACACAGGCAGGACGTAAGAGGCATTCTTCACCCACACATACAGCTCTGAAGCTTGACAGTCACATGTACACAAAAGTTGTGAAGCTCACAGGAAGTGGGCGTATGAATCCACTATGTGTAATTTTTTGTGTTTTCTGGGCACACACACACCAGGCCGTCACACACAAATACGCACACACGCACACATGACCCAACCAGATAATATAATCAAGTCAGAGTGCAGTGGCTGCCGACTGCAAAATGCCCACTTCCAGATGTCCTGACGGAGAGAGACGCCACGCTTCTCCACTGGGAATTGGTCAAGGTCCTGAGGCTGCTGCATGTGTGTGTGTGTGTGTGTGTGTGTGTGTGTGTGTGTGTGCAGCACAAACACACACACACATCCATGCAGAACAGACGTGGACATAACCATGCAAACAGACACCCTGACACGGCATGAGCAAAACTGGGCCCAGCTGGAGAATGATTCAAAGGCCGAGGGAGGTGGAGGAGGAAGAGGGGAGGACGGAGAGGGGAAGACACAGAGGACAAATTGCTTCTGCCTGCATCTGAAGACGTGATGTGCGAACGAGCTGTTAAAAGAAAACAAAAGGCCGAGTCATGCCTGCCAGTTCCCACGACTCCCTACCCGCCCCTCCATCCCCTCGTTTCTCCCGCGTGTCCGTCCATCCATCATTGGCTCTCTCCCTCCTTCTTACAGTAAGTGACCCAACACCTTGAGCCTCCTGGGATGAGTTAACAGGAGGGGAGGTGCTGGTTTATTCTGTGTTCACACTGTGTGCTCAAATCAAAACTAACAAAGACGTAAAGCTGTCCGTCTGTCAACTTCAGGATAAACTGCCTTTATACCACCTGTAATACAAACAGAGGGTATGTCTAGTGTCTTGTTAAAGGTCAACTAAAGCATTATGTTAATTATTTGATAAATTGGTGGCTATGTTTTGTTTTATTTCAAAGTATCCCAAATGTTAAAAAACTGTTATTAAAGAGTCATTGTTTTGATTTTCTTCCAAGGACTGCTTCATCAAGAAACTGCAAAATGAGCTTAAAAAAGCAGAAACATAACTCTTATTAGCATGCAACCTTGATCATTAAACGTTTGATAAAAGTTGTGTGACAACATTACAGAAAGGATCCCGACAGAGATGATCTTTTAGTTACTGAGTAAGAAACTGTTTTAGAAACATGAAACGGTATCAATGCTCTTTCAAATCTACACACTCCATTGACAAAAACCTCAATATAGTCTTGCAGAATACAGGAGTTGATGGTCTACTGCTGCTTAAATCTGATAGTTTATTTGTGTTATTGTGAGATTTTTGTTTTAACAGGTTATTTTAAGACAAACACAACAGAATAACCCCAAAAAAACAATTTAAATGGGGCAAAGCTTGCAAGACAAAAATAAACTGTTTGATGTATTCTGACAGTAGACTGTATAAAACGCGGACACATTCCTAAGTGACATCACCCCTTGGTTTCTGAAACGGACTTTTGAAGCCCATCGATAGCCGTCACCATATTGGAAATTCTGTCAAACTAACCTTCAGTCAATCAAGAAACAGGCAAATAAGTGCTGCTGAGGTGGGCCTTAATTCTCCTGACAAAAAGCTAAGACACACCCACTAGTCAGTCAGATAGGCCACGCCCCTTATGGTGAATAACTCTTATCCTTCATGAAACCAAACGGGATGACATGTAAATAAAATCAACCACCATAGATTGTGTGCAGATAGAGAAATGAGATCTTAAGACCAAATTCATTTTGTTAAGCAGGCTGTAAACATGGGTGTTATATACAGTTTCCATTCCCATGCCATCCTGCTCCAATAATTAAAAGTAAACCTAGAAATGGGGTAACTCAGTCCAAAGTCATACCTGCAGGTCCAATAGGTGGATCATGCATGAGACCACCATGAGACCATTCCATATATCTCAGCATCACAAATGTCACATTGTGGTTTACTCTGGCTCTACACTACATTGTTGTTAACCAGCTTGTTTTGATTGTCGGGAAGCTTCTCAGCTCAGAAATGACATTTTATTTACGAAGGGAAAAATTGTGTTAAAAAACGGTGCCTCACAGTCGAATGGAGAATGGTAAAATAAAAATAAAAAAATCAGTTTACTGGCAGTCTAGCTGGAATTAAATCTGTTTGAAATGAATAGAAACCTTTTCAACCATTTCTGCTCCCTGTTAGCAGCGTTTGTTGTTGTGCCAGTTCTAATCCCTCGGAGCTGTTAAATTGCAAGGTGTACCAAACATGAAATCAATCATCACATTGTGGACTAGTTCAGAGACGGCACACAGTCCTGATTCAACCCTTTTGACTGTGCTGACGGAAATCTCTGACGTATAAGTAACCACAGTGTGTTTTGATTTGACACGCTGTCACTGAAACAATGTTGGAGCAAAATATGTGAACGGAAAAGGAAGACAGTGGGGGAAAGACGGGAACAGATGGTATGAAGAAGGTACAGAAACACATTTTAACATTGTAATGCCTTAAAACCATTAGTTTTCTATTTGCAATTCTATAAAAAAAACAGAAAGCAAACAAACCTGCATTCAATTTAACCTGTGCTAATGGGAGGAGACATATACTGACTATATACCAAAGATGTAATGGAATGTGTTTTAGTCTTTTTTAAGGTGGTTTAACGGAGGTGTTCACACATCCAACTATTTCATGAAGTAGGTACGTAGGACATCAAATTATCACATTGAAAAGACAAAAAAAACCTCACCACTACTCTTGCTCGGCATCACCAATTTATTGGAAAAAAATCACAACTCTTTGGTCCCTCTGGAGGTTCAGAGGTTTAAGGGTCAGAAAACATTCCTGTCCTAAGGAAATTACTGAATTGCTATTTAACAGTCCATCACTTTCTACCATAAGGTTTTTTTTTGCAACTGAATGTTTTGGTGCTTTCTCTGTGGGTAAATGACGTCAAACTGGTTAACTGGCTAACGTTAGCTGTGCAAGCACCGCTAGCCGTCAGTCACCATGCCTCTGCTGAATGTGTTCACACATTGCTCTAGTCGAGTTGTTTTATGCCAGTTTGACCTGACATAGCCGACTTAAAACACACTGCTCCTACGAGATGCCTACAGTCCACTGTGCTGGTTTACATCCAGGCGGTAAAGAGAGGAGAGCAGGCTCATTAACCAGAGCTACAGCCCTCAACTAGTGGCGGATGGCTGCATTACAGCTTATACACAACATTTAACTGACATTGTGGTCCTACGTTTAAAAATATTACTAATTTGTTGAACCAAGGAGAAAATCTGGTGCTGACTAGCGTGGGTGACAATGTTTCATCGTTTAGCTGCACATTCCTGATGACGACATCTTCAAAAGTAATTTTTCAGAATTTACAAAAGTCCTCCAGAAAAACCTAAGACGCATACAACAGACTTTATTTTTGAGTGGAACAAATTATTTTTGTATTTCCACCATTACTTTTAAACTCAGTGGTTCAAAAAAGGAATCATGATGTGGATTAATTCTGGTTGTTAATGCATTTCTTTTGGATTTCTTGACTTAAAACAAAGATCAACATGTTTATTAACAAAATATAATCAACAGAATTTAGGAAATTTGGATTTTTTTCACCAGTTGACACACAGTACAGTCATCATGTATAAGGTCAGGCTCAGAGGGGACAGCAGTTTTCAGCTGTAATTACAACTATAGTAAAGCACATATTGTTTCTATATGACTTGACCCAGTGGGAGAACACTCATGTTAAACATGAGTGGGCTGAACATTGAAAAGTGTAAGTGTGTGTGTTGGCCTCTGTTTGTGTGGACACTTTCCCCAATTACCCAGCCTCCCCAGTCTAACCAGTTGCTATTTAACAGAGTAAACCCAACATGCTGTAGAGTGCTCTCCAAATACCTTCAGCGCTGCCACATAGGAAGCTCACATTGTGACAAAGAAGTTAAGCTATGCCAGCAGCCGCTCCTTCCAGAGGCTAATGATGGAAAGAATCTCCCCTCTCTCCATCACCCCTCCCCTCTCTCAGAGGTTAAGAGTAGACGAATAATCACTCATTTGCAGGGCAAAAAAAGCGAGGGAGCCGAGTGTGCTGCATAAACATTTTCCCGGATGTAATTTTCTCTGCCGGTCTTTTGGCTTTTCCCAGTAGGACAGAGCCCGACGCCCAGGAGGAAATCGTTTAGGCTCTATAAGTGCCAAATTGTATCCTGGTTTTCCAGAGTTTTCCTGCCTGTTTTGGGTCAGGGCTTTTCCTGTGGTGGGATTGTGTCATGTTGTTATGCATGTACTGGTATGGAGAGTAGGTAAGTGTGTTTCCAACAGTGGCCTTACCAACTTTAATGCAGCTGGCATTGAAAAGGAAAGAGGAATAAAAAAAGAGATGTAAATGTAGGAGCAAATAAAAAGAGAGTAAGTGAGAAGTTCCTACTTCCCTAGGCGCCTGTGTATCCACTCAGCTGTGTCTGCACACACGACACAAACCCTGACAAGCTGCGTTCTTGTTGACTTGTGTGTCATCTAAAATGGAAATGTGTGCGTTCTTTTGTGTGCATGTGTTCATGTCTGCCATGTGTTCCTGATTTGCAAGCGAAAGACTTGAGCTGCTTGATGCTTCATTAGGTCATATTTGTTTATCAGACATTGTGTGAAGCAGCTGCTGTTCCACTGAAAAAAGGCTTTATTTTGTGTGGATAAATAAGACATTACAATAAAGAAACATACTGAAGTTCGTCATAGTTTTATGTGGCCGAAGAGAAGTGACACCAAATATTTTGTTAAGTCTAGAAGAAACCCTTAGCAGACATAAATCCAAACATTATGTGTGACTCAAAATTTCACATGATGACGAGTATATTTTGGTTGTTTTCTTGAGATATCTACTGATCCATCTCAAGATAACAACGCTGGTTTTCCAATGAATAAGAGTTAACATCCTAAGATCCAGAGAAACCGTCTGAAATTATCGCGAGTAACCAGCATTGTCACGCTGAGATATCAACATAAATAAGACGAGATCTCTGAAGTGCCACATAATCACAGGAAAATGAAGTTGAAAAACTTGTGCATCACTGATACATTTTTTTTTTTTAAATGCATGTATTATTGTTTTCTCCTCTCCATAATTTACCTCTGGTCCAGATTGTGTTCCAGCAGTACTTGCATTAATTTCAAAAGTCTAGGGTTGTTGTTTAAAGGGCAAAACGTAAGGCATAAAACATTGATATGTCCCAAACAAATGAACAGTGTGCTACCAGATTTCGGTAAACAACACTGTTGCATTTGGGGAGATTGGCAGCCTCTATCTCGTGCCAGTGGTTTTGTTAGTGCCAGTGTTTCAGTAAATTAAGGCCACATTTCCCATAAAGCCTGCTGCTTCCTGCGGTGAAGAGGATGTTGATTCTTCGGTCAAAGGTTTTGCTCTTAAGGGTTTAAATATGTTGGAAATGATTTCAGCCTTCAGCTTTCGATAAGTGCAGCAGTTTGAGTAATTTTGTCGAGTTTGACCTGGGAAACTGTGGTGAGCATGCTGTGAAAACGATGTGCATGATGTAGGAAAGTCGAGCTGATAGTGTGAATCTTTACAGACACATAGAGATGAAGTCACAAGTGATCAAAAATAGTGATTTTGCAGTTATTTTGAACATTTTGTTTAAGTATGCAAGTCTTATTCCTACTTTTTGGACTGAGAGGAAGTCAACGTGAATCAATTAAATAAGATGATTATTAGAAAATGTGTTCATACTGTATGTTGATATTTTAGGTGCCAGAGTAAGAGTTCAAATCAGAGCCCGACTGATTCATCACCAGCCGATAATATCCGCCGATATTAGCGTATCCAGAGACTATTGGTATCGACTAATTTTATTGCAGATATGTGCCGATATTACTAGATTTAGTAACCAGTAAAGTAGCATTTAATTTGAGTTTCATTTTATTCCACTAGCAGATCTCTTTCAGCAGCAGAACGTGCTGTATGTATTAAGTATTATCGCTCTCACATGTGCGCTTACTTTCCAGTCGAGTAATTTGTCTTCCTTATAAACGGTATCTTTGAAAACTGCATTTAAGGGATCAATGCAATCTATCTATCTCTACAGATTTCATAGATCTAAGAAGGATATCAGCCGATATATCAGTATCAGATTATTTTTCTCTCCCCAATATCGATATCGGCCCTGAAAATCTGGTCATGCCTTCGTTAAAATAGCCTATCGTCATGCTGACTGAAAGTTTTACATAAGATCCCATTTCTGTGGGGAAAAAAAAGGAACAACATCAGATTATACAACCATATCCTGCAAAACTTGTCAGTAATTCAAAGGCTCTCAGCTGTATGTCCTTGTTTAGTGCTTGGTGATTTAAAAATAGCAGCTCAGTGACACAATAAGCGAGGAGAAGACCGACACATGTGTCATCTCAGCTGGAGAAGAACAACATCTGTTTAAAGTGTCTGCAGCACTGGCGTGCATCCTGCAGCGGCCTGGCATTAGTGCAGTTAAAGTGATGGGCCACATTAAACTGAATCACACCTCGCCTGGCATTTAACTTAACGCACTGTGAATGAGGTGCAAGAACTTTTCAAGGTTTAGTGTTTCAGGGAACAAATAAAAACGATGCTAAAGGAGTCCTGGTAACACTTTATAATCACCGTCATTCATAAATAGTTCATTTACTTTAGTTCATATTTATTTTACAAACTTTTAAATGATCATTTATAAGCTTTACTCATTATTAGTGATGCTATAATTTATCATGTTGTTGTAGAGACAGGACAGTGGATAGAGTTAGAGATCGGGGAGAGAGAGAGTGGGGAATGAAATGCGGGAAAGTAGCCACAGGTCGGACTCAAACTCGAGCCGCCCGCTAGGAAGACTACAGTCTCCTTACATGGGGCGTGCGCACCACTCTAACGCTAACAACGCCCCCTAACCAGATATCTTTCAACTCTATTTCTATCAACACTCTAAGAGGTTTATCACTAGTTTGCAAAGAATAATTTTAAAAGCTACTACAAAGTTTAAGGCGACTGATATTATTTACAAAGCTAGTCAATATCTTGTCAGTGGTTAATAATGGATCTGTAAACCACACCTGGTTTTCTATCTATTCTATTGTTTGACGACTTGAGCTTCAAAAATGTTCTGTAAACGATTATTCCAGAGACACACCCCAAAACACAAAAACACACTTGATTCAAGCCACTGGTTGAGGAATTTCTATGAACCCTGAGGAGGAGGAGGAGGAGGGGAGACGGGGACAGACAGAACACAATTAGCAGCCGCCTGTCACAACTTTGGACCTCTTATTGTGTCTACAGTTTGTGTGTATGTCAGGCTTTGTGTGCGTGTGTGTGTGTGTGCGTGTGTGTGTGTGTGTGTGTGTGTGTGTGTGTGTGTGTGTGTGTGTGCAGAGTGTGTGTGACACTTGCCCTCCCGCACAGCTCATTTATTGGATTAGTGCAAGACTGACCAGTGGGGATGTGGCCGGCCGGCGCCAGGGCTCGCTCTGAGGCTCAGCAGGCCTAGTTAGCTGTGATGCTAAGCTAACCTCCCACTCCCCGCGCCTCGGGAGGTAAGCGCCACTGCCATAGGGGGTAGAGGGTGCTTGTTACTGGGGCCGAGGTGCCATGCCAGCAGGCCTCTCCTGTGGGGGGGGGGGGGACGGGGGACGGATGGGATGGACTAATTATAAGGGAAAGCCCCAATTACAAGAAGAGGAAGACAGGGATTGAGGGAGAGGGGGGAGTTCTGGAGGGGAGGATGGAAATGCAAGAGTGGAAGCCAGGCGTGGAAATGCCACGACTAGCTGCCAGTGACAACATCCCCATCACACACACACACACACACACACACACACACACACACACACACACACACACACACACACACACACACACACACACACACACACACACACACACACACACACACACACACACACACACACACACACACACACACACACACACACACACACACACACACACACACACACACACACACACACACACACACCAGACAGCGCACCTTCTGAGGTGCCGCCTGTCTCCCTTTCTCGTCTCTGCCGAGGGATAATTGTATTAAGTGTGTTTGTTAGCCCACTGGCTGACAGCATGCCCACAAATACACACTTACGCACACATAATACACACAAACACAATCAAATATACAAACACACGAGCCAGGTGGAGCATCTAAAAGCATAGCCGTCACATGAAAGGCTGCAGGACTTTTAATAGAGTCTCTGCAACACAGCGCAGAGCTGCTGTTGATGGCAAGAATTAGAAAAACACGCACACACACACATGAACACACACACACACATATATGTACACACACTGACTGAGGGCTTTAAATGCAGCCTGTAAGTGCACATGCTTCTACTATGTATACTGAGATGATAATTCAGGGCACTAAGCTCACAAAAACATGCTTAAAGACACACACACACACACACACACACACACACACACACACACACACATACGCACACTCCAAACCGGATGACCTCATACTGTATGGCTGACCAGCTCTCTCATACACTGCTTTCATTAGAAACACATGTTCAGTGTGTGTGTGTTTAGTGTGCAGCGCGCTCTCTCGGTACGTGTTATGCTTCTGAATACATTTCCGGCCTTGACCAAATATCGCTCTTGTATTTTAATTCAATCTCAAACACACACACACGCACACGCACACGCACACGCACACGCACACGCACACGCACACACACACACACACACACACACACACACACACACACACACACACACACACACACACACACACACACACACGCAGAAATCCGGCCTTCGGCTTGCCTTTCAGATCGTGCCATCGTTTTAAAAGATGTAGGTTCTTCCAGGATTCTTTTTGCCCAGCCGCCTGGGGAAGTTGGATCATGATCTTAATTCGTCGTTATATAAGGGAAAGCTTCAAAATCATGCTTTTTAGAGTCTTCAAAGTGACGTACAGTAGAATAAGACGACATCTTCTCAACACTTGTGAGATATAAGAAGTTTTAAAACCAACGGGTGAGGTGAGATAGTCGAGTCAGTGGTGAAGTTTGAACATCTGGATATACAAAACATCAGAGTGCAGTTTTTGGTCTCGGGTAGAAATGTGACTGTACGTTCAATATTCGAGAAGTAATAACAAAAACAATGCTAAGCTAAGCTACATCTGCATGTTGCTTAGCTTAGCCATGCACACAGGCAGAGGTTTACTTGTTGAGATGTCTATAGCACTGAACTAATAAAATTAGCTTGCTGCATCGGCAGGTGTCTTTGACTTATTACAAGCAATTCTCCTCTTTTTATATGTTGAAATCAGACATTTATGTGGACTTGTCAAGTGAATGTAGCTCATAAGACAGGTAATGTGATAATCTAGACTCAAAAGTTTGCCAACAACACTTGCTAGGATTTGAGTTTTTGCAGTGTAATCTTGGATTTATCTGCCACTTTTGATTAATACGTTTGTTAAGGGGAACCTGCTTATGAGCCACAAGTTTTTTTTTTGTTTTTTTTCATAGCTGTCAGGATGTAAAGATAATTTTCCTCAAGTGCAACTGAGAATTCCAATCTTTATTGATTCAATTTCCTTAAATCTGAACATATTTATGACAGGACCTCTGTGCAAATGTAAGAGGTTTATCTGCTTCCCTTAATTTTACACTTATCAGCTCCTCAAACCATGTTTGGGCCACTGAACATAAACTCTGCCTCGAAACCAAGGATACAGCAAATACACGATCAATCAAGCTGACAGGGACAGATCTAATCTTTAATAAGAGGCCGGCACTGGTGCCAGAAATTGGCTGAAACCATCAAGCTTCTTGTCTAGACGGCAGAGGCTGTGTTAGTGAGACACTGATCTGTGACTGCATGAGCAAAGAGGGGCTAATGAAAAGCAAAGAGGGAAAAGAGACGCAGCGAGGGAGGGACAAATGTAGGGCTCCACATCTGGAGTCTTTCCTCTTGTCATCAGATAGATGGAAACAACAGCTTCCTGTGCTGCCGATAACAGCGACGGAGAGACTTAAAGGGATTGAGATGGGAGAAGAAGAAGTCAGGGACGGATTGAAAGAGGAGCAGAGGAACGAGAGCTTAAAAAAAGTCGGGGATAATGTCAGTTGACAGCAAAAGCTTACAAAGGTTGCAGAACTGACAAAAAGGCAAACAGACAGTCTATCAAACGCGCTGCTAGCTACCTGCTCTGTCTGGCAACTCTGCAAAAAGGCACACACTCGCACTGTCTAAACACACTCGACAAACCAGAGAAACAGCAAGAAACGGACAAAAGGAAACAGCTCTGTCTAAGAAAGCTGTCACTTCTCCTCTGCCGTGATCCTCAGCAAAAGATGCAACGCTCTGCAGCCACAACATGCTAACGTGCGCTAGTGCTGCCAATCTCGCTACACATCAGAGAGTCAAGTGTGTGTCTAAATGTGTGTGTGAGAGACAAGGTGTGCGTTTCCTGTCTCAGCCTCTCTTTTTCTCTGTGCAGATGACGGTTGTTTTGCTGATGCTCCCTCCCTTCTTCTTGTCTTTCTGATGTTGTTCTGTTGTCTCTTAAAGAAAACGAGTGAGTCAGAAAACACATCTGTAACAAATTTGGACAGAAAGTGCAAATGAAAGACGATGCATTTGGAGAAAAAGAGAGGAAAACAGAACCAAATTATCTAAATCAAATGGAAAATTATAGTTTGTGTTGATGTTTTGTACCAGGAAGAAGAAACATTACTGGCTAAATGACCCTCTGACCTTCAACAAAATGTATTAAAAAGTCAAAGATATGAAATAAACAAGTCAAGAACCAAAGACTTTGGTTCATGACTTGTAAGAAACTTGCCAAAATCAGGAACATAATAATGATAAGAAGTATATAGCTTCTTTCTTGTCTTCTGGCCACTGAAGATGCTCTATGTCAGGATTCACTCATTAAAACCAAGTGCTACCTCCGGTTTTGAAAAATGAAGCCAATGCGGAAGCGCAAAATCCAGCAGAGTGTCCGCTTGAGGCTGGCTCCAAGAACCCTCAAAGTCACATACACACCACAGCCAAAAAGCCTTTTTTACAGCATAAATTAACATGTTAAGAGCCTAGTACAAAAAACTAAATATGTCTGACTCGTTATTGTCCTCAAACACTGTACGGGGGGTGATTTTTTTTTTTTTTTTTTCTGGTATTAAGACGAGGAGCAAGTTCTACTTCTATCAGTCCTTTTTTAAAGACATTTCTGCTTCCATCCTGATACAAAGAAGGGTGTGGTGTAGACTGTTTTGATAAACATTAAAAAATCTGAACTATTTTTTTTAATAATCACACTTTGCTAAACCGTGAGAATCGGCAGAGCACAGGACGAGTTCATCTGAACTCATTCTTTGAGTTGGTTTTATTTTTTCTAACACAAACACAACAGATTCAGGTCCACAGAGGTGGGGAATTCTATTTAGCAAAGAAGAAGAATTGCAAATGACCAGCTGGAAGTGATGGGGAGGAAATCTGCAACTTTTAATACACATCCACAATCAAGCACAGACACCCTCTCCGTCTCTCTTTCTCCTTCTCTTAGACACTGAGACCCACACATACACACTAACACACCGTGAGACAGACAGGAAGCTGGGGAGGAATTCCCAAGCGGACATTTCTCACGTTCCTGCGGTGATTGGAAACACACTCCAGTAAAATGGCGGCAGGACATAATTTCCAGGTGAAGAGAGAAAGGCTGTAACCTCTTCCCCTTTCCCTCCTCCTCCTCCCACCCGGGCACAAACAATATCCTCCTTGATATTATCCTTTAACACACACACACTCACACACACACACACCTGTTGTCAGCTGGAGGGGGCTGGTCTTTAGCTGACCAGCATGGATACACAATGGATGCTTCTGTGGCTTGGCGGGAGCAGGTGAGCAGATAGTATCTGCATTTATGTGCTCTCACACACACACTTCACTACATGCATGCACGCACGCACGCATGCACACACACACACAGACAGGAGGAAAGAGACACACACACACACACCTGCTAAGGAAATGAGCCTGCAGTCGGCCCCCACCTGGTCAGCCCCGAGGTGACGCAGAGAAAAACAAAAGGAAGGAAAGAGGCGACGAAAAAAAAGTAAGAAGTTTGAAAAAGGAGCCAACAGAGACTTTCTGTTTTGCAACTGAAAAAACAAAGATTCAATATTCAGAGCATGGGCATTGATATCTCTACAAGTAATATTTCTGCTTCTGAAACAACATGCGCAATTCATACTTCAATCCTCTGAAAATGTTGTCAGAGCAGGTGCAAAAAACTACAAGCTAACATGCAAGACTCTGTTTGTATATTCTGTTGTGTTCCAGGACATTTGAAGTCAAAGCTGTTTGAGAAGCTTATTTCATTTTCTAATCCTGAAACAGAGTAATGGTTAATTCAAGTTTTTCCTTCTTCAGATTTGATGTCACAAAGTAAGCTAAACCAACAGACAAATCATGAAAACAGATGACTGACACGCTCGCTGGCCTGTTCACACATGCGTAAAACCTCAAAAAAATCCCCCAAAAATGTTCAGGGTTAGCTGCATGTGTTAAGGCAAACGGCCAAATGAGTGTCATTTTGGTGACTTTGTGTGCATAACAAGTAGACTCACATTCAGCCAGATTGATTGTGCATGTTGCTACACTACATTTTTATTTCCATTTCATATTAATTCTGCAATATGTCGCTGCATTAAACTCACAAATCTACCAATAACTGGTGCTTGTTGTTGTGTTCTGATGTTTCTTATTTGGGTTACAGAAATTAACAAAACAGCTTTTTAATGACACTACTGACAACTGTGCAGGAGACGCGCTTAATTTCTCATGTTCTGTGTAATAAAGCACTAATGATTTAGTTAAAAGAACCAGTGTCTCTTACACCTACACCCCTCATGCTGAGGGTATGAGAAGAGTGATGTCATATGTCATGAAAGGTTTGTTAGTGTGGATGGACATCAGATCTGGAAAGGTGCTAAAACACTTGAAAACTTTTTTTTTTAAATACATTTAAAATTGAAGACGCAGTTGTGTTTAAATAGCAACTTGTCACAGGACAGTGATTATGCATGTGCTGCAGGGAGTAGTTACACACCTCCACTCAAGTCCGTCTATGAGGTGCTTTTATGAAAGGTCCCTGTAAAAATAAAAAAACGGTTTAGAAACAGCCTGTTTTAATTCGACAGGTTCAGAGAGACGGCTTAGATCTGGTCTTCATTAAAAAGTTGTGCGAAGGGATTCATTATTTCACAGTCACACTTAGAGAAGTTGTGTATGTGTGTGTGTTAGTGTGTGATGTAGAGATACTCTGTGACATGAGTCAGATGCTGAGGGAGTTAGATGCATATGCTGCTGAGTGCATTCTTGTCTTCCATCCTCTATTTATTTTTTACCACACTTGCCAGCCAGGCCGTAATAATCTCTGTGTATGAGCATGTGTGTGTGTGTGTGTATGTAAGAGTGTGTGTTGTGAGTGTGTGTGTGTGTGTGTGTGTGCGTGACTGCATCAGATGTGAAGCGATGCATTAGGCCTTTCTGATGCTTAGGTGTAAAAAATCCCATTAGAGCGAGCGGGATTGCAGATCGATACCTTACGGGATCCAGAGCGGCGCTGTGTGTGTGTGTGTGTGTGTGTGTGTGTGTGTGTGTGTGTGTGTGTGTGTGTGTGTGTGTGTTTTTGTGGTTGTGCGTGTGTGTGTGTGTGTGAATGTGGAAGTGCTTTAACACCTCTCAGAGGTGGATTAGTGCGCGACAGCATGGAGACACTGTCAGAGAGTGTTAGTGTCAGAGAGAGAGAGGGAGAGCAAAGTGTGGACCGAGAGAGTTTGAGCGAAGAAAAGAGGAACAGATGGAAAGAAGAGAAGCGGAAAAAAAAGAAAGAAGATGTGTCACTCCTGATGATGCTGTGTTTTTGTCCTTGGTTGTGTTACATTGAGGACATGAAGAAGAAAAGGAACAAAAAAAGAAACACTATAAAATAACACATCTTAAGTATTACGCAGTCTGTGTTTTGAAAGGCACAAAGATGAACGTCTGGTTGGAGTTTGTCCCTAAATTACTGATTTGCCTCACTAACTTAAAAGGTCAAACACACACACGCACACACACAGACAGGTGTTTTCAGTTATGGCTGATTAGAGCTGATGGTGGGCAGAGCTGAGAGTAACACAAGGTCACCAAACTCCATCACCTAACAGGAATGATAAAGGTGTAATTGTAACAGGAAGGTGGTTGTGTGTGTGTGTGTGTGTGTGTGTGTGTGTGTGTGTGTGTGTGTGAACTGAGAATTGGTGTAAAAAGGTAAAATAAGTGAAAACACCTGAGTGAGTGAGGATGATGGAGGATTGGGGGCTTAAAATGATCCCTTTAAAGCCTGGATTGTACCTATGTGGTGAAATCTATGCCCTGGCCTACGCTGTAGTGACATAAGTTGTAGTGACATAAGCTGTAGTGGCCTAAGATGTAGTGGCCTATATTGTAGTGGCCTAAGTTGTAGTGTCCGACTCTGTAGTGGCCTACGCTGTACTGGCCTATATTGTAGTGGCCTAAGATGTAGTGGCCTATATTGTAGTGTCCGACTCTGTAGTGGCCTACACTGTACTGGCCTATATTGTAGTGGCCTATATTGTAGTGGCCTAAATTGTAGTGGCCTAAGTTGTAGTGGCCTAAATTATAGTGGCATAAGCTGTAGTGGCCTATATTGTAGTGGCCTAAGTTGTAGTGTCCGACTCTGTAGTGGCCTACACTGTACTGGCCTATATTGTAGTGGCCTAAGTTGTAGTGGCCTAAATTGTAGTGGCCTAAGTTGTAGTGGCCTAAATTATAGTGGCATAAGCTGTAGTGGCCTATATTGTAGTGGCCTAAGTTGTAGTGGCATAAGCTGTAGTGGCCTATATTGTAGTGGCCTAAGTTGTAGTGGCATAAGTTGTAGTGGCCTAAATTATAGTGGCATAAGCTGTAGTGGCCTATATTGTAGTGGCCTAAGTTGTAGTGGCATAAGCTGTAGTGGCCTATATTGTAGTGGCCTAAATTATAGTGGCATAAGCTGTAGTGGCCTATATTGTAGTGGCCTAAGTTGTAGTGGCATAAGTTGTAGTGGCCTATGATGTAGTGGCCTATATTGTAGTGTCCTACTCTGTAGTGGCCTAAGTTGTAGTGGCCTATGATGTAGTGGCCTATATTGTAGTGCCCTACTCTGTAGTGGCCTAAATTGTAGTGGCCTAAGTTGTAGTGGCCTAAATTATAGTGGCATAAGCTGTAGTGGCCTATATTGTAGTGGCCTAAGTTGTAGTGGCATAAATTGTAGTGGCCTAAATTATAGTGGCATAAGCTGTAGTGGCCTATATTGTAGTGGCCTAAGTTGTAGTGGCATAAGCTGTAGTGGCCTATATTGTAGTGGCCTAAATTATAGTGGCATAAGCTGTAGTGGCCTATATTGTAGTGGCCTAAGTTGTAGTGGCATAAGTTGTAGTGGCCTATGATGTAGTGGCCTATATTGTAGTGTCCTACTCTGTAGTGGCCTAAGTTGTAGTGGCCTATGATGTAGTGGCCTATATTGTAGTGCCCTACTCTGTAGTGGCCTAAGTTGTAGTGGCCTATGATGTAGTGGCCTATATTGTAGTGTCCTACTCTGTAGTGTCCTACTCTGTAGTGGCCTATGCTGTAGCGGTCTTCGCTGTTGCCTACACTGTCCTGAGTACTACCTGTGTACTGGTGTGACCGCACAACATCATCTGCTTGTGTTTACAGGAAACAATAATGACCGAGCACATCATGTTGGGTTTTGAGCTTAATATCTTATTTCTGCTTCTTGAAATGACCAAAAAAATCAAAAATTAAAAACACTGCTTTTATCCTAAAAAGAAGAATTTAGTGACAGTTCCTTTGAATTGAAACAAGCTCTTGCGGGATATATTTGTGAAGCTTCTGCCAAAGAAAGTTTGACTTTTTTTTCTACTTTTCCTGGCTTTATTTTTTGAGATAGGACATAGAGTCAGAAGAAGTCAATGCTGCGTGCGTGTGTCAGAGTGTGTGAGGTCAGTGTGCGGCTGTAGCACTACTTCCCCTTCACATCTTTAAGTGGCGGCGGGCCCAGCAGACAGACTGCAATGGGCGGCCTGGCAGAGTGCCCGCCTCAGATTGAGGTCATGGGAATGAGAGGGTGGCACCAAAGCAACTCCCCCTACCCGACCCACCCTCCCTCACCCTCACCCCCTGACTGGGACACACTGCTGCTGTGTGACATGAAAGTGTTTGTACATGTGTGTGTGAGTGTTTTCACACTGGAGATGAACATGGAACGTCGACATGATCCTGTGTTTCAACAGCTGGTTCACACACACACACACACACACACACACACACGCACACGCACACGCACACACACACACACACAAACAAAATACACATACATTAAAACATTTTCTCCCCACTTTCAAAATTAAAAATGACACTAATCACTCTGAAAGTACTAATAAAAAGAATGATTGATTACATGATTACACACACCAACACAGCTTCTCTCTCTCTCACACACACACACCCACATACAAACACACACACACTCACACACTCCAGTGGGTAGGCGGTAGGGTGAACGCGTGGCAGATGCCCGACACATTGGTGTCCGTTCAGTCACTATAAAGAGCAGCTGCTCAGTCTTCACTGCCCTCTGGCTCTGCACACACACATGCACACACACACACACACAGTCACATGGATGCACAGGCACACATGCACTTGTGCGCTGTATAACACTAATGCTGGAGGGCATTCCATCTCTCACAGATTATAAGTGCGCCAACACAAAACACATAACCCACACACAAACACATAAAGAGACAGACGACACACACACACACACACACACACACACACACACACACACACACACACACACACACACACACACACACACACACACACACACACACACACACACACACACACACACACACACACACACACACACACACACACACACACACACACACACACACACACACACACACACAAAGACAGATAACAGCAGCACAAAAACCTGATCAGCACTCACCCATATCAATCCATGTCACTCCCTGATCTCAGTCACGCATGCACTCGCCATAAATCCCTACATGTGGCTAAACCATTCCCGCCCTGCAGTCCCCAAAGCCTCACACTCTCATACAAACGTACAGAAACACACACACATGCAAGTCAACACACTTCCTGAAGTCTTAAAAGTGACTAAACGATAAATCTCAAAGATGTTACAGAAGAGAGACACAAAGAGTGGAGAAAGAAAATGGGGGGAAAAAAGGAAGAAACATTTCCATCAATTGAGTTTCCTTTCATGCTCAATACAGTTGGTTAATTAATCAGTGGGCTTGAAATAATTTCAGCCATTCATTAATCAAAGATTCTAAAAATCTTCTTATTTGAGCTTTGAATTAAGTAATGATTAAATATTTTTGATGTTTGTATGTCTCGTTAGACAAAACAATGTAAAGACAAAAAGATGATCAAAGTCATGGACCTCATTAATCTTCAGACGGCACCAAATCTGTCATTTCAAAATATTCACAGGCAAGTCAAATGTATGTGCCACTTCTTTATTACCAACACATATTGCAACTTCAATCTCAATATGTTTTCCTTTATTCCCTCACTTTTTGTACTTCACCATTTTCCAGCCCATTTTATTCTTTATAATCTGTAGCTTCTCTGAATGGAGGCAAAAACAGCAACCCACACTGGGACACACAGCTGATTTGTAACATGCACATTTGTACTTTTATTGCTCTAGAAAAAAAACCCTCAAATATTAGGAGTTAATAATCATTTTGAAATAGTTTGGAAGTGCTCCAGAAAGTTATCTTTTGTGATAAAGCAAAGGCAAAAATCTGTATAATTTGCATTGTGTATTACAAGATCTACTATACATAGGTATAGCTTGAATATCATTGGCAAAACATAAATTAAATTCCAATTCTTACCCCTCAAATAAATTAACAAATTCCAAATATGTCAATGGAGTACCATGACAGTTTTGTACTTATAGGAGCCATGATGTGTATTTTAACTTGGTTAATTATTTGTCCAAAAATGTGCACTTGGGTGTGGTCTTACCTTATTTTACCTGTTCAGGTGTGTGGCGGGAGTGTACCAAAGAAGGTAAGTGGGTCTGAATATTTTCTGTCCACTGTCATTGTAATCATCATTTTTTGGGGAGACTTTTGTATGTGGTGTTTTTGGCCAAACTTGTGAACCATCAAAACGTATCTGAACTTTGATATGATTTTTAGTAAAAGTCACAGTTACAAGCCACCTAGTCTCTCAGCAGCATTTTGAGTCATAGCCACCACTATACCACCAAAAACACTCCTAATATTGGGTCACATTTATTCTAAGGCTTCCATTGATAAAATCTGTCTGGGGGTATACATCTCAAACTACCAAGAGATATTCCAAGAATTCCAGGACCTGTATGTAAACCATATTTAAGTATGTTACTCGCCCAAACTCAAACTTCCTTTTCTTTCAGATTCTCCGGCAGATCGTTTTTCTCATCCTGATAACAGCTCAGCGGGTTCCCTTTAGCCTTGAATGCTGGTGATGACAAAAACTAAATAGAGTGCCGATGACCACAGAGATCTGCTGTTAAGTTCTGTCACCAACCAAAGGGTCACCAAACACACCCTGAGGCGATGGACAGGATGGGTGGAGGAGGGGGGATAGGGAGGCAGCAAGGTGACAAAGGTGGCTATTGATGAAAATAAAATCAAGAGAGGAGGAATGAAGGGATGTGGGAGAGGAGGGTGGGGGGGGGGGAGGTCACGGGAAATGAGGGTTTTTGTCTTTAAGGAAGAGATCGGATGGCTGGGCATCTTTCTGGCCTGTGCGATCACCGTTGTCAGTGCGGCCACTATAGCACAAAAATACAAGGGCCCTTTATGAGGCCGGGAGGTAATTGTGGGGTATAGGTTACTTACTGGGGTATGTGTGTATTAGAAAAAGAAAGGGAGACAGAATACCACAGCACAGGTGCCTACTCTTTTAAATGGCTGCTCAAGTATGAAGAGGGAGGGAAAGATGGCAGGCAGAGTGTGTGTGTGTGTGTGTGTGTGTGTGTGTGTCTGAGTGAGTGTGTGTGCAGGTGTGTGTGTCGTCTTTTTTTTATTCACTCATTCATAGCGCTCTCTTTCATTCTCCTCCAGCCCCTGTGAGAACAATAATGCACGGGAAAGCCCCTTCTCGCCTCAGGGTGGTGGTGCTGATGGTGGTGGGGTCACAGGGACAAGAGGGGCACTGTGTTGGTGATGCTAACAGGTGCATGCCTGCTTTCACACAAAAGAATGATAGAAACCTTGTTGTGTTTGTGCAAGCTTTAGTTCACTGGCAACACATAAGACACAGTTAAAGATTCTACTGGCCATTTGAAAATGATCTTCTTTTTTTCTTCTTCTCATAATTAAATTCCATTTATTTTACTTGGGTTGAAAAATACAAATTGCAAAGACTATCCATACCTTGAGTTCCCACCATAGATTGTTTAAAAGATGGACGGCTGGACATTCCCAAAAAGTGAGGCCAAAACATTCAGAGCTCCCCCTACTGACTAGCTGTGTCTAAAAGTGTGTTATGAACACGTCTTTGTCATTGAATCTGAGGCCTTACTTAACGGTTTAATGTAAATTATATAAATGCTGTTCATCCTTACAGCAGATGTCACCTTGCTAAATTAATCCATGACACCGGACACTGAAGCTGTTGTGGAGGTTTGTTGTGGAGCTACATCCCACTGAGACATACGATGTTTACGTGAAACAGAGAATCTGAGTAGGTGCACACACACACACACACAAACACACACACACACCTACCAATACACACATGCTCACAACCACACACAGCGTCAGTGATGGTAACTGAGCTGTGATAATGTGGGGTGGATGTGGCTAATGGCTGATAGCTGCTGATCCCACACTGATTAACTGACTGTTTTACAGGATGCTGCTAATGGACTGACACACACTCGACTCGAGTCGCAAGGGCAAAGATACAGTAAACACACATACACACACTTACATGACTCAAATGCAGAAGCCCATGGTCTGCAACACAAAGCTTCAAATCTCTGTAGGTACTCCTATACAGCATTATGTCTAGCTAAGCAGATTTGATGCAGAAATATAATGCATGCTTAACTTTGACAATGTAAATGTATCATTCCTTGATTTAATGGTTTATTTTTGACAGTTAAACAGGACATTGCTATTTTTTTTACCAGTATATGGACTGCCATATTTCAAACTCTAGCCCCAATTTGCACATTTACTATTGTTAATTAGAAAACAGAGTTCAGTTCAGTCCATGCAGCTACCTGCTTTATCCCAGCCTGAATCAGAGAGCAATTGACTAAGCCACCAGGTATCTGACAAGTTGGGGAATGATGCACAACCAATACTTTACCTTAGTAGGCCAATACCAAGTATGGGATTAAAATATCTAAACATGCATGATAAATATTGTTCAATAGGATCACAGGTTAACTCACACTGCGATACAATACAAGGCCAACTTAACAAATATCACAATCCAGTGATCAATCTGTGATATTCGATGTATTGCAAGACAAACAAATAATGATACATCATGATATCTGATTTCCTTCAAGTATAAAAAATGTGACTAATTAATGTATTCACTGCATTCCGGTGTCCTTTTCACCTACTATCATGCTTCATCTTTTTCTTTACCCAGCTGTGGTCTTCTTCTTTTTTTCTCCCAGTGTCAATTTCTCCTTTAACCAGTTAGCTGCCATACATGTCTGCCTTCATTCATGTTTTTATGAGAATTGTGAGGAGTCATGAATATGTGGCACAGTGAGTCAAACTGGTTGGGAAATCTGTTTAGAGTGCCATTTTTTAAATTCAATTCAGGATATAATGCACCAGTGATTTGATAATTGCACATTGTTACACACGAGTCAGGATGAGGAACACACATCGGCGTAACTATATTTTGTCCCACCTGGAATCCTAAAGCTCGTCTTTACTTTCTTTTTCAGAGAAAGAAAACAAATCCTAATCCTTTAATGGTCTCTTATGTCAATCAGTGCAGCGGTCTTACTCCAACACACTCCCAGTGCCAAAGTCCAGTAGCTCTCTAAAGTGTCTTCAGCGTTTTGTGATAAGACCGCTCCATCTCGTCCTGCCTGCTCTGCCGCCAGCTAACACACTATCACTGATCTACCGCCACAGATAAATCACACACACACACACACACACACACACACACACACACACACACACACATACACACACACACACACACACACACACACACACACACACACACACACACACACACACACACACACAAAGTGAGGCAGAGACGTGGCGACAAAGACAAGGACATACTGTACACAAACACACACACACTCACAGACACACACACACTGAAGATGACAACAACAAAAACAACATGGCTGACGCAACATGAAGGGGTTTTTGTTGTTGTTTCCTGTTTTGATGCAGGGTGGCTTTATTTGCAGAGTCAAAACACAACTACAGGAGTGTGTGGAGCCGGCCTGGATGATTTATCAGGTCAAACACACACACACACACACACACACACACACACACACACACACACACACACACACAGGTAAGATTAAATACTCTTTCTTTCAGTCTTGCTGTGTTATCTCTCTTTCAGGTCTGTCTCCTTTTCTTTCTCTCTCTCTTGATACGACCTCCTGGGCCACAAAATGCCACTGTGTAGTCTAGCTGGGGCTGAAGTCGCCACATACACACACATACACACAAACACACAACTTACATGCACCCCACAGCAAGGCCTGGGGTGCAGATGGGGGGTATTGATAACAGCTACACATTGATCCTGTATATTTTGCGGCTGGTGGAAAGTGAGACAGCAGCGTTGGTGTCGGGCTCCTTTGTCCCCTCTGCAGAGACAGATATGCTGAGTCAAGAAGCCATGACTGGAAGCACTGTACAACATACAGAGTGTGTGCTTGTGTGTGTGTGTGTCTGTATGTGTGTGTGTGTGTGTGTGTGTGTGTGTGTGTGTCCATGCAGATGGCGTCCCATCACCTCAGGGAAACAGAGATAAGCAGAGTGTATGGGCTGAGATAAGATGGGAGCAGACACTGGGGAGACTGACTGACTGTAAGTGAGTCACTGTGGAGAAAACTGCAGCTTTTTTATGACCTCGCTGAGCCCGAGGACTCTGAAGGAAACACTTTACTTCTGAAAGAAAGCATGAGCAGACAACATGCACACATCCCATAGTAGCACTGTCACGATACTGAACGCTTGTATGATGTTACATTTAACTTCACATTAGGGCTCAGCGATAAGACTAAAGATGTAATATCAGTCGATATCATGTAAATGTATCATTTTTTTTCAAAATCAAAGGCTGATTGTTGCTCCTGAGTGAAAGTTTCCATTTCGCTCCAAACGTCTGTGCACTTGCTTTTCCATATCCCCGCAACATGATTGGCTGTTCATCGTCTTTTTCTTCTTCTCTTTAATATTGGGTGCTAACAAGCATCAAAGGTGAATTAGCTCCTCCCCTTTCTCAGTGTTTGAGTGGTGTAATTAAAGGTTTAAATCTATCAAACTTTTATCAAACATTTACTCTATTTATATTAAGAAAGATAATATTGCGCTAATCCTCTTTATCATTTTATTGCCCAGGTTCTACTTCATATTTGCCACTTTATTTTAATTGTGTCTGTCTCTCTTCTTTTCTTCTCTGACGCAAAGTTTTATTTTCATGAGCAGGCTGACGTTTAATGTACATGACCTCTCTCTTAAAATGTATATTATTGTAATTACTCGTCCAGAAACTGTGATCAGCAAAGTGTCCCACAGCAGTTGTCATATATCCAAAAACAGCTAAATGTACAGTGCCATAATCAGAAAAAAATAACAAAACAGAGAATTGTCAACCAATCACAGCTTTGCTAAAATGACAGTAGTGACTTATCCCCACGCCCATAGTGAAACCATCTATATGTGAAATACACAGTAGTCTTTAATTGTCATTTTAACTGACATAGAGATGAAAGATTTTGAAGTTACAAAGTGTTGCCACAATATCAACGTCTCTGGTGGTTTCAAGCCCAACAAAGGGGCTGCTATCAACCTTCGATCAGTGAAATCTAAACGGTGACAGCACGCTCAGAAATGTGTCAACCTATCTCAATGTCAGCTCTATCCTCACTCTTTTTTTAATTCTGATTATTAACACAACTGGAAATGCATGATGACTTCTCATTGTTCTCAGGCTGGTAACATGTTAAGCTGCTTTATACACACACACAAAAAAAAGTTGTCGCTCTCAGCCTTCACACTCTTATTGGTAACTTCTGCCACACACACACACACACACACACACACACACACACACACACACACAGGCGTGCTCTTCAGAGGGTGAGACAAAAGTGATGTGTGTGCGATAAGAGGCGGCGCCACAGCAGTGACAGGACACAACACTAAACCCTCTCTATGCACACACACACACACACACGCACACACACACACACACACACGCACACACGCGCACACACACGCACACACACGCACACACACGCACACACACACACACACGCACACACACACACACACTGATAAGCATCACCTCCATCCCTGGGCCTGGCTCTGTCCTCTTGTCTCTCTCTCTCTGCTCTGAACCAGTTAGAGAAGAAACTGAAAACACAGAGGACAGCAGCAGCAGATAGAGGAACAACAGATAGGACTTTGGGCGGATAGAAGGATGCAGATAGAGACGGAGAAAGAGGAGGAGGATAGTGAAGGTCAGGGGATTAGACACAGGGGGAGCTGTAGGTCTGTATCATAAAGTCAAGCTCTACAAGAAGCTGCAGCCTCAATTTACAAATTTCAACCTTTGACACCTTTGGAGCCAAAGTAAGGCATAGATATGAATGAAGCTGACAAGATCTGCATTCTTAAAAAAACATTTAAAAATGGCTAAAGAAAGAGTTAAATGACATTCTGAGCCACAGAGATATCGTAAAGTTTAAGAAGGACTGAAATGACATTTGTTGATATGCATGCTACCGGGTACGTTTGGAATTAAAAGAACTGTAAAACAAAGAGAAGAACCCATATAGCAGACTCTGCTGGTGACGGAGAACTGCTAATGTAATACAATGAAACTGAATTTAAATGATATTGATATCGGCACATATTGGAGATAAAATTAGCCGATACTAACAGTCACTGGATATGCTAATATCGGCCGATATTATCAGCTGGCCGATAAATCAGTCAGGCTCTTGTCCAAATGTCAATTATGTAACCTTATTTTAAAATTGTCCACCACTCTGAAGTCTAAAGTGATCCAACAGTTGGACACCTGTTCAAAGACTGAAGGCCAAACAATGCAAAGACTCTGTGAATCGGCCTACAATAAAAGCATGTTAAGGCTGGCCATCGGCATCCCCTCTGATCCTGACCACGCTCTGTTCACAGAATATGAACTATTACCATCAAACCGGAGATATAGGCTCCCACGTTTTAATAAGGTTAGACTGGAGCACTCTTTTGTTCACCAGTCAATTTCTGAAATTGAATGATGAGCTGAATCCCCAAACAAAGCAAGTTGAAGGCCTCTGAATGTTTGTTTGGTGTTTGAGTGTTGTGTCAGATGTTTGTATCTTGGTATCTTCTCTTATTTTTTTATGTTGCAAGTGGAGCTGCTGTGATGCAAGAAATAATTCAGACCTGTCTGACAATAAAGTTCTATCAATCAATCTATTAATCAAAATGTTCTCATCCATTAATCATTTTTACACCAAAGGAACATACAAATATTACTGACTAAAAAACTATTTTATTTTCTACCTGAGGAAGATGACCATTACCAGTAGCTCACCATTATTGATGATTAATAAATCACATCTGTGTATCTGTTTACTCACTAGTTCAAACCCTAAAAAGTTTTCAATTATTAAAGTACTAATCTTCAGACTCCCTAAAATAACGTTGAAATGAACTACTAAAAAACTAAACTTTTAATAAAAATGAATGAGGAATTAAAAATCCAAACTAATGTTGTGTTCGATACTTCTGTTAATATGTAATATGCAAAGAAGAGTACCCCATCCATGGAGGCAACAGTCCTTGTATCAGCGGCCTTGGGTTCATGTCGGAACCCGGCCTTTTGCTGCATGCCGTCCACCACTCTCTCCTCCTGGCATTTCCTGTCTCTCTCCAGCTGTCGTTGCTAAAGAAAAAAGTCTACAGGCCCAAAAATAACACTTAGAAAAAACAAATAAAGAAAAGAAATTGGAATTTTGAGAGAAAAAATTGTGTGACTGTGTTCTGTATACGCTGCTTCATGTTGATTTCCAAAGAAAGAACTGTGCTAACAAATGTTCATATCTGTGATTATCTACTGTGTGTCGGAACGTGTTGAGTATGTGCAGAAGAAAAACACACGCTATCAGTGATGTGAAACTATTTGCGACACACCTTTTAGTGACACGAGCTGTAAATATTTCCTGACACCTGAGTGAAGGAGCCGGAGCGTCTGTCCGTCAGCCTCAGATCACACGAGTGAAGCTTCTGTCACAAGACGCAGCAGATAATGTTTGCAGACGCCTCCTCTATCTCTTTCATCACACAAAAGGCAACAGGATATAATGTCACACGGTAAGTGAGGATTCCTCCACCCGCAGCAGCTCTAAATACCACGCTTAATCCAAACACACACAAACATCTGCACGACCCGCGTAACAGCAGGACAGTTTGAAGGGTAAAAGACATATTCTAAAGGGAAAATCCTCTCGTGTGTGTGATTGGATTAGCCAAACATCGTAACAAGATTACAGGAGACATGTAAAGGGACATCAGAATCACTTGAACCGTATCAATCCTGTCTGATGGCTGGAAGACTTCACAGGCCTCCTCAAACAACAACAGAGGATTTTAACACAGAAAAAAACACAATGAGGATGCAGCAGAACACCCTGAAGTCTGCAAAACCTGGATTAGTAGTAGGTATTTATAATCTACAAGTAGTAGTGGTAGATACAAGATAAGGGAATCCCATAGCAAACACACTCATTTTGATTTCACAACCAGAGGACTTGCTATAAAGGAAGAACTTTTGTAGGAGAATATGTGATTATATCATGAATTTGAGAACCCTTGAGAGTGTTTTTTATGCTTTTATTTTGTATTTTTTAAACCGTAGGGTACTTTACATTCTGTTTGGAAATAATCCTGCTTTTATTTTGAAAGAAAATAAGGAACTTGTGGTAGAGAAAAGGTTACAACATTAACTTAACCACTGAATAAGGGACCTCGGTATGGATTCAAAAGTAAATCAAAACAGCTAAAGAGGACGGTAAAAAAGTTAAATGTTTGTCGTCATGAGGCGGGTATTACTTTGGACTTCAAAGTAATACAATCAACTAAGCAGTCTAAGAGGTTTTTTTTTTAAAGTGAAATCACATCATGTCTAAAGCGTCAATGATGACAACCCTAGTCTTAATAATAAGCACAGATTTTCCATCCCCATATAAAAAAAAATGTCTTTGTAAATGTTGAATACAAAAAGTTAAAAGTTGTCATGTTTGTAATGTTTTCTGAAGGTGCCATGTTTGTGCATTTTTTTAAACCTTGAAAGAAAAAAGCCATGTGCAAAGGGGTTCTACATGTTGACAAGTTTTTATACTATAATGATTAAAGTGACAAAGAATTATGTGCTAATACAGGAATAGTTTTTTCCCCATACTGAGTCGGTAATAGATATCACACTGACGTATAAGCTTTCAGCATTGTGACGAGTCTGAAGTGAAGGGATTGATGGCAGTAAAACACAACTGAATGAAACGGCCACAAGACAATGAAAGTGGAGTAGAATAAACTACGACTGAATGAGGCAGGTAGGAGTACGATGAAACAGAAGAACCGCAGATGCATCACAGAGGAGTAGAGGAAAGGATGGAGATACAGCAGAGTAAATCGATGAAGTCTCCTACCTGTTCCTGCGTCCATGATGTTGGGCTGTCCTCTGCGATCCGGCACCAGGCGTGACGAGCCGGGCATGCTGACGGGCTCTGAACGGACCGGCTGGATCCTGCACACACAGACAAATATTACAATTATTACCGACAGAAGGACCTCGGATGGATGTTTGGGCCATGGGTGATGAACGTCACAGTACCTGAGGCTGTGTAGGTCCAGGTCATCCGTGTCAAAGTCTAGAAGAGGCTGCTGGACGTCAGTGGGGCCCTGGGACTGAAGGACTGAGGACGAGGACGAGATGACTGTGGTTTGTCCTGAAGGGTGGATGGTCTTAAACTGGAACTGAGGGCCCATCCACAGGCGCCGGTGGGGCCCTGTGTGGGTCACGATCTCTACCTGAGATGGCAAAAGGTAATGGCCAGTGAGAGAGAGATCCATTTGACGTCATTTAAAAAATATAACCAACAAAGAACACTAAAACGTCGTCGCCTTCTCAAGTCAGCACCAAAATGACCCAACGGTTAAACTAATCATTATTTTCATTGTGACTCCAAAGAGGCTCAGAATGACTACCAATTGCACTTTACTTTCTTCAAACAGTGAATGTTAAAAGCCCGATCTCAACTCCCACACTTTGAAGAACTCTGGTGAACTCAGCCACCTGACATTGAACTAAAAGCCTCCTGAACTCCTGCATCACTGAAAGTCTGACGCTGAAGTCAGAACACGTCAAGGTCTTGTGTGTGTTGGGAGATGCTGGCGGCATGATGTGAGGCCTTCCCAGAGGGATAATATGAGTGTGACACCAGCAGCAGCATGGCAGCCAGGCTGAGGTGAGGCCTACTGGGAGAGTAAGATGGCACTGGCGTGGCAGGTGGTCCATGGGCGCCCAAGCTGAGTGGCACTAATGCGGGCAGAGAGGGGGGGGAGGGGAGGTGGAGTCATGAACATTGGGACTATTACTGCCTCCTCTGCTCTCCATCTCCTCTCTGCCGAAAATTTACTCTCTAACCGTGTCCTGCCTTGGACTCTCATTTTAACCGCTCTCCCACGCTAGCTCTGACTTTTCAACTCCCTGCAGCACTTAGCACGCCTCTTGGTGTCTCGCTGCTCACATTTCATTATCTTTACTCTGTACGCGTTCGTCTCTCACCTCAGCCCAGCTCTCAGCTCGCAGCTCACAGACACGCTTCACTCTGGCTGCCAGGTGCCAACATCCCAGAGACCAGTGAGAGCTCGGGACTCTTAATTCTCACGTGTCTGTGTTTTAACACTTATATATGCACATGCATGTTCAGATATAGGCAGCCTGTCACAGCTGTGCAAACTAGGCCACTGAATGACGGAAGAGGATTGTCACTCTGTGTGTGTGTGTGTGTGTGTGTGTGTGTGTGTGTGTGTGTGTGTGTGTGTGTGTGCTCTGCCAGTTAACACCACCAATGTCACGCCCAGCCGCGGAGCTGAACAGCTGCCAGTGTGCCCACTTTGCAGAGGGATGGACGGCCCAGATGTTGCAGTCCAGTGGCATCCACCTCCCACTGTGTCCCTCTTTGGACACAGCTGAAGGCTCGTTGCTTATTTTTGCCCTTACAGACCCTGTTCCCTGGGCGGGGCAACAGGCCAGATCAAGCTTAATAACGGGTAAAAGGCTTGTTTGGTGCCTCTCAAACATCCAACCAGTTTAAGCAGTATCCCTGTGTAGGGATAACAACATTTCATTTTGATTGATTTTGATATCCATATTGATACTCTTGAATGATCTGAGTCCTTATCGATACAACTATAGAAACTTTTCCACTATTTTGGCAGTTATATTTGTTGGGGCCATTTTTGCCTTTATTGGATAAACAGCTGAAGAGTGACAAAAAAATGTTGGGAGGAGAGAGTAGGGGATAACATGCAGAAGAAGGCAGAGGTTGGATTCGACATTGGGACATACGGGACATAACCGCTTGGCCATCCGGTGTCCCCCTTTGCAGGAACTTCCCTGTATCATTTCCAATTCATCAAGCAGTTGTACCTGACATGTTCTTGTCTTTCTACAAAGTGTAACAGATGTGGAATAAAAACTACCATGTATAACCGGTCTCTGATATTCTGAAACGTTCCATAGGAGCTATTTGCAGACACACTTAAGAGCTCTAATGTTCTCCTCCAACCACTGACAAATGCACCACTACCACTGTACTGACAGGAAGTTACCAAAAATCCAGGTTAGTGCAATGGATAGTTTTGCTCCTGGCAAACTATCATGGCAGATATGAACCAGGCCCTGTGCAAGCTAAGTGGGTTGCATTTTAACCAATCAATTATGCATGCAGTGGAATTATTGATGGTGCAAATGTAGTGGGTTACCTGCCTACACCAGAGATGAGTGCATTGAGGGTTAACCAAGCTGAAAACATCAAGGTGTGTGTTTTTCAAACAAGGCCTGACCAAATAGTAGGAACATGTCGGCACAACTTTGGGCGGCTTTTGAGACAAGAGAGAAGCCACAAAGTGAGTTATGATATCTGACGGAGCAAGAGGAGGAAATCTGTAGGAAAGAAAATAATCAAAAGCTGCTTCCTGCGTGTCCAACGTGTACAGACCATATCATGTCAAAGTAGAATAAAATGGTGTGAAACGTGTTGACAGATTTTATGGGTTTTTAAAAAATGTGAATGTCACTTAAATAGGATGAGGCTGTTCAATATGGAGATCAGACCTTTGGTTCCTCCAATCTAGGCCTGTTTACCAAAGGTTGGGTAAAAAGTAGTTCTTCAAATTCTCAGTCCCCTATCACTCTTTTTTGATTATAGATTTTGCGTCATGATCTTTAGGGGTCATCTCTGCTTCATTTGATAATTGTAAGGCAACAGACATGTCAGTGTTGGATCTCTTTTAGTTTTGTGGATAAATCTTGGTATCAGACGATCAGAAAATGAATAGATAAAAGTTATGATAAAGCTCTGTAACATTTTCATCAGGAGTCATGTTTGTTTTTTCACCTGAGCATCAACTTATCTACACTTCAACTGACCTCCATGTGACATTTCACTCATTACCAGGTAAATTCAATCACTTGTCTGCATGTCACCGTCTTATTTACAAACTGAATGTCACACAGTGATTTATTGGTTAAGGTGGAGCCTGACCTGAGAGAGCCACTCTTCGTCCTCCTGGCCGCTGTGATCCGACGCCAGGCTGTCTGACGACTCGTGACGTGTGATTGGTCCTGGGCTTCCTGGAGGCATCGCTGAGAGAACGCACACACAGAAATAAATGATGAGTTGATGTGGCACAGAATGATGACTTCTGATATTTTGACACTGATCATTTTTTGTTGCCATCATGAGTTTCAAACCAGAAAGGTTCTTAAAAAAAGTCTCCTAAATTCAAGTATTCAGTGTTTCCTACATTTTTGATATGCTTGAAATGTGTAAAAACCTCCAATGTCATAAAATATGACAGTGGTGCAGCTTTAAGAGAGAAATGTCAGTGAGTTAAGGCTGTCAGAGCAGTCAAAGCAGGCCAGTCAATCCCATATAACCATTAACTATTAACTTAAATCAGCCCGTGAAGGAAAATGGTAACTGACAACTAGTTTATTAAAGTGTGTTAGAGTCATTAGACTTTAACTGATATGCTCTTTGACAGTCGATACCAATACATGAGGGCTGGAGAAAGTGGCAGTAGTTATTTCAGGAACAGGTCATAGTTTGCACAAACAAAAACTGTTGAGAATTATTTTTATTTTTTTTGTCTCACTTGGGCATATTGTGCGTGCCAGTGTGTGAGAGAAAAGCAAGTGTAGGGTAAAGTGAGTAAGAGAGAGCGAGAGAGAGAGAGAGTCCGAGGGACAGATGGAGTTCTCGCAGGCTTGAATAAGCAAGCGTGGAGAATGAGGCCTAATGTGTAGAATCAGTCCTCTCTCTGTCTCCCCACCTCGGGCATGAAGCTTGTTTAACACAGAACAGGCTAATAAACTTGTCAGGTCCACATCTGGAGCACAGGAGGGGCTCCCGTCTTCATCACACTCACTCTCTCACACACACACACACACACACACACACACACACACACACACACACACACACACACTTAAACACACGTGCCAGGTGTTCATACAGCCCTGATGGAGGTGGTTTGGTGTTTGACGCCTCTGTTACAAACGTCACATCAAACCCCCACCTTCACATTACTCACTATATACACCTGATTCTGGAGTGCACCTCACTGTGTTTAGAAATGTGGAAGTAGAAAGGAGGAGCAACAAGGACTGCAGAAGCTTAAACATGCAATACAAGAAAAAACTAACAAAAAGGCATCAGACAAAGTTGGGAATTATGATTATAAATTAGAGGTTCTTCATTTAACAGGAGAGAAATGTATGAAATATAAGTTACATTTTTTGAAAATAATTGCCATTATTAAAACATCCTTTAGCATGACACAGGTTGGACTGAATGAAAGCAGAGTACAGAAAAAATGGGAAAAGAAAAAGAAGAAATGATATCCTGATATTTAAATGCATGATGCATATCTAATAGCATTTCTATTGACCACACTTTGACATCAGGTAGTCAAAAAAAATGTTACACTTTGATGAATTTTCAATACCACATCTTTTAAAACGATGCAATCTGTTATTTTAATGAGTGAAAGTGTCCAAAAGTTAAGTTTTTAAAGAAGCTTTAAAAAAAATAAAATAAAGATCTTCAGTTAAATTTTCAACTCAAACTGTCCTGAGAGATAGAGATAGAGATAGAGAGAGAGAGAGAGAGAGAGAGATACAGAGAGAGATACAGAGAGAGCGGCTCTGCTCCGTTCAGATTCACAGGTTGGCAAACACTGACCCTTCTCACGTCCTGTTGGCATCTCTTAAAGACAAAAAAGTTAAATGTCTGTTTCTTATGAAGACACAGAGCGGAAGACGTGACCGCAGAGGAGAAACTGTCTCAATTGCACAAATACTCTTGGCCCCGGCACTCTTCCATGTGTTTGAGAAATTTCAACAGTGTGGAGGAGTTCTTGCACCTTTTGTTAATTAAAATCAAGAGATTACACAATATGTGCCTGGGACTTTTATCATTGTTTCCATGGTATCAAAATTGTTTGATTTTTACAAGTATCATCAAAAATGGTAATGCCTGGTATCATGACAACCCTCAATTTGACTTATAAGGTTCGACACAGCAACCTGATGTGTCTGGAAAATGACCAAACAGCCTAATAATGTAGTCCTTTATTTGACTTGTTTAAATTATTATAACTGTGATTAAGGTGATTAATTGACTCACGTATGTAATTTGAAGCAGAAAGGGTCTAAAATACACAATCACAGTAAAGTCTGCCAGCATATTGTCAGTCAGTGAGCTGAACAGAGAGTCGGATGCACTTTCTGCAGAAACCAACGCTGTAACCACAAAACAACAGAAGTTAAAGTTCCCAGTTATTTAAATAAGTGTTAGAAATAAGGGGGAGACCTCTGTGGATAAAGGAGCTCGTGGTGAAACACTGGGATGAAGAACTTCAAAGGGTCATTTTAAAACAATGTTTATAAAGTTGGCAGCCTGACATGCTGTTGTTCCTGCAACAGATCATCCAAAAAACAAAAGAGCAGAAATACCAGCCGAGTGTGTTTTTAATGCGTTTTAAGGAGCTGCCCCATTAAAGAAAATCTGGATAAAACATAAAGTACCAGCATGGAAAGACACCACTAGTTGTGAGTGGAAAACTATCTTTCTAATCAGGGTTCACACATATTTGCTCAACCCACAAATATGGTGCGGAGGGAGTGCAAGCAAGAGAAAGTGAGGCAGAGAACGGTTCTCATGCCGTTTCTAAAAATCAAAGACAGAAGAACAAAGCCTGTGTTGTGTTACTTATTAAACAAAATCACAACTCCCTCACTTCCTCCCACTGCCTTCACTCCCACTGCTCCCACTCTCTCTCCTTGCTCTCTGACCCTTGGGGCCAATAGCTGTTCTCTAATTAATTATTGATGTTCTGAAGCAGTTGGTGGACTGGCTGGATCGAGTTTCCTGTGTGTGTAGGTTTGTGAGTGTGTGTACGTGTGTGTGTGTGTTTGTGTGTGGGAGGGACTTCCACTGGCCGGAGTCACAGCCAGGCTCCGGTGTAGAAAGCTAGTGGTCATCCCCACGGGTCAAGCAAAGAGACAAAGAGGCATCCCCCTCCTCTGTGCGTGAGTGTGTGTGTTAGTCAGAGTGCACGTCAGGAGCCAGACTGACCCCGGCAGTTACAGTCATATCTACTCGTCTTTAGTGTCCGGCCAGCCAGACACTCGGCCTTCTGCTTTTACTGCGCTCATTACTGGCTCTTAAGAGACAGAGAGTCAATGCAATTTCACAGACGGCTAATATTTTAAGTGCAAACTTATTGCAACAGAGTCTGAATGTATGGCTACATGCACAGTTGTTATTGACAGTTTTAAGAAACATAAGAGAATAAGAAATGTGTCCCTACTGAGAAATTCTCATTTCAAAGAACACATTTTAATGTATGATGTATGTTGACCTACTCTTGATGTAAGATGTAGGAGAGATATACTTTGATCCCATTCTTCAGTGCCATTTGTGGTCACTGTTATGAATATTTGGACAATTTCTGATAAAACTCAGACACAGCATGACCGAGAACATACATTTGATTGTAAGCCTTTCGCATGCTTATGACAATAAAGTGCAGCTAATCAGATTTTTAAAAATAAGAATAATAATCCATGAATTTCAAGGTTTGTGTGATGTCAAAACAGGACACAGCAAATTTGGTATTATTATTATTATACAGTATTATTTTTACAAAAAATGAGTGTTATTATCTTGCATTGTAGCAGTCACTTGGTAAACCATACAGCTATAATGTTCCAATGACTTTTATTACAACAATTTGTGTATACTCTGTTAAAGGCTGACCTTTGTCATTTTACATCGCAGCCAAGCTTAAGCTAGTTTTTTTTTTTCTCTACATCTGATAAGCAAACGTATATGGACTGAGACTTATGCCCGTACTCTGCGTTCATACTGTCCATATTTCTACCATGCCATCAGAAATCAGGGGGCAGTGTGGAGCGGTGTAGCCAACAGTTCAAGCCAGACCACTAAAACACAACGAAGAAGAATTCTTTGGAAAATGGCAAACTTTTTGAGGAAAGGTTGTGCAAGTTGGTTACGAACAATAAACATATTATGTTAACTCAGTCGGGACAGACACGTACAGCAGAAGAGCTGGGTGGAGATCAGATTGGAAAAGAATGTCAGGTTACGGCAATGAGAGAGAGAGAGGAGTGGTCAATGTGAGACCACTCCCTCTAGTGGTTGCACTTATTTGCCGTCCATCCCAACGTATAGGACACGTGGGAGTATATGGCTCGTAACAGTTATAACATTTTAAACATAAGTATCTATTTTCATACATAAAGGAAACAAAAAAATGCCTTAAACCTTCTGAAAGCAAACATCTAAGTTTTGGATTTTATGTATGATTTTTTTCCCTTGCTTTGAGACTTTTTCTTCTGCCTGTTAATTGAACATTTTCTGCAAAAGAACAAATTTTTGGACTCCGTTGACTTGCCATAGCAGGGAAATGTATTTCCCAATTAGTAATCTTGGGTCCTTCTCTTTATAACCCTGATGATTCTGCATTTTCATACCCACACAAGCAGAAAAAACAAGCTTGCCCACACCGTCCAGGAACAGAGTCGTCTGTGTCAAAGTCTTTATTGACTGTGGAGAGAGGAGGTGTTGTGCTGGGCTGAGGTCCGGTAGCCGGTGGCCTGTTAGCCAGAGCAGTGAAGCAGGGAGTCAGAACAAGAACAAAGGCAGCCTGGGTATTGATGTAGCCCGACCTCCCGGGGCCTTGGGCCAGGGGCCGGACAGGCCGATCTCCAGGGAGAGATAAGGGGCTAACAATCTGATGGATCTGGAGAGCTGGCTGCACAGTGCACAGTCGTCTTGTCTGGACTGTTTGCTCTGTTCACCTTTATCTCTTTAATTTTTTTTAAAGATTAATTTTGTTTGTCCTTTATTTTTCCTTTGACCTGTCTCGCTTGGTTGCCAGACATTTCACTTGCTCAGCTCCCTCGCCAGCGCTCTACCTGTCTCTCTTCTCACTTTCCTCTCTTCTCGCTTTCCTCTTGCTCTGGCAGATAGATGCTGGCACGCTGACAGACTGGGATAGCTTAGTCATTATGTATCATTCAAGGCGTATTTGACTGACAGCTCCCTCATTCAGCCAGCGCTACACTTACCCCATCCTTTCTCTGCCTCTCTTTGATTACTGACCCAGTGATGGCGCCATGGTTTCTCTTTACCAAACGCCTGATGCTCCAAAGCCTTCACTCTGGCCCCTCTCTCGGAGCAATTAGATCTATTGACGAGGCAACTGTGGCTGGCCTGTCATGGGCCTCAAAGTCCCAAGAGAGCAGCCGAGCCAGCCAGTCAGTCAGTCTCCACAATTAGCACATTATATGACAGGTAAGGAGGGGAGGGCCGCGGCCAAAAAGCATAGCCTCTGTTACGCCGCCATCACCAGGCTCAGCGGAGCCAGCCAGAAATCCAGGTGGTAAATTATTCACCGGTTTGTTTGCATCAGAGCAACTCTGCGGTGAGGGGAGGAGGTGTTAGAAAACAGACTGCGGACAGCTAGATAAATATTACTCTGACAAAAATCATAGCAGGAAAAATCTACCTTCAAATGCAAGTAATGAGGGTTGGGAAACCTCACATTCATCAAAGTATAAAGCCTGTTATGATAGGGATTAGAGCAGTCTTTCTGTTATTTCCCAGCTCCAACACCTTAAACAAAAAGAAAAAGGGGCCCATTGACACTCACACAAAGGTGCACAGACATGAATCCTGTGGTTCCGCCTACAGGATTCCCTAAACACTTAAAACTTGGCTTCACACTGCTTTAATAAAGCCAGATCATACTACAGTATCTCCTCTGTTTGTGAGTACACTGTATAATGTCTTTCTCCTTCTTATCTCTCCAAGGCGGTGCTGCATGTTGCCGTCCTCTGCTAGCCTGAGTGCTGCCAATAGCTGCTCCAGATGGACAGGTGGAGATAGTGACCATGAAGTGGCGCCACCGCTGCCTTTTATCATCCCGTCCTGGAGGCTCCGGTCTGGCCTGACCCCGGCCCTTCCTCTCCCCTTCCTATTCCATTCCCTGCATGCTGCATTTTTAATCAGCCTGGGTCATCCAATATAGAGCCACGAGACCGGAGAGCACGGCCTGTCAATCAAGCGCTGCCACCTCTTTGTTTGCACCACCTTTTTAGAGACGCTGTTTTTGTTGGACAATTAGCTGAAGGGGATATTTTTACACATTCCTTATCAACACTTCAGTGCTTTAATTTCTTGTTGAATAGTAAAAAACTTTATTCGTCTTGTGTCCTCTCTTGGAATGGCTGTATCGGCAATTTAAATTAGACTTAGATGCAAGAATTTGTTCTGCAAGTAAGCACGCTGTCTTTTTCAGTTCCCTTTGCAGCTGCATGATCTTTATGCTCAGCAAGAGGCAGCTGGACGAGGGGCGTATGGCTGTGTTGTAATTCATCCTAAGGTCAAATTGACTCCTTCTCCTGGATCACTTCTCCGCTGAGCTGCCAAGCCCTGGAGGAAACAGCGGAGGAGAGGGGCTGGCAGGGGGGACGCCTGCTGAGAAACAGGATGTTGAGAGTCTGCGCTCGGGTGCAAAGCGTAGAAATGGAAGGTGGCGTTCCAAGAGCAGCTCAGTCGGTGTCGGTGGTGTATAGGACCCTGACCCCGAGGGAAAATGGCAGGAGAACAAGAAGTGGGTAGAGGGCTGAACAATTATGTTTATAGCGTCTTGACCTCATATTGGTTCACACTCGGTTGGTTTGGGGAATAGAAGAGCCACGGCGGTGTTAGCTGGCTATTGTTAATTGGATGTAAATGTTAATGCAATGAATCTCTCTCATTATGCAGCACTTCCACTGCCCATTCTGGCAGAGAGAATGGTGGAAAAAGCTGACGCCCGCGCCCGTCACCCCAACGTGTCCTCATCGCTCTGACACTAGGAGAGACCATTAGCACTAATTTGAGAAAATATCCTACCAGTTAGACCTGGAGCGCTACAGAAGTCAACGAGACGAGTGCAGAGATTAGGGTAAACACAGCCACCACTTGCCCTGGAGCAGCCGCAAGAGCTAATTACAGATTTTGTGTGTTTATAATTATGGAGTAGCTCAAAACGCCAGCCTATTCCAGGGGGTGGATTGATTCCGTGTGTGGCCATCCATGTGCACTTGCATTGGCTTTTTCCGAATTGGCCTTTCAGAGGGTAACCTAAAGTGCTCACTGCTCTGTACTTGTTATTGAATTAAAGAGAGTTTAGGGTGTCAGCTAATTGGTCAGAGTGCAGCATCTCATAGCATTGTGCTGGTACCCTGGAGCGGGCGTGTAGTGTGGCAGGCAAAGACAGACTCAAGGCGCAGAACAGAAAAAGTCTGATTACTCAGAGGATATGAAATGGTAAATGTGGGAGTGTCTTTGTCCGAACTCTTTGACAAAGGAAATGTTATGGCTGCTGACTGGAAAGCACTTTCCTCAGCATGTGGCAGCAATAAAAGGGCCGAGGAGTGGCTTTCAACACAGTCAACATGAAAAAGTCAGCAGGGATTAGGGGTCACCCCCTTGTCTAATAATGCATACAGTACACAGAAAACATGTATGGTTGTATTAGCCTGTATTGGCAAAACACACACAGACCTACTATCTATAATGCATACATGTTATAGAAAAACATGATGCAGTTCAGGTCGGTCCTCCAACAGAATCAACGCCATACATACCTCAACTTCTCTTTTCATATCAAAACACTTCTTTTTGCAAGTAACAATTCTCCAAGATAATTCAACAATGGTGTATTACTCCAGATTCAATTTAATACTCCTCCTCTTGTATTACATTTGGAGTTAGTATTTTTTTTAAAAACAGCAATTGGTGAAAAATGTCAGCAAGTAATCACAATTGAAAGCCAACAAAAACTTAAGATAATGAGAGAACAATAATTTGCAGAAGTGATAGATGAATTTGAAAAAGTAAGTAATCTATTGGGGCAATTCCAAAACGTTTTGCACTCATTAGACATTTAGACCCTAAAATGTAATATGCCATCATAATAATAAGCCAAATTATTGTTGGATTTTTTTATGCAACAGAAAGTGTGCTTCTGTTCTTATTATGTGATATGAGGCCATACATGAAGTTTTTTTTTTGCAGCGATGTATACTGCTGTTTTCCACATTGTCGTTTTTTTATTTTAAAAAAAGTTAAACCTTATTGACTTTGAAATAATGAAACCACCCCAGGTCTGCACTTTATTTCTCTGATGCTCATAGGTGATTTAAAGGCAGTTGAAAAGGAAATGTTTGCACAGAAATGTCATACTATATGAGGACTAATCTAAACAAATGTACACTCGATGAGGTACCATGAACATGATCTTAAAGCCCCCATTATTGTTTGCTTGTGGTATCATAATGTTTCCTTATTATCAGTAACTCAATGAGCTGAAACCTGAAACACATGTTCACTTCAAATCGAGCTGCCTTGAGTGCATCTGCATTGATTTACATCTTTAAACAGACTTAATATGCATTTATGCTTCCCCAGTATGAAACTTTGCATTTTTACAAAAACACAACGTGATACTATGAATGAACCAAAGAACACAAAAAGAAGGAAAGAAAAAGATTTGTGTAAGACTTACCAGCCAGGAGACACTGATAGTACTGCACCAGGTCTGAGGCCAACACCAAGGGGTGGTTGGAGTTGAAGGGTGGCTGCAGCTCGTTCCACTGTGGTGTTCTGCTCCAAAAAACAAGAATAAATAAATGATAAACCAACCGTGAAACTGACCAAATCGAGACCCTTTTTTCGACAAGTGGTCAACACAGTATTACCTGGCCAGAGTCCAGCAGGCCCTGGGACAGGTGCTGAGCTCCAAAGGTGTGTCATCGCTGATCTTTTGAGCAGTGCTGAGAGGCCGAGGCTCCAAGACATGCTCCACTAAGTTACCATAGCAACTCAAGATGTACAATGAGTCCACGACCGACTGCCTGGATTGATCTGGGAAGGAACATGTCGGGAGAGATGTTTGTACTTTGACAAGATTAAAACAAAAACTGTTATCAAAAGCACCTGTGGGAGAGATCTTACCTTTCTCCCGTTTCATGTTGGAATTGCTGATGAACCAGGAGCGAGACGAGGCAAAGATGGCGGCCACGCAGAACTCTCCTCCGCTGGACTTGCTCGGGGAGATCTGCGGCGGGGGTTTTGCTTTGCTTCAGGAGGGAAAGGAGCACAATGTTCAGACAGAAAAGTAGAGGAAGAACTGAACTTTTCAGTAGTATCAGTGGTAGCAGTAATCTCCTCATCAATGGCCTTCTTGTATTCATTTCCAACATCATCGTTACTAATTTATCTACTATTTTATTGACAATATTATGGAATACAAAGCACCTTTCAGAAGAAGTATGGACATTTAAAGAGTGTGATTCATGGAAGATTACAACAAGAATCTGACAAGAGGTGATGACTGTCAACAGTAAAACACAAGAAATACACCTTGGAGGAGAGTATAATATAAACCAACACATCTGTGAACAGGGATCACATACTTTATATACGTGCTTTGCATGCAAGGAGCAAAGCAAGGGGGGGAATTCAAATGACTGCAAACAAAACATTCACCTCTGCAGAGAATGAAGAGCAAATACAATCCTGCTCCACCACAAATGTTGATATAGAACTACAAAATGCCCAATTGCTGGATTGTAACGTTTATACAACCCGGCCATCATCCGAGATATTTGTTGGGTGAAATAGTGAGTTATGTGACAGAGTATCCATACAGAAGAACGTGTGGTCCCTCCATAAGACAAATACTGCCTCTGTGTCGTAGGTTTTAATCATCTCTAGCTTTCCTCTTGTGCAGTATTTTGCCATATCAACCACAGATCAGTAGCATGAATCAGTAAAAACAGTGTTTGTCTTTGTGTGAGCTTTCTGTGCCTGCATCTAATGTCTGTGCTTTTTCTAATCTTTGATTGTGAAGCACTTTGTGACGTCTGCTCTTGAAAGGTGCTGTATAAACAAACTTGACTTGAAAAAATATTGTCTTTACTTTTATTCTCAAACATATCCATAAGAATAGGAATTCAATTGACTGAGTTTTTTAGTTTAAGCCGAGTTTTCACTTCGACTTTACCCAGAATCTTTTCCTGCCAGCATCCTAGTAAGGCTTCTGTGCAAAGTTGGAGTGAGCCAATGTGAGAACGCAGCAGGTAATAATCAGGAAAATTCACCACAAGTGAGTGGTAGGGGTCTATATCTTGCAAACCGTAAATGATATGGGCATGATCACCTTTGTCTGCCACTTCTGGGTCGTTCTACTTACATCATGTACCTCCCACCTCCCCTCCTGTCTGACAGTAACTGACTCCCACTGTGAGCTGTATGTCTGAACAACCAACCCAGGAAGATTTTAGGGGGCGGCATGCCTGACATTTTTGGGACATTTTCAGGAGTGCATACTTGACAGAGAGAATGGCTTTAATGATTAATTTTATTTTAAGGAAATTAAAAGCCATGAATGTTCCCTAAATGACATGCCTGTCTCAATAAATGGCATGGACCAATAAACCTTGCAATCTCACTGAGGAGACAGCAAGGATTTTTTTAGAAGGAAAAAATAATCTGCCGAATACAGCATCCAAGTCCTCTTCTCTGGCTGTCTCACTTCATGTTGGCCACAGAAGAGAATGTATTGGTAGTTCTCGGATTATTCAGTATGTCAGGACTGTTAGAGGAGAATCGGACACAGAAAGAGGTTTCAGCTGTAGCGGTGCGCCCCATATGGAAATGATCAGAGAACAGTAGCGAGGTCTGGTATTATTGTCCAGCTTTATAACCAACCTGGACAGTAAAAAACGGTCACAGCCGATCAGGCACAAGGTGGACTAAGGGTTCGAAGACTCACTGCGGGGTCACACCCTCCCAGAGGGAGGCTCAGCCTTGACCTCTGGAAACCAGGCTGGAGTGGAAGTAACACACATGCTTTAGTCCTCACTTATTTGTTGTGAAAAAGAGCTAAAGAGACAAACTGTTGCTACTTCATTTGTCTATGTGTTGAAAGACGGCAGAAAGGTTTATGTTTCCCTGAATATTTGAACCATAAAAGCTGGGGATACTGATATAATTTACACACTTGTTGGTTATGCATTTCATTTTTTAAGAGCTGTGGACAGGCTCACTTGATTTTAGCTCACTTTGACATACAAGCTGCAGATCCACTTTTGAAGATTTTGGTTGAAATTGTCTTTAGGTCCTGACAGAAATTAATAACTCATGTGCTCTGAAAAAGGAACGAAGGAAATCCGTCATCTGTATCAGTTGTAAGCTGTAAAAACTTCGACCAATGTCTGCCAAGAAATACCAATCTGATGAACCAATCAGACGCCTCCCTGTCTCCCTGCTCGTTCTCTACTTCTTGTGTGCACGAGCCCACACTCAAAGCTCGTCATCAATGACAGAGTTTATACTGTGAGTTTGTCGTTGGCCGTTGTGAGTAGTGAAATAGTCACGTTGTTTAAGTTTAGTGCTAACTTACCACTAAATGAGAAATGTAATGACTTTTAAACTAAAAACTATGTGGGTAGGCTGCAGTTCAACAGTAATGCTTGTCGAGGGATACTTCTTGTCCAGTAGTTTAGCTAAGTTTCTAAGAAACAGGTGCTGAAAGACCTATAGCTGGTAAAACTCTCTTTCAGTTGCCTCCCTTCAGACTGTCAGCACCTCATAAATTACTCCCTGGATGCACAGATATGTTGATGTCTTTGTTTGGCTAACACCGTGTGAAAGAGGGATCAGAAAAAAGGAAGTGGTGAAGGTAGTCCGAAGAAAGGCCTCTGGACAAGTTTCATAGCTTGTATTTATTAGTGCTGGGTCAAGGGGAGAAGGCTGAATAACCAAATATCCAGAGTAAGCCCTGTCTGTGAAAGGAAGATGGAGGGGGGAGATAAAGTCACACTCAGGATATTGCTTTGGCTAAGACCAGGGTGCCCTTGTCTACTCCTCCAAGCTCTTCCTCAGGCCTATTCATTTGCCAGTGTGAGGAGAGGATAAAGAATTTAACAAACAGATCCAGTGAGCGATCTACTGGAAACCTTTTTTTTCCCCCAGTGCTTTTACAACTTTCTTCTGCATTGCAATATCTACAATCCTGGAGGGGGGTTGGGGAAATCCAAAATCAAGGACAGTGGGAAGACAAGGCACACAAATGTCTTTTAAACTTTTAGGAAACCTCCTGTGACCAATGACTGAATCTGCCAACAAGCTAGTGAAATGCTACGCTCACAGGAGAAACAATGGAAGACATCACATAACTTTCCTCCATTGCTTAAAGGAAGGGAAAGTATTCCTGAGTTCTGCAAAGTTAATCTCCTTCCTTAGTCAGGTAATCCATGTCGAAATGTTCCATCTTGGGTCATCGGATAGCCTAGCGGTTTTGTTGCATACCCCATGTACAGAGGCTACAGTCCTTGTTGCAGCGACCATGGGTTTGAATCTGACCTCGGCCTTTTGCTGCATATCATCCACCAGTCTCTCCTCCAAACATTCCCTGTCTCTCTTCAGCTGTCCTATCCAATACAGGCAAAAAAAAAAAAATCTAAAAAATCTATTTTCATTGCTTCAGTGGTTGACTGGTTTCAATGCTGACCGAAATAAACCACAAAGAAACTTATACGCACTACAATATTCAACATTAACAATAAAATAAAAAATGGTGTATTGTCTTTGAGAGAGAATGACAAGACAGAGTGGAAGTACTGACAAGAGACAGTAGAGATTTGGAACCATTAGGAAAGGATGGACTAGTCTAGTTTATACCTGCACAGAGTTTACACCGAACACACAGATCCAGTCTAAGGGCACGTGGAGGTTGAAGGATATAAATGTCATTACATTATTTTAAATCCTCCTTTTCCTCTAGATCTCACTTGAAGAGGCTCAAAATTGTTGATGTTTCTGCTTTTATGTCAGTGAAGCAGCGCAAAAGGACCAAATTCAGATTTCCATTCAGAGGATAATCATTTTATGTCGTGGATCGGTGGTGGTGGTGGGGATGGTTCAGTGAATGTCACCAATATGTAACCCAATATCAATAAATCATGAAATATAAATACAGAGAGATGGACCTGGAATCAGGCGGGAGGGAACGTCAAGAAACAAACAGCACATCTTTTTTTTTTTCTCTCTCTGCTCGCTTTTCTTTTTGCAGGGAGTGGAATCCATTTTCTTTGCAACTTTAATCCACTGAAGACTACTCACATGTCATTTCCACTTTTAATTTAACAAATGAGGACTCTTGACTGAGCTAATAGCTTTTCCTCAAGGGCATAATTCAATCTGCGACATCAACCATCAAAGTCCCTTCGCATTACTATGTCCGGGGTTAACGTGAGGCGCCTCCGAGGGGGGTTGGGGAGTCCGGTGGCAGCTTACATTTATTTCCGAGGCCCCTCGCAGTAAACAAATATGATAGAGCTCACATGAGCCGGCAAACCAGCGACAAAGAGCTGCACGGCTGTCGTAGCTCTGATTCTGGGCCACAAGGATCATCCAAAGAAAAGAGCCAGCATGAGGAGGACGAGGAAGGAAGAGAGAGAGAGAGAGAGAGAGAGAGAGAGAGAGAGAGAGAGAGAGAGAGGGCAGTCATGTGGAGGACACATCCTTCAACGTCACGTTTATTATTTTACAATAGCCCTCAGAAAAAAGGCAGCCTTGGGCTGTATTGAACACAGAACTAATGACGACCACAGGAGGAAACTTCAGTGAACATTGGAGAATGGGCATTAAATGTTCGAGACATTGAACAACTGTGATCCATACAAGCCGTGGAAACTTATTAACTGTCTGAAAAGAGAGCTAATGCTGGGACCACTGTAAACATATTCCTGCTTACATAGATCTTAAAACAATACCAGAATAGAATATGACTTTATTTGTTTTGGAACAGAAAGCTAATGCACATATTGTAAACATCTTGAAAATGCACAAGCGACGGGACGACAATGAATAGGGAAGATTCTTGTTTGCATGAAACTATTTCAATAAATAGAAAATAGAAAAAAACAACAGCTAGAAAATAACTTGCATAACTTTTAGGTCTGATAGGTTTAGAGATATGAAGCATAGAAGACATGACATCACAACAAGCACAAATACTAATGCAGACAATGCATTTATAAAAAATGTTAAACAATCAAAAGGCCTTTGCGTTTTGTTCAAATAAATTAAAATTCTCCCCACCACCCCAAGTACAGTGATATTTACATCTTGAGTGTTAAGAAATATTCTGCATGATTCCCAATGTCTATTTTGTTGTTTCAGATATTAAAGTTTCTAGGAATCTGAAGCATTTGGAGAAATGTGGAGAATAAGCAGAAATACCAAAGTTTGAATCCAAGAGTCTTTAAAGCAAGATAGTGCAAATAATAACATATACTTGTGTAAGTTTTATTTGATCAAAAATGTGTTGTTTAAAATACAAACGTAAAATGGAAATCTGAGAGCGCATGATGAAGCTCAAGGTATCCTGCAAAAGGAAACAAAGGAGGGCTCTGTTTCTCAAATGTGTACCTTAACTGGGTCCCACTGAGCTTTTAGAGGCTGAAAGCTGAAGCAGAAATTGGTGAATGAACTGTCATAGCTCGCGTCTCGAGACATACGCTGTTAGAGAAACAATATAGGTTCAACTAGCTCCAATTCGAGCGGAAGGCAGTTATTGTGAGGGTCAAGATTCCAATGCTAATGATGTGTACCTTTGAAAAGTATACGCTCTGAAATCACTAAGGGCCTGGATTAAGCGGGAGGTGGATGAAGACAGAGAGGAGGGGGGGGGGGGGGGCTTCAATTAAAAAGTATGAGTGACTGCCCACAACAAAAGACGAAACCCAAGACTCGGGGAAGGCACCACATGCTATTCATTTTCTAAAGTGAGTGGAGTCAACAGGGAGGAGCTGCAGAGCCAGGAAGGGAAAAGTTCACTTCACTGAGTCACTCAATCATCCCTCCATAAGTGACTCTGTCATAATGGGGCTTCTTTTTAAAAGCCTGTAAGCATCTGATTTCATGACATAGCGTTGACAAGAAACTTGGTTTCACCCCCCCCCCCTCACCCCGCAAGAACAAAATCCTTGAATGGGAAGATGCTGTGCCCTCTAACGTTTGATTTTCACTGAACTGCATTCAAAATGATATAGTGAAACATTTCGGTTTATGAGTTTGGAAACTTAAAGAAGTAACTGGTGATCTTTGTGTCTTTCTGTCAACGTCATCTTTTACTTAAGTTGTGCTCATGGTTGCGTACGTAATGTTTGCTTCATGATCAAAATGCAGATTGCAAAAAATCAAAATCACTGCCAATTCAACACAATTGTTAACTCTAGACACTTTACAAAAAGCAGGTAAAAGACCTTACTCATTGCTATATTACAAAGACCCAGATTTGAATGTTGTTTGTTTGACGCTGGCTGTGTAAACTACACTGGGTCTATTTATTTTTTATCATAAAACCACCTCAGTCTTAAGGCTCATAGGGAGATTGGTGAGAGTCCTCTATGGAACAATGAGCAGAAAGACTTTGAAATGCTGGGGCGCTGATGGCAGAGTTGTTGGTGCGACCCAGGTGTGGTCCTCCGGGCGGGCAGCCCGGGTTCAAATCCTACCTGTGGCTCCTTTCCCTCAAGTCATTCCCCACTCTCTCTCTCCCTACGTTCCCAATCTATCCACTGTCCCATATCTAAAATGAAGGCAAAAAAAGCTCCAAAATAAATCTTTAAAAAGAAATTAAAAATGAAATGATCTGTAGATCTGAGAGATATTTAAAGCATCTGAGAATAAATCCTCTGTTGGTCCTTCCTTTGAACAACCTCCTGCACATCACACACAGTCATTTGGCTTTTTTTTTTTTGACTACATAATTATTGATAAGTGCAGCTTTACATTTGGTTAAACAGTTTGAAATAAACACATCTTGAGTGAAAATAGAAATTACTCACATTTCCATACCAGCACAACACACAGTTCACAATAATACCAGAGTATGACATGGCACAATTACTGCGTGCAGAAACACATTGGCCAGGGAGGAAATGCAATCGGAGGGAGCTAAAAAAAAAGAAAGAAATCTGAACATGTGTTTAACACAAAGGTGTTATATTTGTAAAAATTAAATAAAATGTTGGGTTAAACAAAGCCAAAGTAAAATGTAATTTACCATAATGAAACATATCTCCTGCACTACACCCTGTGAATCAATATTAAAGCATGCATGCTTTTTGTTTGCACCTATCAAAAAATATATCTATCTCATATTAATATTTATTATATTGCCATTTTTTTCTGGTAAAATAAGATATATGCAAAACTCCACCCATTACAAATTAAAGGCTTTGCAAAAAAAACAGAACTGAAAAAAAAAAAAAGCCGATGACAAAATAAAAAACACTCCTCTTGGGGATTTTCCCCCCTGGAGGAATGAGTGCACAAACTCTGAGGAATGTGTTGAAAGTAAACCAGGAAACAAATGAGAGGTAAAGGAGGCGGGTGGTGAAGCTGTGGCGGAGGATACAGTTGCATGCTGCCGAGGGGAAAAGTTAAAAACTCACCATGGAGTTTTAATGGCAAAACATCCCGCCCCAAAGAGGTAGGGTCTTCATGAGAGGGGGGGGGGGGGGGGGGGGGGGGTGGTGAAGAGGGTGGGGGGAGGAGGGTGAAGGGGGGGGGGGGGATACAGAGATAGACGGAAAAAGCATTATTAAACTAGCACACTTGAGCAAACACACTTTTCACATTATATACTTTCTGACGTGTCTGTTTAAGTGCACGACACATCGGAGGCAGGAAGCCGAACGTCTGTGCGCTAAGATGGATTTGAAAACCTGCGGGACGGCTCGATGACTCATCTGCTCAAGCTGCTCCGTAAAGTGTGATACCATAGATTTGGCAGATGCAGCATGTCCACAGACTTTGTTCTTTTTTTTCTTCTTCAGACATCTGTCATGTTTTCTTTTCTTATTTCTCCCTCGCTTTAAAGAGAAATGGCTGCATTTTGCACAAACATGGAGGTCTGAATCCAACCGTGTAAATACAGCACGGAGAGAAGAAAACGATGGGAAACGCTTGTGATTGTTGAGATTGAGAAAGAAGAGTTCATCCGTTTTGTATAATAGCTGGGGACACCAATAAAACTAACAGCGCTCGGGCATTGTTGAGACAAGCAGTTGTGTGTTTGCATGTGCCATCTTTTTTTAGTGCAAGTGTGTATTTATGGCCACGCATTGTCTTGTGAACGCGCCTGTTTGGATGCAAGGGTGTGGGCAAATGTGTATCCACTGTGATTATGTTAACAAGAACACAGTGTGTGTGTGTAAGAGTCATCCAGAGTGTCTTTTGCAGGGTGTATTTCTGTCAGTTTGTGCGTGTTTCTAATGTTTACAAGACATTAGGAGTGGGAGTGTGTTCCTGTGTTTATCCTGCATGTCCAGAGATAGTGACAGAGCTCCGTAAACAGTTTACAGTAAATAAGCCTTTTCCCTGCAGCAATAAAGGTCCGATGAGACTGAACTCTGTCCCCCGCTAGCCAACCTCCTCGAGTCATGAAAAAACAGAATCCCCGGCCAAGTAAAGCACTCTGCAGCACTTCTTTATTTTATCGCTTTCGCCGCATCCGTCCGGGGCCCTCCCAACGATAGCACACAGTTTTCAATTAGTCTTGGTACATGGATGTGTAGAAAAATGTGACTCCAGGGGGGACGGGGAGAGAAACAATTTGCCCCGAGATGTCTCACTCCTGGAGCGCAAGTTGACAAATGAACATGCTGTTTGGTGTAATGGAGGCCCCTGGTAAACTGCCACTTATCAAAGAGTTGCAGAGGAGGTGGGGGGGGGGGGGGGGGGGGTGAATGGTCTCTATCAGGCCTGCTGAGCCCCCCCGCTCTGGGCCTCCAGCTGGGTAAATGGATGGACACCAGTGGGAGAGTGATGGGCGAATCGGGGGAGGTCTCAATGGGGGTAAGGCCAAGTGGGCTTTGGGGTTTGACAAGATGCTGCTTTGAATTTTTCTCCTCTTGGACTTATTGTTGGTTCCATTTATTGTTTGAAGAAAGTTTAAACACTGGGAACTTTCTGGCTTTTTGAGGCCTCCATTTAAATTCTGCTTAGATGTCACCTTGGTTTTTTCAGTTTAATTGTTACAGTAACAAAAGTCCAATTATTCTTATTATTAATAAGTTTTCTTTCCAATGAGGCCTTCAAGAGTCAGCAGCCAGTTTACTGTTCTTGAGAAATGTAACTTTCTCAGAAACCAGTCAATAAAGAGTTGCTGTAATCTAAGCAGCTGGTAAAAGAATCATGTATCGGCAGCACTCTGTCAGAACACTTCACCAGTGGTTACCAAACTTTTCCCTTGGAGCCCCCCAAAAAGCAGCAAAAATTAAAAGAAATTTGGATTGTTTTCATCAGTAACATGCCAAAAGGAAAGGCAGACACACTTGTTCTTAACAAAAGAGCTTTGTATAAACTATCCAGTAAGTGCGTCATCATTATTTTAGTTAATATGTAAAACTCTGACGTGAACAACCTCAGGGCCGACAAAGCCTTTTGCCCTCGAGATCTAGGTTGATAACAAATGCACTACACTCTATTGGGGATAAAAACAGTCTTCTTTTTTTTTTGCAATATTTCTGAGATAAAAAAAAATAATATTTTTACAACCTTGTTGAAGTGGAAGAGGAAATTCAGATAAAAGTCTTCATCATTTCTTCATCGTCTTCATCACGTCTTACTCTGTAACTTGTGCTTTCATTCGGTTGGACAGGCTAGATAAAACTACTTCTGCTCTTTGCTGCTCTGTTGCAGGAATAAAAAAAACCCAGATGATGCTCATTGGTTGATTGACTACTGCCTTTAGGAAAATCAAAAGTTAGAAAAAAAGCTCATTTTCTCAGAGATTTCTACAATCAGTTGAGACACCCCACGATGGCTTTAAGAAAGAATGCAGGTTGAAACACTACAGTCTATGTTTTTGCAGGAATATTTGCTCTTGAATCACTGTTACCCAAATTCACATCAGTATATGATTATTTAATTTGAATAAATATATTCTGGGTATCTCACTATGGTATAGTAACACATCTCTGATCTGAGTCCAACTGGAGGACCGTAGCTTTGATGCATGTGACCCTCATTATTCCCTCCACAAGTTTTCAGTTTGGGTCCACTTGAAACTCTCAACAAAAATGTATATTTACATATATCTGAGTTAATATTTCCCCATTCTTTTGTTTCAACTGCTACAGTAACTATTGCAAACCATAGCCAGCAAACAATTAATCTAAAGTTACATAAGAAATGTGTGTATAAAGTGAGCCGGTAGATTCATGAATTAAGTAAAGTGGACACTTGGAATGGACTACAATGCAGATGTTTCCATAAGAGATGAAACAAGCAGTGACTTCTACAGATGGGGTTTAATATATCTCATTCTCAATCTTTCAGTTTTAAAGGTGATTTACTGTTACTTGCACAAAAAAAAGACTCTGTGTTCATTGTTTGAAGTGGTTCATTATATAAGCTGAGATGTTTTTTTTTATGCTGCAGACCATACCGATGCGTTGTTATATCAAACACGTAGCATTTAAGCTTGTGTCAAAAGTCAAATTGCACACTGCTGAGAATAAAACAACAGAATGAGGTCATGTTGGGAAAGCTGTCCGCGGTGTCGAGCTGGCAGTAAACAGTTCTGACCACAGTGTAGACAAAGACCGCCCGGCTATGTGACGCACAGGCCTGATCCTGCAGGTTTAGCGGGGAAGAGAGTCCCACGCGGGTCAGCGGCATGTTGGGAAACATCGGTGAAACATGGGTCAGTGGAGTAAAAGGGGTGCAAGACTGTGAGAGGCAGAGTTAGAGGAAAAGAGGGGCGGGAGGACGAGGGAGAGTAATCGACCTGTGAGGGCGGCGACCCCACTCCCGGAGAATAATTGTTCACACATTCATCTCTTAACCCGTTGGCCCTAATAGCAGCTCCGCCTGGGCCATTAAAAAGGAAAGGAAGTGAGGTGATTTGTGCAAATGCTTTACTTGCTGCCATGTGACGCTGGGCATTCTTAAAGCCCCTTTCTCGCTGTGCTCCCACTCAGGCTATGTAAGACAATGGCTCTTCAATGTGCCAGCTCTTATACACGTATTACAGTAATCTGAGGGCACATCTGCAGCAGGTCACAGGGTCTCGTTCGTTCTCTCGCTCTCTTCGTTACCTCGCCTGCACTCCGGCTGCATTTGCTTGAAAATGTCATCAGAGGGATTTAGTCGAGGGTGGTGTTTTGTTTTGTGTGCAACAATCTTTCCATTTGGATTTTCATTTGTCCGTGTTAAAGTCGGACTGTGTGTAGAAGGGGATAAGTGTGCAATAGTTTGTCTGCTTGCAAATCCCAAATTCTATCCCTGTCAGGCATTTTTGACAAGTTAAATCTATCCTTACACAACTCTGGTCAGTGTAGGGACAAGCCGACAGTCCTCGGAGCTGTTTGAGTGTTTCTCTCGTAATCTTTTTCACAGATTAACTTCTGACAGTAACATTTCACCAAGAGAGAATCCTTTGATTCTGTGTCTTTTTTTTTTTTCTTCTTCTCCGGGATTTAATTCAACTGGGGCCAACCTTGTGCCAAATATGGCTGACAGGAAACAAGAGGCCGGGTCAGAGCCGACACTCCTCTCCTTGTTCAGGACTCCCAGGAGGCCTTGAGGACTAGCAGAAGCTTGGCTGTGCTTCTCTTCACTCTCTTCTCTGACCTGGCCTCGTCTGCAGGGGGGGGGGGGGGGGGGGGGGGGTTATCAGGCGGATGCTGAGACACATCCGACTGTAACCCCCCCACACACACATACACACAAATACACACACAATTTGACAACGGGAAAACCCTCAAATCTACACTGACAGAGAGAGTTAAGCAAGATCTTGTTGAGGTTTTCTTTGATGTTACAATTTTGAAGACAAACAGCAGAATTTTGCACATTGGTGGTCTGATAAGGGTCTACGAAATCTCTGCAGTGGACCCAGTCACACAAATGGGCTGAAAGCTTCATCAATGTGTGTGTGTGTGTGTGTGTGTGTGTGTGTGTGTGCGCGTGTGTGTCATGGCACAGTGCACACAAAGACAGCCTGGTAGAGAATGTAGGTTAAGCAGCTGGTGTGTTCCTCTGCCGCCCTGCCAACAGGGATCTGCTCATACAGGTGTAAATACAGCTGCCGGACACTCCTCTTTCTCTCTCTCTCTTTATAACACACACACATGCACACACACACACAAACACACACACACACACTCACAAATGTATAAAAAAGAGAGGGACTACTGTCTGCACAGACAGACAGATGGTGCCTCTGCACTCCTGTGCGAGTATAGCGTGAAACCATATGATATCACCCCCCACTCTAGGGGCCAAACCTGCTGCTTCACTCACTGTGTCAGCGTGTGTGTGTGTGTGTGTGTGTGATTTTGTGATTTTGGTGAATTGGTGCAGCCGTGTGCATGCAGGAGCAGGCCGCACAGCTGCATGTCCTGATGCATTAATACTGACGCCTCCTCTGGACTGAATGGATGCATGAAGGAGAACTGAAGCAGCCAAATGGCTCTCATAATGTCCTAAAGAGCTGTTGCAGCTGTTCCAGGGCCTTTACTGGGGATGTGTGTTGAATTCCTACACTAAAAAAAGCTGGCTTTGTTGTTATGTTTTACATTTTGTCAACAAACTTAAAAAAAACAATGATGTGATTGTTACAAGTATTCCTTGATGTCATAGAGCTCTATTGTTGTACACAGACGATTAAAACACATCAATGAACCGCTCTGGGTGACATTCTCCCATCAACACCCACATACAGCTCACAAAGGCCCAAAAACAAGTCCAAAAGAAACAATTGTATTGCGGTCATCTGTCAAGAAAAGTTGCATACGCACAATTTCCTCACGACTGAGGAGTGTTTGTTCAAAATCACCAACAGTTCAAGGAAAATGTCATTTTTTAAATGAAATAGGATATTGGACACATCTTGCTAAAATGAATCAAGCCACATACTTCTGTCCTGTCATGATTCCTTCTCTATAAAAACAGGATTCAGATCTTGTTTTGTCTGCACATTTTTCTTCACATTGACTTTTGAGTCTGTTTTCATGCTGAGGTGTTTGTTATTATATATATATTTATATATATATATATATATATAATAACTTGACAAACACCTGATTTTAAAGACTTTCAACTATAATCTACGACAGGGAACAATTGGTTTTAAACGTCATGAACAGTGAAGAGAAGTAACAATGTGCTGAGAGAGTACCACGATGTTGGCTTTGGTCTTTCCTTCTGGCTCCCGTTGAAGCTAGAAAACGTTTCACACGGAGGTGCTGTGTAACTGATACAGATTAAAAAACGCCAAATTCAAAATGGAAAAAGTGGAAAAAAAGGCATATATATATATATATATATATGTATATGTATAGGCAGGAATATATTCTCTTTATACTGAAACTCTGGATGAAGTCACAGTGACAAAATTCGGCTCTTTGCGTTCACTCATGCAGCTCACCATGAAAACTTCGGCAGCTTCTCAGCAGTTTTGTGCATGTGTGAAAGCACTATATGTGATGTATTGGCTCCATTTTCATAATGTTTACAGCAAAACTCAGCGACAGATGAGCAGTTTCTTAGAAGAGCGTCACCTCAAGATGTTGAGAGAAATGGAAGTACTGATTACTGTTTGAAACTGAGGCAAAGCAATCAATCTGAAGTGATCACGCCCTGAGGTTCACTGCCAATGACGATACAAAACTGAACTAAACCAGAGGTTTTGTAGCAACTGAAGTGGCGCTGAAAATGGAAGCAAATGATAGGTGCAAGGCAATAGGCAATATAAATAAAGGAAATTACAGGGCGCGACACCCAAACTGAGGCACAAAAATGGACAAATTAAGACACATTATAAACGTTCAGATCATCACAGGATTAAAAAAAAAAAAAGAAAACAAAGTTTTTATTTCATTGATAAAATGATAATCATGGCAGAAAGAACTAACCTGAGAGCTGTTATTGATGAAAAATAAAACACACCTATTTTGAGGAGCTTAGATGAAGTCAAATATTACAACTGCTATACCCAAATGCTAAACCACCAGGACCGGCGTATGATAACAAATGTCCCGTCATTATAGGAACACCACAGAAGCCCATAAGCAATCATGCATTTTACAAACCAAATGAACCAAAGAGGTGGTCTCAGTGAATTTGGAAGAAGTCCTGATGTTGTTTATGTTGACTGCATGTTCACAGCTGTATTTTCATCCCCACAGCTCCTTTATCAAATATCACAGAGGGGGAAATAAATCCCTCATCTACGTCTGTTTGGATCATTATACCATTCCCCATTCAAACAGGGCATGAAAATGACATTTAAATGAATTTATTGAAATCTGCCCATATTTATGGAGCCACCTGTACTCTATGTAAATGCACTTAGCAAAGGCCTGTAGTTGCTGATGTTCTTAAAGCTACATGATTTCAATGCATGGCATGGATCCAAGTTTAAAAAAAATAAAAAAAAGTGTGCATGAGAGCAGAGCTGCATGACTTTAAAAATCTAACTTGTTAAAACACTTGAAGGTCTTAGGAACACACTGCGTTTAATACGACTTCAATAAGATAGAAAACTTTAAGTGAGGTTTTATTTCTCTTCTCGATGCACATGATGTGTTTTATCGGTTTTCCAGAGAACAAGTATTGCGTGTGTGTTGTGCTTCATTACCCTATGCAAAAAGGTGGCGGCCTGAGACAAAAGGAGTCCATGAGCATCAGCTGGATGTGTGAGAGGAAAAAGCTTTGGCCTTCACAAGGCCACTGTTGACACAATACAGTGTTTTTATAGCGTGATGAATGGGGAAAGACAGCAAATCACAGACTGGAGGTACACATGTCTTACAGTGTGATTTAAATGATCCTCCACAGCAGCCAAACTGTACCTTTAGAGAGGTTTCAAAACAAACCTTTTACACTCAGCCCTGTGGACACAATATGTTTGAGAGGATCCACTTCGGACGGACATTATTATACAAAGGGAGTTGTTTTTTTAGAATGACTGAATTGACTGAAAGGACAAGAGTGTAGTTTATTTATTCAAATCAAAGCTTTTATATTTATCTAAATTGTGATACTACTGGAAGTCTGAGTCCTACAAAGAGCAGACCTGCAGTTGTTAGGAGTCGGTGGTTATATTATTAACAGAAACAGCTGCTCTGAAGCATCTCAACAATTACCAATATGTTTTAGGACTTTTATTGTACAAACAGAGAAGCCCATTCCTTCAGGAGTCATTTTAAAAGTATTTTATTAAACATCTTTAAAGAAACAATTCATTTAACTCTGTTTTTTTGAGTGAAAAATAATTTCATTATTGGTTTAAAACCATTGAAAACACATTATAACGTTGGTAAAATTGATGAAAAAAAGACACTTAAATTGTTATATAGTGACTAATTTGATGTGTTAATTTTTCATATTCTTCCGCGTTCATTGACAACCAAGCAAACTACATCTAGAGCTGAAGGCTTGTGTCCAGTAAACCTGAAGGAAATAAAGAACTTTCTAGTCTAAAAGGCCTCCAGTGTTTCCCCTATCATTTTATTAGGGGGGCGGCACGCCCACCCAACGGCCCCCCAACCCCCCTTGAAGGTTAAGTAAAAAAAATATATATATATATATATATATATTTATATATATATTTTTTTTAAGATTTATTGTTGGGATTTTTGTGCCTTTATTGTAGCAATAGGATAATGGATAGAGTCGGAAATCAGGGAAAGAAGTCATTTAAGGATACCTTTCTGATAGAAAAGGACAGCTGTCATTAAAAGTAACACATGAACACCAAGATTCCTTCAAGTGTTTGTGTCAGCGTGTCCTGTAAACCTAGGGGAAACACTGGCCTCCCTTGATTTAAAACGTGTTAATTTTAGCTCAAACCTCCAAGAGGCTGTGATTTAGTCACGGGTGAAGATAAGACATTTTGAGATATTTTAGGACCTTAGATTTAAATATCTAATTTGAGACTTTTTAAGAAGATGTAGGGGTCCCAGAACTGGATCATATTCTTTTTTTAAACTGGGACCAACAAATGACACTTTCATAGTGACAAGTGTCCTTCTAGAGACCTATGCTGCATGTACTTCAAACCTTGTGTTCCTGTGGAGTATGGAGGGAGAGGAGTGTATTTACTGGATGTGTGTGCGTGTGTGTGTGTGTGTGTGTGTGTGTGTGTGTGTGTGTGTGTGTGTGTGTGTGTGTGACCTACCCGGTGCGTTTGGTGATGGTGCCCAGGGTCATGGGCTGTTTGATCTGAGCCAGCGGCAGCACCACGGTGAGGCTGGGCAGCGGGGACAGACGCGGGTTCCCCATGTTGTTGTTGGTGAAGTTGTTGTAAGAATCCTGGCTGCTCAGCTTGGCTGAAGGCACACACAAACACACGGTGATTTAAGACATGATTCTTTTTTTATTTTATTTTATTTTTTCCAGTGAATAGCACCGGACGTTCCCTGGACAGCAAGGTCAGAGACATGGGAGGAAAAGGACCAAAGAATATGTGAATCAGGAGGTAATGGTGGTAATGGAGAAGACAGAGAATTACAATGTGAATACTGGAATAATGTTTTTATACATAATTCATCTTTCAGTGCTTAGAGGTTCCCTTTTTCAGCTCAGTGGCCTTTAAAGATGCTAATTCTGATGCTTATGCTAATTCTCAGTTTGATTTGAATTTGACTCATTCTCATTCTCTATAAGTTCAGCAGACCAAAGGACCTTGTTTACAAAAGCGATAAAGCTTTCATCCCATGAAAAAGTTCTGTGCATTATGTGTTTTTTCCCTCTACAAAACACTTACACACAAAACACACACACAAACACACGCACACACACATGGAAGTCCAGGTTCAAGGTCTCCTGTGGAATGATTGGATATAACCAGCTCAAGATGCTACATTATAGAGGCTCTAGCTCTGCTTCTAGTGCCTGGCAGTCAGTTAATCAAGGCCAATCAACAGGCCCGGCACACTGGTTCAACGCACACATATATATACACACACACACACACACACACACACACACACACACACACACAGACACACACACACACACACACACACACACACACACAGACACAGACACAGACACAGACACACACACACACACACACACACACACACACACACACACACACACACACACACACACACACACACACACACACACACAGACACAGACACAGACACACACACACACACACACACACACACACACACACACACACACACACACACAAGTTCCAGGAAAACACATCTCATCTCACATATCCTATCCAGCAGCTCTCCAGCCAAACACAATCAGGCCGTGTCAAAGGGCTGCACTAAGGCCTTGACCTTAAGCAGCTAAATCAGGAGGCCGGCTGCACGTTCCTGATATTTGAACGTAGTCAGTATTTAAATGCATTTTTTGTTTACTACAAAGTTTATGCATAAATCGTTAGCGAAACATCGGTTTTTGTTCAGTTTTTATTTTTTTGAAGCTCTTAAATCAGGACAAAGACGAAAACAGTAAAGAATATACTGGTCAGTTAAACCTTTTAAATAGAAAGTGCATCTTTTGAAAATGAAAATAAACAACTTTATCAGCTTTGAAGTTTTAGGAAATCATTTTAGTTTAAATGGGACTACTTTTTACTGAAGAAACAATATGAAATACGCATGTTAAATATGTGTTTAAATAACACAAATAAATTAACTAATAAAGGCAGAGATAGACCAGCAACATACTGCTGTCTGCAGGATAAAACCAGTGGCTATATCTCAACTGTTTCAGGTTACAGAAAGGTCTCTCTCTGTAAGGATCCTTTCTGTTTAGAGGAAACAATGTAATATGTGTACATGTAGAAGGAGGGAAAAGAGGGCCCAGGTAACAAAAAAAAAGTCCTGGAATTGTCCTTTAAGTAATACAATGGAAAAAGAAACAGTCATATAGAAACATTTGTCCGCAGAGGACAAGAGTTGGGGATTATAAAACAAATATGTTTGTAATCCTGCGACAATAGACACACACAAAACAAAAAGTTTATCCTGCTGATTCAATGGGCAGCCCAAGGAAAATTCCAAGTTCAAGTGCTTTCAAAAGAAATAAAGAGCAAACCTGTGGGTGCACCACAATACACGGCTCTGAATGTTTTCCTTGTTCCATTTGTTGCCTTAATAGATGAGTGACAGCCGCGAAGCATAAAGGAATGAAAAGCAGGGAGGGGGGAACGCTGACACAAAGAAAAACAAGGCGGACATCAAAGGTTACAATAAAGGTAGAGGAGGAGAGTGCCTTGTCATTATTTGGAAGGAGCGATCAAGAGGAGGCTGAATGGGAGCGGAAAGGGACTGCTGAGTGTTTTGGTCCAGTCTTTTAGATCATTAACGTGCAGCTCTGAGTTTCATTAGTCCTGCCAAACCTCCGCTTTGTGGTCCTCCAAAGGTCTGTCTTTTAGACCTCCGCTGGCCAACAAAGCTGCGTGACCTTCGGCTGGGGAGAGGAGGGAGGCCATTACACAAACCCGGCCTTCATTCCCCTTGTACACTCCTCTCTTGGTCAGACTAACAGAGGCCTGAACCAGGGCAGCTCCTGAAAGCCCTTAGCCTTTCAAAAACGTGCTACACCCCCAGAGCCAAGGCAGCCACCTTTTGTGTTTGTGTGGAGGGCAGACGAAGAAATAAAAACACTGTACAGGAAGGAGCCTGAAAAGCCATAATGGTGCTTCAGCTAAGAGGGGGGAGTGGAGGTGGAGGATTTGGTGGCTGGCGGTGGTGGTGGGGGTTGTCAATGAATTTAGCCTTCAAAACGGACATTTCACTTTTGCTCCGCTGTATTTATCGACCCCGAGGATTAAAATAAGCCTCGCTGTGGATCGCAAAACAGGTGTGGATGCACTGAGATGAGGGGGGGGAGACTGTTGACCAACCCGTCATGCCGTGCTGTCACTCAAGGCCAAAAAGTCCTGAGCTGTCACCTCCCCCCCCCCCTTCAGTGAGGACGAGTTAGCGTGGAACGTGTTGGAGATCACGCACCGGCAGAAGATGATCCATGAAAAGACAGCTTGGATGTCTGAGAGACAGACAGCAGGGTGTGTGTGTGTGTCTGTGTGGGCGTGTGTCAGGGGGAGTTGCAGACAGAGTGGCTGAAATGGGGGGCACATCGATCATGAGAATGACTTTTAAAAAATTACAAAAATCCTGGCACTCATAAGGCACAGAGCTGTTTACTGTTTACCATTAAACCCTGCTGGACTGCTTTACTGTAGTTCTAGTGTGTCTGTTTTTATTCTGTTGTCATGCATGTTGTGTTTTAAGTGTGTTTAATAGTTTTAAATGTGTTATCTTGTGTTTTAAATGTATTTTATTTGCACATGTCATTTTTGCCTTTGCATGAGTGCAAAAGTAGACCATGAAGTATTTCTTCTTTTATTGTCTATTCTATTCGTCTTCTAAATAGATGTTTCATAGTTCTATTCATGTCTAAGTGTTCTTTTATAGAAGTTAGTTTGAATTTAATAGGATTTTAATTAAAAAAACAAGTGTATTTAATTCAATGAATTAATCTTTTATTTTGTGTCTGTCCTCAAATGGCTCATTTATTATGAGATTATTCCGAGACATTTAAAGAAAACATTTCCTAATGCCATCACACTGACACAAAATGAATCAAATACAAAAATGATACAAGTTAAAACACTGGTGTAACTCAATAAATACCTCCTTCTTTTAAATTGTCTCTTTTTCCTCCCCGGAGAAATTTTTAAATATCTCGCCTCCTCCTGTCCGTCTCCATGATGTCACAGATAAAATCTACAATGTGATTTATATCAAAATGTCATCTTAGTGTTTCTCTTTTTTTTTCATGTTTATAAGCCAATTAAATCTCACAGTTATAATTTGGAGATATATTTAAGAACTAAAATAAAGTGAGGGAAAAACTAAGTCACAAAAGGAAAGATTTTAAACATGCAGTAAACTTTTCAAACACATTTCAAAATACTTTTTTTTTTTTTTTTTTAAACACGGCACACCTACTGTTTAAACCAACAGATAGGCAATACCAGAATGTAAATGTTAAACATCAACACCACAATTGATTTATGATCATGAACTTGTTTTGAAGCCGTGATCAGCTCAGAGATCATTTAGAGAAGCTTGTTATTATTATTTAAGGTCATGATTATATTAATAGAGTGTGTCAAACTGAGCCTTATGCCTGTTGTGTCATTTTTATTTGTTGAGTTTCCCCCATGTTTCATCAGCTTTGTCTTTATCTGGAGGGTAAAGGAAAATGTTTGACATGCTTTATTACATCTCAGACGAACAATGACAAAGGCGGAGATGCAGAAGACATTTCACAGGTGAAGTTATTTTCACTTCCTGAGCAGCTGTGTAAATACAGGCAGTGAGTCGGGATGCCATTAAAAGACTTTTGCAAATGCAGTGTTGTAAAACTGCACTTCTTCGCTGTTATTTTCATAGGCCGAGTGCTGGAGCAGAGATATGCAAACACAAGATTAAGGGTGTGTCTACGTTTAATCTACGGCGGTAGGTGCAGAAACCCGGCCTGTGCACGACATTATGTCCAGACTAGTCCAGAGTAAAATATTAATGCACAGATGTGTTAAAAATCTCACAAATCAAACAATAAAAGTCTACACATTTTAACTTTTGTAGTGGACTGTTTTTCACAATAAGAGCTGATACAGAATTTAAACACCTGTGAGTGATATTTAGATTCAGATTTTACAGGCTGATTGGAAAAACACACCTTAGACATTAAAAAACTTCCTTCTGCAATATTCACCAGCCTACATTATTTCTACATTGCCATCATCCACATGCTCTGGTATCATCACATTTACTTTTAAATCACCTGTTGAGACCTTTAAATATGTGCATGTTCTTAACACCTGCAAACAAAGACCATTAAAGGAGATGAGGGTATTTTTAAGCTTCACTGCTACTTTTTTTTTTCAAATTGCTGGATGAAACTGATTATGTATGCAGCGACCAAAAAGGCTCCAGAGGCTGCTGTTTAATCGTTCAAGAAATATGTGCAATTAAAGTGTTGTCTTTTTTTAATCTAAGATGCACAGACACAGACCTTTTGATAAAAGGTCAAACCAGAAACATTCATGAGGTCGCTCTCTTCAAAGCCACCAAAGTCCATTTTATTGCCAGAAAACACAAGTTATTAGTGTACCACATCCTCTCTTTTTAAAGGTACTTTATTGTTTTAAACATATATCATGTTAGGTGCAAACTAGCCATTTTAAAACAACAAATAAACAACAGCAACTCCCATTTTATGTACTTTAAATTGACTGTTTTTGTCAATGGAGTCTGGTGTCATTAAAGAAAGCGACGTATCAATTGTTTGTTGTTTAAAAAAAAACATTTTGTATGTATTATTTTGTTGCTCTCTTTAGTGCGACCAGACTCCAATGACAAAAAGGATCATGTTTATGTTGCAGAACACAGGGGTCGGTGGTCTACTGCAGCCATGACTGGGTAGTTTGTTTTTATTCTTTTGTAAATGTATTGTTTTAAAAGGTAACTTACACAACTAACACAATACAAATGTCCTCTGGTTGAGGCAGCAAGTAGACCAGCAACTCCCATGTCCTGTCAGGTAAAAGGACTGTTTTTGCCAAAGGAGTTTGGTGGTATTGAAAAGACTGATGCAATGGCTGTTTCTGGCTTTAAAAATAGCTTCCTATTCTATCATTAAAACTGTATCGCTGTAGGAATCCTTTTTGTAATGTTGTCCGATATTTAGAACAGACATTGAGAATCTGAGCCTGTATGGGGCAAAAACAGGAACTTAAAGCAAACGATTCGCCCACTTCTAGTGGAAGCTCTTTACCAGCTTTCACTAGAAACTCTCAACTCAAAAGTATCAAAACTTTTTGAACATATTTAAAATACTCTTGTCACTCGTTGGTTATAATAACTCTCAACTGGAAAAATAAATCAGCGCAGTGAAGGCCATAGAAAGAAAAGGCTGACTACGGCTGCTACAAAGAGGTAGACAGATGAGAAGCGCAGATAGTATTAGACAGATGCCATGATTTGATTAATGAATGGGGCGAGATGTGCCCAGGCACTGATACATGACATCCCCATGGAAAGAAGATCCATCAATGCAAATCCAGCTCTGTCGCCGTCGTCCAGAGAAAAACTCTGACCCTGCCAAAAAGTCACACTGTCACCTGACCCCTGTCTCTCGTTCTCCTTTAATCCATCCATCTATCTGACTCTCCTCCATCCGTCCGTCCTTCCATCCATCCCTCCCTCCCTCCCTGTCTCAACAGCATTTGCATTCTTTTCTGGCATTAAGCCTCTCTCTCTGTCCTTCGCACTCTTTCGCTCTCCTCAGCCGCCCTCGGGTCACGCTATATCATGTTTCTCTCCCCTCTTTTAATACCCAATTTGCATCCCATCCAAGCAGGAGGCTTCCAATGAGAAGGCGACGTGCGAAAGGACAAACGCTGAAGACTTCATGTGCACACAAACACTGTGTCTTATTTGAATTGTTCTGCCAGAGAGGATCAAGGATAAACAAAGTGCTGCCGGTCAGTAGAGGAGCAGAGTGAGGGAGTGTTAGCAGGCAGCAGGTTGTGCAGGTGACAAGTAGAGTGATGTTTTGGGAAATAGGAGACTTGGAATTGAAGATGATATTTCAGCTGTGAGACGGAGGGGTAAAGAAAGAGACGACATGAAAACGATATGATGCCCCAGTCATGGTTTTGACTAATCTTGAGCTTTTAGATATTCATATCTGTTAATTATTTGAATGTGTTAGAAACAACAACTTATGAAGTGGGATAAAAACCTTGCAGTAGCTGTAAATGCGCTTTGTGAGAACTGAAATCTTGTAAGGGTGCAACAGCATTTAGATCATGGATCACAAGCAGTCACTGAACCTCCTGTAGTGTGAAGCTGTGTGGTAGGTTTCATTACAGGATTTCTTAAACAAACAAAGCAACAAAATAACTTGCAAGCTCAAACCAGAGTTCAATCTACTCACACAGAGTGTAAACTGCAACAGCAAATACCTGTTGACCAAGGCCTCATGCATTGAATAGGCAAGGTTTTAAAAAAGCAGCAACCTGCAGGGCTGAGAAATGAAGTCGATGCAGAAGGGCCAAAAACTGCAGTTTCTCAAGAGGCCACTTGAGGCCGACTCTAAAAGTGAGTCAATCCATATTGTGTCACGCTTGGGTGACTGAATTGACTGACAGGTGGGTTGGTTGAAGCTGTTTGACAGGAGGCCTCAGTTCCGCCTCTTTTTCCATTTGTAGATTGATCGCAGGTTAGGTTGACATTTCCAAAATGGCAAAGGCCATTGTATGGCTTCAAAACACCTCTTCAGAAACCAATGAGTGACGCCACTGAGTGACGTGCATAATTTATACAGTCTATGGTCAATCAATATCAGGCCCTAAGTTAAGATGCTCAGACAAATAAAAGATGTTTACAGCCTGGTACAAAAATGGTTTAGGTGTCTTTAGCTTATTTCTCTTTTCAGGGGAGTGATTTTTTATTTTATTTAACTACGACTTGTGTCTTAAGTTCTGCATAAGAAGGGACCTGGTCACTCTGAGTTAAAGGTGGACCCCTAGAGGTTTCTTATGGCTAATGGCTATGTGACACCAAACTAGATGATTTTCTGCATCTAATTTGGCAAGTAGGATTTTTCCTGAAATTAAATCCAATATAAATGTATTGTTAAAAATGTTTGAAAAACAAACTTATGGATGTCTCTTGTGTTACTGTACGTTGCATCACTACATCTGTCAAGTATTTTTATTTTGCAACACCATTTTGGTAATTTAAAAAAAAAAACTCTAACTTGTCTTAGAAGTAGCATAAATAAATATCAGCTTCACTTAAAATAGTTTCTTAAAAACTGACCTAGGTTGGTAAACTGTATCCTCTTTCTACCATTCATTCCTTAATAGTCCAAGGTTCCCAGACATGTGAAAGGAGGGAGGGATTAAAGGAGGGGAGAGGAAGAAGAAGAATGAAGTGGAGGGAGGGCAGGGAGGAGAAAGCTGTTCTACCATCCCAATTCCCCAAAGTATCATTATTAAAACACTCACTTCCACAGGGGGAGGAAGAGAAGAGAGAGAGAGAAGAAAAACAGAGGGGAGGAGAAGAGAGACGGCGAGGAGGGCTAAAAAGGGTTGATCACAAAGGAGGGAGAAAAAAAAGGAGAAGAAGGAGTGGGGATCCCCCACTGGACAGAGTAAAAACAAATTAAAAGAGCCCTTATAAAACACAGATGCTGCAAAGAAAATAAACTTCACAAGATTTACTGTTTTGCAAAGGAATCGGAAGACATGGTGGAAAAGCCATCAGGACTTTTTTCTCCTCCTCCTTCCTTTCTCTCCCTCTCTCTCTCTTTCAGGTAAAGTTGCAGTGGAGGAATCTATCTCCCTAGTTTCCTTTTTCCCTTTTCCCTTGCTCTCTTTTCTCGATCTCGCGTCTCGTCTTCTATTTTCAGTCGGAGTCGAGGTCAGGCCGGCCTGTGTGAAAATGGCTTCCTGCCCGGTCCCTCGCTCCCAAACCACAAGCTAACGGGGCGCTTTTATTAACAGCCGTATTTGGGAACATTTTTTCATGTTTTTTTTTTTTTTTTTCGTTTTATTTTTATTGACGTTTCTCATGTCAGGAAGCTTAAAAAAACATGCGCTTGACATCAGTGAGAGAGAGAAAAAAAAGAATCCCAGGACATGATTATTCTAATTTCGTCATAAAACTTGAGTGCTAAAGAGAAAAAAAGAAAGCAAGATTTGAAAGTGTGTAACATGCTGTATATGGCAACAAGTAGTTTGTTCAGCTGGGGGAAAAAAAAAAGCAGCAGCCAAAAGGGGAAAAAAAGATCAGCGATACAGAAGCAGAACATGTCTGCACGCAAAAACACACATGCACATTTCTTACGAGCAAGCAAACATCATCATGAGAAAACAATCAGGTGAAAGGAACGCTCGCAAAACGCACACAAACAGCCCCCTGAAATCAGATCTACAAGTTTACAACATGTCAGTATTTACAAGGCTTCATCAGACGGGACTGAGTCACAAGCAAGACGAGCTGAGAGAGGGGGCAAAGAGGGGGGGTTCAGACAGCTCCACTGGATCAGATGACACCCACACTCCAACCATGTGTGTGTGTGTGTGTGTGTGTGTGTGTGTGTGTGTGTGTGTGTGTGTAATGAATGTGTACATGTATGTGTTGTGTGTGTAGCAATCATCTGATTTGGGTCAAGGAGCTAGTACCTCTCAGTGAAGAGGCACGGGTTATGGCCAATGATTGGATGTTTGGGGAAGAAAGAAAGGGTCGGGGTTGGTGTGAGGAGGGGGGGGAAGAAGAGTGTGTGTATGTGTGTGTGTGAGTGTGTGTAGGTGCGTGGATGTGTGCAGGGGAAATGGTGCACAAAAGTACACAAATGCTCAAACCTGGTGTGCAAACGTACAGACCAATTTTGAGGGGGGCAGGAGAGGGGAGAGAAAAGATGAATCAGTGGTCTCTGAACTGTCCTTCACTGTTTTGTCCTCACGTGAACATGATGTCATGACGTAAGTGGAACTTGTGAGTTTTAAATTAAAACAATAAAAGCACGACATTAAGAAATATGCATATTATTATGGATTATAAACTTAAAGTATATTTACATGAAATATTAGAAAATAAAAATAAAGTTTTAGACTTCTATTTCATTAGTTTTCTTTTATTTTTTTGTCTTTATAGAGAACAGTTTGTTTTATTTATTATTATTATTAGATTATAATGAACCCGGGCTAATATATATATTAAAAAAAGAAGAAGACTGAATAATCTCATTTTAAGCCGATACATAGCAATCATAAATGATTCTTCGAGCAGAAAGGGAACTCTTTTATAATGTTAATTAGCTGAAAAGGTGGAGTATCAGAGTTTGGCTACGTCTATTATCAGTGACATACAGATGAAATAAAAAAAAAAGACAAACGACTATCTCATTTGCTTTCACATCAGGGCAGCACAAACATGAATTGCATATTATTTGCAAAACATATTATCTCTAAAACACAACTGTGTATGATGTTTAACATGTACGCATGCATGTTTCTGATGTATCACTCATTAGTGTCTGATTCTGCACGGCCTGATTCTGCAGCTACTCGAGCTGTAATTACTGATTACTAAATGACATAAGGAAGTAGTTGTGCATGAATTATGATCTTTTTTCTCACAGCTGCAACAAGAAACTAAATAAAAGAACATCTACATGCGGTCTATTCCTATGTAACTAAATACATCACTACAGGATCTGCTTCTATGAGGCTTTCATCTAAATCTACTTTTTCTGACTCGGATTGGTTTTGCGTTCTAATTTGAGTAGTTTGACCCTTTAATTGTGTTATTTCTAACTTTACTAAATATCTTTAAGACGTAACGGAGACCTCTGAGACCTCGGTCTTTCAATGTGATTAAAAACAGATCAGAGTCTGCCTGCTCCTCCTGGACCCACCTCCCCGGTCAGAGAGGACCCCTGCTGTATCCGTCACTCTGTCTGCCTCTGAACGCTGCTCCTTTTATAACCCTGCTGTCCGAAAGGAGAGGAAACAATAAGAGAGATAATGAGATGTCTGCCCGGCTGTCACCGAACATCCTCCTCTGTCTGAGCGAGCCACTGGATGAAAATGATCACATCAAACCCAAGTCTTTTAAACATTTCCTTCATCAGGGTCATGATCTCATACCAGTGACTGATGCTGATTTTCCTGCAGCTGATGCAGACTTCAGTCCGCTGGATGGTGTTTGGCTAATTATTCTATCACAGCAGACATGTCTTGTTTCATGTGGATTAATAATCAAACATCTAAACCCCCCTAACACCGTCTTCATACCTATAGATCTGATTCTTCAACTCAACCCTGATCTCTAATGTTGATCAATCGACATCCCAGTGATGCTGTGACTGAAGCTCTGTTTGAATAGCGGCTAACGACTGCGGGGGCCGCTTTGATCCACATTCAGCCGGCACGTTTCTGACAGCATATAAATCTAGATGAATGGTGTGTCAAAAACACTGACATGTGACATGGGTTAACAGGTTTTTTTTGTGTTTCCAGAGTCGTCAAGGTTTGTAATGCATGAAATGTGCAAATAAAGCTCCAAGTTGAAATGATGCAAGTTTACAAAAGCTTAAAGCTCCATGAGAATACTATTTCAAAAAACCTCGGTGGACTAGTGCAAGTGAACTTTTTTGTGAGGCAGGAGTTAAGACTTTTCAGGCTCTAATGAGAAACTTGATGTACAAACGAATCTGCCGATTGAAGGATTCTCAGAATTCCTTTATTATGTCGCTGACAAATCCCAGTCATAGTTCTGTGCGATACCAGTTATCCTTGTGGTGACACTGGTGCAGATGTCTTTTAGAATATGTGTGATGCTTTGTCTGCTTGTTTGTCTTTTTACCTTGTGTCCTTAGTTTTTTTGCTTTTCTTTCCTGAGTCTGTCGATAAAGATGATAAAGATGATAAAGATGATGATGTGGTTGACTGCATCCACTAAGAGAACATTTGATTTATCTTATTATTAATGAATGTAACAGAAATACTACAAGTTTACTTTAGATTTCTATCAGGAGAAATTCAAATGTTTAATTCTGATGCATGACACAACATTGAAGGTCTAAGTCTTGGTAAAATATATGTTGCACACCTGCAAAAGTTCAGAATTTGAGCAGTAAAATAAGGATGATATTTGGGTTATATTTAGCATGTACTGCTGTAACAGAACATGTTGTAAAACTTGCCTTAAGGCCAATGCACAAACACTTGTGAAGGCTTTAAGTATCCGAAACAGAAAAAATAATAGACCTTAACTGAGAGAAAAAAACAGAGGGCTTTATACAGAAGACCAGCAGAAGGAAGGCGTGATGTAAAACCTATTGATTCAGTGACAATAGACGGCTTTCTGCTCCTCACAGTGTGCACTTTTCACATGGTAAGGAAATACGCTGGAAGCCACAAGTGCCGTCTGTGTGTAATGGCAAGGCAGCTTTATTTCTTTATCTCTACCTTCCAATTTTGCAAATCAAATAATGATGAGTGCAGCGGCGAGCACCCAGTGATAAGAGGGTTTAGTGGTTGTGGAGATTGAGTTATTAGGGTTTCCTATATAAAAAATAAAAAAAAAGAAGAAGAAAAAAGGACAGAGGTCTCTGGCGGAGCCCGAGCGCCGGCCAAGATACATATTCCTCGCACTGTGTATTTTTGGTCGCTTTAAAAGCCCTGAAAGTAGAGGGGAAGGCTAATTTTCAGGGTAAACAGCTTGTTCGATTGCAGTGTGGTTTTGCGCTGAGCTCTCCGTTTATTGACTCAAGCCGAGAGCCGGGCTCTGGCTCCTCTGCAGACCACAGCCGACGGAGCCTGCTGCACACACACACAAGCCGCTAACACTAGCTTACCTTTTGATGGCACACTACTGTTAAATCAAATGTACTGAGTAATGTACAAAGCCTAATCCTCTTGTCTGTATGGCAGTTTCAGGGTAAAAAAAAAAGGCTTTTAAAAGAACATCTGCTCCTTTTAGAGAGCTATTTGTTAGTTCCTATTTCCTGCTGACTTGTAATTTGAAGGTGAAATGATGAATATTTCAACAGAAGGATTTAGATGTGATGCTGGCTCGTGTGTGTGTCAGATAAAATAGATGACTTATGAGAAAAAGGAAAGGTTAAAATCCAACATCTACTTCCCCCACCGACTTTAAAAAGCAATAATAAAACAGAAAAGAAAAATAATAACAGCTGCCACTTCTTTACGTATAAAAGACTTCAGACTGCTTCTGAAAGAAAATCTCCAGAGGAGGCCTGTGAGTTGTTTTAGCTGGAGGAAGTGACCATTCATTTAAAAAAATGGAGAAATTTCCGCGCTCTCTCTCTCTCTGTTGTTAGATTTGTATCGAGGCAAAAAAAACTCTCACAGCACAACTCAAGCTTCACAAGTCCTTTCCTCTGCATGTGTGTGTGTGTGTGTGTGTGTGTGTGTGTGTGTGTGTGTGTGTGTGTGTGTGTGTGTGTGTGTGTGTGTGTGTGTGTGTGTGTGTGTGTGTGTGTGTGTGTGTGTGTGTGTGTGTCAGTCGACCCTGCAGCTCTGCTCCTCCCTCTGCGAGCTGATGACAATCCTGACCAAACAGCGCCACATGGAGGACATCTTTGGTAGGGAAACACAGGGCGAACACACAGAACTAAACATACAACTTTAATGTTTTAAAAGAAAAATAAAGATCATCTCTGCTCTTCGATTATTCCCCAAACATTCATTTGGATTTGTACCACTTTGTTGCTTAACATTTTTACACATTTAAAGGAATATATGAATAATGGACTTAATGATAAGGTTTTATTTATCTTGTTCAGGAGATACGTTCTGTCAGCATCGCCTGATTTTCCCCGTTTTCCGTTCCTGTTCCTGTTTATTTGCAGCTTCCCACCATGACACACACGCACAATACAAATGAGCACTGATAGAGGAAAGGAAGTACGCCTGTTGTCACTGATTAAAAGTGTGAACAACACGTCAGGGGTGGCTGTCGCCGTACGCACACTCATGTTTTGTGTGTGGGTGTGAATAAGATTGAGATGTATAAATTAGAGATTAAGTTTATCACATGCAAAACTCGATTTATATCTGACTTTGAGGTTGGAACTTGAAAATGCTTTTTGTTTTCACTCTGTAGTGCCTCATCATGTTTTGGAGAAGAAAAAAAACATAAATTCATACTGCAAAATCTAGTTTCATTTTGAATGATAGTGGGATTTAATTATTGGATCGGGAATCGAAGGAATAGCTTTCAATGTCATGAGATGAATTTGAAGCCAACTGAAATATGAAGTACATTGTCTATTTTCTTTAAAGAGACATTACGATGTGTCAGTGTTCAGTAGGGATGATTGTTTAAATGACAACTTGCCAGGGAGTATTTTTAATTGTGTTTGTTATTTCTCAGTCACACTTCTTTTGATATATCTGCTTGATTTTGCCTGAAATTAGCAAATCCATATTATTTTTTTATTTAGTTTAATTCCCAACTTGTTTTTTTTTTTCAGTTTATGCTCCTCTCCACTTGAAAATGTTACCATCGAGTTCTGTATTCTGTTGAACTGCCTTTATAGACTCTATCACAGTTGTGTTAAATATGTTCATATAAAACATATGAGATGGAAAGCTCTGGGTTATAAGACAGTTGTAAGAAACATTCATTCTAGTTGATAATTGAATAATTAGAGCGATGATATGAAGTGCTCTAATCCTTTCATGTGACACTTCCTTGATTAGTCAAAAGTATTTAGATGTTTTTTTTTTCTTACTGCCATAAAACCCAGTTACATTTTTGAACAAAATATTCCCAACACGAGGATCACTGTGTTCTTGTTTTTGTGGAGCTTTTGATTGGATCACACTACCATCTTCATGACCAGAGTTTGCTTCAGTCTCATCTCTGTAATGAACTCGGACTAAGGTCTATGAAAGTTTGAGGTAATACATGGACATTTGAAACTTACACAATGTAAAAAATTAAAACCTCAGCAATCTTAATTTGCTGAGGTCACACATCATAGCAAATATGATGGGTTTTAAGTTTGTGCGTATGAACAAAAAAAAAAAAAAAAAGGAATTGAAATTAAAAAACAAGGTAACCTTGGTGGGTCTGTGGTGGATTAATAAAAGCTGGTTGGCTAAGACTCGGGCTGGACAATGATCCAAGGCAGACAGCTCATCATGATGGCTGAAATCTGGACAAGTCATCCGTCTCTCTGTTTCATACTGAGTACAAGTTCCTGAAAGGGACATGCTAACGTTTTTAATCTCTGGGTAAAGCATCAACTACCTGTGTGATGTCTTCATGTTTGACTCTGTTACTTTCAACCTGAAGTAATGTTACAGAGAACAACAGGGTCGCACTGAGGTCGTGTACATACGTGTCACACACCAGCAGTTATGAGGTAATGTTTCCTTGGCATGGACCTCTGCGGAGCGTTGGTGTTTTTCACCACAGGACGATGACTGACGGAGGGGAGCGCGGAGGGGAGGAGGCAGGCGAGATAAAACAAAAGTCCCAAACCCAAATAAGCAAGCCGTCAGCCTCTAATAGCAGAAAGGAAGCGTCCCTTTATCAACAAGTGAATTAACAGTTTCCCGTCACACCTTGTTTTTTTGCCTCCCCCCTGTTTCTCTCTGAACCAGCGCCAGGGCCCAGATGGCCCGGTGATCGGACCACCAGGGCTTCTGCACAGTGAGGAAACAAATCTGTTGCCCTGACTAATAGCCTCGTGTTGACGTTTGATGCTTTGGAAGTGTGTGACCAGCGCTCTGTTAGTTTGTATACTCACGAAAGGCACCCAGGCACGTTTAAAAAAAACGCACCTCAAGTCATAACTGACATGAGTGTGTAACAAGAAAGACATCCGACAGTATCTGATGTTGACTGAGGACTGTGATCCAAAGAACTGTCCAACTAAATCCTAAGGGGATCATGATCACAATCTATAAAAGTGATTAAAGTTTGAACTGGACATCGCTGGGTCGAACAGCAGAATGCACAGCTGGAGTAATCGTTACAGAATGATCATAGTTTTAAAGTTAAATATGATACCAGTTCAAATCAAAAGATTTCCATCCCTGTTTTGATAACACATCAACAAAAATAGACGACCTACACAACCAGTATTTGTTCATTTCTTGTTTTCATTACCAAAAATTGCAGGAGAACTCCTGAAATCTGTCTAAAGTGATCAAATACATTGGTAGCATTTCAGTACTGGAAGTTGTCAAAGTATCTGAGAGGTTTAGACGGTGATCTCCGAAGAGTTTTTACAAAGCTTTGGTCCTTTTTGAAACTATTGATCATTATTATAATGTGGACTGTGTTGTTTTCAAAACACTTTGTATCAAAAAGTGTTGACGAGTTTCAAAGTATCCAACATTTTGACAACCTTGACATCTAGATGTTCAGATTGTTTTTTTTTCCTTGAACATGAAAAACATGAAGGAGAAAAAGCCCGTATGTAACTGCAAAGATCATTTGAGCTGATAAAAAAGGATGCTTTCAGTAAAAGAGAAGAAGAAAAATCATGTTACCACAGGGTACAGAAGCTAGTGTGAAACTAACTTCTCATGCTTGATCTCAAACCTCAGGAGATCAGGAAGCCCTTTTACTGTACACCCTGTTGTCACCTATGAGAATTGGACAAACATTGAATTGAATATTTTGACTTGTTTTAGTCACTATATCCGTTTGTTTTAAAAGTTAGTAGACTTCTTGGGATATTTCAACTCCCAATAAAAACTTTGTGACTGGGGTGTAGATGGCCTAGCAGTTGGGTTGCGACCCATGTACGGAGATTACAGTCCTCGAAGCAGGTAGCCTGGGTTCAAATCCGACCTGTGAATCCTTTCCTGCATGTCATACCCCACCCTCTCTCTCTCCCAAATGTCCTACTCTCTCCACTTTACTGTCAAACTAAGGCATTAAAAAGCTCCAAAATAATCCTCTGTGACTGTAAAGACTGAAGGAATCCTCAACTTAAAACAATCTGAGTGACTCGATACAAACAAAGCTAATGCTAGCAGCAAATATGCTAATAGCAACATCTAGATGAGCTGTCTGTTAGAGCCCCTAAGAGACCCTGTTTGTTTGTTTTTCAATTGAACCTCCTTCATTGTGAATAATCAGTTTTCATTATTTTACTTTGGAAAAAATAATTCAACAGTTAAAATGTAAAGACTTAAGCAAATACTTCCCTTCCTTTCCTTTCCTGTGTGTCCCCCACACTATCAAATGATATCTCCATAATTCTATCAGTTAAAAACAATCCTATTGAATATATTTCTGAAACATCCTGAGCACTTACTGACCCAGATAAGTAGATATAAGTCTGATCTCCCTTTACCACTCTGCAGGGCAAAGTACAGGCCTTCACAAAGAAATATGAACACAGATGAAATGAATCAAGTTGTTTTTGGAGCGCTGAAAACCTGTTTGCACTGCACACTGCTGTATTACACAGTACTGCGGCTGGATCTGAAAACCATCTGAGTAATAAAACTCTCCAGCGGCTGCCATGTGCCTGGTATAGCCTCAATAACCTCTGCCCTGTGCAGAAAAAACTCTACTTACTAATCAAGCCTTGTATGCGCTGGGCCGCAGACAAACCGCACTGTACAGCGTGGGATGGGCACGGTATGGGTCATCACCTCAAATGACAATACATTGATCACACAGAGGAAAGACTTTGGGAAAGAAAGGAGGGGGAAGAGGAGAAAATGTACTGTATACACGACTCTAAATAGCCATTCCCAGATTTTAACAGTGACAAGAAGACGGCCAATTGCAGCCTCTATTTTTAGTCCTGCTGGCGGCCTGGGCAGGCAGCTTTGAGGAGGATGTGTACTTTTCTACAGTTCCTTCCCAAAAATCAACGCTGTCCTGGCTGGCGACAATCACAGAGCAGCTGTTGTGGCTAGGTGGCCGGCCCCGGCTTGCCTCACCCTTGCAGCCTTCTGCCAGCCTAAGGAAAAAAACCTCCCTCGCTGAACCCAAAATTCACACCCAGCGTGCAAAAACAGGCAGAAGGCGGACACAAAAGCAAATGTGACTAAACGTGTTTGCGTCCGGGGAAAATGACACAAATTATGGACTTCTTATCAGCGGCTGTGGTGGAGACGGGGGGGGGTTCTAAATTTACATGTGGCAGGATGCCTCGGAGACAATTTATCTTCCAAATAACAGACACACAGAGACCTGCGTGACCTTTACCCACAGAGAGCTCACTGCTGAACTGTTAATGACCTACTGTGATGCACACGTTTTGGGTACATTTGACAATGTAAATACAGCTTTCTTTACAGAGTGACAATCATCTTGTCTTCACGTGCAAACGTTTTTTTTTTTCTGTCAATCTAATGATCACAGACATTATTCTCAACTGCTAGTGAAACTTAAAATCCACACATCACTTTTATTATAGTGCTCAATCTGGAGAACAACCAGTAGTGACTTTAATGCAAATAGAACAAATCTAGAAAGTCCAATCTAATGACTATTCCTGCACAACTAGCTCGTTTATGATAACTGCTAATGGAACTGTTTATCCCTAATTAAGATTTCCAGTCTTTCTGTCTTTCCAAACAAGCTTACAGGAAAAGAGTCCGCAGCATGAACTAAAGGGTTAATTGGAAGAACACCAAAGTATTTAATTTCCTGTTTTAAACAGTCATGTGTGTTTCTATTGTTTGTAAGCATTTTAAGGCTCACCTAGAAACTAAATGACAAATCATCTCATGCTATGATTACTGAAGTTGTATCGTTTCTTTTCAAAAACACCTCAAATCTTTATCTACTGTTTGGGTCAAATCAACAGACAGATGTTTGTTATATGCAGGTGTGCACATTGGGGTCATCTTTGGGTTTATTGATTGATTACTTTTCAGTTGTTGGAGGCGTAACAAAGCAAAAATAAAAAAAGGAATCACTATAAAAGCTGGTTTACCTTTACAGAGATTAGGGACTACTGATATTCTTTAAGAAAAGATTCTATTTGTTTGTACTTTCAGTTTTTTGTGTTACTTTCAAAAAAGAGAATGTAATTGGAACTATTTTTGACTTAAGCTAAACACTTTATGAATGTGATCTTTGCACACAGTACACACAGTGACTCAGAGTTCACACAGTGAGGGGCTTTGTGTGTGTTTTTTTTTTTTTTTTAATCAGACAGTGAGCTAGAGTGAGCATGGTTTGGATTAACACCTTGATAACAGCCGTGTGAAAGCTGACTTCAATTTCCTGTGGACTTTATCATCCACTGTAAAATAACAGAGTTATGAAAACCTTCCATTTTCTCCCGGACTGGAGGGAAAACTCTTCACTTTAACACAACTTTAATCTTCGATCCTGACCTGCTCCTTTTTTTTTTGTACTTCACCACAAAACAATGACAGTTTATCTTCTTCATATGTACACACACACACGGTCAATAAGGTATCACTGCGAGGACTAATTGTTGACAGGTGGCTCTAATGCTCTCCTTTGAAACTAAAGTGTGATTTACGACCTCGCTCCCCAAGACCCCGGCTTTCAGCGCTGCTACTACCAACTTATCTTTCTCTCCCTCGGCCTGTCGCTGCCCCTCCTTTACTCCTCCTGTTCTATCTCTCCTTCGTTTTTCTCTATTGCACCTCATTACTTTGCTCGCTCACTTTCACCTCCTCCCTCTCTTTGATGTTTTTTCTGTCGCTCTGCGTCTCTCATCGCCGGCCGAGCGGCGACTCTCCGAAGTCAGACATGCTTTTAATGTTTGATGGCCTATTTTTCATAGAGCGGAGGAATGTGTGTGTGTTTTTTTTTTTTTTTGGTGTGGGGGTTTACAGAAGGGTCTGGATCTAGACGAGGAAGACAGGAAGGAGAGAGGAAGCAAGGGCGCCGTCTTACAAAAGCGTGTGTGAATGTGTGTGCACGTGGCCAGAGGGGTAGTGCAAATGATTTGAGGCAGGCAGATAACAATAAGACTTGACCCTGACCTCTTGGTCCCAGCATCTTCTGTCACCTTCTCTGACACGCCTGAGAGCAGCTTACAGAGAAAGTGTTGGACGTGAAAAAGCACTTGTCAAAGAGGCATGAGTGAGATGGATAAGATTTTCTATCAAAGTTTTTATGTAATTACAAGGATTTTTTTATATTTGTAAACCTGGGAAGCTTTTTTACATACTTTGATACTTTAAATGATGAATTTATCCAGTAGATTTCTTCAGTCAGCATATGTAGACATACTGCTTCTTTCTAGCACTGACAGGCTCATACTGTTATCACAATGTGTCTGACAAAATTACTGAAATAATCTCCAGTGAGTCAGACCTTTTTCTTAAGGACAAAACCACTTGTTACGCCGCCCTCTTCAGAGACACCAGACTCCATTGACCAAAACTGTAATTTTTACTTCTCAGTACACAGGAGGTCTACCGCTGCCTCAACCTGTACATTTGTTGTAGATATTTTGTGCTGTTTGATTTTGTCTTCTTTTTAAATACAATAAAGTCAGAAAACAATTCATATCAAATATACCATAAGTACTAGGGTAAACCTGCATCTCTTGTGCTATGCAATTAATAAATTAGCTTTTTTTTTTTTTTTTTTAAATCAAGCAATTTAAGTAAAAGTTTTCTGATTTGGTATATTTTTTCCTGAAAGATGAAATTTCAGCTGTAACAGTCCATTTTGCTGCTGCAAGCTAAATAAATCTCCTACACTACTTTTAGCACCTATAAGTCATTTAGACCTCCACATTCATTATGATAGGGCCATGGTTAAAATAAGAATTCTTTTTTTTTTTTTTTTTAAATGCTGCTAATACACAGAATTGTTCCAGTCTGTTCAACGGTTAAAGATCAGGTCTCCATTCATGTAAGCCTGAACCCAACACATGCAACACAGCTCATAAAATACATTCTGCTAAATTATGTAAAACAGCCCAGTTGCCAGTTCCACATCATTTGGTTCTCTGTAGTGTTTACCAAGTTATTGACCTCCCTCTGGCTGCAGTGAACCTGTTAAAACGCAGCGGTGTTCCTGGAAAATCAATGACTAATAAGAACTGTGATATTTTACACTGAGTCACACCTCCGGGGTCATGCAGTGCAGCTGACACAAGAGTGTGTGTTTTTTATCGACTGTGTATCTACTGTATGCCAAGTGGGGACACACAGACAGGGTGCTGTTTGACCAACAAGGGAGACAAGGTTGTGGCAGACAGATCTGAGTACCTGGAACATAGCTACTGAGACAGCCAGTAGCTGGAAACACACAAACAAATACATGAACAAATACATGAACTCAACTGTAGCACTCTGTCTACTGTTATTTTGTGGGACCTCAACTTGTACTTTCTGTAGCTTATTGTTTTGCTGTTCTTCATGCATTTATAGTATTGTTCCTGTTTCATCAACCTTCATCAAGTGGTCATTTTCAACAACAAGTTATAAAGAACATTGACAGAAAATGAGCATATTTAAGCAATGACCTGTTTCTTCTTCAAGAGACCAAACCAGAGTGAAAGGCTGATCTATTATTAGACTTACAATCATCTGGCGGTCAGACACATAACACCATGATGCTGCAAATTAATGTCTATATTTAGATACTTTCACACATGTACAAAAGTCCTGTAAATGTCTTAATTTTGTGGCTGAGCTGCACATGTGAAGCAAAATGGCAGAATTTTCACCCGGACTTTAACCATCATTTCTCATCATTTCTCCTGCCAGCAAAATTTCGGTGTGAAGTCAGACTGAGCTGATGTGTGACTGCAGTAGGTAAAAGTCAAGAAAATTCACCACGGGCGAGTGGGAGGGGCTTAAGACTTTTAAAGCAAGCAACCGGTGAGCGACCGGTGCGATTGTCATGTACATATAGCAAAGCTGCTACATACTCTTTTCTGCACACAAGTATGTTCTTTTCTACTCGTGCTTTGATTCTGTGAATGAGTCCAACTACATGTGGCTTTGATATAGAGATAAAGAAGGATCTATGTATTTTGCATCTATAATACTAAAATTTAAGGCATCAGACATAAAGACCAAGTTTAGATGGATCTGGTGGGTTGCTTCAGCAAGAAGCCATGAAACTGAGCGTAATGGCTGCAATGTAACATTTCAGGGCAAAAATATATGTTGATTAAATCCTTTAAAAGTTTTTGTTTTTGTCACTGACAGGCCAAGCTTATTAATCTAAGAGTCTGAGGATCCCTGCAGATGTAGAGCTTTTTTGTTAAACTGTAAGATGTTCATTTTAAACCAGAGACAGCTGTTGTATCATTTTCTTTAGAGACACCAGACTCCATTGATAGAACAGTGATTTATCTTCTCGGTGGAGTTGCTGGTCTACCGCCGCCTCAATCAGTAGTTTTTTTGTGTTGTTGCGTGCTTCTAGTGTTAAAGGGTGAATTCAAATCCAACACAATGCAAAAAGAAACTATGAAGTACGCCTGCTCCTCACCGTGCAGTGGAGACCCCGAGGGGCTGCTGGACAGGCCAGGTATGGGGCTACAGCGGCCCCCGATCCCTCCTGCTCCACCAAGGATGCATCCACCTCCTCCTATGACTCCTCCTGCTCCTCCCCCTAACGCGGCCGCCCTGTTCAGCTCCTGCTCAATCTCCTCCAGGCCGGCACTCTTTTGGAAGCGAGACATCCGGTTGACCACTCGGGGGGACATGTGTGTGCGGGCGCAGGGTGCACCTCCGTAGGGGTTGACGGGGAATACGTGGGTGGTGCCTCGGAGGGTGCTGATGGCTACCCAGCGACTGTCCTGGCTGAAACACATATCCTGGACCTGGACAGAGACAGGACAGAGTCAAGAGTCTTTTTTTAACAAAACCTACCTACTTTCATATTACCTAGAGAAGATGAAAGTTTGTTACAAATTCTCAGCTTTCCTAGTGATCAACAGCCTAAAACACAATAATAAAAATCTCGAGGGACATCGGATCAGAACTCACACATGTTTACAGTCTATATAAAACATGAACGTAGTCTCAGTGACATCTCCCATGGGTTTCTGAAGAGCCAATTTGAAGCCGAACGATGGAAGTAGCCATATTGGACATTTTATTTCAACCTAATTTCAATAACTATAGAAACACGCAAAGAGGTGGAGCTGAGGCGGGGGTGGAGCTGGCCTTCAGCATTCCCTTCAAACAGCTACAACGAGCACACCTGTCAGTCTATTTTATGCAAATTTGATGCCAATTATTAAAATAGTGGACTCAGTTCAGTTTAAAAAAAAATAAACTAGATATAGCTGTGTTTCCCCTACCATTATATTAGGGGCCCACGCCCCCTTGAAGGTCAAGTAAAAAAATAAATAATATATATATATATTTTAGATTTATTTTTGGGCTTTTTGTGCCTTTATCGTAGAGATATGATAGTGGATAGAGTCGGAAGTCAGGGAAAGAAGTCATTTAAGGATACCTTTCCAATAGAAAAGGACAGCTGTCATTAAAAGTAACACATGAACACCAAGATTCCTTCAAGTGTTTGTGTCAGCGTGTCGCCGTGTCCCCCCCCCCAACGCTGTAAACCTAGGGGAAACACTGGATATAGAGACCAAAACTGTTTTTGGTATCAGGCTGTAAACTTTATTTTTCCTGTAGAAAGGGGCATTTTTTTTTTGCATTTTTTGCAACACTGCACTAGTTTTATTTTTCATGCTGCTTGGTCTAAACACTTCTTCGATGACATGACCAGTAAACATTAAAATATAATCTTATGGTTGAAAATTACATTTTCCTTTTCTATTGTTTAACCCATTAAGATATTCTTTTTGGATAGGAAGAGGTTAAGTGATATTAACTGTTGTACAACCATAGCTAACAACTTATCAAATGTGTTTTTATACCACAAAATATCCAATCATATATCTACCAATTAGAAAGCAGTGACACTATAATGATTTATGTGCATTATGAATACTGGTTAGATATATGACACATTTCATCTGGCGGTATATAACTGGTTGTAACCATCTCTGCACAACTATTTAGACATAAATAACTCCCAGGTATTTTACTCCAGATTTGGTTTCAGCAGCTTAGTCCAACTTCTCTACGCAACACCTATATTAACCAATCAGCATAGATAAATATGCACGGTGGAAATAAACGGCTTCAAACTGAAGTCTGGAAGAACAATAACGTGACTTTGCTGAAGTGATAACACAGATAAACAAAATGATCTGAGGTGCTTGATAAAAGTTAACCATGATGAGGGGATAAGACCGTCTGTAAAGGTGACAACGTGACACGAGCTTGTTTGCTGGTGAAATAAATGACTCAGTTAAAAAACAAAAGGAGTTGACGGATTCCTTTGTTAGTCCTCCTGCTCAACCAGTGACAGACTCTCAGGGAGCAGACACTTGAGCAGATAGCATCTCCCTGAGCATGTTAGACATGCAGGAAACCAGACAGCGAGGGCGCAAGGGAAAATACACAGAGAAGACAGTGAGGTGTGCTGAAACAGCCTCTATCATATTATGATAATTTAGAAATAGATGCTGGAAAATTAAAGAAAAAAGGTCCAGGAGAAAAATTAGATAAGGAATGTCCAACTTTTTTGTCAGAGAGCCAATCAGAAAGACAGCTCTGTACCTGCAGGCCTCTCTAATCTCCTGCCAGCTCAGACTCAGTAATTGTCCCCAGCAATGACAGTTAATGGGGCATCCTCTGCATACCAGACGGTTACTTTACTTCACAAAGATGAGTGAAAGAGGAGGTCTGACCTCTGCTCGGCCTGATTAGGGACGACTCGGAGATGAGAAAGAGCGACTTTGTGTGCGTGTCGTAATTGGTCATAATAGACCTGTCAGAGCTCCAACTGTAAATGGCTGCACAGACTGCACTGTCAAATCTTTATATCAGGTAGGGGATTACCTGAAGACTTTCTGCTGTCATACTGTGACAACCAGGTATCAAACAGTGGTCAAATGTTATCTTAAAAAAGGAGGAATGTATTCAGTCCCTGGGTGGAGGTTGAAAAAGCCTTGTATGTGGAGAATGTGATGACATCCGTTGCAGTCAGATGCCAAGAGACATGTTAAATGCTTAGAATTTTCCTTTTTTTAAATCGTGAAACTGAGAGATTTGGCAGCTCAGTTCACCTGAGAGGAACCCTGAAGGAATGACCAGAATGTGACAAAGATGGACGGAGGGATAAGATAGAAGAGAGAGGACAATTATACACTTTGATATAACTCAAGTCAAGAAAATCATAATGAAGAAGAAAACTAAACAAGGTACACTGCAGTTTGTATCTCCCTAAATCCAGATTATGATATCAATATATCGGATGGGATGCATCATGCTGGCAATGAAAGGCCTCAAATAGAAACTCCAGAGAGCTGCTAGTGGATACTCAACTACACAGTGTACCATAAAAAACTGTGATGTCATGGACAACGCTATGTCACTCAGTGTTTCTGCTACAGATATTCAGATTTTAGTGCCTAAACTAAAGTGAGATCAGTTGAGGTTTCTTAATGCAACCATCGATATTGTACTTCATTGACACTTTGTGCCAAAAATACATGTTTAACAATGGCAATAACTGTAATAAAACTACATTTTTGAAGTTTTACTTATATCAGCATCACTTTATACATGGAAGCCAATCTTTAGTCTGTTGAATTTCAAGTCAGGCACACCTCATTCTACGTAATGTGATCAAGAGAAAGATGGAGGCGTGGTTACAAGCCGTCGTACAAAGTACTTTCTGCTTGAATTCTTTGCACCAAGACTGGCATAATGTCACCTGACAGCAATGTGAAAGACGGGTGGAGATGCATTCAAAGGCGCATGACAGCTGTAATTCAAGAATCAGGGTTATTCCACCAGATATGGATTTGTGACCTCTTTAGTTTTAGTTAAACTCTGTTACATTAAACTATCTTTAGTTCAAAATTAAAACATGAGTACTGTGTGGTTTGAAAATGAATATAAGCTTGTTGTCTTTGCATTATTCGTGGTCTGACGAATCCTGCATCTTTTGATCCTAACCGGTAGTCATTTTCTGTCCATTGAAAAGGTCTCAATGACAATATTTGATGTGGAAGTTGAAAGAAATATCGTACACAGAAAGAGACAAATATTGATTTGACTCAAACATAAACTTTTAAGGGGTAGACAACAGAGAAACACATTGTGTCAGTGGTCTATTTTTCCAGAGCTCTGCAGTCTACGCTTCATAAGTGGAAGCTAAAATATCCAGACTGTCTTATATACCTAAAGGTGTAAAAACCCAGTCACACAGATATCGAGCCATGATTTGTTCTTTAGAGGATAACTGGCTAAAGAAATCAGGATTGGGTTTTTCTGTAATACAAATAACAGAAAGCATGTTTCTTTTCACACAAAGGTGAATAAATCAGGATCATGCAGAAAGCCAAGAGAAGCCTGGTTACTGAAGTGTTCGACCCTCCACAGCTGAAGGTGCTGGTCTGTAATGTTTAGCACTGTAACTTCAGAGACTAGCACTCTCCAGTTTGCCCTGTAACTCCACTCTCTCCACACTCCGCTCTCCTTCAGTCACTCACAGCTGTTATCAGCTGCAGGTCTGTTTACCTGGCCTCGGGTCACTGACAGCCAGTCGCATGTTTGGCCGCTGGAGACAGATAAGGCGTCTCTCCACCCTCCTAACTGAAGACTTTATCACTCTTGGCTGTGCGTCTGTGTGTGTGAGTTTGTGGTGATAACCTCTGGCCCAAGCACTCGGCTGAGGCCGGCTCTCAGTGTTTACAACCGGTCGGATCAAAGCAGGCTCAGTGTGCAGCCGGTCAGCGGACCTGCCGTTTGGTCATACATTAACTGTGAGAGTGTGTGTGTGAGTGTGTGTGATTGTGTGTTTTCCCCATCAATAATCCTGAACCGAACAAGCCCTGAAGTAGTTTTATTGAGTAAGGACTTGCACTGCAAAATCTCTGCACATCTCTGCACATTAATTATCTTTACCTGTAAGTCTGACTGCATTAACTTTGTATTAACTAATTCATATTTGCAATTTCTTATTTCTGCAGTCGCAAAAAAGTGCTTTTCCTGCTCATTTTAGCAGATTTTAGGTATTTTTCTAACACTGACCACAATGTCGCCATCATGTACCCAGGGTCAACAGATGGAAATGAGCTAATTAGTTAAATCTGATACAAAGCATCTTCTCTCACTAAAGTTTTTTTTGTACACTATCCCTGATTCAAATAAACTAATAAACTAAACAATGTCAGCCTAATTATTAAATAATTATTATTATATGCTTTGGCAATATATTTACACATTCATGACACTTTAATTTAATTGAAATTGAACTACCGTAATCAAGATGAATATGTTATATTCTACTAAAAAACAAAAGTTATTATTGAATGAATACTGATTTTTTTTTTTTTTTACTGTTAAATCATTGTTTTAGTTCGTTAACAATATATCCAATGCTTCCAGACAAAAACAGAACACTCACAAAGTAAAAGTTGCAAAAACACTCTTCATCAAACATTACAACAGCACGTTACAGAGCTCTTAAACTTCAGCCCTAGAGATTCTCAGAAAGAGAATAAGTGAAAGGGGCAGTGCTTTTAACATCAAATTGAAATAAAAAAAACTCTGAACAGAACCTCCTCCTGAACAGGTTGTGTGTTGATGACCTGCAGGAAGAACCCTAGAAGAACAGGACCTGGACTATTTCTGGGCGCTTAATAACATCATCATTAAGTTGCATCATCATCGTCCTTCTGTCTGTCTTTGACCTGTAGTCCCTTTGATTTCAGCTTGAATCATTACTCTTTCTGTATTTCTGGTAGAGAGTCTTGTGTTTCATGTGGAGAGAGCAGCTTCACTGGTATAAAATACTTCATAGTTCCACTAATATCTCGTCTCTGATGTTTGAAGGGATGCAGCGACTGATCTGACAATATCAAATAAACAAATTAAAACAGCAACTTATTTGGAAGCTAAAATCAATTCTAAGACTGTCCACAGTAAATGTTCATCACCTGTTACAGCTATTTAAATGAATTGTAATACGTGTGTGTTTAATGTCTCACAGACCTTGGCTTCAGTTTCCCCGCGGTGCAGGGTGTAGAGATGATGAACGGCGCTCTGTGAAGACGCCCATGGATGGGTGAGAATCTGGAAGACGTGAAAATCGTGGCCCAGGGTGTCGGCAGTCACCAGCAGCATCCCTACAATAAAGACAAACGAGGCTATCAGCATCAGGAACCAGTCCTCCCAGCATGCTTCAAAAATGACATCACAACATTTGGAACTGTACTTATAACATACTTCTGAACATGAATCTTACTTTAGTATGTTTTTTTGAATGGTGCTTTTACAAATGCAAAAAACTCCTGAAAACTTCTGGAACTTATCGGAGTGAGCTGCATGTGTGAACACAAACAGTCGAATCTTTCACCTTTCCCTGCCAGCCCCTTGGTATATTTTATGAAAGGGAATCATGGCGAGAGAAGTGATTTTGTTTGCAGGATATTATGATGTCATAGTAAAGTTGTTTATTTACCATTTTAGAAAAGAGAATAATCAGCTCATTATTTGTTTCTATGACACAGGATATATGTAGATAAGAAATGATTGTGTTACGGCAAAATCGTTCCCCAAGAACGTCAAATGAATGGACCTCCTGAAATCAATCGATGTCTTCTTCTATAGACAAACAATACTGTAGCTTTCCTGTTCTGTCAAAGTTAATTAAAAGACGCTCTCAGCTGTGTCAGTGTGGTTAAAAGTTGTCACTTGTAAAGTTGTAAACTGATACAGACCAATCCAAACATTTAAACTGTATTTCAACCAGCAGCTCACACGGAGGCAGCAATCACTCCCAACTGTGCAGGACACATGCTCGACAGCATGACAGAATTACTGCCTTTTGAAAACCAACAAACTAGCCCGTTAAAACAAAGCCAGCTATCGTTTGTTGTTGTCATAAAATGGAGCCTTCCCCCTACATGATCACCCGGTCTGGTTCAAGGCAGGGCTGCACTTGTGTGCTACTTCAAGGGCAGACAAGATGATGAGTATCTGTAAAGGAGAGGATCTATGTTTTCATACATCGTTGGACGGCTCTGGGTGTGTGTGTACATTGACATGCACTGAAACACTGAACCACAGCTCAGCACAAGTGTAACCCCCACTGACAGGCCCATTCATTTGGTCCCGTTTTATTTGAAGCTCGTCAAACTGCAAAAAGTAGAGGCCCTCATCATAAACAACAAGCTCAACAAACCACACCAGAACAAACCCAGATCTAAACTGGCTCGGTCAGGGGAAAAATGCCGTGCTGCTTTTCAAGCACAACCCAAAAACCCTTCCCCAGAAGCCTTTTGAGATGTTAGAAACCAACCCCAGAGATTACTCAAAATGTTGGAAACGACTCACTGATACTGTACAGAGTGTAAGATTTGAAGAAAAAAATTGTCTGTCTTTTTGAATGACTCCCAGACATAAATGATATTAAAGTAATTAGTATTTCCCCTCGGAGTTTTTCCCCTCGGAATCTTTTTTGTGGAGGCTGCAGTAGGTTTTAATTAGTGGCCAGGCTTTATTGGGTGGTATGTCAAATGTGAAAAGAGGAGGCTGAAATGGCAAGACATTAAAAGAATTCAGCAACACATGCAAGGGTAGATGGAAAACAGTCCTGACAGAAAAAACAAGTTTGCTACGAATATTTGCACATTCATTCAGAGTTGAAAGGATTTTTTTTTCTTCATATTTTTGTGTTTGACTGGAGAAATAGTTCTATTTAAAGATGACGTAGCGAGGTATTGAGAGAAGGCAAGAGGAGTGGATGTGCGATGGGGTCATGTTGATTATCAGAGGTGGAGGGAGGAGAGCAGAAGAAGTGAAGTGTGCATTAAGACAGTGGTTAGCAATTCATGCTGTATCAGAGCGACCAGAAAGCCATAGAGCTAAGGCCCAGGGCCTGTAAACTCTTGAAAACCCACGCCCCAAACGAGGTGCCAAGCCACAAGAAGCATTTGCGTCAACTGGGAATAGAGAGAAAAAAGGGACGGGGCCCTTCTAATTATAGAGTCTGGAAACGGAAGCGCAGGGTGATTAGGAGTTGAGGCGCTGCGGTCTGTTTATCTGGGAGCTTCCTCTCGCTCTCGAACCCTCTCTCCCCAACACTCCGCTCTTTCTTTTTTTTTTCTTCCTCCTCTCTATGTTATGGTCGGGCCACGCCCACCCAGTGGCTGGAGAGTCTGGCCCCTGGGATTTCTGACAGATGAGACTTGGCCGCTCTGGCCAGCCTTTCAGTTCTGCTGATGGTTGAGTCTGGGCTCCAAAAAAGTAACAGCTCAGAAAGGCTGGAGAGCTGCAACGGCGGAGGACTGGGGGTTTTGTGGCCTTGTTGAAATACAGAGGCCCTCACCGTGAGGCGTCAGTCGGTTAGCCCGCGGGAAGGCCAAATTAAAAAGTAGCTGAGCCGCTCGGCGGGTGAAAAGAGAGGGTTTCGGGGAAAACCAGAGGCTGGCTGGAGCAGGGTTTGACACATCCTATTTATAACACCTCGTCCCAGAGGTTACAGTGTTATTTACGATGTTTTAGTACCAAAATCGCTGGCACGCGTACTTAGACATGCGCTAAACTGGAAGGGATGACCTCTAATTTGCCATGTGTGCGAGACATGCGCCTGTATGGGACATGAGGGAAGTGATATAATCATTTCCATAAATAACCGCTTTTGCTTTCTGTCTCTTTTTTAACCAAAAATCTTTTTTTCTTTTGTTTTGCTGCAGGCCTTACTGTCCCATCTCTGACCACCCAAACAGAAAACATCTGCTCAGTCCCATTAATACAGCAAGGATGTTTCATTTACAAAGTGGTTGGGCTAGCTTTATTCTTGACAAAGGCAGATGGAATACCGGAGTAGGAGAACGAGAGAGAGAGAGAAAGGCAAAGAAAGAAATGGAGAGAGCTACATAAAGGGCGGTGATTTCCCTGCTTGGCAACACAGAAGGCCACAACAAAACTAGTCCACTTTTTAATTAACAACACTAGGCTCCAAAAAAAAATCAGGAAAATCTCAAATTATAACCATGTGGAAGACATAAGGCTTACATGATGTAGTACTTGGGGGACTCAGATAGCTTTACTGTTACCAGGATGCATAAACTTCAGAGCAAATGAGCCCAGCACACAAATGAAAGACTATCCATGGTAGGACCAGAACTTGTCTTCAGGGCTGCCAATATGGAGAGGAGGACAGGAGTCTTTGTTTGTCTGTATACTTACACATATGCTGAGCATATACAACACAGATTCACCCTGCATATTGTATATAAAACTACCTGAGGTGTTAGTGTTACCATGGGTTCATCGACCACCCATTCAGGATCATTTATCCACCAATGTTACACCAACTGTCCTCCTCTACATCAGCCCATCAATCCACCAATACCTATTGTTGTGTTTAACATTTTTTTTTTTTAAAGGTCATGAAGATCTGTTCAATTTATTCAAGAAACCCTCTTTAGCAAACTTGGCCTTGGATCTTTAAAAGATTCCAATGGTTTCATTGCCAAAGTAATAGATTAATAGGTATGTGTTCTCAGTGCAATTGTGGCTACGGTACTAATTGAAGGAAGGCGGAAAACGCCCTACTAATCCCCTCACCACCAAATCACCACACTAATTTATGAGCAGTTTTAGTTCCACTGGGCAGCAAAGAAGACCTCATGGTTAGTCAGACGCTAACAAGCCAAAGTCAACCTCCTCTTATATAACGAAGACAGCAGTGCGATTAATTACATATCTGTATTACAAATTATAACCCAAGCTTGTATTTTTTAGCTGAGAATTTATTTAGAGTCTTATTTTGAATGTGTTATTATCTTCCAGGTTTTAAAATGAGAGTTACTTACTCAAGTAATGATATAGTTCATTGGCTTTTCTTAACAAGTATCTGACTAACATCCATGTTAATGGCAGGGTTAGGGTTAGTCAATCAAAGTGACGAAGATATTGGAGTTCAAGACATATCTGTAAGCTGGAGGTCTGTGAACCATTTGTGTTGTTCTCGCCCTGCCTGATTTTCTTCATCCAATATTGTTGTGTCAAATCACAGCGATCAGCTTAGTGTCTATACCATCCAAAGTAAGTCCCTTTGAAAAATATTATCCAAGTGGATGTGTTGATTTGGTCATTTCATGGTGCCTTCACAAAACTCCCTTTGTCATCAAACTACAGTATGTTAACCACCTCTGACTTAAAGTCTAGTTAGCTTCTTTTTACTTTCTGCTGATATTCTTACAACAGTTTATTTAAACAAAACATAGAATCAGCCAACATCAACTAGGCATTTTTTTTCTCGGGTGCTATTGATTTCTTAATAATTAATGGGGGAAGGGGAGGGGGACAGGGGGTGTTGTCTTTGACATTACCCGTACTTTTGAGTTCCAACAAAATATTTGTGTCAAACAATACAGAACATGGTATCGGGTCAGCAAAAGACAAGAAACAAGAAATATCACTTTAACAAAGGAGGCCGTATCTAATAACATACATAGTTTGGTATTTTGAAGGCATATCTATCCTACTGTAGACAAAATAAATTGGAAGAGTCACTGACTTCCACAAAGAGAAACTTAATAAACCCCTAAAAACGTTGCCACCATTGACCCTGCAGTGGTTAAAGCCTGACGAGCTGCAGTAAAGTGAAGGTGGACTCCTGTGACATCACTGTATAAGTTCAGCAGAGCATACATTTAAACAAACCAAGCCACAATGATCACTCATGTCGGTTGTATTGAGAACCTTGAAACTTTTAACCTCTCTGGACAAAGTGGCACCCACTTTTTCTTTTGTGGATTTTGTGCACTACATGCATTGGTAGTGTATTTTATTAAATAATCTCATCCTGGGGCACCGGATAGCCTCGCGGTTATGTCGTGCACCCCATGTACAGAGGCCATAGCCCTCGCCGCAGCGTCCAAGGGTTTCGAATCTGCCATCGGCCCTTTGCTGCATGTCGTCCCCCACTCTCTCCTTCCAACATTTCCTGTCTCTCTTCAGCTGTTCTATCTAATAAAGCCGAAAAAAAATGGACACTGAAAAAACAGGCTGTTTCTCTAGTGTACTCCAGATCAGTTTGTCTGACACCTACCCCAGGCATCAGTTTCAGAATAACTTTATAGAAATAATTACTCTAATACCCAATGGGTTATTTTCTAAAAACTCTTCATAAAGAGCTTTAATTTACACTTTTAACACATTTGATTTGAAAACGGTCAATAGTAGTGTCATTGTTTTGCACAGATCCTCAAAGAATGAAGGATGACTGTAAAAACCATTGGAAGAGAGGAAGACAAGAACAGACATGGAAGGAGGGCAAAAGGGAATAGGGTGGAGGGGACCAAGGGCCGCAAAGAAAAACACAGGAGCAGAGAAGAAGTGGGGGGGAAAGGTCCTTATGGTTCATTTGATGTACCGTGACTGAAACCAACAGTTATGTTTTTCTACGCGCTCCATAGGCAGACCACCTGTGAGCACTTAAGATATTAATAGATATGAAAAAGGTGTGTGATGCTAAACTAGCCATTAGTTTGATATTACTCTTCTGGAACGCCAGCTCTTTGAACGGGGGGGGAGGACTTGCCCGCCTTTAAAGTCTCGCCGAAACACACAAGGGGCAGTCACCGTAGCGGTCAAGTTCACAGAGCGTGACTGTTCTCGAGGCAGAGCTCGGGGCTTGTTCTTTCATCACCTTAAGTGGAAAACACACTACTTAAGTCTGTTTTTATGGAGCATTTACATATTTGCACACTTCCTGATGGAATTGTTTCAAAAGAGGAGAGGGGGGGGTGGCATTATTTTTGTCATATACCACAGGGCTGTCCAGTAGAACACAGGATGAATGGGAATGCTGAGGAAGTTCCTACTTTACCTGAAAGACTTTATCCACCAAATCCACCGCCCCAATTTACTGCCACTAATCCAAATTCCCAGAGAATCCTAATGCTTTTAACTTTGTTTTCTTTCTGTGGTTTTCCAACCTAACATAAACATGTTCTCACAGCAGCTTACAGGGAACTTTAACACCAGGCCTCTTTTGATGCTCTGTTTAAAAAGCCCCAAAACAAATTGCTCCTGTCTACAGTCTCCTGAAAAAGAATTTGGGACTGTGATCAGCACTTAATCCCCTTTCGGAGCAAACAGGCAGACAGTGAGGCTGCAGAGGTAAGCTCCTTGTATTTTCACGGTCTCTTTTCGACTTCTCACAGAGCTGTTCGATTCCGTCAACTAATGAAATCCTTTTAAACATTCACAGCCGCTGGTCATAGGTAAGATATCACAGTGCTCCAATTGTCCATTGATAATACAGAACAAAGTAAGAAACTGAAGGGAGATGTTTTTGTGAAGAGTAAAATTGACCATCTATTTATTTTAAGGTTGCATAAGTACGTTTAAATCAAATGTCTAAAATTTGCTTAATAATTTCAGTCAAGACTATAAAAAACTGCAAACCAGAGATCTTGACATTATCTGGCAAATTTACAACATCATGGACCATCTGGCATGTTAGCTGGCAGTGGTGAGTCAGAATCAGTATTGTAAACTGCTGGATTGTCGTGTGTGCAAATTATAGCTGGAGGGTCTGCCAGTTAAAGCAGCCATGCAACCAGTGCTGTTCTGTTTCTTTGGAGGAGATAAAAACAAGTATGCCTTTGATTAATGATTTTATCCTTCTTACATCTAGAGATGAAGATGTTGATCTGTTTATCCGTTTAATCTGATATTTTTGTTCATAGCAAAACATCTCAGCGTGAATGGGACAGATTGCCAAGAATTGTATTTTGTGCAGGAGATTAAGTATCCCGACTCCAAATGTTTTGATGACATCATGACCTTCTACTGCGTTAAAATACAGGTCTTGCATTTCTCCTTAATATAAGAAACTTAGAGAAGAAAATGAGCAGAGTAAAACTTGTACCATTAAGGCTTCACTCCAACACCACATTTAAGCGGAAATGTCAGCATGTTTTGCAAGACATGGAATGATCTAGACCGATGGTCGACGTTTTGATTAGTTGGTAAGAGTCATGCTACCAAACATAACATGAGTGTATTTAGTTCCAAAGCATTCCTATTCAAATGATTATCATTAATAAATTAATGCAATTAGCTGCATGTGATAAAAATCACCCAGCTGGCACTGGATGTCATTGTGACAGAAGGATGTTGGCCTCTAATAAAATGTGTTAGAGATGGGCCCACAACTCGTTTTTTAATAATATTTCTTAAGGCTGTATGGATGTACAATAGCGCCATAGTGTTTGTGATTTTCATTGCTGTGTGCTTCTCTGTTTACATGTGGATTGTTGTTTGTTTCTATTGTTTTTAATGTCCAAGACCAATTTGCCCAAGCAGACAATAAAGCGTATCATGTTTCATTGTAATACATCGCAATCTCAACGCGAAATCAGGTTGTTATAAAGAAAAAGAAAAAAGAAAAAACTTGGGCTGACATCAACCACCAATGTCATATGGACGGTCAAATTTGACAGGTTGGTATTGGTCGAGTCAAACAATAACGTCTAATGATGTCAGGATTTCACTAAAGGGGGAACGTTAACATTATGATCTCGTCCAGACCTTAGTTTTTGGTATTGATGCTGGCATTAGGATGTTACAGATGTTTATTTGGTTTGATTGTTTACTGAACAACACAACATGAAGACAAAATATCAGTGTCCACTATAGTCATTGTATGTTTTTCTGGCACTGAAATGTAATCATGCAATGTGACAACCTACATTTAACCAAGTGTGAACTTCTGGTAATGTTCGTTGCAAAGCTTTTTGTGTTGACTTGATTTTATGAAAACTCTGATGATATGAGAAACATTTCTGATGATGCACGTAACAAATTTAGTTCAACAAACTGAGTAATTTGGGTTGAGCGCCATACACTGATAGAGTATTTTGGACTAGTGTGCAAAGTCTGATCTTGCAGAACTTGCTAAAATGCTTCAACCACTGTTCCCACCGGCTTGGGCGATAAAACCTTTATAACTGTACCGACCCAGCAGTGTTTCTTTAATGATTCATGTCTCGTAAGGTTCAAGGGTTAGAAAAGTTTTTCCATGCAACACTTTATTTTGGTATGTTTATAAAAGGGCATGCTTTAAAGGCCACTGACAGCTTTTGAAGGCCCTGTGCTGAAATGTGTCCGTTGTTATTTTGTACGCTGCTCTTGCCCAGATAAAGGAAGCATGAAGGACATTTTGTTTGCTGACTTTTTTGTCTCTTTTTCACTGACAGCTTTTAAACTATAAGTTCCAATTAGTTATATTAAATGTAATTGTGTTCTGTTAGTTTTTTGCATCAAGAAAATAGATTAAAATGATGCATAAATCATGACTTTTAGGCAAGGTTGCACATCTCTCTAACCTCTTTCCATGAACTCTGCTGCCAGTACAAACAAACCATGGGAACAAGACACTTAGCAACTTCCCCACCAAGCCACCCACCTACACACATACCGAAAAGGAGTTACAAATGACCTGTGTGTTACCGCACTGTGTGGGCTGTGAATGACTCCACACTGTTGAGGTGTCTGGTGTGTTGGTGAGTGTTGGGCATAGGGGGAATATTGGGTGAGTCTCTTTGATCCCTGCTTTCCAGAGACCCTGAGTCATGGTCAGCGGCTGGCCCAGTTACTCTCCTTAGCTCTGGCCTTGTAACCACTTATCTTTATGCTTTTTTTTTCCAGATGTGTTCCTTATTTGATATTGTTGTTTTTTTATCATCTTGAATAGGTTTCACTTAAATGTTGTAAATGATCTGTCTTCAATATTTACTACTTTTAAAATGTGGCTTTTGGATTGGATGGATATGCTCTCCTTTTGGCATGGAGTTCATGTGGTGATGTCTTTATTGAACCTTTGTGAGTAGCAGATATCTCTATCATTTATATGGTTTAGTGGTCTTTAGGATAACCAGAGTAAGATGGTCTGGCAGTGCAGGAATTATGTTTCTGATCTAGCTGCTCAAAGCAACAAAGCTGGGAAAAAATGGGTTTTAGCTATTCATGGCTTTAATTCAGCACTAGATTTGCTTGCAAAAACTCAGAAGATCTATTATGACTTTACTTTATCTCATTTATAGATGTTTTGATGTACTTAAGACGTCAAAGATGGATGTTGACAGCATCATTTGGCTGAGATACATCCATAAACCCTATTTGGTACAGAATATTCTTTATCTCTAGAACTGCTTGATCACAATCATGCCATCTAACTCCCATTACCAGTGGTGGTTTTAGGTCCATGTGTCTGTTTCTTAGCTATATATTCAAATACAAACATTTTAACAAGTAATATCAACCACTAAGGCCAATGACTGCTATTCCTCTGCAGTATTAGAGTTATAAAGCATTTTTAATGACTTCATAGTGTGCTCTGTACTCGTCATCTTGACCTTGTTACTGTAGGTTTGCCACAATAGCAGAATTTTTCACTGATACTAGTAAAAACCAAACGATATCAGTCCCTGTTTCAACACCACAATGACCAAATATGAGTCATAGCATCCAGTATTGAGTAACTTGTTTCAATACCAAATAGTTGCTAATTAAGTTATCTCTGTATCTCACGGCAGCTTAGGGTCAAATGTGACTGAAACTTTTGTTACTTTCTGATATTATCACCATTAAAATAACATGTGATATCAAAAGGTGTTAAACTACCCTTACTTGGCTTATCTAACCTTATTTTACCTCACTAAAGAGAAAGCTATAAAAAAATACCAGGAAAGCCACAGCTTTTTAGATGGGTACTAGCAACTGTTCAAAAAATCTTGCACAAAATGTTTATACAAAAAACAATTAAAGTGTTTTTATTTTTGATAAGTTGATTCAGCTTTTTTTCCAACAGATTTCCTGCGATTGATAAAGCTTACATGAGACACCGCATTATGCCCATAGGTTGTTCCATATCACAATAAATTCCCAATTCATGCTCTTTGAAGGATATTTTTGTGATAGAATTAGCAGTGCACACAGCTACAAGTCCTAAACTTTGCATTGGACAACCAGTTGTTGCCATCATTGCAAAAAACAACAACAATCCATGCACTTAAACTGTTTGCATGCATGCTAAGATGGCATATAACTACCAGTACTTTCTTCTATATACAACTTGTTCAACAAAGTCTGTCTCTAAAATCTGTGAAAAATATTCCCCAAAATTGTAATAGTACAGGTACAGTATAATTCAGCGTGGAACGACAAACCCGTCTGATCTGCAGTGGAAATTCTGGAAAAAAAGGCAAGGCAGAGAGCCCTGCTGAGCAGCTGCTGTAAATCACATCAGAGCCGGCTGTGAGTGCTAATTACTATCTTGGTGTGAAGACACAACTCAATCCGTGCTAAATGTGTGGCTATAAATGTGCGGCCAAGTGAAGCTACTTGTGTGTGGGAATTCCCCTCGTGTTCAACATGTGCGTGTGGGTCGAGGGTTTTTCGGCGACGGCCTGGTTTCTTTCACACATCAGTAAGACGGAGAGACGGAGTTATTACACCACCGAGAGCTGCCTTCACAGCACAGCTGCCTCAATGGTCAGGCTCCACGGGCCAGGCTATTCATTAGACTGGCCTGTTACTAAAGCAGGGGTATGGTTTATGGGACAGTTCTGTGTGGGGAGGGATTCAGTCTTGATTCATCTGCCATTACTCCTGCTTTGATGGGGTTATTCAAAACTTCCATATTCAGATCATTTAGACGGCTGTACAAAAATTTAATTCTGATTCTGTGGTAGCCTGCTGAGGTTTATGACACTGAAAAAGGTAGTATAAGAGATCTTTTACAGACACGGGTGGAAGTGAACCGTACCCTCATCCAGTTAAAATTTAATTGATTTGACTGTTTCATGGTCAAAGTACAAGCAGTAAGATGTAAGACTGGTTCAGTTTTTACTATATGCAGAACTCAGATCTACAAATATGACACATCCAGGTCTTAAAATAACTATTAGCTTATTTGATATTAAAAAGGTGAAATGCTGAGTAATCTTTTTAATCTATCTAATGTCCTTTTTATATGCAATCAAAAATGTCTTTGTAGAATAAAAACATTTTTCAAGAAAAATCAAGAAAAATATATATATGTATAAAAAAAGTCAGAGAAAGTAGAGTTCCTTTCGTCCCTTGGTATTGTCTGAGAAGCTTCCCTGTGTGCATGTGGTCCCAATAAACACCTCCTATTAGAAGTAGGGTAACCTGCATGTTGCCTTGGAGACAAAAACCAGGGAAAACAAAGTCTGCAGTGCTGTTTTATCTTTAGTGATGCAGCTAACTGCTAATTTCCATTCTTAATTATTGCAATAGTCCAGCCACATGAAACATGAAAGAAAAGCATGTTGGAATGTCCTAAGGTCCACATGATTAAATACCATGTTTTATCCAACACACAATCCAAAACTAACGGATCATTTTTACTTATTAAGATTTAGGACAAAGAAAACTAAAGGCAGGGGCGTGGTCAGACTCCCACATGCTCTGACCTGCAAAAATATATTTGGCAGTTAGTTCATACTGGAGTTTGCTTGCAATTTTTTTTCCTTTGCACCTATATCACGAAATAGATCTACAAATATTTATAAAAAATTTGAAGTCCTAACTAAAGAAAATGTGCAAAAATTACATGCAAATAACACTGAATTTTTTTTTTTTTTAACATAAGTCCTGCCTCTGACAGGGCAAATAGCCAATCATGGTTCTAGGATTTTGGGACAAGCCCCTTTGGACAAGCTCCTGCTGAGAGGCCCTGAAAAAAATGACTAAATCAATGAATCGTAGCAGATTACAGTTTTCTTTGTTGTGGTATAAATGATCAAACTTGTGTTTTCAGTTCCTAAATAAATTAAACTGTAGCAAGTAAAGTGTTGGGAACTCCCCAGTAGATTAAGCCCTGTGAAGTTCCTCATCAGGGCGCAAAGAAGTTACAATTAGCATTTTCTATATACCGGTATGCAAAAATTAAATATTTCTTAAGGGTATCGTGTTTAATGAATACTTTTGAAGTATCTTAAGTTAATTTTTTTGAGTATATTTATGTCGTTTTAATTAAACAAAGCATTAAATGAAGGTCTGAGGATAGAATTCTTCTTCCAGCACAGCATGTAAACACTGAGCAGGGCTGCAGAAAATAGAGGTTTGAGAGAACAAAGAGCAGACGCTGGTGACTCGTATGGTTGCTGGGTCAATCACTCCATCTAGTGCCAGAGGGAGTCAAAAGAAAATGTACAAGTTGTTGGACAATATCTCTGCCATCAAAAGATGAGTGTATTTTGACCTTGGCATCGTACCTAATAATCAAGTCAAGGATCGTTAAGGACGAGTGAAGAGGACGAGACGCGAAAGAAAACAAGCACACACACATTGCAGCTGTTAAAGAGAGCGCTTCCCCACTGCACTTCATCTGCGTCCCTCTAATTACACCACTAGGAATAGATCCACAGATCCACCGAAGCGCCGCACAGCGCCAGCCGCCACACCGAGTACTGGCGGCCACCGGTCCGCCCTCTGTAGCGCGTCCAACACACACAAGCCACTGGGGTAACTTACATAACTCTTCCCAGCCAAGACTTGTGGGCTTTCCAGGCTCTGTTTGAGTCATATCATTGTTTCCTGCTAAGTCTATCTTTCTTGTTTCTGCCATGTTGAGCTTGACCGCTGTGAGGGGAGTCTCAGGAGGGCCGGGGAGGTAGTGCAGTAAAATATACTTCCCCCAACTACTTGGAAAGAGTTTATTTAGAGCCAGGCCAATGAACCCGTCAATCAGAATTTGGGTTCTGATCAAATCAAGGAGTCTGTAACTACAGGACACTCCAGAGCATGCCGCTAAGAAAGGAAAATAAGAGAATATACAATGATGAAAGGAGAACTGAAAAGAAAACGTTCTTTGCTTGTTTGAAGATTCATCCTAATCTTATTTCACGCCCTGACTGCAGTGGAAAAAAAGGAGGAAAAATCTGTGTTTTTTGGCTCCTCGCTGTTCTCAGTTGTAGTTTAAACTTTTATTACCCCTTAAGATTCAGCTCACGCTAAATGAGTCATGAAGATTAAAGTGTGTTTGGAAGTTTTAAACTGACGGTGGAATAGGTCACAGGGGATCCTTTCAGCGCTGCTGACTCAAAAAAACTACAGTACTAGGACACTGCCACGTGTACAGCATTGTGCTTTGTTGGAAGTAGAAAATAAAGCTTGGATGTTTAAGAAAACAAAAGATCAAAAAGTACCTTATTGTAAATCAGCACTTCTTCAGAAAAGTGACTTTTACTAAATCTGAAAAGTGTGGCATCAATTGTGGATTTCCTTTAAGTTATGTTTTGGTCTTCGCTTGCAAGCTAGTTCAATGTTTGATTTTAACAATTATGTCTTTTTAAAGATTCTGTAATTAAAGGCAAAATCTGTCGGCCAATGGCATGATTTTGGATTTGGAAAGTGCTGTCCAAGTGATTTCCGTTTGTAGTCTGAGTAATTGCTCACTATCATTACAGCTGGCATTATCTGAACACAAGAGAACAGTCCGTGTGGAGAGCAAAAGAGGCAGAACACATTGGCCATACTTCAACACCAGAACAGAGGTCATCCGTCAACAATTTATCCTTTTATCAAACTTTAAAAAAAGGTGTCTGTATGCAGGTGCATCTCATGATCTGTTCTTAGACATCTTAACTCAACAGCAACTCCATCCTGGTGTTTCAAATTACTGGTAAGACTGTAAACAACGCTCCTAGAGGCTGTATCATTATCAGACGATAGCTGATGGCTCCTACAGCAAAATGTGTTTTTGTCCGTTTGTTAATTGGTGTTCAGAGGGTACCGTACAGTTGTTATAAAATTGTCCCTTCCAAATTCAAAGTATTTTGAGTACCAATTTCTCACTTGGTATTTTGCACACAACATCCTCTGTTGGAGAAAAATGAAGTCAATGTAGTAATGCAAAAAAACGGCAGTTGGCCGCAAAAGCCAAGAAATCCCCATTAGGTCAGATTTAAAAAATGTCAATGTTTACAGCAGAAATAGACCTTTTTCTCCTTCATTCAAAAACAGTTTTTGTCTCTATAGCTCTGTATTTAAAGCCATCTTATTCGATAATATTGCGGCAAAGAATTATACATTGTATAACTAGGGGCGTGGCTTAGTTGACCAACATGGTGGGAACATTATAGCTGCTTGCAGGAGGTTAAGACCCGCCTCAACACTAACTCTTTCCTGTTTCTGGACTGACTGAAAGTTAGGTGGAGATAACTTTTCCAATTTTGGCAACTCCAGGAGTTAGGTTTCAAAACACCTCTTCAGAAACATATAGGTGTCTTGCGCTAGGATGCTTTTTTTGGCTAACTAATGCTGGGGACACACTTGCTAACTTTACCTGTTCATCACGGCGACCTTGCTAGACTGCAGTAGCTTGTATATCTGTGCCTAAATGTGTCTGTGTATTAATGTGCCGGTGTGTTTCTATGCTGCAAAACGTGTGTAAAATGCAAACTAAGTGAAACGCTGTATCTCTAGGTAATGTGTTGCTGCAGCCTAATGTGAAACATGCCTGAGCAGCGCTGCAGTGGGTTTTTTTTTCTTGCACTATGATTTCTTCTTTAATAAACAGATGTTTCATTTAGTCATGGACAACAAGCCAGCTTCCTGCTCAAAGAACACCACTTGTAGAAATCATACAGAGGGTCATATTTCCTTGACATACTTTGAAGATCTTTTTTGTGTCATTAGCTTTAATGTGTTTTATGTGTGACCTCTGTTGAGATGATAGTGGGAGTTGGGGGGATCCAGACAACTCTGTCTTGTCTGGCTTAGTCTGCAATATCATCCCGGTGCTGCTCAATCTGAGCTGCTGAGTTCAGTCATAAGTCGAGGTAAGTGAAGGATTCTTAGGGGGGTTTGGAGGTCATGAGGTGAGAGCCATCTCTCAGCAGCTCCTTTATTAACTGCACATGCACACGCAACACACACTCACACACACACACAGAAGCTCAGGAGAAACAGGACCGAGTGTCGCCTGTTCACACTTACAAAGCTTCTACTGTCCTGTTCTCTGTGGGGTGGAGGTCAGCAATGCTAAGAAATCAGGGAAGGAGATGACAGAGTAGAATAATGTGTAAAGGAATGATTTAAAGATACCATTTGATTAGTAAATTAACATGATTCTATAATTGTTTGTTTGTAAAACAGGAGACTGTTTTATATCCTGGTATTGCTATGTGATGAAGGCCATTTACATGTAGAAAGATAATCACGTTTAAAGTCTGAAAAGATATTCATCCTGTTGTGTGAGGTTGTCTGCCTCTGATCTATATTTTAAAATAAGTTTCATATTTGTTTGCCTGGTTTGCTTGATTGCTTGAACTGTACTTATACGACCTTCAATATGAACCCAAACGTGAAAATACTACAGTCTCTCTTTACCATGAAAGAAACAGACAAAAGATCATCCTGAACTCGTTATGAAACGTTTGTCTCTTCACCGTGCTGTATGATTAAAATCTTGCATGTCAAGTCTCTGCAATGGGTAATTCACAGCAAGTGAAGATGTAGTTTATGTATTATAATGAGGCAAGCTTTTCTTCAAAACTTTCACTTGAGCAGAGTTGAACATTTACTCCAGTCGAAAACAGAATTTTTTTCTTTTAAGCCCGGGAATCTTTGGATTTCTCCCAATTCGATTTCGATTTTTGGGGTCATGATTCAATTGAAAATCAATTTTTGATACAAAACAATTCTGGATTCATCGATTCAAAGTCTATTTTTGAATTAGTACATACTTCAGGATCTACTCCAGTCATTTGTGAGACTGGCTGAATTTCTTGCTGCTCAATTTGGCATTCTACTGAGTTAAAGAGCTAGCCTTAGCACTTAGCAGGGAGTGACTGAAAAAAAAGATTTTTGGAAGTTATGAATCTATTTAAAATCTCAGAGGATAAGAATCTCGATGTTTACATCATTTCCCACCTCTACCTTCTTTTTTGTTAGTTGTTCATTGTCTTTAATTATCAGACAGTAATGGTAGGCTATACATACACTTATGTATCCAAGCTGTGTTTGGAAATATGAGGCTAAAATTGTGCAAAGTGAAAACATAGTGGTATGACTGGTCCTGTGTTTGCATCCATAAGGTCCTGTAATAGGCGCCTCTGTATGCGTAGTAGTGAATGCGATGAGCCTCTTCTATGATTTATCACGATTCAAATTTTAAATCAAATTTCAGCACTGCTTTTAATATTTGAGGTGGTGTTTTCTTTTGTGGGACTATATTATATGGGCTGCCTGCCCAGCTGCAAAGATTCCTTCCAACCCTTTTTTTGCAAAGTTACATTCACTGCATCCCTTCGTGTGATTGGTTTAAGGGCATACAAACAAATAATAGTGTAACCCGTCTTTAATGTGGATTGAAGATGGGTTCAGAGAGACCTGGAGATGATGGAAATATCTCTGGCTTTGCATTAAGAATGTATTCTTTTTTTGTAACTGTAAGGACCAGCACTAGGGTCTTTACTTTCAAAGAGAGTAAGAAGAGAAAATAAACTGTTGAAAAATAGTCTTAAATTAAGAACTATGTCTACATTGTGTGACAGCATATGCAAAGATTTACTGTGTGCATATTGAGCATCCTCCTGTGAGTGAATAATGGGTGCATATGTTACCCATTGACTGTTTGTGACACAATGCCTGACCTGCATGTGTTGGTCTAATGCTGCCAATGTCTTGAGGTTGGTGTTAATGCATGTGTCTGGCTAAACACGTTTGTTGTGTACGAAATGAACACACACACACACACACACACACACACACACACACACACACACACACACACACACACACACACACACACACACACACACACACACACACACACACACACACACACACACACACACACACACACACACACACACACACACACACACACACACAGTCTATGAATACATTTGTAGGAGACGGTTGGTCCAGCTCTGCCTCAGAGATGAGATGAGGTGGCCACATGTGAGCCAAACACACCACCATGTTACACTTGAATGGAAGCTTGATCTGCCTCCTGCTTTCTATGTCTTCCAAACTCACCCGGCTCGAGCTCCTTCCTTAAAAAATAAATGTGTGTGCGTGCATGAGTGAGTGTCTGTGAGTGTGTCTTACCACTGGGGTTGAATTGCATGCAGGATATGGGTTTGTCATGAGCTGGGAAGTGAGCCACCACTCCCTCGCCGTCCGAGTCCTCACTCACCAGGACCTGGAGTATATATACACACACACACACACATACACACACACACACACACACACACACACACACACACACACACACACACACACACACACACACACACACAGACACACACACACACACACACACACACACACACACACACACACACACACACACACACACACACACACACACACACACACACACACACACACACACACACACACACAGCCACACAGCCACCACACACACACATACACACACATACACACACAAAGAAAGAAAGAAACTTCAAATCATTTTCTAACAATGAGAACATTGAACCCAGAACGGGACTTTCCCCTTCTCAAGGATTTCTCTTCACATTTTGGTCTGGTCTGATATCATCACCACACTCAGCACTGTTCTTTGACACCAGCCCACAGTTTAAGAGCTTTCTGAATGTGTTATTGCCCTCTTGTGGATAGAAAGTAATCAGCATATTACCTGAAGAAGACAACACACACTCTGTTTAAATCCTCCTCTTTTTGTTGCATCAAAGAAATGATGACTCATCAAATTTGACCTATTTTTTCTAAGTGCTTGTGTCTGTCTTGAGACCAGTGTGAACAGGGAATAATAAAACAAAAGAGAGAAGAATATGGACACATTTACTTTAACAATAATGTGGCTTTTCACATGTGGCTTTGCCGATACCCCATGACAGCGGGTTTTCCCGTAAACAGGCAGAAACTGGCGGCAAATCCATCTTCGGCTTGCTGCTTCTAAAAGTCGCCTAAGAAAATGAAATTATAAGTCACTTTACACAACTAAAGGCTGCTCCTAAATCTCTGTATGAAGTCTATGAAGTCTGTTGTCAAGAGGAAACTAACAAGGGCCTAGCAGAGACCAGGAGCTGGAAGAAAAACCCCTTTAGTCAAGAAGAGAGATTAGAAATGAGCCCAGACATGAGGCCACTTCATGTGCGAGAGAGAGAGAGAGAGAGAGAGAGGGGACATATACACTGGGTGAAATTTGGCCCCAGTGTTGCATTAACGATGTCAGGAAGGCTGGCTGAGCATTTTAAAAAGGAACTAGTCCAAACAAGGAACAGCCACTAAAAGCTAAAGGGCTTCAGCTCGGACTACAAGCAAGAAAACAAGCGGGGGGGGGGGGGGGGGGAGGAAAAAAAGGTGGAGAGCAGAGAGAAAGAAAGAAAGAAAGAATGGGGCTGGTGACATAAAGCAGATCACTTTTATAACGGTGCAGGGAGACGATGTTGTTCTGTGAGAGAATCCTGCTGCTGGAGCCTTTTGAAACACAAGTGTCCTCCAGAGATCCGAGCCCATTACACAGGAGAGAGTGTGTGTGGTGTGTGTGGTGTGTGTGTGTTATAAGGCTGTTGTACCAAATAAGGAATTTCAAAGAGTGGAAGAGACGGGAATATCCTGGACTGACACAGGAACTCACCTCTTCTGTATCACTGTCTTTTTCCTATATCTCCAAAAATCACACCTCGACCCTCATCGCTATTCACTCCCTCTCACTTTTTCTCTTCTTTTCCCCATTTCTCCTCCACTCCTAGCTCCCCCGCCTGGCTGGCCTAGTGAGTGTTTACAGCCAGTGTACGGTTACAGTGGGTCGGCCGGTGACAGAGTGCAGGCCTGCTTCTGAAGGCTTAGGTCCAGCTTATAAGACAACACACACTAACTGCAGGGCGGCTAAAGTCACCGTGTAAGAGAGAAGGAAGTGTGTGTGTGTGTGTGTGTGTGTGTGTGTGTGTGTGTGTGGTGACTTCATCACTGCCAAACTGTACCGTGTATGCTAACATGCCTCATTAAAAATGTGACAGCTACTGCTCTGTGATTAATCACGGAGTGCAGTGGCTGAGGAGAATTAAGGGGATAAAAACGTTTAGCTTTTCTTTAGACGTTAAGGGGAGATCCTGTTGAAGGAAACTGGTATGCTTCAAATCATAATCAGGACTGAATGGACTATATATACAGGTAACTATACTTCCTGTGTATTTGTACCTATGTGCGTCTGTGTAGAATATTGTTGTTAAGGGTTATATCCAAAAACGTATATTCTTAAATAATTTCTAGGTTCATTATGCAAAAGATAGTCAGCAAGAGCTCAAATGCTTTTTAGGCAGCTTTTCTGTTTTATTGTAAAACAAAACTGTCCAATAAAAAAAAATGGCTGGAAACTCTTCACTCATTCATAATCTCCCATAAAAAGTCTAAATTGAACGTTAAGGCCTTATTTGACGTGCGGTGCAGCCTTGAGCTTCATGTGAGGTTCCAGACCAACAGCTGACTGTTTACAGAGCTTCTCACCTACCACGGCTGCACCTAAAACAGACAGAGCTGCGGCTGAAAGCTTGGCTCTTTAAATATGCAGAAAATCTTAGTCGCACCTCTCACTGACTCGTGTAAAAAAAAAAAAGAAGAGGTGAATGGGCCCGAGTGTGTCCAAGCCACGAAGAGAGAAAAAAAAAAGCCAACCGTGGAGGTTTTCCCATTTCCCAACAAGCCGCAGAAGCCAAAGATATGTTTACCTGGTTTACAGAGGACAACCCAGAGAGGAAGAGAGCCAGGAACACATCAGTGCCAATTTAATCTACACTGTGTGTCTGTGAATTCATTATGCATATGGCCAGGCCCAGTTTGGAGGAAATGTAAACATTGAAAAGACGTGAAAAGGTAAGCTAACACCTGGTAAAGTGGAATACTTTCTGATTAAGTGAGTTCTCACTAGCTTTAGTCTGAAGGTTTGCTAGGAGGCAGGGAGGAGAGGGGTTCAAGTTAACACAAACCTAATCTGTTTTGTCTGAAAATTCAAGAGTGAGAGTCAAACTGAACGGTTAAACCTTACCTATTCCTGAGGGAGGATACTAAAACTGACTCATATCCATGCAGAAACTTCTAGTGCTTACTTTTAACAACTCTTCATTACACATAACGCTTCATAAAATCATTCTTGTGATATTTCATGGAAAGTCATGCAGTATTATTTATGTACAATCCTGGACATGTCTCTAGTGACACTTGTTCAGGGCCCTGCCTCATACAGTACTGTATCAGCCAACAGAAGTCAGTCGACTTTTTCTTTTCTGGTTTCAAAGTTTGACCAATTCCCTTTATTTTACTCTACTTGATAAAAAGAAACACAAATTGAGTCCACATTGGAAAGATTTCTCGCAGAGTCATGCATCTTTTCGTCAAAAAAGTAAATAAAGTAACATTAACATTTTCTTTTCATTGGATGATGGATCTTAACAACCTATCCCACTAAAAGTTTCGCATCAGATTGGCTCTCAGACCCTGAAGCCCCACTGAGGATTCAAGGTTCAAGAGTCAACATTCACTGTATTTGTCCCACAAAGTGAGTAATTTGTCTTGGGCTCTTCACCAATGCTGCAGCCATAAAAAGGCAACAATATTTTCCTTGGAGCATCTAGAAAACCCCTTTAACTTTGAAGGGAAAAACTGCTTTTTATGTGCTTTTTAAAAAAGTTTAAATCACTTGTGTTTTTGATAGAAGGAGACTTCTTTAGATAATTTAACATCAACACTGTATGGTCAATATGAAAATGATTGACAGACCACTTTGCTGTTGCTCCTTTACATTCTTACAATACTCTTAAAATTCAGTCAACTCATCAACATGTTGGTTATTATGGGTTAACTTTAAAGTCTAGTCAGATCAGCTTAACTGATTTGACTGTTCAGTGTAAATACTGCTATATGGTGTACAACACAGATATTATATATACATTAGAACAATACTGAAGAGCTCCTTGTTGTTGCTTCTGTGACTTCCAATGACTCCTAACACTTTAAAAGCAGACACTAACCTGTCCTTCTCCAACACTGTGTGTGTCAATGATGGTGACCACTCCGGGGTTGTGGGGGCTCCGGCGGCTGGCGCTGTGAGGCGTTCCCTCCTCGTCTGGAGTGGCTGCTGGCAGAGTGCCCGCCAACTGGGTGACAACTTTACCCACCATCGTCAGGCCAGTCTTAAGAGTCTGGGAGAACATGGAACAAAGATATGCATTTGTGCTTGAGAAGCATACTCGGACATATAAAATAAACGGTCACACAATTTTTTTTTGTTGGCTAAACAATTATCAAGACGATGAAGCCTTTGCCAAAATTTTGTATCCTTTTTTGAATGACATCTCAATTTTACATTTCACAGCACTTTAATTCTGATTGGTCTTAGTCTGATTGAAACAAGGAAGCAGAAGCCCTGCAGTGCAGAATGATGCATTACAAAGTGCTTTGCTGTCGGAGTTAGTACTCTGTACATACAGAAAGACCCTATATGATATAGATGGGGGGCTATAATGGATTTAGGTTTCCAGGCCCTCAGAGCCTTTGAAGGCATTGCATATGAACTAAATGTATGTGCGCATGTGCAATACCTTGTCTCCGTGGGTGGGTGTGCATGCAGCATGCTCACTTGATGCCTGCTGATAACTTGTAGTGCTGATGACTTGTAGCACTGTAGCCACAGGAGACACCCTTGTGTGTGTGTGTGTGTGTGTGTGTGTGTGTGTGTGTGTGTGTGTGTGTGTATGTGTGCGTGTGTGTCTGTGTGAGGCTCCTCAGTGTCCGCTTAAGGCCCAGCCAGGGTGTCTGGCTCAAACACACCTCTGTGGCTCGATTGAGGGAAATGGATAGTGCTGCTTAAGTGGAGTCTATCTCACCTACTACACTGTCTTTGGCTAATGGAGTCCAGTGCGTGTGATTGTGTGTCTGTGTGTGTGTAAGCGCCAAAGGGGCCCCGGAGAGCCTAATCAGGCATTCAGACTAGGCGGCCCTGTCAATACAGCGTGGCGCCTCGCGTTTGTTGGGTCTGAGGATCACCCACTGTCTCTTTGCCACTTGGCCCGGCACACTAACAGTGTCTGCTGCCTGCGTGCTCTTGTGGACGCCTGCGTGTGTGTGTGTGTGTGTGTGTGTGTGCCAGAAGAGCCATCAATTATTAAGTGAGGCGTTTGGCTCCTAATTGATCAACACTAATGTGTTTTCTAATCACTGCAGTTGTGGAGTTCTTAGTGGTAGTCCAAACAGGAGCTATTGATCTGTCGGTGTTGGAGGAGGGGGTTTAGAGGCAGATCATGTCTGATGGATGACAAAAACACACACACACACACAGCTGATGTCGCCATCTAAACAAATTACAGCCTAATTTATGAGCATGGTCGTTCGCAATCGTACACGCTGGGGTGATATGCAGCAGGACTGATGTGAAATTTACTATAAGAGAGTCAAATTCTGAACAGGCAGTCTCATTGGCCAAAGCTGACCCCCCTCTCTATCTCTCTCTTTTATCCTTATTATAAACAAAAGCCATTACATTTTAATGCACCGCCCCTTTTGTGTTCCCATGTCTCTGGACGTCAGCACTAAGAGCCAGCGTGTCGCGCCACAAGCCAGAGGAGATACCTTGTCATCCATATTGAGATATATGGTCCTAAATGAGGAGAGGGCGTGCAACCAGACTGCATGTCTGCCTATCAGTACCCCCTGCCATTATCTGCTAACCTGTTAGCAACACAGCGCTCATTTTGATGTATACCAACACTGGCCTGCTAATGAGACTTCTCTCACACTGGCTGTTAGCACTCGTGATGTAAAGGAGGCGAGATACTCTTACTCTTTATAAATCAATTAGCGCTTCCTCTGGGATCTAATGGAGAAAACAGACTAGAGACATATGAGGCTAGTAGGCATGTGTTGGCAAGCAGCTAAATCGAACCAGGAATGAATATAGACCTGGTATCAAAGGGAGCTGCTGGCTGTTACTGAAACATCTTAGAGTCACTCCCCTATAGAGACGAGTGAAACTAAACCACTGGAGAGAAATGGTGGATTAAAGTGGGGAAAAATCAGATAGGCAGGTTGATGAAGTGTCTCATAAGCTCGGGCCGAGTCAGCCGGGCGGGCCAGGTGGATACAATGTCAGCACATTTACAGATGGTGTACAGGCCGAGCTGGAAGCACTTTATTATGTGCTGTTTTATCTGCGTAAAAGGCCTTCAGACAGACCAAAGGACGTTTCGACAGATTATAGCCACATCCTAAACATAATACCTCATTTTCTTTTCTTTTTTTTAAGATTAAAGCATCTATTTTTTTCATGAGAGAACAAACGGCAGTGAGATGTGACTGAGAATATGTTAAGAATAAAAAGAACTGTGGGCTCTTTGGTCAGGACGTGTAATACCGAAGCTTGTCGTCATCACTCCCTCGACATCTCTCCACATTTTAATTAGCGTGATATCAGGTTAAAAAAATATTATGGAAGAGTTTCATGTTAACAAGCTTGGACACATGTGTGCTGCAGTTTAAGGAGAATTAGCCACCAGACTCCATTATCAAAGACTGAAATGTAATTCATGGGAGATGTTTGTCAACCACTGATATAATCATGTTTTTTTTTTCTTTTTTGTGTCTTACAAAAGTCCGAAGGGACTTGGGTTGGGAACCAGAGGGTTTCCAATTCAAGCCTTTGTGCAGACCAAAATAGGAAAATTGGGACATGTAGCTGAAGGTAGTGTAGTACTCGAAATTGGTCTTAGTCTCGAGACCACTTTTTGAAGGTCTCGGTCTTGTCTCACAATCAAAAGCTTTACTCTGTCTTGTGTCAGTCTCAGACTGGGCGGACTCTGGATTTTAAATCAAGACTGGTCAAGACCACCCCTGATAGGCTATTTTTCATCTCATTACTGTCATTAGAAGGAAAACACCCCTTTCTCAAAGAACAAATAATTTAAATTCATTCATAATTAGATTCTTATCCCCTGGTTACGGCAGTAACCTTCCCAGTGTAACAGTCTAAGTCAGTGACGCCCCCTGCACACAAGTTTTTTTTTTTTTGTTTTTTTTTAGATTTTCAGTGATATTTATGATCTTTGTCTTTTTCTCAGTCTCGCCCTGCCTTGGTCTTGGTCTTGTCTCGGTCTAGGAGCACTCTGGTCTCGGTGAGTGTGGTCTTGACTACAACATTAGAGGAAGGTGCCATTGAGCATAGCACAGAAACCCCCTTCAGGTTGGGACATTTGTTCTTGTGCAGCCCACCTCAGCCTGACGTCTCACCATGTGAGTACTTTGTAATCGCCCAATATAAACATAACATGCTGCAATCATCCAGGAATTATCCAGTGTCCCATCATTTGCACTGAGCATTGATGAATGGACTTCTTTGTGGGACAGCTACTTCACTGTGTGACACTGGAAATAAAGTAGGTCTTGATTGAGTATAAACGTTAACTGCTCAACTATAAGTCAAACCCTTGAGTTGCTGTCAGAAAAAGTCACTTTCAATGATTAGAAGATGCTTTCTTAAAGGAGGAATTCTTCTTTTTTTTAATGTAATAGCAATAAATCATTACTGACATATTCACTTCACTAATTTAAGGCTATTTTAGTACCAAACACCTTGAAAAATGGCTTATTTGAATGTAAAATTTAAATATAAGAAATATTTTTGTATTTTTCACTCCTTTCTGTACAGCACACAAACTGTCACCACACATTTGAGATCATTATTAAACATGTTCACTCTCTTTAGATAGAAAATAAAAAAATGTAAATTAAAGCCCATGTAATGGAACAATATAGTTTAAATATATTTAAAAACATTTATTAGATTGTATTCAAAGTGCAATATACCTGGTATTATATTACCTTTCTAAAGATAAGATGTTCATGAAAATGTTTCAACTTTATTTTATTTTATTTTATAAAAAATATGGTTATTTATGTTGAGCCCTTAAATATTGAAAACAGATCAACTAAGAGAGAAAAGAAAAAAGAAAGAAAGAGACAGACAGACAGACAGACAGACAGACAGAAAGAAAGAAAGAAAGAAAGAAAAAATGAAAGAAAGAAAGAAAGAGACAGACAGACAGACAGACAGACAGACAGAAAGAAAGAAAGAAAGAAAGAAAAAATGAAAGAAAGAAAGAACGGGCTACAGGAAGAGAGAGAGACAGAAAACATAAAGTAAGACAGACATGTATATTTGTGTTTGTACTTCCACGTACTTTGGCAGCATTGATCACTGTAGCCGTATAGGACTGGGCATTGTCACCACAAGCTCCTCCACGAGACTGGTGACATCTGATCAACTGCAAAACATAAAGATGTACTGATAAGTCCATAAAGACACGAAGTCTAGGTCTAAAGAGGATGTCTTTAAAAACAAGAGAGAAATTGTGGGAAATAAACTGAGATTTCAGATATCCAGGCGCCTCGTCTCTTCAGCCTTTGGAGGAAATTAGTTTTACTTTAAAAGAAACATTACAAAAGCAAACAGCCAATCGGCTCTGATTTAATTTCAAATACAACCACTTGAATGGCTCCGTCCCAGTATTACTCTTACAGCTAAAAAAAAAAATAGATTTAGTGGTTTCTGGAAATCCTCAGCCAGTCACACAAACAGTGGCCCCATCTGTCAATTATGTGAGTGGGCCAGCACCAAAACACTATTGTGCATTAAATGTATTGCAGAACATTCTGGGTTTTTTTGGTAAATACTTAACAATCCCATTAAACAGAGGAGAAGAGAAAACTCTGGTGCATCTGTTGATTGTCAAAATGTTATCATCTCTGCCGGACTCTTCTAGGAATGAGTTGTTTATCCAGACAGATTAAAGAGGCAGAAAATAGATAAAATGCATTTTTTGGATTGTAAATATGTCGCTTTTCTGATAAGGCACTTCTGCAATGGAAAAGTGTGTGTGTGTGTGTGTGTGTGTGTGTGTGTGTGTGTGTGTGTGTGTGTGTGTGTGTGTGTGTGTGTGTGTGTGTGTGTGTGTGTGGAGTACCTTGTTCTCAGCATAGGCCAGCCAGCGGCTTCCCAGAGCGATTGGATTGAGGCTGGGGCCGGGGCAAGGATAGCAGCCTGAAATGACACAGAGGTGGTCACATTAACTGGCATCAATAATAATAATTGAAATTAAAGCAGCAAAAAGAATTGCATGACCCCCAAACATGCACGTCAGGTTGAGATGCCTCAACAGTGTCGTTACTGGGGACAGAGGAATAAACAAGGCCCTTATTTTATATCATTTTAGGGGGGGGGGCTTTTATCCCTTTATTTCATAGGACAGTGGCGATGAACTGAAATCAGAAGAGAGAGAGAGAGAGAGTGGGGAACGACATGCGGGAAAGGAGCCATAGGTCGGTCTTGAACACCGGCCTATGGACTCTGCACATGGGGCGCAACCTAAACTCTTGGCCAACCGGCGCCCCGGCCCTTAACATTCACCAAGTGCTGCTACTAAACAAACAGTTATATGTCACTTCCTGTTGCCACCAGTTGGAAAAAAACACTCTTTAAAGAATTATTATTTTGTATATCAAGCGTAGACAGCAATGTAAATTTCACAAACAAAGTTTAAGTTTAAAAGGGAGTAAGATAAAGTTCTGACTTCAGTCAAGTTTGACCAACAAAAAGCACTTTGAAGTAAAATAAAAAGTCAAACTGCAGATTTCTTCAAGGCTTTTTTTTGTGTTTTGACCCTAAACACTTTATATATTATACATGAACCCAATTTCATATTTGTAAGTGAAATCTAGTGCCAGGGCTGTAGAGTTGAAGCAAAGGGAAAAGAGGAATGAAAAAAACAGGAAAAACAAAAGGAGTGAAGAAAGAGCAAAAGAAAAAGAGCAAAAGAAAAAAAGAGCGAAATAAATAGAAAAGGAGGGAAAGAAAGATGAATAAAGAACAAAAGAAAGGAAGAAACAAACAAACAAAAGAAATAGAGAAAGATAAAACCAAAGAAGTGAAAGAAAAAGAAAAAGAAAGATAGAAAGAAAGAAAGAAAGAAAGAAAGAAAGAAAGAAAGAAAGAAATAATGAGAGCGAAAGAAAAAGCTAAAGAAAACCGAAAAAGGGGAAAGGAAGAGTTAAATAAAAAGATTAAGAATGAAAGAAAAAAGAAAGAAGTTAAAAAGAGAAATAAAGAAAAAGGAAGAAAAATAAATAAAGACAGAGCGAAAGAAACCGAAAGACGAGAAAGAAAGAGTAAAAGAAAGAAAGAAAGAAAGAAAGAAGGAACATAATTATTCCTTCAGTAACATTAGGAACCAAAATGAAAAAAAGAAAGAAAAACAGACACACCACAGATTTCCATAAGTGTTGTCTCTGAGGAGCGTCTCGAACTATCTTAAACCATTAATGTGTTTGTGGGGAGCCTCTCGTTTGGGAAGATAAATGGGAGTCTAATGAGGGTGACGTGTCTGTGCGTTTGTGTGTGTGCACACTATGACCTAATGGAGACTGTGGTACCCAATAAATTGAGGAAGGCTCCTCTGCTGATTGACCAGCACAATAATCCCTGCGGGGGATACACACAGAATAGCACACATGTAGACAATGACACACAAACAAAACCGCTAGGCCCTAAGCAGAAATAAAAATGGAAACCAATAATCCTACATAACACAAAAAGGCTGTGCTTTCACAAACAGATAAATATTAAAAAAGAGCGTGTGTTTGTCCCCCAGAAAACAAACACATGAACTCCAATGAAAAACCAGACCTGAGCTCTAACTCTGGAACGACACATTTCACATTTCAACTATTTCTAATTTCACATTTTTATAGACTAAAAATCTAAATATGTAAGAGAAATTGGTTTGGTGCATTCAGACTACATACTATGTTTGGAAGCAGGGGTCCTGCTACGGAGCAGGTTCATCATACCCCGGGTTTCTTTTGGTTATCTGGCTTTACTTTGTCTATATCTATATTATACTATATGATCAGACATTAAGGAAACATGCTATATGTTGAAGTGCTCGCTCCTCTGACATTAATGCAGCCAGTATGTCCTCCTCTTAAGTTTAGATTCTGGTCCTGAATGCTCTGGATTTGTTTGGACCAGAAAAGGTAGGCGGTTTCAATGCACCCTTGAAAAGCCGTTTTGGACGCCCCTCTGTTTGCTAACAGGTGTTGCAGCGATGGAAGCGGGCAAGAGAAGTGGTTCAGATAGAAGTGATTGTACCCGACCTAAAAAACCTCTGCATGTTTCTAATAAGCTCCACGAGCAGAAACGTGCTCAAACTAGGATCAATATTGGAGATGCTTTTGAAAAATGGAGAGAGGTTAGAACACAGAAAGGTTTACAGACCCATGCAGAGCTGGATAAACACTGAAGCTTCAGTGTCCACCACATGGCAACCTGTGTGAGCTTTGACTCTAGAGAGGAGGGGGCGGGGGGAGACAACTCTCTCCAATGTTTTGAATTTGGACTGCAGTACTAATTTTAAACGCTAGGTGTCAGAGTTACATATTGCTTCTTTAACACGTTTATTTTATAAAGAAAAAATATTTTTATTGCCTTCACATGATATAGTCTCGTTCATGGATCAAACCAAAATTTTAATTTCAAGAAGATTAATATTTTTTTCAGTACTTTTTTTGTCAACCGAAAGGACGATGAATGCGATCTTTAAAAGAGTTTATCTTTCTGCATTTCTAATAACGTCATCGCTTCATGTCTCATATTGTTTCAGACAAGCTTAAAATGTGGTTATTTGTAATGTTATATATGTTTTCAGGGGGACTAGAGGGGAAAAATATCCAAACTCATTCATTTTTTTCCATACTTTTCAAATTCTGTAACTTCTTTCCTGACTTTTAAATCTCGTATTGTTCTTGTTCGGTGTCTCTCAATTCTCCTGCGACACTAAATCAGACATGAAAAGATGGATATTGTTTTAAAGATCTCTAAATGCAAACAGATGAACACAGTGACAGTCAAGATGTTTCCATAGTGCAAAAACATACAAGCAACAAAACGCTGAACCAATAATGAACACAAACACATACACGGATCTGATGTAAGTGTGTGGAGGTGTAGGGGAAATGACTGGCTGACAATAATTTAGTGTTCAGGGAGCAGATGAGGTGGAGACAGTAATTTAGTGTGCTGTGTTGGGAAGAGGAGGCTGGTGGGGAGAGAAGATGAAGGGGGGTGGGGGGGTTGAGGTAAGCCACAAGGGCTGCTGGTAACGGCAGAGAAGCCTTTTGTGCCTCTCCAAGGCCGAGGGGAGCCCAGGCAGTGAGATAACATGTGTTTGACATCTTGGGTGGAGAGCAGGGAGGGTGGGGGTGGATGGGGGGGGGCGAGAGCGGAGAGGAAACAGACATAAAAGGAGGAATCAAAGGAACAGAAAGCAGTGCTGGAGTTTTAAAGGCCGAACACAGAAAGACTTATCCCTCACAATCCGATACTCCCTTTAGAAAATTCATTTAAATAGTTATAAAGACAATCTACTGTTATTTATGCTACTATTTTAACACATTAAGGACCACTCGGCTAGTACAGGTATTGAAATATATTGCTAAATGTATAGTACATTAGAATATTCTAGCTTCGTTTATACATTAATTGTGTGCAATCATATTTAGTGTTTCTTTCCAAAACGACTTTTATGTGCTCAGCTTTCTTCCTTTCAGTTCTCTAATCCACACATCCACACACACAGACACACAGACACCTGCACCTCTCCTTTCCTAGTTCACACATCCCACCCCGTTTCCAAACGTTTCTCTAGGCCTGTATGTGTCTGATGTTTAGACTTTAGGCTTCTTCTCATCAGCAGTATGTTTTATTAAGACGCCCAAACAACACAACTCAAGTTATAAAATGTTCATGCCTCTCATGTTTCCTGTAATGTTGTTTATATTGTCATAGTTGTCGTCTTGTAAATACTTTGTATATATTGTAAATATTATCACATTTAGGATGGGGTTTTATATGATTGGGCTACACAGTTCCGGTATATTCCCATCTTTCCTCCCACTTTCATTAACCAATGAGTGATGATTCACTGTGAGCAGGAGTGTATTCCACTTTTTCAAATCTGTACCTGTGACAGTTTGACTTCGAATCATTAATCCTTTGCACATTTATTTAATTTTCCTTAAGTGATTTAGGTGCTCCAGTATTTTCTTTGGTTCCTGTCTTGAAGAAGGTATCTACTGAATTTGTTTTTTGTACGTTTTAAAATGTTCACTCGATCTTCCTCTATCACCCCAGGTGTGGCTAGTCATGCTAATTACATCGAAATGATTTAAAACTAAGAGCACAGACTGACAGGAAACAACTACCCAAAACTATTATAAAAGAAGTATGAGAAGGTGCATATTTCTCATGAGACTTTGCACCTGAATCAATGCATTGACAGGGGGGACGTACAAGAAGAAATCTGTCTTATTTTCTGATCACCTGCAGAGCATGTGCGAGGGGTGTCTGCCCACTACTGTAGTCCCCTTGTCACTGATGGAGATCTTATATGGAGTATATTGCCAAATAGTTGGCAATATACTCGGGCTGTCGCAAATTTACTTGGCTCAGGTCTCGTCTGTGTGTGGGAAACACTTCATTGTAAGACGTTATAGCCCAAAAGTGCTGCCACTTAGACGGTAAAGTTTTGTAACAGAGGAAATATTAGCATCTATTTTTCACGTGAACAGAAACAGATTCTCAGTCTGTTTTGCTCCGTGGTGACTGAGTTCGGACTCACAGCACACACCACTTGAATGCAACGAAAGAACATAAACATGGAAAGAGCCTTAAGTGCTCGTAAAAACATGACATGTCCACCATCACATCTGTGGAGAGGAAACGGACACACAGCGGTAGAATGGCTCATCGGAAAGCTGCACACATTACAGGACCTTTGAAGGCCCAAACAGACCAAACAACACTGTTGAGAAGGCCCCTGCATTCAGAAGCGATTAATAACTATTGAACATGTTTGGCTTCCTGTGGACCAGACACTGATAGGGAAGGCCAGCAGACAAAGAGGAGACACATTAAAGCTGGCCAGTAAGGTCAGTTTACTCCAGTCAATGACTTAAGTGGACAGCAATGGCCTTGTAATACGGTCTGGCCTTTCTTTGAGCCGATCACGGCAGGTACAGCCAGGAGGATGCAGGAGCTGTGTTGTAAACAGTTTGAATGTTGAGCTTCAAATGGAGGCCTCACATCGTGTTTTCATAAAAGCAGTTTACAAAGGACTGAGAGAAAAGAGCTGCAGCACAGTGGATGAATGCATTCAAACCAACGTCCTGCTCTGTTTTTGTTTGGCTCATGTAAAGCCAGCTTTAAGTGATCTGGAAATTCACAGCAAAAAGTCAAATCTAAAGAAAGTGAAAAATCTCCAATAAAGCCAAGAAATGTTTTTGATATATCTGGCAAGATGTTTCTTCTCTCCTGTGTTTATTAATGACAGGACGTTCTTCTTGTTTCTAGATGGTTGACCTTAATTTAATTCTAGTCATGTATTGTAATTTGTTAAGATTTTTATTCTGTTTCTGAGTATCTTTGTGATTGAACCTAGAATAAGCTGTCTTCTGGCTAATACACATTTAAGATCATTTGAAATTGTATATTTTATCAATTATTGTAAATACAGATACACAATATACTTCAATTTCAGCCACCGTTATTTTGGGGGTCGAAAGCTAAAAAGTTTGGGAACCTCTGTACTAGGTAATACTTTTTTATCTGGCTTATAATTTGTAGTAATTTTAAAACTTTAGTCAACATTTGCATCTTATTTTTTACATTTGTTTGATTTTAATTGATTCATTCCTAGAAATTGTATTATTTCTTTCTGTATTCACTTCTATTTGATGTTGTAATTATTTTATTATTGTCTTTCCTGTTTCAGTCTTTTAGGATTGATCTATTATTTTCAGTTTCTGTTTTTAATTCCTGTCGGTCTGTTCTTTTGTGAAGCACTTTGAGCTGCATGCTTTTTATATATGAAATGTGCTATACAGTATAAATGAAGAATCTTGTGAACTGAATTTGTTAGCCTCCAGTTTTTGATAAATGAGGATCAGCATTCATCTTCTTCAGCAACAAAGTAAAACCTCCAACCTTTTATAAATAAAAAAGCTGTTCAGATGACCCCCGAGTGATTAGAAATATTACTGAAAAATAGTTTAATGGTCACAAAGGAAGCTTGTCACAACACATCAGACTGCAACGTGTATCATTAATAACTTACTAGTAACAAAGAACTTCTTGGTGAAGGTGCAGCTGTCAAACGCTGCGATCTTCTCTTGTAGGCTCACAGCCAGGATACTTGAAAACAGGGAGGAAGTAGTGCATTCGTTTAAAGAAAATTAACACATGATGTGTATTTTTTATATTTTGTAGATGAGTTCAGTAGACTTACTGTTTGTTGCAGTGGAGGTCATAGATGGGCGTCTTGAACTGAATGGATTTGACCATTTCTCCTGTCCTGAGAGAGTACAGGTCAGCACAACAGTAAGGCGGGCTCGTCCTGAAAAGAGAGGAACAAATACATAAAGTCAGTCTCCCCGTCATACTTCAGGGAAAGATGCAGACAATTAAAAAGACATTCTCTGAAAAATATTACTGAAGCAGTAAATCTAATCTGAAAATGAAGATATTAAGAACCAGTTTGAATTTCCCTCAAAACAAAGGATTGCCTGGGCCTGCTGCTTTTCTTTGAATTCTCATCATTTGAGAGCAATGTATCACCCTGTTTAGCTAAACCCTTACAAGTCTGCAAAAATAATAATCTGCAGGCACACATGTTTTTATTGTGATGGCAATTCATGAAGTATTTTCGAATGCAAAATATCTCTGAAATCTGTTAAAACTCAAGAAGTGATGCTTTTTTGTAATTAAACAATGCTCAGATCAAGAGCAAATGTTTTTATGAAAGAAACACAGTTCCTCTGGCTGTTTTGATTTGTTCACTATAGGGGTTAAATAAGCATTATGACCATACAAAAACAAACAAAGGTATTACAATAATAATAATAATAATAATAATAATAATAATAGATAGATATTATTTCAAGGCTCCTTTCCAAGCACTCAAGGTCGCCTTACAAAGCAGAGTATTCACAGATAATCAGAGAGATTGTAGGAAAATAAAGAAGTCAAATTTCTGCTTAGACCATCGCCTGAATGCTTCTCTTTAAAATCCTTAGAGAAATCATTAAGTATTTGTTTCCAGCATGTCCCACTGTGGGTCCTCATGGTGAAAGTGAGGGGCAAAAGGGGAAAAAGCTTTGTCATGCAACACATTTACAAGAAGCCTTTCTATCAACACAGCAAAGAAGAGGGTTTCATGAGGGAGCTTATCCAACAGCAGGCAGCGGCTGCTGGTAAAGGAAAATGTAGACATAAATCTTAATCAAGCCCCGTCCCCTGTGCCCCTTCCCCTCGCTCTGAGAGGAAAGCTTCCACTCGCCCTTTATTCTTCGTCACCCCTGGCGAGGCCTGTGGTGCCGCGTTGGCTGAGGATACAGGGGTGAGATGCAGTGTTAGTTTTGTTTCCTGAGCCATAGGAATAAATGCTTTCAACAGTCTATTAGGTCTGCTTGTGCATACGGAGTGCAGCTTCATCAGTGTCAGCCTGGACGGTTTTTAGACACAGGAGGCACTGGTCAGGTCTTAATGTATACAAGGAAGGTCAATGTATGCTTAATAGTGCCTGTAAACATGATGACGCAAAATTATGGATGATAAATGAAGTGCGTAAAAATAAAAAAAGGAACACATTGTTCATTGTATCAGAACAAAAAAACACCTGCACGCAAGCACTGGATGTATTGAGAATTTAAAAGTTGGGAGGGCGGATCAGAAATCCCCTTCCTCCAGACAAGAGCAAGGTCAAGTCACAATCAGGAACTATCGACATCAAACAGCAGCAAGCTTCTGCCAAGTCACCAAGGTAAATCTGGGTATTATTCAAATGACAAGATCATAATGGGAAGACTTCATCCACAATCCATCCAAACACAGATGACATCGGCCATGTTGAATCTTCCCCCTCAATGACTCAATGTTCTTTTAATAGACTCTACTGTGTCATGGTCGGTCTGTGTGCCCTATCATTAGTGATATTCCTTTTCTTACTCATGGTGGAAACTCTCACACATGCACTCACAAAGTACAAATGGTAAACAGCAGCAAAAATGAGCCATTTCAGAATATCCCAAAAAGAACAGAGTAGGGCGGCAACAATTACTCCACAACAAAAATAATGACAAGAAATCAGTTGCAGACAAATTACACCGTCAATTTTGATAACGCCTTGGTGATGTCATAGCGCATGTTTTTATGCTGTGCCCAAAGTTAACATCGTTGTCCAAATCTGAGCTGTGTGAACTATCTGGCATCCTTACTATCACTGCTGAGACCTGCGTAGTGTGTATGCAAAACAGCGATGAAACAGGAGGTCAAACTCTGGCAATGAGGACCTTTTCATCAAAATATCAACTTTCTAGCACTTTATCGCAAGTAGAGTAGTTAGGGGTGCAGTCCACTGCAGTAGGTCCACTAAAAAGAAAAAGGGAGTTTACGTTTTTGACACATCGCTTTTGTCAGTCAAAACGCACCCTACAGAAAGTGTTCCAATGGAGGAAGCTCCTAATGGAGCCAGTGATAGAGAAACCAGTCTGTCTTTCCAGCTTTTTCTTCCCCTTCCTTTCACCCCTTTTCAGTCCATGTTTCCATGGTGTCTTGACATGTTCTTTGTGTATTTGGGAAGTGTTTTCCATGTCTTAGGAGCCTAGTCTTTATTTGAATATGACAGCAAATGGCAAACAGTGTTAGCGTCTTTAAAACTCTGCCTGTGGAAAATGTTGCTGTATGTGTTGGCTAATTACTAGCCTTAGTGGGTACAGCCTGAACTAAAACTGGCTGATAATGCTAGAGATGACCACTCAGTTAAGATAGAGAGAAAACATGGATGTAATCTCAGTGATGTTACCCATTGGTTACTGGAGACGAGATTTGACGCCCAACAAGAATGGCCCCTTATTGGAAATGCTGTCTCAACCTTACTGTCCTTCAACCAAGAAAGAGGCAGAGAAGTGAAGCTGATGTGAGCCTTTAGTGTTCAGGGTAACGCTTAAGTCAAATCAGTCACACCCCTAATTATTTTAACTCTTATCCTTCATAAAATCAACAAGTGCCAATAAAGACATTAACTGTTCAACCAAAATCCTTTTTGAACCAGGCGGTAGACGACACTTCTACTTTCAAAACGGGCCTATTTAGCACAGGTGTGTATGTGATTTCCGGGGCTTTTAGAGCCAGCATCAGGTGGAAACTTGAGGAACTGCAATTCCCCCCCCCCCCCCCCCCCCCCACACACACACACATTGGCTTCAACCCTGTAAACATGAGCAAAGCTGGTCCAAATTATGCTACTTTAAGTCAAAGCAGGACTATTTGACTGTGGGCTTCACAAACCGGACTGTATCAACCCGGGGTAAAGCCATAACCTTTTATTACAAATGCAGAAAGTTTACATCAGAGGCAGTTTTCTGACACACAATTCATTTTTTTTTAACCCAGACAAAGGCAGGAAAACACGCCCAAAGATGCAAGATGAAAAAAACTGAAACAACAATATCCTGATGACCATCTTGATGACAGATATGTACACATAAACCTTTGGGAGTGAGTGTACCGCATGTGCACACACATACAGACATTTCAAAGTACAGATACACACTAGTGTGGTAATTGTATGTCTCTCTCAGCTGGACAGCTTCGGCGCCATAAGAGCCTTCAGATCTCTTAGCCCAGGCCCAGAATTATGATATTGTCCCAGGACTGCAAATGTTCTTGGTACTTGGTTGTGTGTGTGTGTGTGTGTGTGTGTGTGTGTGTGTGTGTGTGTGTGTGTGTGTGTGTGTGTGTGTGTGTGAGTCAGACCCTGTTAAATGTTAGTGTGCGATTATGTCCCCGCCTCCAGCCCAAGTGGAAGCTTGCTGCAGAAGATTAAATAGGTGCTACAAAAAAGTTCTGAAGAATCCTTGATTCGTTTTAGCGCCCTGATGGGAAACAAACATTTCAAAGGTCTTCACAGTGCAAGCGAGACTACCATTACTGATCAGGACTACAGGCATTAAGATTTATACTAAAATTTTACCCGACGATAATTTACTTTTAGGCGGCTGCATCATCGATTTCGGCATTATCAGAGTCCGATCAATCCAATTCAAAGCTCTATCCCGAAAAATGGGCCTCTGGAATTGATTCAAAGGGACAATGATAACGTGCTTTGAAAGAATAAAATGGCATAGGGTTCAATTGTTTTGCTTTTGCAGTATTTTAACAAATGACCCAGTTCTAATGGAGGCTATGCAGGGTCAGATGTAATAAGATTTCCTGATGCTGGGGACGTTGGGGCGTAGGTTGAAAGCAAGGCTAAATCACAATTATCATTATGGATCATGGCGGGATGTCAGTCCTTGCACATGTTAAGGTGACGCCGAGCACCATTCCCCAGCTCAGTAACAGGCCTATTATGATGGCCCTATTAGATCAATGTGCCAATTACTATTACTCAAAGCGGCCCTTGGGTCTGAAAGGATACAAAATGAGGGAGAAGAAAGAAAGGAGGCTCTGCGCCGACCTTCTTAGATCGGACAAGACACTACTTCAGAAATTGAGGTGAAAAACAGTAGTCCCTCCATATACAGAAGACATCAAACTAAACTTAACTCAAGTTTAGCATCGTTAGCAGGATACATCTCTTACAATAAAAAAAAGTTAACTTTTCATTTTAAAAAAACACAATCAAAGATATAGTCTTGATATTGAACCTCATTATATTCTGGGTACCAAATGAAATTTGTCTCCAGGACACTCAAAGTCTGTCGGCATCAAGTCTCGGTCAAGCGATGCTTTGAGCTAAATGTTAATATCAAAGTGACAACGTATTTATACAAATGTTCAATTAGAGATTGTTGGCTTTCTTTCTTTAATCTTCGCATGCTAACATTTCCAAAGTAACACATTAAACAATGATTACTTATCTTTCAAACAAAGAGAAGCTAACTTACAAACATCTGAAATATCATGCAAAGTCCCATGGTTTATTTCATCTTATTCAGTTTCTTTAGCTGTTTTTTACGCAAATGAATTGGTCCTATTAGATTCCTCACATACAGCATGATACTAAAATCAGAATGGCACACACTAAAATAAATAACATCCTAATAGAAACCTACACTGACACAATAAAAGACTCAGCACAACTTGTAAACCTGCTGATACAATTACAGCCTCAGTCAGAAGATGGTCAAAAAGGAGTGTCCTAAGTTAAACTCATTTGAACAACTTGTTTCCAATTCTAAATTGGATTTATAAAAATCCAACAACTTGAAAATAATAGAATGGAAATTATTCTAACATGCTGAGACCCTTGACTTCCTGTAGAGTCACAGGATCGCTAAAGTCTTGGCAAGAAATATCACATCCAGTGAAAAGTGTTAGACTAGATCCAATTGTCCAATATTGGACTTTTCCGATCCTTAATTGCGACGCCGTGAAGCAACATGAGGGTACACCCGTTGAATCCATCACTCTCTGCGTTGGCCCCACAGTAACTCTGGGTGTTTGGGTCATTCCCCTGTCCCACTGGAGCTGGAAAAGCTCCTAACAAAACAATGTTTAATGTGACTTTTACAACCATGTGAATCTTAATTTTAGATATGTAACTGTTTACAATGATCATTAAGGACCATTATGGATGGCGTGTGTCTTATTATTGTGCCATTATCATCAATCTATTCTGTGCACTTCCTCCAATATGAAACATGTTGACATCTGTTATTCTAATTTTCACATCAATGCTGCACTTATTCCATGAACACTTTCCCTCTGGCCGACACAATCTGCACACATCTTTTTTATGAATGTGAACTAAACCAGGAGATCAAAACCACAAGATTTCATGTGGCTGTGGAAAGCATAGATGGAAGCCCAAGGAGGAATTAAAAAGCCGGCAAATAAATTCATTTACAAGGAAGGGACGTGCACCACATTTCCGACTGGTGCAAAGTTTTACAAGCTCCCCAAATACGAACGACAATTACATGCTGTGGAAATGCTAAACAAATACAACGTCGGTTTGGGAAGTCAAGGCTGGCACTACTGAAAGGGAGAACTCAATGTTTCAACTGGAGACTCGAAACACCCATCAAGCACTCAAAGTTCAGTCTGAAAATGGATGTTTGGCAGGAAAGATAAGCCTCTGAAAATAATGTAAAGTGCCAAAAACTTCAGTTTTACAAATGGTCACATGAGGCTGGTTCCAGAGGTAAGTCAATCCCCTGAGCACCCCATTTTTAAGAGTCAATGTAAAAGCAGAAATAAACATGTAGCACCAGAGTCTGGTGCAAGAAACACTTCTAAATGTGTCATTAATGAGCTATGTGGCAGTCAAATACAATCCCATTCTGTGCAACAATTCAAATCCAGGAGTCCAGAAACCAATGGTGACATCTCAGTGGCTATGTTTACTAAGTGGGACACAAACCGACTCCAGGCTTTAAAACGGTAGTCCACAAATCAACAGGTGACATCCCAGTGGATACATCAATTTCCAATAAAAAGTCTATAGCTTCTACAAATCTAAAAACTGCAAGGGCCTCTTGTCAATCAACCATCAATAATTCCACACAAAATCTCTTACACCAATCTTTCTGTACTCCTTTCTGTTATTTGTTGTTTTTCTTACTCTCCTCTCAGTCACATCAAAAATCCAGCCCCATCACCCCCTACAAACACAAAAAAGCTGACCACATCAGAGCCTACTGGGGGCCTGGAGGGAGCCGCAGAGATTCCGGCAAGCTGCAGGCATTAGTAGGAGAGTAATTAGGGTAAAAAGTTCAACCACAGCTCCATGTCTGCAGAGCTGCCAGAAATACATTTCCCTCACTGTTTAATGCTGCACGTACAAATTTAATGGCTAGCATTTTGGAAACACACTGCCGCCTTGAGTGTGTGTGTATGTGTGTACTTGTTCAGACTCTCAATCATTCTAAGTGTTTATGTACAAAAGCTCTGCATTAAAGCTAAAAGTGAGCGAACAGAACCAAGAAGTCTGACTGTACTGGCTACCAAATGACGCAACATAAGAGCAAACAATCAGAAATATTAGGAAGTAACAATGAAAATACATTTGCCATGGGGATTTATGTATAAGCAGTCAATAAATCGAGCTTATTTCTTCCTCCTTTGACAGCACTGGAGTGGATATTAATATTCATTACCCAAACCAAAGCTTGCATTAGATCCAATTTTGGCCATTTTAGACTTGTGTGCCAATGTTCTGTCCAAGTTAAGTGGAAGCACTTGACACAAGAAACATCTGGTCAGGGAGGAGTTTTTCTTCTGCTTTGACATCTCAGAGCTGCACGAGAAAATTGACGAGTTAACTTTGCCTTTGAATCAGGATACGAGCTAAAGGACAGCTCGAAGTCGTGATTCAACATTTATGTGTTACAAAACAAATCAAGGATTATTTCATCAGGAGTTAATCATAGGATAATCAAGGATAAACTCCCAACTAGCAGAGGATAAAGACCAAGACAAAGACCCATACCAGTGCAATGACTTAACACCTGTTTAATTTCTTTACAAGATATGTGCCACTACAGATTAGTAGGACCTCATATATCAGATGATGTCCCCTTTATAAGCACTCACTGCAAAAACCCTATACCTTTGCAAAAATGTGTAATAGGCTGTGATGGTACAGTGTTATTCTAGTCATAAGTTGTTTCTGTCAAAGTACGTACACTTTAAGAGCTTGTTTCTTCCACTGTAGGGCTCAAATAGTGAGATGTTAGAATCCAAATAAATGACTGACGAGTAAATTATTGAATTAAAAGCTAAATTAGTCTACAATTAGTATGAATGCGGCAGTTTTTTTCCCAATAACTTCATGTTACATTTTGGGAAAATGAATGAGTCTGAATATTATCTGAGGGAACGTGAAGTCTCTTTTGCAAGGAACTACAATCATCTTGTGACCTCTAGCAACTTTAAACTATCACAAAGGCAGTCTGTGATGTTATCTGTGTTCAGGTCTGACGTTTGAGTTGTTTGAAGCTGAACAGACTATTTTACTTATTCTGTGCGTGTTTCATGTTGATTGCACGAGTACAGTAAGTGACTGCCCTGGTAAGTATGAAAACTCCATTATTTTAGTAAACATCATCCCTCTGTGGCCAGAACAGAGAATTGTGATCTTAAACATTAATAAGTATTTAGGCAGTTCCAAACAGGTTACATGAACGGTAGAGCTCTCCTAAATGTTGGCATAGATGGGAGTCCAAAGTTCAGATAAAATATTTTTCGTATCATATGAATTTAGGTCACCTTAAGCAGATTTTCTTACTCTGAAATGCTTCATAAATCTGGAACCACGTGTGTAACTTAACCTAGTGCTCCTTTATCTTCCATCCAACATCTGAAGAGAATTACATTTGTACTCCAATATATACTTTGATCAATGTAAAGAAACCTTTAAACTGGAGTAAAATAAAATATTAATTGCTTTGACCACAGAGGCCTGGTTTAGAGAACAGGCTTGTGGTAAAGGTTTGAAAAGTCATTACTAATCATTCAGCCTGTCGGCTGTGTTTACATGCACCCACTTCCAGCACTACCGAGTTTAATCGGACTTCCTATTTGAAGGGGGAAAACTGGCGAGGCAGAACACATTTTCGACAGACATAAAACAGACATGCAAGTCAAAATAAACGCTGCGGAGTGAAGCCTGAGCCCCAAAGCTCTCCCTTTGCGCTGGAAAAAAAAGAAGTGTGTATGTATGTGTGTGTTCCAGTGTGGGGCAAGGAAAAGGGGAAGTGGAAGACCAGATTACAGCCACTCTCGTTTTACATGCAAATACATGACAAAAGACGTTTTTTTTGTTAGTATCATGTCCACAAATTAAAGACAAATTAAGGAGACCAAGAAGAAGAGATCTCTGCTTTGGATGATTACATAATAAATGACCAGAGTAAACAATGAGGAGAGTTATAGTTCAAATAAAATACAAAGTGCTTTGCATAAGTATTCAAGCCTTTGATATTATCAAACGTTTTTGTCCAGTTAAAATGCTAATTTAAAGAAAATGTGTTGGGGTTATAAGTATTTTAAATTAAGGGAGGGAAAAAAAAAACATGGCGTCAAAAATTATTTCTAAGTACCGGTAATGAAACTAGATTTGAGTGCTTGAAACCCCACACTAACATGCACTTCAACCAATTTACTTCAGTTTAGTAACCTTGCATCCAAAATCTGCTATTACAATTATAATTAATTATCAGGATTACAAAAATATATTTTTGAAAACAATGTTGCAGCAAAGTGAAATGTTGAAAAATCACACAAGGGTTAATACTTATGCAAGGCATTGTCTCAAAACTCACTAAAATAATGAGTTTCCCTGAGTCACTGACTGTTGAATCTATCCCGAACATTCAGCAGGCTTGGAAAGCATGAGTGCTTGCGCGTGTGTGTGTATTAGCGTGTGTGTGCATGTGTGTGTGCCCGTGGGTGGTCATAATGTGACAGTGAAGAACACCATAACCTCATGGTGGATAAAAAGCATCACTTCTCCAAATCCCCTTAATCTGGTGGCTCGTTTTATACAAATGCTTGATGATTTCCATTTAATACACTTTAAAAGACGGATACATCCGGTCCACAGAGCAAAACCTGTCATGAAAATGCACTGAAACACAAGGGCTTAGTGCCACAATGGGCTTTGGCCATCAAAAAGGGTTCTGTGTGTGTGTGTGTGTGTGTGTGTGTGTGTGTGTGTGTGTGTGTGTGTGTGTGTGTTCCATGGTGATAAATTAAATGTACTGCTTTCAACCATGTAATTAATATCCTGCTGTATCACTAAAAGATATTAGTATATATATTTCAGTAATATAACATTATGTCTGATGCACATTTTACCTTTGATGTTGCACCCAAAGTAATAATAAAAAACTACAATTGCACCTATACATCTTCTGTTTTACTTCAAGTATGAAAGAAAGCCTGATATCCAGATAGCAGAGTAGGATATGAAATGACTGCACATAAGCTGGCATGGATCTTGTAAGTCCAATGCCTTATAAACAAAATGGACACAGAAAGTGTCTGATATCCTTGCTTGCACATGATGTTTGACATTGCAGGTTTGTGGTTTGCTTTCAATTTAGTTTGTTTGGTTTGAGTACCAGAAAAATACATAATCGTCCACTAACTATCTATTTACACAAAGGAACCATTTTTACACTTCTGAGATTTGATTTAACGATCCCACAGCAAAGATCCAGAGACTAAACTCCATCTGTCCACTCCATTTAAGTCGAGTTAGACCAAAAGCAAAGCAAGTTTTCACCTTGCTTTCCGATTGTGACCATGGTTTCAATTTTGTTTATTCATGTTGGTTAAGAAACAACAAGCCATTTTTTTGACTTCCCATGAAGCGGAATAACCAAAAAACCATCCTGTCGGTTCATGATATCAACCAGATGCAGACACAGATTTGTTAATTTCACCATCTTTTCCTGGAAATGGATTTTGCTGAACCTTTTTTCTGCCTCTGGCTCCATAAGGCTGAGCAGTTTGATGACCTGTTAGCAAGGTCAGGCTTGAAAGTGCCAAGATTTTACAGATTAACACCAACAACCTTCATTCTGTTATAGCATGGGCGTGTCTGTCCATCTGACTCCAGTGAAAGGCAGTGTCATGCCGCAGTATTACATGCTGGCCTAATTCTGGCCGAAAACAGCGTTTTAAACCCAAGAATAACAGTTTTTGGTAGGTTTCATATACTATAAAGGGATCAAAAAGGTGCTGAAATAACTAAATCATGGTGCAGATTTGTACTACGGTATAGAATTGAAAAATAATATACATGCATTAATTACTTACACAGCTACTTTGTTATCTGAATACTATTCGACTACATAGAAAATACATTACAGTACGGTTATTTCATTCATGATTGTTGGCTGGCTAATGAGCTCCACCATTGGCTAGACTGAAGAACCACAATGCATTGTGGGGCAGTTGAGTATACTGACAAGTGAGCTCTCCCATCATACCTAAAAATCAAGCCAATCTAGTGTACATCTGCGTACTTCTTGAATTCACAAAATTGCATAATATGAATTTGGAACGTACTACATAATAATTTTGACTTCATACTAAATATGAATAGTATGAATGTGGTTTTGGACACAGCCAATGACTAATCATCTCAGCTGGAGGGATCAAACAAAGATTTTTCAGTGCATCTGGTAAATAAAGGGATGTAATGTTAGGATTATTTGGTAAAGTGGATGACTTCATTCTAACATCAATGTAAACTCAACCTTATTTAAGTACGAATTTGCAGAAAACCTGACATTTTTTAAAACAAAAACATGCAAGTATGCTCGTGATTAGGATCTGAGACAAATTTCAGGGGTCATTTTCTTTCATACATTAACTGAGGACACTTTCACATTGATGATACAGTGTTGATCAGAATTTTGTTCCAGATTAACCAACAATAGGATCAAAGTGTTTGACAAACACGTTTTGCTCAATCCACAATAGCAATAGCTTTGCACGAATAACACTCAAAATGACTTTCCACTCCACAAAAATTAAAACAATTTTGGTAGGAAAACACTACCTATGGGATTGACTAAAAGAGACCCCTTTAAAAAAGATGAAAGTATAAGATGTTCATGTTTAAGTGGTGACATTCACGGAGCACTGATTGTGAAAGCCATAAAAAAAGTATCTGTGGACTAGATGGTGATCATGCACACTTCTTAGAATATCCATTATCATCAGCCAAAGCCCTGAAATAGCACATCCAGGAGTAATCTGCACAGTGAAAGAGGACTATATTGGTTAAAAGAAAAAGGGACCACATCCTCTCAGCATCTGGAGATGTTGTGAGGGGAAAGCTGGAGGTTGGAAATGTCAGAGACAGTTCCCAAACTCTGGAGAACAAAGCACGCTTATTCATCACTGAACTTTTGCCCAACAAGTGTGTGCACTCAAACACCCACAAACAGTTAAGTTGCCTCCGTCTCAGCCATAAAATTTACATTCATTGAGATGGTGAGAGAGGAGCCTTAAATCTCCCCAAATTGTAATACTTTTAGAGATGTACATGAAATAAATGACAATAATAACAGCCAGTAGGGAAGGATAAACAAATCATTTCCAGAAATTTGAGCAAACCAAAGTCTACAATGGTACGGGCATTCTTTACTAATTCCACAAACCGTCTGGCACTGTTGCGAAGAGTGAGAGGGACGCATATATATAGCTTTACTGTCAAGAAAATCATTGGATCTATACATTGTTTGGACTTAGGGCATAATCCTTTCCATTGATAAAATTATGTTGAGTGTGCCTGGCTGGAAATCCACAAGTACAGGGCTTCAGCACACATGCTTTTTCCCTTCTCTGGTTTTCCTTTAATTTGCAAATCTTGTAATCTAAGCCTAGAGCTGACTGAACCAACTTCTAAACCAGCACTGCTGTAGCAGCCAAGGCTCCAATCTGTTTTCCATTTAAGTGTCAAGACGGCATCCTTTTTGGTGGTTAACAAAAGCTGTTATTTCAAAATGATTATATGCTAAAAATTGTGTGAGGACCTTAGTAAGTTTATGAACATCCTCAATGGAAAGTACTGTGCCGCACCCGGAAGCCTTTTTCCTTCTCGTCTCTGACCAGAGTGTTATTTACCACGCACTTCTGAAGGGGGAAGAACCAGGCTGTGCCATTCAGCCAGAGGTCAGGGTTTCTGCTTTTCAACACAGCGCATGTTTTCAGCATTAGTGTCGAGCGACGCCTGGATGATTCGCCAAACCGTCAAAACGCTGCCTGTCTCTGTGTCAGTGAGGACATAGGAAAAGCAGAAGCCACGGCAACGGCGTCAGAGAGACAGGGGCGGCAGTCCCTGGAAAACATCAAGAAGGTGGTCTCCATCGAGGCCCAGCTGTAGACAGACTTCCTTATTTCATTTCCCAGGGAGGATATATTGAGTTAAATTTTGTGTTGCTCTGGAGGAGCAGCATATGGGGGGGGTGGGGGTGGGGGGGGGGGAACACAAACGAGGGGAAGGGACCGGGTATGGAGAGGCGAGCACAAGATGCCTGAGGGTCTGTCACTCTTTAAATTCACTAAACAAAGACATGCCTCTCCCAATCCAAACTCTCACAATTCAAGGCATCTACTCATCTGTTTAATCTCGTTTTTGTCTGCGTATGGGGCATTCAGGTACTCATTGGATTCCATAGTTTTACTATAAATTGATGTTTCACAGTCACATGCACTGGCTCAGCTCCAGCTGGATGCTTGTGGAGGCTTCATAACAAACAAAAAGTTGGGTGTCCTTTGATGCCTTTTGTTATTAAGAGAAAACTGCTTTCAGATGTAGTTATAGTTCTTTATATTGCAAAGAGTGTAACACTTTTCTCTTCATTTTTGAACGTTTTTATAACAATGACATGAACATGGTTCTTTCCAACGGCACACAAAGGTTGCTTCAGTGTTTGTCTTATGGTCTCTTTGCACTTGTCAGGAAAGTTACCCGATGCTCATCCCTGTTACACTGGATCATTCTGCCTCATCTCATCACATCGTGTTCTCATTCTTGTCAATCATCTAGCTGTTATGAGGCACTGATTAACTGTCAAAGCAAAAAAGCAGGAGGTCACTTTTAAAACAAAACAAAAAAAACAATTAGCTGGATTCTGATAACCTGATCAACTTTATAATTGTGTGTCCTGTGGCAACAATGAAAGGTGCATCGATAGATCGGCGGGTGACCGGACTAGCCGATTTTCAGCCTGCTCGGCTCTGACCTGTTGGTCCTCACAAATATAGATGATTTTGTGCCACACTCACAACAAGCTTACATATCAGCAGTGTAGACGTGATCTGCCCATCAGCAGAGGTGAAAAGGGTTTGACATACCGGAGGAGCAACTCAGACCTCTTGTCTTAAAGTAAGCCTACCTCTCTGCCCATGGCGGGTCGTTCAAATATTATGTAATTCATACCCCTGTAATATAAACTGGTTACAGGCGGAAACAATGATAAAACCTCTGTGTATGAGCGTGTTAGTGGAAAGTTTGTTCTGATGTGAGAAATATCACTTTGTAGGACATATTGTAGAATAATGTTGAGAATTAACGGATATAAAGATCATAAATAAAAACTCTGTGACACTTCACCGAGGCAGAGAGAAACAGAGGCAGACAGGTAAGAGTCTGTAAGTGATCGTTTCTTTAGGAGTCAGGGAGAATTAATCTGAAGAGAGTGAAGCAGTACACAACACTTACATCATGTATCATGGCATAAAAATATACAGGTAGTTAAGTGTTTGACACTCATAGTCTTCTAGTGGAGATTAGTTTGAGTGAGAAATAGAGATGGTCTCTAACCTGCTGCAGTATTTAAGTGTTGTTTGTTATAAAATGTACTTCTCAGTCAGTGTTTTGTTTTGAACCTTAAATGTATTTCCATTTAAGAAAAGTTCCAAAAATCTATTGCTCTCAATGATAGTGCTTAAAAGTAAGAAAATTGGTATTATGCAAAAATCTGTATCGACAGGTCAGACCAGGTATGTGTTGTTAATCAGACAAAGATATTGCATTCAGGATGGGACTGCGCTACTTCTTTATGTTTCACTCAGAGGTTCAGACATGTTTCAAGTGAACCCCCTCCATGTCCACCTGTTAGCCTCTGACACCAGGTGAGGGAAGAGAGATAGCCACGCCCACTCAGGGACGCTGTTAGTAGAAGCATAATGGCGGAGTTCTGAGAGTGTAATTCAAGGAGAATAACATAATTTCCAAATCAAAGAAAACATATTTTTTGGTATAAAACACAAATGGCCGCACTCGATGTCACACTGATGGGGGAGGTGGGGAGGTGGTACACAGAAGGGACAGCCATGTTTTGTTTTGAGAGACTGGTGCTCATGTGCGACATCTACTGGACTTCAACTCTGAAAGTCACAAATTATACCTTTAAAGTTTGATAGTGTAGTGTTATAATTATCATTCTTCTATCATAACCCATGTGTTTACTGCTGTCCTTTTGAGTGTCACTTCAGTAAGATAAAATCACTTGTACACTAGTGTCTGGTAGGAGCACTCAGATGACTGCACATGGTAAAAGACAGCAGATGACTTTCGCCATTTAAAACACCACGGCAGAGAGAGGAGGTGATGTCAGCTTTATTGTGACGCTCAAACTCACCCAGAGGACCCTGTGCTCTTGCAAACCCCCAGGAGGGGCCTCTTGTCGGCAAAACTGTCAATCTTCAGAGGGCCTGAGGAGGAAGAGCAGTCACAGAGAGAGGCAGATGAGAAACAGAAAAGATGTGCACACAACAAAGAGGGACATTCTTTAAGCGAACATGTGAGGCCTCAAGAGCTGCTCACCCTCACTGAACAGGCGGCTTATTACCATGACAGGAAACGTGCTGATTGCATTACTACTGTTGCCCTGTAATTCAATTATGGTCATGAAACATTTGGGATGAAGACTTTTTTTTGGGGTAAATAAGGCTTTATTTTGTAAGTTAGTCAGCAACATTCCTAATCAAGAACCCACAAATGCTTTTGTGCCCTTACTGTTAATAGTCCTTAACTGCATCAGAGTCAGAAAAGTTGCCTTTCTCCAAATATTTATTTACATATATTTCAAAAATCTCTCCTTCTAAGTGTAGCAAAGCAAGTAGACCTCTCCTTGTTTGTTCAGGACTATTACATCCATGGTAAAATCCCAGCAGGCATATTTGTAAAAAGCCAAGAGAAAACATGTTGCATTAAGTTGACTGATCCCATATTTTTCCTTGATTGTCTCATTCTTGAAGACGGACAGAGGATCAGGGAATTGAGGGGACGGGGGCGCTTGGATTGAAAAAGATGTTACCCTTTGGAGGACTGTAATTTGAGGCTTGACAGTAATCAGCCCTAGTTCCTGTGGTATGGCGTGAGAGCAAACGTGCCTTCCCAACCAGCCTCTAACACTCCTGACACGATCCTTTTCTCCTTTCATGTTTCTGTCATCAGACATCATTCCCAGTAAAGATATTGAGCCGTTGCATAAATATGACTCGGAGAGACTTAGTGAAATGGCACGTTTACTAAAATAAACTTTCTGGGAGGAAAAAAAAAACAACATTATATGGAGAGAGAACCTACTGCAATGGGCCATGTATTCTAGAGGGGCTGTTGCTTTCCATGTGGACTCATTGATGTTTGAATGTAACAGAGGGGATGGCTGTGTGTTTAGATAATGTAATACTATGCCCTGCAACATTCAATACAACATACTTAAGTCCATACAGTTCCTTTGACAGTATGGGAGCATCTAAAGTGTAGCTCTGTTTTCAAAACATAACAGTTTCATCTGAAAGAAGGCACAAATATATCTCATATGAGAAATCTGAACGCCTACCCCAAAGCAGAAAACATGGATGACAGCTGGTGAGTCAGCAGTTTTTTTTTAAGTGGAACGACAGATTTTGGTTGTGTTCTTATTTATCTTTGTTTGGGAAGGATTCTCTGTGTCATACCACAACTGGAAGTTACGAGAGAAACAAGCAGAACCAAAGTTAGGGGCAGCTCAGCTTGCAGCCCTCTCATGAGTGTCTGCAAAACAATGATTACTTAATTTTATTTACTTTTATTTTATTGTACATACTTAATTAATCACTGAGGGAAATTCTGGTTCACACTCTGTTATTGAAAGACATAGGCCTGCAACAGACACATGCACAAACAGGACCTGTGGACATGCATGTGGGGCTGCTACACACTGCTACGCTTGGGTGTGCGCCAGAGCTGTTGGGGGTTCTATGCCTTGCTCAAGGGCACCACGGCAGTGCTCGTGAAGTGACCCGGCACCTCTCCAGCAACCAGACCAACTTCCATATTTTGGTCTGTACCTGGACTTCAACCGCTGACCCTCCCGTTCCCAACACAAGTCGCTACTGACTGAGCTCCTGCCGCCCCATGTTAAACTGCTCTCTTCAGTGTTTTCACCATCAAACTGGTTTACGGAAAACTAGTCCCAGATAAATATTCCTAACCTAAACATAAGCCAATACAAACTGCTGGCTCGGCATGTAGACCCTCCCAATATCCAGTTTTCATAGAGCATTAAAGAACCACTGATTTTTTGTATTCTATATAACACTGCTTCATTCAGTGACACCAGTATTATTATATTACCATATTGCCCCCCTTAAGGACTTATAAATATATATTCTCTTTCCGTAATGCTCCTGTATTATGAATCAAGGAAAGAGTGTAGCCTCATTTTCCAAGACAACGGAAGGTCATAGGTTGTAAACTCCACAGGATGTGGATAAACGCATTCACTTCCCTTTGAAAAACCCAGAACATCCCTCTCTATTCTAGGAAACCGTAACCTTGCCGTATTATAATCAACACCTATTTTCGGGTCGTTCTGAGTCCGCCCACCCACGTCCTCACAGCCCGGACAATTGGCCTTTTAATGGCTCACCACAGTGCAACACTGTTTGCGCCCTAACAGATTGCAATCAGTGTCCTTTCCCTCCAGTAGTACAATTCATATTTATTTTCTGCTGAGGAGAATTGCTTCCCTCATGTGTTGGGGCTATCTGCTGCTTCTTATTACTGTGGTTTGCTTTCATCCACTTCCAGCGCTCTTCAAATGCTGCCATTGTGCGTTGTTGAAATCTGCCAGAAGACCGGAACACGGAGAGAGAACAAAAAGGCGATTTTTTTTTTCACTAATAAAAAAGAGAAAAGCCACAAACCAATGGGCTTATATGGCAGTTTTCACAGCACTGATTGACACCTGCAGAGATTAAATTCAAAGTTCTTGTCTGGAAACGAACTAATCAGCGGAACAACTAAACCATTTGCACTGCAGCTTTGAGAATATGAACAGCGCTATTCATGCTGTGCTCAACTTTCCGGTGTCTGACAAAGACAGTGGAACCAGTGAAACATTTGTTAGTCATCACTGGGACTCTCTCACGATGATGACAGATAATAAATGGAAGCATGTGTCACTAGGAGGAATCAAGTTAATATTTACAATATTATTTGAAGTTAGAGAATAAAGACACAGCCATTTGTTCTGTTAAAGTTGTTATCAGAACATAATCTAAATGGTTTTACATTAAAGTTAGGTTTGTTGTTTAACATGTTGTAACAACCTGTTCATTATATTTCCATTATATGTCACTCTCACTACAAGGTAATTTAACTCAAAACAAAAGCCTGGTCACCTATACTCAAGTGTCTCCCAAAAGATATGGTGACAAGGTTGAAGATGCTTTGATGCTTATCAGTGCAGGTTTTTAATCACACAAAAAAACCTGAGCCAAGTGCTTATATGTCGACAGTACTTTTCTCTTTTTTTTCAAAAGCACAAAGTTCACATAAAACATGTGAATGGAAACACACTAAGGCTGCGTTCACACTGCAAGCCTTAATGCTCAATTCAGATTTTTTTTTTGCACAGATCTTATTTTTCCCGGACTCCACATGTGAAAGTGGTCCAAATTCTGATTTGAAAACATCAGAATCCAGGTGAATTGTGCTGTTCACACTGTTGTAAAAAAAAACACTTTTTGCTGCAGTGTGACGTTGACGACCCCTTAAAGGTCATGATATCATGAAGCAAATGATGAGGGTAAAGGGAGATAAAAAGCAGAAGAGGATGTGCGGGAACAACCGTCTCAAATATTCTGTTAAGTATCATCAATTTGTTATAGTCAATGTGCATCCCAATGGGTTTATTATTAATGATTTGTTGCAATCTAATATTTAATGTTTCCAACTTTTCTTGTCGACTTCTGCATTCATTTGTTCATTTTAATTTACAACAGATCTTCAGGCAGCCCTACATTTTGGTTTGTTAATAAAAAAAACTTCTATTTCTTCCTCCTTCCTTACCATTTTCAGACAGAATGATATAAAGTCTGATCAATTTTTGATGTTTCGGGAATCTAAGAAGGCATTATGCAGCACCAGATACCGTTTGAGGATTTCTAATTCTGAGAAAACACGTGGAAAAAGTTACAGTTAAAAATGTAAACAGAGAACAAGACATGCGTGTTTACCTAAACAAAATATTAAAGTGTCTTAAAGAGACGATTTGGATTTAGGGGAGTTAGAGGGAGATTTTCTAGCAGAGCGGTGAAGAAGTTTCCAGCAGAACTTTGGCAGCAAAGAGTCTTCCACCGCTGACTGAGAGCAGGCCAACACTAATCGTAGATTGACTTTACCATGAGGATGAGGCAGCATGGAGCACTCTTTCATTTTAATGATATAGCGCCACTTAGAAAGCCCACAACCCAAAACTGCATTAGGATGTGGCATACAACATTTAATTTTAAGTGTCGACCTTGAATGCTGAAATCAATTTAACTGGAGGGCTTTTTTTTTCTTCCAGGAAAGATGTCTTAAAGTTATCCTGGAAAGACACCTCAGAGGACTTACAAAGAAAACGCCACATCCCTGTCACGTTTTAGGGACTAGAAAGATTAATGTGGTATTAAAAAAAAAGAACAAAGGGATCATCTGAAGGTAAAGTAAACTCTGTGTGACAACAAATGCTGGGATGTGGCCCTTAAAAGTCCAATATAGTGTAAGCAGAGTGTTGCCGTGTGTGTGGGCGGCTGTGGCTCAGTTCAAGTATCGATTTTTTATTATATAAATAGAGAATATTCTTATTTACATTTTTAATTGCTGAAGGGGTTGCACAGCTCATTTTGAACAAGTTGCATTGTAAAAAATGACAGAAATTGTTCAGTCGTCCGTACATGGTTGTGTTCAGTTCGATTAGACTGATCAACAGTTCAGATTGTGAGGTGCATGGAGCTTTTAAAGGGTTTTACTTTTATCACCGTGTCGGTCAGTCTGTGGGCTTGACTCCCCTTGTGTAGAAATCAAAAGACTGAAGTGAGATGAAAAGACTGAGAATGTTTTGTTATTTGACAAAACAGTTCTTGATTCAGTTTAGTTTTGTGGACAAAATATTCAGTTAAAAAAGTTAAATTGAGCATTCTCAGCATAACACAAAATGTTTGAAATTGCAATAATGGGCCGCTGGTGACGCAGTGGTTAGTGCGCACGCCCCATGTATGGAGGCTTTAGTCCTCAAAGCGGGTGGCCCGGGTTCGAATCCAGCCTGTGGCTCCTTCCCCGCATGTCATTCCCTACTCTCTCTCTCATTTTCAGCTCTATCCACTGTCCTATCTCTACATTAAAGTTACACAAAGCCCAAAAATAAATCTTTAAAAAAAATTTAAAAATTGCAATAATATCAAATTGTGACTCAAGTATCGAGATAATATCGTATCGTGGGGTCTGTGTACGTCACCCCTACTGTTCAAATTACTTTAATAATTGAACCAGTCTTAAATTCTTTCAACTTTAACTGTACATTCAAAGGAGTTACATCATTCATGTCACTACTAAGAAATAAAACCAATAATAATCTGCAATGTGCCTGTGAGGAGGAAAAAACATTAACTGTGCAGCAGCCTCATAGAACACGGTACACTATAAGAGTGTAAAATAATATGCAGATATACTGATCAAGACCTCGCCTGAAGTTATCATTGCAGTGTGTGTATCAGGGTCAGTCCTTACACATGTAGAAACGTTTGGATACTCACTGATGTGAGGAGCTGGCAGAATCCGAGCAGCTCGCACGGGACCATGGCGTACCGAGAACAGCTCCTGGGCTTCCCCTGCCAACTGGAAGAAAGGTCTGAATTAAAGATCATTCAAACGTTCATATCTCCTCCATCAGACTGAAAAACATGTTTTGCCCTCAATGATACGACTAACATAAGAGATAAGTTCAACTTTTGTAGTTAGGTAATCAGGATGCCTATGATGTTGAGTTTTCACAGGAGTCGTTTGTTTTGGGTTTTTGTTCCTGCATTTTGTTGGGAGAAAATCACCTGTATATGATCTTAATTAGGAAGCCATGATAAGATAAGTTTGATCTTTTTCTCTGCACTTTGAAAAATCTCATATGAAACAACCATGAAGGACAAAAGCCTCGGATGATTTCTGCCAAACAACAAAAGGACAAACATTTATTTGTTCACACTGTTAGGAAAATAATCTGTTCCAACTGTGTGAAAGGGACGGTTGGAGGCAGGGAGGGAGGAGGGGGGTGGGGGGGTGAGGGCGGCCCGCTGGTTGAAGTTCCAGCCAAACCACCAAGTAAAATCCACCAAGCACAGAATAAAAGGCCCAGAGGCATCCCGATGCAAATGAGCTGCCTACACTTACTGCAACGGAGCCAACGAGGACGGGCTGGGGATACGGGTTAATGCCAAGTGGGCAGAAGCCCATGATGTCTCCATCCCAGTCAGACTGAACACATAACAAACACTCGCAGCAGTGTTTCCAACACAGCTTACAATCTCCCCACATTTCCTTCTGTTACTGATTTTATTCAAACCCCCTCTGACCACTCCATAAAAGTTTTGTTGTCAAGGTTACAAGTCGACTACTGAACATGTCTCAGACTGTGCAGCTACACTAATAACTCAAAACATATCCTCTGGCTGCAGTGCATTCTGGTCAACTACAACTTACACTGCTTCAGAAACTTGCTTTATTGCCTTTTCATAATCAACGTTTCACCTGATTTTAACTGCTCAAAGCAGAAGGCAGCTATCCACCTGGAGTCCTATATTCTACGCCTGTTTAAAGCCTGCTTTGTAGTTGCTTCTGATGCAACACTGTATGGTCTGCCTGCTTTATGTTACATGTCAAGAGCTAACTTCTTTGTACCTGACCCTGATGAAGGCTCTGATGAGCTGAAACGAGTCGGTCTGCCACGCAATTTGAACTTTAATTTTAATTTGAATGAATGAATAAAGGCACTTTATACACTTGGATATCTTTTTGTGTTTGCCCACTTTACTCTTGAACAGGTCATTTTTTTCACTCAAGTGATAATCACATCAAGCCTTTTTTTTTTTTATTTGAACTTTTTTTTGTAATTTGTTGCTTTATATAGGATACAGGACTCAACTCAACGTTGACAGTGACGGACAGTCGGACACATACCATCTCTTTTTTTTAATAGATTAGATAAACTTTTTAAATTCTATTGTACAATCAGAAGAAGAATATTATTTTACTAAACAGAATCAAAGTCGTCACAGACTGAAAAAGCATTAAACACTAGGGTAGAAACATTTGAAACAATAAATCAATCAATCTTTATTTGTATAGCGCCAATTAACTACAAATGTTATCTCAAGACACTTTACAAAAGAGCAGGAAAAGACTTTACTCTTTATATTATCTAAAAAGACCCAACATGAATCCATCATGAGCACTAAGCAACAGTTACAGTGGAGAGGAAAAACTTTCTTTAAGAGGCAGAAACCTCGAGAAGAACCAGACTGAAACTGTGTTGGGCTTGGAAAGTGGGGTAGAGGGAGATGTAGGAAGAAGGACAAGAGATAAACAGGCTGAAATAGATAGATTTATAACATCAATGTCAGTAAGAATGGTAAAAGTATGTGTAGCATTAGCAGTAACAGCTAAGTGTGGTAAAGACTGATCAGTACTCGTTTCTATGCCTGATTAGCGCACTTAAATACAATAACATTTTCATTTCATCATTCATTTTAAAATCCTTTTCAGGTAACTGACGGCACATTTTTGCCCTCAGATGAAAGTAGTGAAACTTGATATTTAGATCTATCAACAATTATTCAAGAGTAAGAACCCATCACTTGACATAAAAGTGCTAATAACGCAGTCAAACATCGTCGCTATCAGTGTCTTATCTGCACATTTAGTTCATCAACCTGCTGCAAAGATCAAACAAGTCCATTCCAGCACATTTGCAGAGGCTTGAAATGTCATTTAGGGATTAAGGTCACCCTATTAGAGAGGATTTCAAAAGTTTGCTCATTTCTGTTTTTTTTTATTTTTATTACAACAAAAACTGCAAGAGTTTCAAGCACTTTAATGGATGTGTGTGTGTGTGTGTGTGTGTGTGTGTGTGTGAGAGAGAGTGTGAGTCTGTCTGGCCCAGTTAGGACTTCATGTGTTTATATGTAATGGTAGTGTATTAGGTCAATGGTGAGCGGGGTTTTGTGTGGTGGTGTCTGGCGTGTGTAATACACATTGTTCTAAGTGCAGAATGCCCCACTTTTGTTATTCTTTTCTGCGTTAAATTACAGTGAAACCTGCATTATCACTTTACCAGTGCTCTAATCTGTTTGTTTTAAGTCTTTAAACCCATCCGAGAGGATGATCGCTCTTTTGTGCAATTAGTAGCCTTTGCAAAGTGGCGGATTTGGAGCTGTGTTTTTTATTCAAAGTGCTCGGGGCCCCGGCGGTGGTAGATTAACACTGGAGACACGAGCAGGTTATACGAGCACTGATAGCAGGAATAAAAGGAGGTTGGCAGCAGGGTTGGATTCCTACACAGGCAAATGGACCTGCGAGGGGGGAATAATGGAATTTGCTGGATTAAAATAAAACGGGAGAGGGCGGGAGGTTAATGCGCCGGGTTATTGTGCATTATCCCGTCGCTCATCCTCGCCTTACATGGCTCTGTGTGACATCAACTGCCATCAACAACATTCGCGCCATTACATTAGTGTCCCGGCGTATGCAATATGCCAAATTGCTTTTTTCAAAGTTGTTTTCCAAGCGCACAGTTATTCATTATATTCATTTCATTTGGTGGCTCGGATTGTTTTTTTTTGTGTTTGTGTGTCTGTGTGTTTTTTTGTGGAATCACAGTGTCTGCTCTTCTGTTTTAATCTCTCAAATGTAATGCCATAAGCTGTGAACAGATATGTGGGCCATATTCACAAGTCAGTCCGCTCGCTAACACAGCGCGGGGACATATTGGAGGGTTTGGAGGGAGCAGGTGCTTCAGGGATAGGCGCCGTAACAGGTGCTTATTGTGAGCTTTCATCACATGCAGGAATAAAATGTTATGAGTACGCAAAGCCTGTCATATTGAGCTTTAAAAACACTCAAATAAACTTGATTGTTTTTTATTATGTGGGGCATTTCAGGATCCAAAATTTGACTTATACACTCTCAGTCAGTCCGTGCAGGGACATTAGATTTCAGTAAGTGAGGATCAGCTGTGCAGAGTCGTGCATCTCGGCTTTGACACTTGTTGCCAAATAATTTTCTGTATTTGAAACTCTGAAACCGAATGTACTCATATGCAGAGTTAAGTAAACGTAGGGATGTATGGATTTTTGCACATCTTATCTACTGATATTTTCCTTCTGACACATGCTAATTCATCATCTAATATGCACTTTTTCATATAACTGCAGTATATATATATACCTTTTGAAATATTGTTTTTATAGCAATTGTATTTATCAGTTTCCTCCAATCCAGATTTTATCCATAAAAACAAGATAAAAACACTGCATCGAACATACAGAAATGTAAGTTTGAGGAGTAAAGGAGAGAAGAATTATGAAAGAGATCAAAACCTTTTGAGTGTGCAAAACCTGTGCACACATTTTGGTTCTCATATGCAAACACTTTCTTCCGCCTGACCTGTAAGCTTTTGTGGTTGAATGTAAGTATTATTATACCTACTTATAGACACTCGAAAACATAAAATACAATGCTTTTCAAAATGTACACTCTCACTGAGCAATCTTGGATAAGTATGTTTAATGTAAAACATGCACTTTTTAATTGTAATGAATATTCTTAATTGTTCAGACTGCAAGTTTGTATTTTGTGCAGTGAATAGCTGAAGTGGTAAACATTTTCCATTTGGAATTTTTGCCAATATCCAATTAAAAAAGCCTTCATTTCTGGGGTAGAGGTGGGGTAGAGGTGGGCTAGTGGTTCGTTCAAATGCCACATGTATAGAGGCTGTTGTCCTCAAAGCGCTGGCCCAGGTTAGAATCCAGCCTGTGGCTCCTCATCTGATGAAGTGCTGACATTACTGAGAATGATCAAACATATGGCAGCTAGAGCGACAAAGCTATATGAGCTACTCTTGCCTGTTTGAAAATTGAGGTAGAATTCAATACAGTAACTTAAGGAAATAAACATTGTGCACTGTCATTTTTACAGCTTGGTGAAACCTGTTTACAGCTGAAACACTAGTGTCTGATTTCCAGAAATGTCCTGTCTTAATTCATATATTTAGAACTTGTGTTTGGTACAGGATTATGGACATTTGTGTGATTCAGCTCCAGGACATCCACCAACACTTTCTGCAGACACTTTTCTTCCAAGGAGGTCATTTCACCTCAACACATACGCAGACAGGCAATTAGTCCTCCACAGTCTGCCTCCTATCAGGCTGAGGCAGATGACACCTCTCCAGTGTGAGGCGACAGTAATCTACATCTCCTAAACAGCTCTGTCAGCATCCATACAACCAATCACAAGTCCCCATCTCTCCAGCGTGTGAAAGTGTTGCGTGTACACGTGTATATCCGTGCTCCGCTAGGCCATTACAGAGGGTGTCGGCTTAGCAACTGTCACAAACACTTCACGGGCCACTCAAGAGGCAGAGAGCGGGGCACCTTCTGTGCTTACTTAAAACCCTGCGAAAACACACAAGCCAGAAACATCCCGTAAACTTTGAAAAACTGAAAGAGAAACAAAGAGGGAGGAGAGCGTTTGATAACAAGGCGAACTGCGATGCGTGAATCAGAATCGGTGTCAAGTTCATCTGGGCAAGCTTGTAATCCTCTTCTCCACCAACACAGAAAAAAAATCGACTAGAAGCGCAGAAGTTGCCACATCACAGTGTTCACGGGTAAAATGTGTCCTCTTCCCTGAGGTCTGTGGATGTTTATAAAGAGACTGATTAAGGACTTTGGTGTGTTTAGATCTCACAGGATGTATGTGAAGTTTGCATGTTTCAGTGACAGCCCCGACATGAAAGGCGATACTCGGTGTGCGAAGCCTTTTGCAGCATTGTGGACAATTTGTTAAATCACAGATCCGACACAAGCGTCTAATGATTTTCCAAGTTTTTGGACTTTAAAGAAATGAATTTACTGAATAAGACTTTGTGCACATTTGGTTTGGGAGGAGTTTTTAATGCGGTTTAAGACGTGCCCAGTCGTAAGAAAAAAGCCTTTCAGCATGCAGCTTGCAAAAATGAATAAATAATAAACAAAGGAGGCTTATATATTGCAGTAATTACAGTATGAATGCCTTTGTGACATTTGTTTTGATGTCTTTCCTTTTAATACATGATTAATGATATTTGACCTGTAAATATCAGAGTTAACCAAAATCAGTCCTTTAATTCTTAAATCAGAAGGTCTCCCTCTTGTGGACAAGTTGGAAAAAGGAGGGTTAAGAGTGAAGCAACATTATGGTTTAAAGAATAATAAAAGGACTTAATATGTTTATTTATAGTGTTCAGATGACATGCTACAGTATCAGACAGGATTCCAGCCCATTATACAGCATGTAATACAAAAGTAATGAAGAGAAAACAACATAAAGAAATAGATAGAGATAGGACCAATCCAATCTAATATCAGTATCAGTCCGATATTGGCGTAATTTACGTATCAGATATCAGACTGACTACAATCTCAATTTTAAGCCAATCAGACAGAACTTAAAGAAGTGTCCACAAATCATCTCCATGACGACGTTCAGACGAGATGGAATAGCTCCTCTTTACGATCAAAAGTATGGTTCTACTGCTTCCTGTTTGTATGTGAATCCAGCACAATGAAATGCCGGGTTTACTGCAGCTTTGTGTAGCCTCACACATGATACCAACAACAACAATAACATTATTAGTTATGATGTAAAAATATTGGACTCCGTGCATGTGTATCAGAATCAGATCAGAACTGAAAAAAATTGGATCAGTGAAATATAAATGCTTTTAAATATAAATATTTATATTAGAAGTACTAAAGTATACATTCTATGAAGTGCCTCCTTTCCTGAATTTTGAAGAGATAGTTAACATCAGCGTTAAGGCCTCATTATTTATCTTGTAATATAATAACATTTATATAACAATAACAACTTTCTTTTAACACATTATAATCATCAAAATCATTATTACAGCTTTGTTTTAATATGGTTTTATTTTTCTCTCTGTTTTGTCTTTGGTTTCCAATTTTAATCGTATGTTATGCACCTTTTTCTTTTTATCCCAGATTTAAAATGATGAATTTCTCATATTTTCACGGGAAAACTGAAGCTCATAAATCGTCCGCACTCTGATCAGCATGTATTTAATGTAAGATGCTACACAAGACAATTGATTATTATTATTTTGTTTTATTTTATCAAAGACATATTTATTTTTATATTTACATTTAACAACTGTAATTGGAAAGAATAATTCAGATAATTTATATCAAATAAACAAGTGCATATGGATATGCTTGTTTAGATAGGATTTGAATATTAGAGGCTTGTGTAGAGTTTTTTTTAATCACATTCATATTTATGTTCATAGTTTGTCATCTATGAGACTCTCTGTACAGCTGACTGTAACTAAACAAAATAGTGAAATAAAAGTTTTTAAAAAAGAGACTTCTAATGGATTATGGAGTCTGAACTTAACCAATATTGTTTCCATCTGCAAACGAATAAGATTATGATTTCATCTTCTGCACTGGCTGTCAATAACAGATAACACTACCTGCTCTCATGTTTATATGACCCCCTCTTGTGCTTTAGTTACACCTTTTATCAGAAACAAAAGCAGTATGAGGTTAAGTCTTCAGGCCTGACCTGAGAGGTAAAGAACTACACTTGAACAATTTCTGTTCATAACATGGTCAACACTGCCATCTAGTGGACAAACGTGTAAAATGCAATGTAGTGCAGCAGAAAACCGAAGGGTGTGTTCGAATAGTCCTTTATGGTAAGAGAGGATCCTGACTGAGTGAAACGACGTGGTAGTGTTGTTCCAACTCTCCAAATGAAATGTGAAGGAGCGCCGTGATCGTAGTGGATTTAAATGCATAATTTCAAATTAATCACAATAATGATTCATGAGGATAAAAACGAGAGGAGAGGAGGGTGAGCAGAGGAATATTCTCATCGTTAACCCATTGTTATGTTTTTCCAGCTACTTGGTATGTCCATACAGGTCCTGGTTCAGATAATGATCTGACCAGAGTTAGACTTTTGAAGAGTTAATGTTTACATTCTTTCTCAGACAATCAATCAATTGTAAGGACGGTCTATTGACATAAGTCTAAAAGTTCAATACCTGACCTGTGGACATGCATTAGTGGAGAGATGTCAGAGTGGGGCTGCTACACACTGCTACGCAGGGAGCGCAACAGAGCGGTTGGGGGTTCTGTGCCTTGCTCAAGGGCACCACGGCAGTACTCAGAAAGTGCCCTGGCACCCAATATTATGGTCTGCATCGGGACTTGAACCAGTGACCCTCCCGTTCCCAACACAAGTCCCTACACACTGAACTACTGCCGCCATGAAATCAAATTCAGGATCCATGTCTATTGGTAATGTTATTGTGACTTTAATAGCCTCGCTTGTTATCTTATAACGGAGGAAGAGATTGTATGACAAAACAATTGACACCTTTTCAGTGAGCTGCACATCCAAATTATTTGTTTCCTTGATATGTCATCATACTTGCCTGAAATATAATCCTTGGACTTTTTCTGTGTTTTATTTTGAAGGGTCAAAAAAGCCCTTTTTTGCGAAAAGTAGCAAAGTATTGCTCCATAGTGCGCACACATATCAGTTTAAACTTATCGTTAAATTGATCACAGGTCCAGGTAGAAAATGAACATGGTTGTAGTTTTATTTAAGTCTCTGTGAGTGTGTGACTTACAGAAACGCTCCAGACTTGCATCCCGTCAGTGTAGCCGATCATGAGGCAGAGAGGAGGCTCGCTCGTACCGTTGTGCATCTCCAGAAACTCTGGATTGCGGGCCGTGTCTGTGCAAACAGAAAGTGAGACATTCAGTGAACTTCAGCAAAAGGGTATGCTACATTATCAAACACTAGGACACTATGTATTGTATGTGTTTTAATGACTATCCTACCATCATAAATTATTTGATCCACTCTCTATTCTATGCATAAATACATTTACCATAAAAAAGATCTCTTTAAATTCTATTACATCATATTGTACTTCTTAGACCCGTTCAGACATGCAGATTACATCTTCTGGCTGAGCGCATGTGAGAACACAAATGGAAGGATTCTTCAACCCGACTTTATCTGGACTTTCTCCTGCTAGCCCACTTGTAACATTTCCACAAGAAGTTGGGGCAAACCAATGTGAGTGAGCGAGAGTGATGACGTTTATCCTATACTTGCACATAATAAAGCTGCTTTATTCTCTTGTCTGTCTCCCAGAATGTTCTTTTCCACATATCAGATTCATACTGTGAACACGTCCAATGTTACGTAACATTGATATGTAGGTAAAAACGAAGTCAGATTCGGCTGCTTCATTTACCATCTTGGATGCGTTGTAAACCTCACAATATGACTATTGTGTGTTTTGTTTCCTTGCGGTGGACATGTAAAGTGAAGTATACAGTAGCTTGATGCAGCATCATACCAAACCCAGAAACTGATATGTATGTCTGTTAGGCATGCAACAATTCTCAATAAAATATTGAACTGTTCGGTACGGCATCCACAGTTCAATACTGACTTGTGAACTGAGGTTTTTACGGTTTGGCGTTTAATTAGTTTCCGCGCATTGTATTTCTCTCTAAATTGGCTCTGCCTGTGTGTGCCTGTGTGCACCTGTGAGTCAGCGCGCAGGGATGAGGAATCCCCGCCAAGTGAGTGATCACCACGCGCTAAAGTTTGGTGACGCTGACAACAACATTACTTTTAGCATGGCGAGCAGTGAGGAGCAGCTACGACTTGAGGAGGCACCCCCGTCTTTAAAGTCAGCGGTGTGGGAACATTTCGCTTTCATTGTCCAGACTAATGACAAGGAAGAGAAAACGGTGAACAAAAAAATGACTGTCTGTAAACATTGTTTGACACGTATCGCCTACTTAAATGGAAACACTTCCAACATGACTTCCCATCTGCGGCGCCATCACCCAGCGATATCATTGTCTGGAAGCAGGGTGACCAAACAGGTAACACCATCATCCAAAATGCAACAGTCCCTCGCCAGTGCCTTCGTTCAGACATACCCCACTTGTTCAGAGAAACACAAAAAAATTACAAAGGCAGTGGGGGTATTCATCGCCAGGGATTTGCAGCCATTTTCGGTTGTTGGAGATGTGGGCTTCCGTCATCTTATAAATACGCTGGATCCACGTTACAAATTACCCTCTCACACATTTGTCCCCTGTATGAAAGTCATACAAGTGCCCATTTGGCACAGGAGTTAACAAATGCAATAAATATGTGGAAGTTGGAGAGGCCAAACACGTCACTCCCTGTAACCACAGATAATGCAGCCAATATCGTCAACGCGATCAGTGAAGCTGATGGACTGGGGCCACAGATTGGTTGCTTTGCGCACGTAATCAACCTTGCAGCCAAGAAAGCAATGTCAATCAACTCCGTGTCCCGTCTCCTGGGGAAGGTCAGAAAAATTTTGACTTTTTTTTCACAAAAGCACTACTGCCCACCACGTTTGGACTGTGAAGCAAGAGATGTTAAACTTGCCAAGACACAAGTTAATTCATGATGTCACAACTAGGTGGAATACAATACATGACATGTTGGAAAGATGCACAGAACAGCAGCCCGCCATCTACTCTGCCTTACTGGACAAAGGTCTGAAAACGTCTGTCAAGGACACAGCAATGTTGAATGATAGTGAGCAGAAACTTGCAGAAGCACTGATACTCAAACCACTGAAATCAGTGACAACTCTCATGAGCAGTGAAACAACCCCCACCATATCAATGATCCTTCCTCTTCTCAAATCCATGTCATCAGGAGGTGATGACAGTGCAACAGTCAAGGAAGCCAAAGCAGCCATAAGAAATGACCTGGAAAGGAGGTACATTGACCCTGATCTTCATGACTACCTCCAAAAGGCCACAGCCCTGGACCGCAGGTTTAAATCCCTGCCTTACCTTGATGACAACATTCGTGACAGGCTCTTCAGGAATCTCATCGATGAAATTCTGGAGCATGAACAGCAGGTATTATTTGATTACCATGTTTTTATTTTTAAAATGTGGTTTGATTGTTTTTACATATAATTAGATGTATTGTTGTCACTGATATTTTAACAATTGTAATATGTTATACACTGTAGTTGTGTAATTATATTAAAGGGCCATTCTCTTTGTAACACAGGGTCAAGCAAAGAGTCCTGTGCCATACCTAAGGGAAGAAAATACATCCTCTCCCCCTCCCAAGAAGAAGACTGCAATGTCAGAGCTTTTTGGGGAGCTCTTCAGAACAGAGGAACAGACAAGGCCCATTGCCCAGATCATTGAGGAGGAAGTCACCACATACAAGTTGGCAGACTGCATTCATGTGGATGCTGACCCATTCATGTGGTGGAAAACAAACAAATGCAAGTACCCCCATGTAGCAAAACTTGCACAACAACACCTCTGTGTCCAGGGAACCTCTGTTGCAAGTGAGAACATTTTCTCCACTGCAGGTGACATTGTAAGTGCAAATTGCTCTCGCCTTAATGCAGAGAATGTCGACAAGCTTATCTTTTTACAGAAGAACCTCAAAATAGAGGAATAGATAGCTGACCAAACTGATATTGCGCTTTACAATCTTAATGTAGGCCACTGAGTACAGGTTTATTTATTTAAAATGGCCAATTTAAGTTTACTGAAGTACAGGTTTGTTATTTGAAATGGTCAATTTAAGTTTACTGAAGTACATGTTTATTTATTTGAAATGGTCAATTTAAGTTTACTGAAGTACAGGTTTATTTATTTAAAATGGCCAATTTAAGTTTACTGAAGTACAGGTTTGTTATTTGAAATGGTCAATTTAAGTTTACTGAAGTACATGTTTATTTATTTGAAATGGTCAATTTAAGTTTACTGAAGTACTGTGACCAAAAAACAGAGGTACGTATTGAACCGTGGGCTGACTGTATTGTTGCATCCCTAATGTCTGTATATGTTATAGTAGTGCTGGGTGATGTGGACCAAAAATCACATCTGGATATTTTTAGCTGAATGAAGATACCCGAGATTGTTATCAATATTTTTTCGGTGTAAAGAAATAAGAAAAACAAAGTCAGTTCAAGGTCAAATTCACATGGGCCAAATCTCCCAGCTGCATACAGTAACATCAACATGTGCAAGAGAAATGACGTAAAACATTTTTATATAAAAAGGCTTCTTAATAAAAAAAAATACATAGATTCAAAATGTTCCTTTCCTGCATAACAAAATACATAAAGCTGTAGGTTTTATTTTTGTGTTTTGCTCAGAGAGGGAGAGAGGCGGAGCAGGGTGAAGAGACAGTGAGAGGAAAAAGAGGCAAACTAGCAGCTCTATGGAAGAAACAAAACATTATTTTAATGCAACATCAACTAGAACCCTGAAGGGACCTGTGTATGTCAAATGAAGTTGTTTTGACAGGTTAAGATTTACCATTGATGTCGGCTTTCTCAAATCGAACCCAAATGATTTTTTCCTTTTCATCAGTGGGTGGCGCTCCTGTGTATGCCTGAAGAGTGAAAAACACAAAAGACAGTCATAAAAAATGTTCACCAAAACAAGAGGATACATCAGCTCACCGCGACTTCACAGTGAATTTACTAGGGAGCCGGCAGGAAAAAGTCTGGGTAAAGTCGTACTGAAACATTTGAAAATTTCAGGTAGTTTTAAGGAGTTTTTTGCAAGTGTGAAAACAGCATGGGGTAAACCTCCTTTCTTGTGATAATAGAAATACAGTAGTTTTAAAACCAATAAACTGGCAAATTACAATGCACTTAGATGTGACTACAGTACACATGTGTACATAGCAATTGTGATGATTAAACTGTATACTGTGCAGCCCTACTTATTATTATTTTGTACATTTCAAGCATTTTGAAACGATGCACCTGTAACAAAAAAAAGATTGGCTTGTTGATTTTCCAGGAACTTTGGCGTTAAATGTTTTTTAGCCTTTGACTCAACCTCTGGCATAAAATGTATCTGAAAAAGTAACAATAGCTAGGTGGCATTAGAATACATGAAAACATGAATACGTCAAAACAGATGAATGAAGTTAATGCTGCTAATTAAATTACAATACAGAGTTGTTGTTACTCAGCGAGGTGCACCTGGCCTCAGTCCTTTAAAGCACAGTGCTAAGTTCAGGAGGGGAGAGGCTTTAAAGGTGTGGACTGCTGCATGGTGCCTCTCAGGGGTTATGTGCTGTCTCGTTGATTCAGTCCTTTGTTAAATATTTAGTCACTTTTGTGTCTTATTACTAACCCATCCTTTTGACATTGTTAAGCTGTCGTATGTGCTTTACTGGACAGATCAAATTGTGGGTTGTCGCTAGCCCCCATAGGGCTGCATTAAAACAGAACACAGTAACAAACTTGTGCTGTACTCACTCAATGCAGAATTGGGATATTAGGACACAAGCATACAACCACAGTTTGTGTGAGTGAATGAATGAAAGTAAAAAGGTACCTGGGGGACGACATCCTGCAGGAAGGTCACTACACTTTCCATGTAAGACTGCTCCCTGTGACAGCAAAGAGAGCATGTCAACTCTGATGATAATGCATTAAGAACAATTAAATGCACAATGAACAGTATATTTTTTTTGTGTTATGAAGAAAGAAGTTTGCAGATTGCAGTTCTTACGTAGCAGCTTGTGCTCGCACCAGAACCCCTCCAGCACAGCGGCTTGGTCTGCGTGGAGAGTCTGATGCCATGTCTTCTCTCTTTTGATCCTACAAAGGAAAAACAAAGCATTTTGACATGACAACAGCGTACAAGCAAAAAAACAAATTAAATTGTACCTGCTAACTCATGAAACTGACTGAGTATTTAAAGGTCGGTATAATAATCGATCTATTCTAAGAATCTATGATGTGGATGATGGGAAGAAGATGCTGGTATACTTTTGGCTTTATAAAGCCATGATTTAAGCACACTATGTTAACAAGTACTCTTATTTTATGGGGTACACCACTTCTAAAAAACATGAAGAAAACAATGTTTGGAGTGGTTTAGAAACTGTGTCATCAGTTAGTTTGTTAAGAAAACAGCGCTCAGACACTCATAGTTTACAATCCTCTCAGCTCTGTCTGTAGCACGTACAGTATGAACCCGAGTACCACAGCTGAACAGAAGATCTTACTTAAATTGTTTGCCATTATTTTGTCATTATAAGTTATTCCTTTAAGACAGCCTGACAGCACTCTGGTTACCTTTGCAAAGTCATATCAGAGCAAAATCAAAGAAGGAGCCACACAGAAACCAAACCAGTGACGTTTTCCTCTAAATCTGCATCTCTTATTACTTTAAAATAAATTCAAAATCATCACTTTGCGTTTCCTTAAAACGCCAAAAAATAAATAAATAACGTGAAAAAAGCAATCACATACTGACATGGATAATGCTAACTTGTTCAAATGTCCAGCTTTGACAGCAAAAAAAGCCAAACAAAGACTAGCAAATCCTTACATATGTGTAGCTGGAAGCAGAGAAAACTTTGCTATTCTAAGTTTTTCATAACCCCAAAAAGCCATGAGTTTACAAACTGTTGTTATGTTCCTTTTTTTCGCTGATAAACTGCTCAGTTTGTTCAAATTAAACCTTAAAAATGAATACAATGTATACTGTGTTTGAGACTGTAGTTCCTTGTACTAGTGTACTGATTGATTAATGTTTTCCACCCCAAATTCAACAATATGGAAACAGATTAGTACAGCATGTTCTCATCAGTAGTGGGGTTGATTTGGCGCCCTTATAACACCAATTTGATTTGCAGTTTGTCAGCAAGCAGCATGACTAGACCCAGATTATTGGTAAATAAATGGAACCAGGGAAATGCAACCATGTGCCATCAGATAGTTCACTTGTGAAACTTGTGAAAATGATTTCGTTGTCAGACAAACTCAAACATAAATGCCACACATTGGAATCACTCTGCATTTAAAGTTCACATTTTAAGAAACCCTGCTACCTTATGACATGAGGTTTTGATGAATTAAACCAGCTGTGATGCCAGATAAAGTTGTCATATCTGTCAGAGGAGTGTAATGAAGATGTTGCTATGAAGCTGGTGAAACATGTCGAGATGACAACAACAGTGTGGACAAAGCTACATGCAGTTTACATTGTTTACATGCTGATAGAGGAGCTTCTGTGCCTAACAACACACTGAGAGGCTTGGTTATCTTAGGTTTACTCAGCTAGCTTGCACAACTATCAGCCTGTGGACTAATGCGAGCAGCAATTGTGACAACTGCCAAGTCAACACAACACAGCCACTGGCTAACGGTGAAGTTATATTGATGCTAACTTCAGCTAGCTAGCATTAGCTGATAAAACTCCTCTGGCAGGAATAAAACGACACAGTTGTGGCCTTAAAGCGGGACTTTCGTGTGTCATGTTTCAGTCGGACATTACATTAAAGCGGTTGTATTTACGAACCGATTCGCTGAGCGCTGATGTGTCCTAAATGGACTTGTGTGTGATGGTCCGACGAGCTCTGCAAAAACGTCAAAACACAGACTAGATTTGCGGAACAGTGTTGTGTAATGGGCAACCAATTAGAACACAGAACGGTTTCGTTGAACCAATCAGGCAGCAGCAAGGGCGGGACTAATGACGACATCACATATTATCAGGGATGCAGTTAACAAAATAAAACATCCTGTGCTCAACATGAAACGCTGTAAATCATGCAAGTCTAACAATAATGTCAAGATACACTGTACGGTGGGGTCAGAACTTATCCAAAACAGTACCGGAAGCAAAACGCAAGAGGCTGCCAATAAAAAAAATGTTTTAAAACTTTTTTTGTTTTTTTTGTTTTCATTATCTCTCAGTTGACAAAATTGTTATTGACCATCACATTTCAGAAAAACAAAGAAGGATATTTTCGTATCCTTGAAGACAAAGTGTTGTGTTTGTAAAATGAAGTGTAGTACACTAATGAACCTTTATTCAGCAGAAACAAAAGTTTTCAGTGGGTGGTCCCGCTCTGATGTTTTTTTTTTTACTTTTGAGAGCTTGACTCGACTGAGCAAATTGCTTTTACTTACCTCAAGCAGAATCTCATTTTTATTTTAATCTACATAAATAGTTACATTTTTTAAGTACAATAGTATTCCATTCACTTTCAAAGTTGACATTCTCTTATCGAAACATTCCTGAGATTGTTGACATTATCATATAGTGCCCAGCTGCCTTTATCACTCGGTTTCTGTCTCTTAAAGTCGCACTGGTTTAGCTAAATTTAAAATATTGAATAGGACTAAAATATCAAAGTGTCTCAATACATTTTGGAGCAGAATTTACCTTTAATTTTCTGCTGGAGATTCTCATGACATCAGTCAGGGACATGAGGAACAAGAATCCATTAAAAGATCGTTGTCACCTGTCATAGATTTTTCAAAATAAAGTATTGAATATGACTAAAATATCAAAGTGTCTCTATGCAATTTGAGCAGACTTTACATTTATTATCTCAAAAACTATACAGTAAAATCTGCTGAAAATCCTCATGAACACTGCCAGGGACACGAGGAACAAGAATACATTGAAAGTTTATTGTCAGCTGTCACAGATTTTTCAAAATGAAATATTGAATATGACCAAAATATCAAAGTTCTCATTGAAATTTAAGGAAAATTAAACTTGAAAAACCTCAAAACTATCAAATAAAACAGACTTAAAATTTAAAGGGCTATTAAAATAGTTGTAACTACATTTTCATTTTATTTTCATTTCAAATTCAATAACAAGTTTTCAAAATACGCGGCCGCATAACTCCTTTTTGGGTGCTCCAAGCACCCGTACCGTAATTCCTCGTATAGATGCGCATCATATTTCAAGCGGCGGCTGGCTTGACCGGGGTTTTGCAAAAGACGGCTCACAGTCAGTGGCAGCCTTCATAAGATCTGTTTCCTCCAGGGGTTTCTGCACTGGTTTATTTAATCGTGATTATTCGTTAAATTTTAATAGTTAATCCAGATTAATCACGTTTCAATTCACATGTTTGAAATGCTATTATTTAGGCTTATTTTGAAATCGTGTCCTGTCTTAAACTGAGAGTCCTTTACGTGCTGTTTTTATTTTAAAATAGAGAAAGGCCCCCCAGTAGACTTAATAACAGAAACATCAAAAAACACTGGACAGCGCCCGTGGTTCGATCCCAGGGAGGGATGGAGAGCAGCTATTTCTACAGGAGAAAATGTGTTCGAAGTAACCACTGAGCTAAACCAGTGCAGAAACTATTGGAGGAAACAGAGCTTATAAAGTCTGACACTGACTGGGCTGTTTGACATCAGTTTGGGATGCCTAACCACTTCCTGTTTCTGTGTTTAACTTCCTGTCCTAACCTTCCATCTACCAGAAGCTCCTTACTTTATTCTCTTCTCTATGAACCAGATCCCAGCTGTCTTTATCACCTCTGTTTCTGTCTCTTGAAGTCGCACTGGTTTAGCTCAGTGGGTACTTCGAACACATTTTCTCCTGTAGAAAAACTGCTCTCCATCCCTCCCTGGGATTGAACCATGGGTGCTGTCCAGTGTTTTTACTGCCCTGTGACTGTTCATGTTCACTGAGGAGCAGTGTATCAGCTTCAGTCTGAATCTGCTGGGTCATTTTTCTACCTTGTCTCTGCAGTCTGTTCCAGTTCATTAATGCAATATAAATGTCCTACCTGTATTTAGTCTTTCTACCTGAGCAGTAGGCAACAAATATTTCTCTCTTTAAACTGAACAGATTTTTATACTGCAGACATCACACTTCTGTCCCTGTGATATATTTATACCTCTTTAAAAACTCTGTGTTGTAGTAATGGTTCAGGATGAAACTGAAGAGCTGCTTCGATCGATGACATTAAATCAACTCATGTTACCTTTATTTTGTAGTTTGTCACCTTTTGTGTTGTCAAACAAAGACTGTCAAATGATTTAAATGTTTAATAATAATTACTCGTTACATTTTAATAGTTAATCTCAATTAATCACATTTTAATTCACATGTTTGAAATGCTATTATTTTGGCTTTTATTTTAGAATCTTGTCCTGTCTTAAACTGAGAGTCCTTTACTTGCTGTGTGCTTTTATTTTGAAATAAAGTAAGGCCCCCCTAGTAGACTTAATAACAGAAACATCAAAATACACTGGACAGCGCCCATGGTTTGATCCCAGGGAGGGATGGAGAGCAGTATTTCTACAGGAGAAAATTTGTTCGAAGTAACCACTGAGCTAAACCAGTGCAGAAACTGCTGGAGGAAACAGAGCTTATAACGTCTGACACTGACTGGTCTGTACAGCAGACAGGTGAACTACACGCTGCTGTAAAGAAACTATTTCACACAGATTCAGACTGAAGCTGATACACTGCTCCTCAGTGAACATGAACAGTCACAGGGTGGTAAAAACACTGGACAGCACCCATGGTTCGATCCCAGGGAGGGATGGAGAGCAGTTTTTCTACATGAGAAAATGTGTGCGAAGTAACCACTGAGCTAAACCAGTGCGACTTCAAGAGACAGAAGCAGAGGTGATAAAGACAGCTGGGATCTGGTTCATAAAGAGGAAGACTTTATTGTTGTTATTTAACCGTCATTAGAAACACTTCATCTTAAAGTTCACAAACAAACAGACGCAGCTGCAAACAACTCGCATTGAAGTAGGAGACAGATGATGTCATATTACACAGTAAAATAAAATAAACTTAAATATATATATATATATATACATATATATGTGTATGAATGTTTCAGGTCTGTCAGCATTAACTAGTTAATCAGGATTAATAAAGGTCTGTAATTAATGCATTAATTAATCTTGTGTTATTTTGTCCCTTCAGGCTCCCCGTAGATAGTGGTCCTCAGTGTCTCCCTGTAGTCTCAGTGATGTAAAAGAAGGACACTGCTGCATCTTTGAATGTCTCATTTCACTTTAACAAACTCTCAGACAGCTCAGCTGATGAGTCCAAAGTAATATCCACCTTATGACATCATTACCTTTGTTACCATTCCTTTGAGCTGTTTGACATCAGTTTGGGATGCCTAACCACTTCCTGTTTCTGTGTTTAACTTCCTGTCCTAACCTTCCATCTACCAGAAGCGCCTTACTTTATTCTCTTCTCTATGAACCAGATCCCAGCTGTCTTTATCACCTCTGTTTCTGTCTCTTGAAGTCGCACTGGTTTAGCTCAGTGGTTACTTCGAACACATTTTCTCCTGTAGAAAAACTGCTCTCTATCCCTCCCTGGGATCAAACCACGGGCGCTGTCCTGTGTGTTTTGATGTTTCTGTTATTAAGTCTACTAGGGTGGGCCTTACTTTATTTCAAAATAAAAACACACAGCAAGTAAAGGACTCTCAGTTTAAGACAGGACAAGATTCTAAAATAAAAGTGTAGTGTTCTCGTGCAGGGTGTTGAAACTCTGACTAAACACCGAGTTAAACCAATGTCAGAGGAGTCGGAGTAAGTTTTCTTCATTTACTGTCACAGATCCTCATTAACATGTTGGTGAAAACTGCAGAATAAAAACAATAAGACATTCATTGTCCCTGTAATAGCTTAATGCTTACATTTTACATTACATACGTGACACATAACTGTTACTTAAACAAACGTTTTCTTAAAATAATGATCAATACACTTTCTTTAACATCTCTTTGATCAAACAAATAACTCACAGCATTGCCTGTCCGAAGATTCGCAGTGGATGGCAGCGGATTAACTTCAGAGCATGCACCATCTGACTGAGCCTGCTGCAGGTCTAATATGAGCCCGACAGGAAATTACAACATCATATATCAAATAAAAGCCGTGTCACAAAAGCTACGTCTAAAAACGTAACAAATACCGTAAGGGCAACACACTCCCCGTCTGACCAATGTAAGGTCACTAGTATAGTAGAACATTACTCTTGCTCAGTCTATAGGTAGAAGTAGAACAACTTCTGTGGTCGGTCTGAGAAAGGTCTTGACACTGCCCTGGTCAGTTGTCTTTATCTCGATCTTCCTTACATGTCCATCCTTGCCAGGGAACGTGTTAATGATTTTGGCCATGGGCCAGCAGTTTCGGGTGGTCTGCTTGTCCCTCAGCAGAACTAAATCTCCAACTTGAAGGTTTCTACGAGTCACAGTCCATTTCTGTCTTTGCTGCAGGGAATGCAAGTAGTCACTGTTCCAGCGGGTCCAGAAGTGGTTTGCAAGAGCCTGAACTTGCCGCCATTGCTTTGTGTACATGTCCTTGTCCGAAAAATCTCCAGGTGGAGGTGGAACTCCTGTCTTCTGTGTAAGGAGCATAGAAGGCGAAAGAATGAAGGGTTTTTCTGGATCCGCAGACACAGGTAGCAGGGGCCGTGCATTCATGATGGCTGTGACCTCTGCCAAAAGTTTGCAAAGCACTTCGTGAGTTAAGGAAGTGTTGCGCTGAAGAAGCATAGAATCAAGGATTCTTCGAGCAATGCCTATCATGCGCTCCCATGAGCCTCCCATATGCAAGGCATGTGGCACGTTGAATTCCCAGCTACACCCTTGCTCACTGAGGTAATTCTGCACCGTTTTGTCCATTTGAAGCTCCCTGCAAGCTCCAATAAAGTTGGTTCCACAATCGGATTGTAACTGTTTTGCAGGGCCTCTGAGTGCGAAAAAGCGTCTTAGAGCATTTATGCAGCTGGATGTGTCCATAGACACAATAACCTCAATGTGGACAGCTCTTGAACTCATACAACAGAACAAGATTGCCCACCGTTTACTCTCTGCCTGTCCTCCTCTGGTGCGTCTGGCAGTGACTGTCCAGGGCCCAAATACATTGAGTCCAACATATGTAAAAGGAGGGCAGGTAGCCAGGCGTTCAGGTGGCAAGTCAGCCATACGTTGTTCTTCCAGCTTTCCACGCAGCTTGTGGCAGGTTATGCATTTGTGGAGAACTGAATTGATCAGTGTCTTACCTCCCAAGATCCAAAATCCTGCTGCCCTGATTGCTCCTTCAGTAAGGTGACGGCCTTGGTGTTTCACCTTCTCATGGTAATGTCGTGTGAGCAGTAGGGAGATGTGACTTCCTTTGGGAAGAATAATTGGGTTCTTTTCTGCAGGTGCAAGATCAGAGTGCTTCAGACGGCCTCCAACGCAAATGAGTTCGTCTTCCAATGTTGGGTTGAGTTTCTGCAGTGGGCTATTTTTGGATATTGGTCTGTTGGTTTGGAGATCTGCCAGTTCTTTTGCAAAAGCAGCCTTCTGTGTTACTATAAGAATGACCTTTTTGGCTTTTGCCATTTCATCTACAGTGAGAGGTAAGTTGCATCTATGCCAGCCTTCGCAGTTGCTGTTTTGGTTTGTCTGTTTGAAGGACCTTGCATTGTGGATAAGGAATGCAATCCCTCTGACTAGGGATGCGAAGGTTGAAAAGTGTTGAAAACGGCCAGATGTAAGTACTGGTTCCATCAGGTAAGTTGTAGATGTTTATACTTCTGGTCGGATTTCTATGTCCTTTTCCGGTTCAATAAGATCATATGTCTCACTTGTTTGTGTTTCCTCTGAAGCCGGCTGTTGCAGGAAGGAGGGTCCACTGAACCAAGAGGTTTGCCCCAAGCGTGATGGAGGTAGGGATCTGGACGCATGGTCTGCTGGGTTTTCCTCGGTACGGACATAGTGCCATTATTTGGGCACTGAAGATTGGTGTATACGCTGAACTCTGTTGCGGACATAGGCGTAGAATCGTTTTGACTCGTTACAAATGTATCCGAGAACAACTTTGCTATCCGTGTAGAAGGTGACGTTGTCCATTTTAAGGTCCAGCTCATCCTGGATCAGATCTGCCATCTCCACAGCTAAGACTGCAGCACACAACTCAAGCCTTGGAATTGTAGGCTCAGACTGGGGGGCCAACTTTGCTTTGCCCATAATGAATCCTACTTCGGCTTGCCCATCTTTATGAACTACTTTCATATAGGCCACAGCACCTATGGCCTTGGTTGATGCATCCGAGAACACGCACAACTCAATGTGCACTGCTTTGCTGAGTGACACTGTTGTATATGTGCGTGGAACATGAAGCTGCTTTAGATCTTGTAGGGAGTCTCTCCATGCTTCCCATTTACTCAGTTTGGATTCTGGGAGGGGTGTGTCCCAGTCAGACAGTTCAGAAGTTAGTTCCCGTAGGAGGGCTCGATTACTCGATCAAGAAGGTCCTTGATTACTGGCAAACAATCTTCAGGAGGAAAGGCTTCCATGACTGCCTCACAGTTGGATACAAACTTGTGTAGGCGGAGGTTAGATTCGGCAAGTGAAGCCTGGGTACGTTTGAGGATGTCGATTGCCTCAGCTTCAGATGGTACAGATATCAAGCCGTCATCAACATAGAAGTGCCTTTCCACGAAGTTGACAGTATCAGCACCATGCTCCTGGGCACCCTCTCTGATGGCTCTTCGCAGCCCATAGATCGCAACAGCAGGAGAAGGTCCGTTGCCAAAGACATGGACCTTCATCCGATAGTCAATGACTTCCTTGTTGATATCATTGTCTTTGTGCCATAAAAACCGTAGGAAGTTGCGATGGTCTTCGTGCACTAAGAAACAATGGAACATCTGTTGAATGTCCGCCATAATAGCAACCTTGTCTTTCCTAAAGCGTAACAGGACACCAAGGAGGGAGTTGTTGAGGTCGGGCCCAGTCAGGAGCACATCATTGAGAGAGACTCCAGTGTATTGAGCGCTAGAATCAAAGACGACCCTGATCTGATCGGGTTTTCGAGGGTGGTAGACCCCAAATGATGGAAGATACCAGCACTCCTGGTTGTCTTTCAGGGGAGGTGCTACCTCAGCATGTTCATTGGCAAAGATCTTCTTCATGAATGCCACATACTGTCCCTGCATCTCAGGCTTTCTTTTCAGTGTACGTTGTAAGGACGTGAACCGGGTGACTGCTTGCTCTTTGTTGTTTGGAAGACGCTGACGTAGTTCTTTGAAAGGCAGTGGGGCAACCCAACTGTTATTATCATTTCTGTAGACATTTGTGTCCATTATCGTTAAGAAGATTGTATCTTCCACAGATGGTGCAGGTCTATTGTCCCGCTCAGTTATGTTAAAAACAGTTTGACCCAGCGTCCTGTCAGTCGCTTGGCTTGGCTTGCAAATGCATTGCTGCGTCTCCTTAACCTGCATGAAGCTTGTACAGGGTTGAAAAAGTGAATGGTGACCACTCTCCAACACATTTGTCTTGAATGTATTAACCGTTGACTTGTGTACATTCCCTAGGCACACCTCTCCTATCACTACCCAGCCAAGGTCCAAACGTTGGGCAAAGGGGGCATTGTGAGGTCCATTTACCTGTTGCCTGACCTTGTGGACCCTGAGAATATCTCTTCCTAATAGTAGGAGTATTTCTGCTTTTGTGTCCAGTTCTGGGATGTGCTCAGCAAGGTGATGGAGATGAGGCTGGTGTAAAACTGCGCTCGGGTTTGGAGTCTCAGACCGATTATTTGGGATCTCCTGACATTCAATGAGAGGAGGAAGAAAGATGACAACCTTTCCATCCAGCGACTCGATCTGGAATCCTTCTGCTTTCTTGCCAGATGTTTCCATAATGCCAGAACAAGTTTTAAGAGAGTATAGGAATGGTTTGCTCTCCACACCAAACAATTCAAAGAACTCTGGTCTTGCTAATGAGCGATTGCTCTGGTCATCTAGCATTACGTAAGCTTTGACAGCCATGTCCTTCGAACCCTTTGGGTATACATTTGCGAGGCAGATCTTTGCACATGATCGGCTCCACTGACCTGGACCGCAAACTTCTGTGCAGCTGGTTCCTACAACATACATATCGGAATCCTCTTCTCCCTCCCCGCCGTTATCTTGTAATGGAGAGGGAGCCTTGAAAGTTTGAGCTGATGGGCCAGGATGCATGGCTGCATCATGGTTGTTGCTGTCACATTCAGAGCACTTTACAGAGGACTTGCAATTATTGTCTTTATCACCTCTGTTTCTGTCTCTTGAAGTCGCACTGGTTTAGCTCAGTGGTTACTTCTAACACATTTTCTCCTGTAGAAAAACTGCTCTCCATCCCTCCCTGGGATCGAACCACGGGCGCGGTCCGGTGTTTTTACTGCCCTGTGACTGTTCATGTTTACTGAGGAGCAGCGTGTCAGCTTCAGTCTGAATCTGTGTGAAAAAGTTTCTTTACAGCAGCGTGTAGTTCACCTGTCTGCTGTACAGACCAGTCAGTGTCAGACGTTATAAGCTCTGTTTCCTCCAGCAGTTTCTGAACTGGTTTAGCTCAGTGGTTACTTCGAACAAATTTTCTCCTGTAGAAATACTGCTCTCCATCCCTCCCCGGGATCGAACCACGGGCGCTGTCCAGTGTGTTTTGATGTTTCTGTTATTAAGTCTACTAGGGGGGCCTTACTTTATTTCAAAATAAAAGCACACAGCAAGTAAAGGACTCTCAGTTTAAGACAGGACAAGATTCTAAAATAAAAGCCTAAATAATAGCATTTCAAACATGTGAATTAAAATGTGATTAATTGAGATTAACTATTAAAATGTAACGAGTAATCATTATTAAACATTTAAATCATTTGACAGTCTTTGTTTGACAACACAAAAGGTGACAAATTACAAAATAAAGGTAACATGAGTTGATTTTATGTCATCGATCGAAGCAGCTCTTCAGTTTCATCCTGAACCATTACTACAACACAGAGTTTTTAAAGAGGTATAAATATATCACAGGGACAGAAGTGTGATGTCTGCAGTATAAAAATCTGTTCAGTTTAAAGAGAGAAATATTTGTTGCCTACTGCTCAGGTAGAAAGACTAAATACAGGTAGGACATTTATATTGCATTAATGAACTGGAACAGACTGCAGAGACAAGGTAGAAAAATGACCCAGCAGATTCAGACTGAAGCTGATACACTGCTCCTCAGTAAACATGAACAGTCACAGGGTGGTAAAAACACTGGACAGCGCCCGTGGTTCAATCCCAGGGAGGGATGGAGAGCAGTTTTTCTACAGGAGAAAATGTGTTCGAAGTAACCACTGAGCTAAACCAGTGCAACTTCAAGAGACAGAAACAGAGGTGATAAAGACAGCTGGGATCTGGTTCATAGAGAAGAGAATAAAGTAAGGAGCTTCTGGTAGATGGAAGGTTAGGACCGGAAGTTAAACACAGAAACAGGAAGTGGTTAGGCATCCCAAACTGATGTCAAACAGCTCAAAGGAATGGTAACAAAGGTAATGATGTCATGAGGTGGATATTACTTTGGACTCGTCAGCTGAGCTGTCTGAGAGTTTGTTAAAGTGAAATGAGACATTCAAAGATGCAGCAGTGTCCTTCTTTTACATCACTGAGACTACAGGGAGACACTGAGGACCACTATCTACGGTGAGCCTGAAGGGACAAAATAACACAAGATTAATTAATGCATTAATTACAGACCTTTATTAATCCAGATTAACTAGTTAATGCTGACAGACCTGAAACATTCATACACACACATATATATATATATATATATATATTTAAGTTTCTTTTATTTTACTGTGTAATATGACATCATCTGTCTCCTACTTAAATGCGAGTTGTTTGCAGCTGCGTCTGTTTGTTTTTGAACTTTAAATTGAAGTGTTTCTAATGACGGTTAAATAACAACAATAAAGTCTTCCTCTTTATGAACCAGATCCCAGCTGTCTTTATCACCTCTGTGTCTGTCTCTTGAAGTCGCACTGGTTTAGCTCAGTGGTTACTTCGAACACATTTTCTCCTGTAGAAAAACTGCTTTCCATCCCTCCCTGGGATCGAACCACGGGCGCTGTTCAGTGTTTTTACTGCCCTGTGACTGTTCATGTTCACTGAGGAGCAGTGTATCAGCTTCAGTCTGAATCTGTGTGAAATAGTTTCTTTACAGCAGCGTGTAGTTCACCTGTCTGCTGTACAGACCAGTCAGTGTCAGACGTTATAAGCTCTGTTTCCTCCAGCAGTTTCTGCACTGGTTTAGCTCAGTGGTTACTTCGAACAAATTTTCTCCTGTAGAAATACTGCTCTCCATCCCTCCCTGGGATCGAACCACGGGCGCTGTCCAGTGTTTTTTGATGTTTCTGTTATTAAGTCTACTAGGGGGGCCTTACTTTATTTCAAAATAAAAGCACACAGCAAGTAAAGGACTCTCAGTTTAAGACAGGACAAGATTCTAAAATAAAAGCCAAAATAATAGCATTTCAAACATGTGAATTAAAATGTGATTAATTGAGATTAACTATTAAAATGTAACGAATAATCATTATTAAACATTTAAATCATTTGACAGTCTTTGTTTGACAACACAAAAGGTGACAAACTACAAAATAAAGGTAACATGAGCTCACCTTAAGACAAAAAGCCTAATAATAGCAGTGAACATGAACAGTCACAGGGCGGTAAAAACACTGGACAGCGCACGTGGTTCAATCCCAGGGAGGGATGGAGAGCAGTTTTTCTACAGGAGAAAATGTGTTCGAAGTAACCACTGAGCTAAACCAGTGCAACTTCAAGAGACAGAAACAGAGGTGATAAAGACAGCCCAAACCAACCAAACATTAAATCATTTAGGAATCATCGAGGAATTCAACCCGTTAAATGCCAGTTTGATTATTGATGTCACTGTTGTTATTCATGAAAAAAAAAAGTTATTTTCCATATAACAAATGTTGGGTGGCTGGGGGATTTTTTGTCTTGGATATGTCAAAGATTACTCAAAATATTGTCTTTGATGCATTATTAATTTTTATGTAGCATCAGATTTTTATTTGTCTGATTATAGTAGGGTATATGTTATGAAAAGGCATCACTTTGGGGGTGAAACTGCAAATATGTTGCACTGTTAAACTTATATGAACCACTAGGTGGAGGCAATGCAACTGTTATGAATGCCAACAGCTATGAATCATCAAGAAGGGGGAGAGTTAGGTACAGGCAATGCTGCTGTACTCTTTGGGTATGATCTCTTCTTCTGTGGTATTTATAACAACAACAACAACAACAACAACAACAACAACAACAACATTATCATTATCATTATTATAAGCAAAAGTTTTGTTGTATTTGGCAAACAAATTGGCCTTTGTTCATCCCAAGTTTTTATTTGCTTCAGTTTCAGGTATAAAGTAAGTTGATTGTAATATCTTAGTTTCTTTGGCTGAGTTCAGGCTTTGGCTTGAGGACATGGGAGGAAACATCCTTTCTACGAGACAAGACAAGCCTATACAAGACGATGAAATACGATGAGATACGATATGATGTATACGATGTACGATACGACAGTTTATTGTCCTCCAGGGAAAATTTGTCCTTGACTGCAGTGCTGCACATTCCTAAATTCCTAGAGTCAATCAATCAATAAAAACAAAAAAAAAGATAAACAACAATCCACTCATAAACAGAGAATTGCATAACAATGTAAACCACAAATAACCAACAAACAGAGCACATAACAAATACTAAGTGTCATGTTGGACAAGTGCACAGCACCAGCCTGATCTGTGTGCCTTTAAGACAAAAAGCAGAACCTCTTTGGTCTTTGTGTGACAAGAAAGGATCTTCAACATAGACTCTACTGTTTGTATTTTGTGTTTGTAGGTTGAGTGAAATCACTGACCAATCTATCTGAACACCCCCCCCCACACACACACACACAAACGTACACACAGGAAACCATCCAGCATGAGTTGTTGTGATGTAATTACTTTTCATTTGATGTGAAAAATTATTCAAAGTCAATGAGTCGGAAAGTGTTGCGCGGTCTATCACAGGAACTGGCATTGTTTACTTCCCTCCAACACATCATTTGCTCTATCTCGCAGTCACAATTATTCTCTCTGTCTTACTGTCACACACATTCGCCAACAGTGTATCACGGCACGCCTCATTTAACCAGACAGCAGTGTGCGCATGCGTGTGTGCACACCCTTATGTTTCTGTTGCTGCATTGTGGTTTTTTGTGTCTATTTGTTTTCATTCGGGTGTCAGTTAGTGTTGGGATGCCTTTGTTAGAAGATAAATCTCCTTCTGGTTGAGCTGTAACACCCATCATTGTGTTTTAGTTTCATTTAAAGCCCCATTTACACCTTGTATTAACATGTGAAGTGTATTGTAAGTGTATATCTCACCTGGATTAGGAGTAATGTGAATGGTTACCTGTTCAGATGTTTCTGAAGAGGAGTGTTTTTGTCATTTGAGTGTTGTTGCAGGATTATATTTTATAATTCATTGCCAAAGTTTGAGTTATTTTATGACAAGATTATTTGTAAACTGAAACGACTTTGAAAGAATCTTTATACATCTTGTTGAACTTCATGAATACATTGTGTGGTTTGGCAGAATTTATAAGAAATGTTTAGCAGTTGAGGCCTAGTCCACATGTAGGCGGGTACTTTCTTTAAACGCAGGTTTTCCTCTGCGTTTTGGCCTTTCGCTCATATGCAAACTGCATTTTAGGTCACTCAAAACGCACCTTTTGGAAAACTCCTTCCAGGTTGAAGATTTTCTGAAACTCTGTTCAAGTTGTTTATTTGTAGACAGGGAAAACCGAGTTTTGGGCTTGTATGTATCACACTGTGTGCTGCTTTCTCCTCCATTTGACGTCATTGTGCGACGCTGTCACCTTTGATAACACGAGATTTAATGTGTTAGCAGACGGAACCAAACTAGAGCTGGTGTTAACATTGCTAACTGCACTTTTTACATGTTTACACATACATACACAGTTACTCTCCCACTATGTTGACGGGAAGAGGCGCCTGAATGGACAACTTTGTAAAGGAAATGGTCATTGCAGAGAAAATATCATTTCAAGGACATCGTTTTTGACTTGACATGCTCATGACAGCTGTAAAAGTGCGTTTTCATGTGGATGAAGATGTTTTTGAAAACGTACTTTATGTGGACGAGATTATGTTTTTTAAACTGAGGAGGAAAACCTCTGTTTTAAAAAATACCCTCCTGCATGTGGACTAGGCCTAAAACAGCTAATTGTATCCACTCAATATATAACTTTTACTTCATTAGACCTTTTGAGATTTCTGATTGTATGGATCTGTACAGGAGGATTGGTCCTCTTGGTTGTGTGACTTGTTAGGTCGTGCCTTCTCTTCTCTCGTGTTGCAGGTACATGTGATTAGTAGACATGGCTGTCCAATCAGTGTGACTGAGAGCACCTGGGCCCGATGCTCACAGTCACTATAAAAGCTGTCACCTACTGTAAGTCTGTTCAGAGAGACTTCTGCCTGTGCCTTGTTTGGTTGCTTCATCTTCCTTTTCCATCCAACTGAGCACGATACACTTTTCACACACCCACTCGACAACACTAATATCCACTAACATCCAAACCTCATCTCTTTGTGCAATTGAAGGCCTGAGATCATGTTTGACTAATATGAAAGTTGTAAATTTTAAGGGAGGAAAAAAGTTATTTAATTTGTTTTCATTAAAATCCATGTATTTAATTGTTTAGGTTAGCATGCACTGAAGTGTTGATTTTTTTTCACCTATTTTTTTGTTATTATTTGCATTAATTTAATGTGATTATAATGCAGAAGACCTTTTTTGTGTTTGTACATTTGGACTCTGATCAAGCATGATAAGTGCAGGAACGTTTGTCTTTGTCAGTTAACAAAAAGAGAATCAATGCCCTGCGGTTGTTTAACATGAAATGAAAGTGTGCCGTCTTTGATCTGAGGAATCCCTGATCAGCTGTACTTTGAGTCGACCCTTGATCAGATCACGTTATGTCACAGGATAAAACCAGGTGGAAACACGTTGCCGTAACGAGTCACATACAAGACAGTGCTAGATATCAAAGCAAAGAAAACAGACAAAAATAAGTATGATAAAAAAAATCCCTCTGGTATAATTAACTTGAAGAATTTGAAAACAGGGCTAAAGTGATGAGTAACATTATCTGTGGCTCAGTGGTAGATTTGATCGTCCCTCAGCCAAAGGTCGGAAGTTCAATCCCCAGCTCGTGCAGCCACATGTCTGATGTGTCCTTGGGCAAGACACTTAACCCCAAGTTGCTCCTGCTGCTTCGTTAGTGGAATTTGAGTTGTGTATGAATGGATTAGTTAATAATACTGATGGGCACTTTACATAGCAACCTCTGCCATCAGTGTGTGAATGGGCATGAATGTGTAGGTGTGACCTGCAGGGTCAGACATGATCCTGCAGCGTTTGCTTTTGTCCACCTGATGGCAGTATGACTCCAGCTCTCAGACTTCCACTTGAATCCTCCCTCTTTGTTCTCCTGCCAATTTCTCCTCATCTGCTGCCTTTTTTTTTTTACAACATCTATGAGAGGAGGGAAAAAGGGAAGAAAAAAAAGTATCCCCGGGTTAAAATAAATAGCCTTTCACAGTTAATTTAATTGACTATTTTGTACAAAATCGAGGTAATTCTGCCTCGGCTGCAATAGCAAACAAGAATAGCATTGCCTTGGTAATCAGTTACCACGCAAACACAGAGAAAGGCTTTAATCTGCTTCTATCACAGAGGAACCACGGCTGAAGTTTGTTCAGACACTGTGAGGCACCTGTTTTCTTAATTGTTGTAACATCTCTGCAAAAGAGAAATACACTCTCAGGAGGAGTAGGGGACAAAGGGAAAATGTTAAATATTTAACATTCAGCAAGAAGAGTTAACGAACAGCAGAGACTAAACAGACGAATCCATAAACTATATTTTTTATTAGTTTCATGCAGATGCTGTATAAATAATGGGCAAAGCCTCTGATATCACTGTTGGTTTGTAAACGGAATATACTGTATTTGATGAGAAGGAGCGAGGTGTCTGCAAACAAGAAGATACTTAAGTTACAGGCCAGGAGGCAAGTTAACCATCATGTTTTCCACAGACTGATTCTACTAGTGTTGGAGACTGATCTGATTTTTATTTGACCTTTTTAGACTTAAAACTCTTAGAGATGTAGTAGAACAAAACAGACTCAGCCAAATCTCTGTAGGGACAGCTAGTGGCCAGTCAACAGCACAAATTACATAACTATGTAGCCATGTATATGATCAGTCTTGAGTTTGGGTGCAAAGCCATGTTGAAATTTGTTAGTTTGTAACTTCAGTTGTGCCATTGTTTGGTTGCACGACGGAGACATAAAGGTTAATCTGAACTAGTAGAGACTAAAGTCCAAGCTAACTCAAATATTGTTGCAGAAATGAAGTTTTTACTCCGTGAGGTGAATCAGTGAAAAGCATTTTTCCTAATGAAGGGTTTGTTACAGTGTTGCCTCTTGTATCTAATTGTCAATTAACAGACTAATGGCTGAAAATAAATTGTAGTTAATCCACAAACTGACCAAATGTATGTAAAATAAGACAAAACATTATGATTTTGGGATAATTCAACGGTACTCTTTGATTCTCCGCTCTTTGATTGGAAGGAAGAAATGATCTCCGCTCGTGGAACACGAAAGTGTGAGTACAAAATAAAGTCACCCTCTGCTGCTCCTCATCCCTCCAAGATATCCCATCTGACAAAACGATCACCATGACAACCCAGGTGTAAGATTTAAGTTGTAGGCTACGTTTGGACTTGCGCATCCGATGCTTGTGTTCTCTCTATAGTGGACGACTACTCAGCGGAAGAAAAGCCAGGAAACAATCCAGATTATTTGTCTGAAATTTAGATGAAAATAAACTGCAAAAGGCTCCAACGCAACAAACACGGCCCAGAGTTTAAGCTCAGTGACTTAATTATCTGAAGTGTCACCAAACAGACAGCTAGCCGCACCCTGTTGCTCAGAGGCCACACCCCTAAATATACATAACTTTAAGTCTTAACATAAACAGATAAGTTATATCAAAATTCACACCCATACAGTTGTCATGAATAGAGAATTGAGCTAAACAGTTTTTTGTCCCAGTCTGTAAACATGTTTATTTCTGCTGTAAAGTTGGACAGTCTAACATGGGGCTCTGTGAGGATTGACTCACTTTTGGAGAAAGCCTCATGTGGACACTCAAGGAACTGTAGTTTCTGGCTCTTCTGTGTTGTTGTTATTAACTTTAGATGTTTACATTTTGAGAAAATTGCAGTTTTCTAATCCGTGACAATATGTATCTAACAAAAACAATGTCTGTAAGGCTAGAACCTCTTAATAATAATCGAAGAGTGTGTGGTCTTAAAATATATTTATTTATTTTTTAAATGTTTTCTTCTTAAATCTCTCAGCCTGAGGTGTGAAATTGTGTCTCTGTGTAATTTGAGAGCTTCAGAGTTGGGGTCAGTGTCCAGAAGTGGTCCTTATCCTCCACTTTCTAACTTCTTAATCATCATGTTTCTCTCCTGCTGCTACATGCATGTGTGCATGTGTATACAAGCGTGTGTGTGTGTGTGTGTGTGTGTGTCCCTCAGTGTGTGCCTGTGAAACAGAGAGCATGTCCGTTGGAGGTGTTGCTGTTCTCGCCTGTCCTGCTACCTCCAGCTGAGCGTCTACCGCCCCCCACAGGCCGGCAGAGGTTACCCCATGCTGACCTGTTTAATTGTCTGCCTGTCCCAAGGCCCAATGATGTGTGTGTGTGTTACCGCTGTGCTGAGAAGGACAAGAGTGGCAACACACACACACACACGGATACACACCATAAGAGCGTAAAAACATGAACAAAACCCCACAGTGTCTATGCTAGATACTGTTGTGCACACGTTGTAAGCGTGTCCCATTAAAATGTGCTTATGTCGAGGAGCTTCTCTCAAGTCCGTCTGTTGTTTTAAGTGTGCTGAGACAAACTCACACATCACACCCACAGATTTAGAAACTGTAGCTTCACACAAGTAAACAACTCAGGCTACGTCAACCCAACTACTGTTACACCCAGTCAACATCAAGCGCTGTCATTTTAATCAGTCGCCTATAACCGAGCATTTTGGAGATGGTGCTGACCTTATTCTTCTAGCACAGGGATGGGTTTTATTGTGTACATGTAGAAACTGAGACTTTTGGTAACGACCATCATTTGACCGGTGTCTATCAGTCCTAAAGTTTCCTTCCCTCAACAGGTGTCCGTCATTCAACGTCTTTCCTGGAGAAAAGGACATCAGCCTTGCAGCTTAACTTAGCTTAACTAACACCAGGGAGCCTTTACTACGAAGTGAGTGCAACATACCCAAGGTATCTTTTGGTCATTGGCTTCACTTAGTCTGACAAATGAGATCAAGCTAAACAGTAACATGAAGCTGGTTATCAACTCGATAACTTCATATGACCTGAGCTTCATATGACCTGACATGATCATTAAGGACTCTTCCCTCAGCAGATCATCATATTTAACAACTTAGAGCTATAACTAAATTATTAGACATATATGAAGAAGTTGATAAAAAATAAAATAATCCGGGCTAAAATCAACACAGCAACAAATGTCAGAAGAACTGGTTGAGAAAAAATGACCAGCTGTGTGAATGCACAAATTAGTGCTTGTAGTATCACTATAACATAATCAGTGCACAATGGATTTTAACATCATAACTCCTGTTTTTCCTTTAAATAAATTTTTGATATCTTATTTGGCATGTCTGACATTTTAAGATGTAAAACTTCAGCTGTTGCCCTGGTGGTATATATGGAGAGGTATGGCAAAAATAATATAAAACAATTAAAACATTTTATACAACTACAGCAAGTGCAAGGATTCAGTGATTTATCAGTCTCTGCTGTAGGATACGAGTAAAGCACATTGATCATTTTACATGAATATATATTTCTATGCAAAAATCAGGAAATGCAGTGAGAAAAAGTTGATGCTAGTCAGACTTAAACTGGACCTTTAAAATACATGTTATATTTATTTTATGCATATGTACCAATAAAGACAGTATCCTTTTTATACTGCATCAGAGTTCATCAGACTTTCAGTTTAGACCGCTTCTCCACACTACGAACTTGATTTGTTATCAGGACAGTCAACTTTCTATCTGCTATTTGACTTCTATCCCCTGTTCTCTCTACATCTTTTGACCCAGTGCAGCACTCGCTTCAACCTTGTTTCTTTCAAAGAAACCTTGAACCTTGAACTTCATGATTTGTCAGGCTGGTGTGTCTGACATGAATGAGGGTAACATGAAAGAAAGTTAATTGGCCAAAGAAGAAGTTGACAGCGTGATATGTTTGAAAGTGATGAAAAAAAGAAGGTAAAGGATGAAGCCTTAAAAGAGGTCAAATAAATACATGAATCCTGCACTTGACCTCACTTAGGTGCACCATTTATTATTTATTCAATGAGATGAAGTAGCTGTATTGTGATATAATCTTGAACATGGGGCTCGAATCATATTGTTTCCCTTTGATTCCCACCCTTAATTATCTAAATATTATCATGCATATTGTGCTTCATTTCTAGTTCATTTCTAAAAAAGATGACACTGATCTTTTTCCACTATTCATTGATGACAATCATCAAGTGTTCTGTTTGCATTTTGGGGTGCATTAGGCCTACATGAGTTGTTCCTCGTACAGATGAGATGTTGATTCAAGGTGTTGATTGGGTCAATAAGGAGACAGGTTGTGACTACTGTCTGAAGTTGAAGTTTGTCTCTCTAGAAAAACCTTGAGATTTTTAAGACCCCAACAACACCTTCTCAGTGCTACAGCAAACACAACCCACTTGGCAGCAAATCACAAGAAGAAATATAGTGTAGATTAATAAGAAATCTATACTTTGTGTCATGGCGGGGGAGTGGATACTTTCCAGCGTGTCTGTGAAGTGAGAGCTGAGAGGGATTTCATAGCGTGCTCTCAGTCGCGGATCATAGATGCTCAGCCACCCCAGGGCAACACGGGGCATCAGGATGAACTACAGGCCAGGGGAGGGAGGCTGACATGTTTCTTAACTGTGTGTGTGAGTGTGTGTGTATGAGTGTGTGTGTGTGAGTGAGAAAGCAAGCGTGGAGATCATGGGTGTGTGGGGGCTATTAGTGGGAGGTGTGTGACTTGGGGGGTGGTAGTGGTTGCGGTAGGGTGGATACTGAGGGATGGTGTGTGTATGTGTGCGTTTGCACTTCCATGCCAGCCCCCAGGCCGGCCCCATAGTAATTACACACTCCAGTGACTGGACTGGAAGGGAAATTGAAGGCCTGGGCAGGAGGCCCCAGCTGCCTCACTCTCCCTCCCCATCAGCCTGCTGCTGATTGAGCTCGCCTAACACACACACACACACACACACACACACACATATATATATATACACTCTGAGATAGCCATGCCCGCACATGCACACTTTCGCTCTCTTTCACTTTTGCATACACAAGCACTGTCTCTCTCTCTCTTACACACACACACACCAATCCTCAGAGGAAATTCTGCTTTGTGTTGCAGTAATGAGATTCTCACACACCCGGCCTTATTTACCAGCCCGGACCAATAAAGGGTGGGACTGTGTGAGAGATGGGTTTGGGTCCATGTGTGTGCATGCATGTGTACAGTATTTGTGCGTGTGTGTGTGTGTGTGTGTGTGTGTGTGTGTGCTTCATCCAGCTTCTTCTCTCCTCTCTTTTCGATGATGACATCCTCAAATCAAAAACACATTCTCCTCCTCCATCATCCGGGCTGAGGAGGTTCAGGTGGCGAGGATGGCATCCCGATATGATGTCTTGAAATAAATCTAAAAAAAGGACAACAAACAGAATGGTTTTCATTGATTATCCTGCAGTGTTTTTCTTTGGGAAGGCATGTCCATATCCATCATATGCCAGTGCCGAGAACGGCCCTGCATGGCCTGCACCCAAACAACTGTCATTCCTGATCAGAATAGTTAGGTCTGGTGTGGGGGGGCTTCGGGTTTGGTCTGTTTTACTGCCAAATTGGCATTTGTTCCTCATCAGTCTCCTTCCTCGTCTGTCACACAGACACCAGCTCTATCTGTCTCCACTACACAGAAGCAATGAAATCACTTTGAAAGGCTGATACAGACGCTTCTGTAGAGACATTCCCACCTGCTGTTCAACCAAAGATTAAAAGCTGTCAGGACGTTAACATGCACAGTTAAGTCAAGCTATGGCTATAGCTCCATTAGGCCATTTAATTGGACTTCCGTCTTAGTCGCAGTATACAAGCACTGGGAGAGAATCGATTGATTGACAGAAAAATGTTTGAGTCCACTGCGGAAGGAGGCGATATGCAACATTTCAGCTAGTAACTATTGGACCTTCTTCCGGGTTGACCTTGCTAACAAGCTAGCAAGCGACACTTTTTTACTGTCGAACAGTAAAAAGATTGACAACGCTATAGCTCTGTACAGTTTGCATTTACTCTATTATTTACTGTTTAGTACAAATTCAATGCACACTATCCCTTATTGTGATATACACTAAAATCACTCACACAGAAATTGGTATTTAGGTGAGAGTTCCTTCAAATTAGCCAAATTATATGGTTCACCTGACCCTATCTGTAGCTTCCATGCGGGTAATCCGTCCAGTGTCTCCATAAAGGGGCCTTTCTGACTGATATCTTGATACTGAATGGCTCGTTACCCCCCTCCCCCACCCCTAAAAAAACAACCTTCGCTGTGGTTTCAACAATAAATGTGGTTTTCAGGCTTTCAGCAAGATTTAATTGTGCAAAAGTTTAATTTAAACAAATTTAAAACTGACAAAAATGAACTTGTTCTTTAAATGCTCTTCTCTGACTACCAGTCAGTCAAAGATTTGGGTTATTTTAATCAATTAAACTGCATCTTATTGAGTATATCCGTTATGTGAGATTTACATAAAATTAAAAAGGACACTGTGTTCTCACTTGTTGGTCTCAGCTCACAACAGAGCTTGTCACTTTTTCTGAGTATAGCTGTGATAAAGTAACCCCCCCCCCCTTTCTCCTCTTCTTCTATTTCTTCTCCTGACTCTTACATGCGTTGGTGATGAGGGGGGGGGGGGGTTTGGGTGGGGGGTGAGGAGAGTGTGTGGTGTGGACGAGGCAGATTGTGCGTGTGTGTCGGAGGCCGTGGTGTTAGCGGAGGAGGAGAGGGAGGCTGTTTCTTTGAGGATTCGGCCCGCTCGCCTCGCCTCGTCTCGCCTGCCTGGCTCTTTGAAGCTGTTCGATGACCGCACAGGGCAACATCACCGCAGGTGGGGGGAGGTGGGTGGTGGTGCTGCTGCTGGTGGTAGAGGGGTATGGAAGCCTGTCATTTGTATACAGCTGTTTCTTTCATCTTGTCCGGCTCCCCTCCTCCTCTATCTCTTCCACTACCCTCTCCTCTTCTGTTCCTCTGTTGCTGCTGCCTCGCTCTGTCTCCGAGACCCCTTCAAGCTCTTTAAAGAAGTTGTGTTCTGTAGCCAGCCGCCCAGACCCGCAGCCAGGCGAGCTTAGCAGGAAGTCAAAATAATCGTGAAAGGAACAAATACAATGGTTATCATTAAGATCAAATGAAAGTGTTTGTATGAAGTGAACATATCAGTCTGATTTCTGCATCACACTGTGAACATCTCCAGCTTTTTATTATTGACTCAATGCAACAACAAAAGGATTACATGCATCATTTCTGTTCCTCTTTCGAGGGACACAATATCAGCACCACAGTATGGACAGAAAACCATGTAAGAATGCTGTTACTTGTTAAATGGCTTTTTATTAGCAAAGACTACTTGAAAAAAATCTCAAAATGCTGGAAGTATTTTGACCCGTTGGTTTTTGAAGGGCTGTTTGGGATGCCCATGCATGGTGGTGGCAATATTGGAAATGCTGACTCTTTTGGTCAACCTAACAACGTGCAAAGAGGTGGAGCTTAGGCAGAACTAAAGCAACTGGCAGTCAGATCGGTCACACTCCTTATCATGCATAACTCTTATCCTTCATAAAATCAAATAGGTTATAAAAACAATTTACCCACCGTACAGTGTGAGCTGATAAAGACATGAAATATTCAGACCAGTCCTTTTTTGAACCAGGCTGTAAACATGTTTATATATGCTAACAAAATGGACATTTTAATATGGGGTGTGTATGCGACTTCAGGGTCTTCTGAAGCCAGCCTCAAGTGGACACTCAAGGAACTGCAGTTTTTTGCACATTTTATGTAGCAAAAAAAAATTAGAGGAATTCATACCAAATTTGTGTTTTGAACCAGACTGCAAACATGTTTATTTCTGTTGTAAAAATATTGGTATCAGTATAGGACTCAAAGGGGATTCCTTGACTTTTGCAGACATTCTCCGTTGGACATTTGAGGAACTGCATTCTTAGGCACTTTCGCATTGGCTTTAATTTTATAAAACCCAAGGAGGCAGCCTGATTAAAAAAAAAGTGAAAAAAAAAAGTTGCTGCTTTAGCTGCTTTATATTCAAAAAACCTTGTTTAATTCTAAAAGTACAACCTGACAATGCATTACATTATGGCTGTCTTGACTGTAGAGCCTTACATGTGTAAACAGGAAACTGACGCGTGCCTTGATTGATTTGAGGAATTTGAAGAATTTCAATCCTTTAATTTACAATTTTGGACTACTATAGTATCTATTTATAGCCTCATACAGTGGAATGGATTTATCTAACGGCATACAAAAACTATAAACGGATGCTGCAAGTAAAACGTAACTAAAGGTCTTGTTTCAGGTGAATGAAACAAAGATTTATTCTAATAACAGTCTATTCTTTTGTCCATCACTACCGGATAATCGTATTCAGTCCACACTGAAACACTTGAAATTCCCCGTGTTCTCAATGCAATACACACACACACACCACATATGCCTTGATGTGTTGCTACACCAATTAGCAGCAATTAACACTAGCCCACTGAGCACCTGCGTTTGGAGCTCTGGCATCTGGGCTGCATTATCAGAAGTATGTTGTTGTATTATCAGAATAAGTGCGGGAACACTGAGGACATCCCAGCGGGCTCTCGTTCTCTCCCTGGAGGGTCTTGGTGTGTTTACCAGCTGCTATAGTCTCCGTTTTCTTGCACCACAAAGAACGTCAGGCTAAACTTATCAATCCTAATCATCTAACGTACCTGTGTTGTTTTTCAAAAGGCCACGTAAACATCAGTAAAACCTTTATTTTCCTACACGAACGAACCCCACCACCTCGGTGTACTCGGCTGGACGTGTTGTTGTAAATGATTGTTTTGCATCGAGTTTCCTGAGCACCCTGGACGAGTTGAGAGACTGCTCTATACAAACAGGCCGAGTGGTTGTTATTTCAGCGCTGACGCCTGGCTCACAGAGACACAGAGGGCAGGGTATCGATCGGCTGTCGCTGAGCATGCAAAGCAGCAGTCTGAAGGAGACACTAGAAAGAAAGCACATGGCAGCTCGCAGAGGGGAGAGCAGCTCATATAAAGACAGAGCAGGAGGGGTGGAAAAGGTACAAGAGTGTGGTGGAGAATGCTGAGCTGGGTAAGGTTTTCACAGAAATCCTGCTTTAGTCAGGCTGCAGTTTATCCACAATCATGAAGATACTTGAAAGAAAAGACAAATATTTAAGGTTAGGCTCTCATTGTACAATACTGACTGTAACGCTCACCTGCGATACAATTAAAATCAATACAATAAGGGACAATTCAAATCGATGAGATAAAAATATATTGTAATACTCTGTTTTAACCATTAGAGTGTGCTATCTGCTTCTGGCTGCTGCTTTTGGGCATCAGTAGCTAAAGACATTTGACATGTCGGATCAAGTGAAGATTTTGATATTGAGAGCACAACCAACATGATGCAGCATGCTACGTTGAGAAGCTTGAAACACCAAAACATATAAATAACAAACACTAAGAACAGGATTTGAAAACCTGCTCACCTAAACGAGTGCAAGAGCAACAGAGATACTACATACAGCGGTGTTATAACTATTTGGGCTGATGAATAAAAACATTAAAACTAGTTGTTATGACCCAACTTTTCAAATTGGAATGGCAGTAGCTCGGTCCGTAGGGACTTGGGTTGGGAACCGGTGGGTCGGCGGTTGAAGACCCAGTGCGTATCATAATATGGAAGTTGGTCTGGTAGCTGGAGAGGTTACAGGACACTTCCCGAGCACTGTCGAGGTGCCCTTGAGCAAGGCACTGAACCCCCAACTGCTCTGGTGCGCTCTCTGCATAGCAGTGTGTAGCAGGCCCACTCTGACGTCACTCAACCAATGCATGTCCACAGGTCCTGTTTGTGCATGTATGAGATTTGGACCTATGTGAGTGAGAAGCATGTCTCTAAATAACAGAGTGTAAACCCAAATATCACCCTCGAGGATTAATAAAGTATATAAAAAAATAAATAAAAATAAAATATATGACCCATGGAACAATGGTGATTATGTATGTATAGCTGGCTACTTGTTGATTTAAGACTAAAATACTGTCCAGTGTAGCTGTGTTTTAGTTTACATAAACTCCTGAGAAGAAAAATTAAAACATGATCTGCATGTATGGTCTGTTATGCTTTTTGATAGAATGGCTAGTGCGTGATGGCCTGTTAGGACTTAGCCATCAAATAATCAAATGAAGACATGGACCTGCTGTTGCAGAAAACAACATTTATGAGTGAGGTGAAAATGTAGTAAAGCAGAATAAGTTCAAATAAATAAGCATGACTGAAAGGTTGTGATATCATCACTTCAATGTTTTTGGTTTCATTAGGAATATATGATGGTAACTGCCTGGATGTTCTTAATCTTTTTTAGCCTTAAAATGGGTAAAGAAAATGCTGTTCTTTGGGGGAAACAGGTGGCCTAGAGGATAGGTCACGCCCTGTGTACGGAGGCCATAGTCCTCCAAGCGGGTGGCCCTGGTTCTAGTATGACCTGCGGCTCCATTTACTGCATGTAATTCCCAACTCTCTCTCCCTCATTTCTTACTCAATTTACTGATCTGTCCAAAAAAAGCCAAAAATGAATCTAAAAGAATAAATGATAGCTCATGATTAAAGAATTAAAGACAGTGTAACTTCAATGCAAGAACAGGCATTAGAGAAATGAATATTTATATTATTACTCTTTTGTATTTTATGAAGTTAGCGCTGAGGTCACAAACCAGCTGCTTCCATCATTTTACCAAGTTCTGTTCAAAGAACGCTGCAGGGAGTGATTAACCACTGACTCATGATGAAACAAAAACAGGTACGCATCACGAAGATAAATAACCAGACATAAAACACAAAACATATAAAGAAAAAAGAAGATATTGAAGTCATAATCTAATACTTTTAGATCATTTGAAGTAACAGAAATCATCAAAAGGCTGGTTTCAAGTTTCTTTTCAAAGCAAAATATGATTTTTTTTCCCCTGTTGTTTTCTGTTTAACACACATGCCCCCACATGCTGAAATAATAAGAGAAACTCTGTGCCATTATTCAAATAGACTTTAACTGTTATTCAGTGCATCTGTTGCATATAGGCAGACATATCTGAGACGCTCAATTATTTCATTGCTTCCTACAGTGCAACGTTTTCACTACCAAAGGGAGATGGAAATTTTGCACAGAAATCCATAAGGCAAGAAGTAGTGGAAGTCAGCTTTTCAATAATGCTCTAACACAGGCCCTGGATATCTGCAGACTAATTTACTGCTCTAATCCGCTTTCTCACATCCTTCAAATCCAGCCTGAAACTCATCAGTGCAGTGAGAACACAGGGAAGGTGTTAAATTACAACAACAAACCGGCTGGGACCGTCTTTCACACCTTGTCCCATCACACTCACACGCACTGAAATATACAAATGTGCAGGATCCGGCTTCATTTATGCCAATCACAGTCAGGCAATTAGAAACACTGGCACAGAGTGCGAGAACAACAAAAGAAACAGAGAGGGCAGGACCAAACTGAGAGTATTTAGACATAATGTCAGAATAAACAGATCACACTGTTATAAATAATGATGTTTTCTGTTGGAGGTAATGAAGTGTTTATGATAAAATGAAGGTGGACTGTATTTAGGTATTTAAATTTGTCATGGGCTTCAGTCACAGAAGGACGTAAGACGTTCAGAAAAATTCAGTGGACTTCTTCTCTCATACAGGATCCAAAGAAAGTACTGGAGCACACGAATCACTGAAGGCAAATTTATTTAGGTGCAAAGGAGTAACGTTTTGACTGCGTTTCCCTGTGTCAAACTGTGGTTTAGTGTTTCCAGATTTATTTTGTAGTTCTTGTCCCCAGCTTTTCTTGTCTTGTCTTACTTCCTCCCTTTGTCTGGTTTCCTTCCATTTTGGTTGCCCTGATTGTCCTCACCTGTGTCGTTAGTCTCACCTGTGTCTCATTAACCCTTGGTCTAATCACTTTCAGTGTACCTTCACTCTTTTTGTCAGGTCATTGTCAGACTTTTGCCGTATTCCTGTTTTGAGGTTTCCTTGTGGCTCTTGGTTTTCTCCTTTTGGATTTTGCTGGACTTAGTTTAAACTAAAAGAGTCAACCTTTGTTTTTTGATTTTTGCCTTTTTTGGTTCAATTAAATATTTTGGTCTCCTCTCTCCTCTTGGTTTTTTGACGAACTTGAACTTGACACCGTAGCCAAAGTCACTTTTCCTTTTAGTCCTCTTCCTCTTCGATTCAGTAATGAAGTATTACACTTAAAAATAGAGAAACTTGTATTGATTGTTCGTGTTGGACCAGGTCATGGCAGACTGGTTGCTTCAGACTCCTGCCATCAGAACGTAAAGCTGAAAAAATGGGAATGAATTTCCTGCATTATGGCACATATGACCCTGATATACCTGCAGGGTGGCTCGACAGGGTTGTTGATCAATAAAGATGACTTTATGATTACTTTGCCAGGTGTGGAGAGCCGTGGCTTTCACATTCAAGGCCATTTTGTTGGAGAATAAAACTCCCACACTACTGAAAGATCAGAAGAGGTCAAAGATTATTCAATAAGACGACAAGTCAATAAAGTCCAGACATTTATGATCCAAAAGAAAACAGATATCAGTATGAGGCCTTCTTTTTTTATAACTGATTTGATATTTTTGTTTGTTGACGAATGTATAGAGATGTTTGTTAATGACTGTGGATTTCCACCCTTTCCCCCCCTCAATAAGTAAATATGAAATCCACCCAGGGGACTAAGTTGTGTGTACCATGCAGTAAGAGGCCCCCGCTGTGCTATAATCTGACCAGTGTTGTGAAAACAATTCTGATAATGCGTTGGAATTAGACTGACGAGGCCCCCTGTCGACTCTTACATTAGAAACCAATGGCACACAGGACCGGGCTAATGACTCGGCTTACCACTCACATCGGCTGGGAAAATGGGTTTGAATAGTACTTAAGGGAGCCCTTCATATTGAATGCATTGTGAGCTAATTAGCTACAGTAAAATAGTGCAGTGTGTACAGTAGCATTGTGGGAGCAGGAGCTGTTTTTTTATTGGACGGTTGGAGACTATAAAGACTCCCATACAGTCTGCACACATGAGACACATGGCAAATATTCACACATTAAAGAGGAACAATATTTGAACTGTATTAATGAAATTGCATGGAATTGACCTACAATAGATGCAACCCATTAATATCAGAGTGGAGAATTCAGGTTAACATTTGACCAATCCAAAAGTCAATCAATCAATCTTTATTTGTATAGTGCCAATTCATAACAAGTGTTATCTCGAGACCTTACTCTTTTCTATATTACAAAGACCCAGCGTTACTCCATCATGACGGTAGCACTTAGCAACATTTAGAAAAAGTGACAGTGGCAATCTTGGGCTAGTCCAGTCTCATGACGAACAGCCATCTATCGAAACTGCGTCAGGCTTGAAAATGGGATAGGAGGAGATGGGATAAGATGCAGGAAGAAGGATAGGGACAAACAGAAGGAGGGGGGTGGATCATTGTTTCCAGGAAAAGATGTGGTTAGTAACTAAGTCTGCAGCCTGCTCTTTTTATTATGTAAGGTATGCTCACTGTACATTACCCCGTCTATTACACGGCCATTTATTTCAATATCAATCAATAATTTGAAACAAAATATTCATTTGGAATGATTTCAGCTAAACAACAAGCCTGTTGGAATCTCCATTTAGAGCTGCGTCCATGAACTAGTTTAACTCCATAGCCTTCATTAAATGAACTAAGCTAGCTATTATTACTCACATTAAAACAAACATTTCCACTGATGTTGAAGTGAGGAGGACTATAGCCTCTGTACATGGGGTGCGACGTACCCGCTAGGCCATCAGCGCTCCACATAGGTTTTGTTTTAATGTCAATTGTCATTCATATTTTTGGAAGAGACACAATGTAATGGCTGCAACATAATCTCTCAGGGTAATTTCCGGAGAATCAAAGTACAGACACCAAAACTGTAAGATCATTTATGTTCCATCACTGTCTTGAAAGTCACCAGACTTTATAGACAAAAACAGTCATTTTCCTCCGGCGGGACACAGAAGTTGATGGTCTAATGCTGCTTCAATGGGTACGTTTGATTGTATAAATGTTTGTCTTGTGTGATCTGAAACACCAAAACACAAAACAATCAACTAGCAAACAAAACAACAAACCAGTGAGGCAGTGGTAGCAACAACTCCTGTAAAATGTAAAATTATTATTTTTGTCAATGGAGTCTGGTGGGTTTGCAGGGAGTTTGCCGTTTCTGGTTACAAAATATTAAATTAAAAATGGGATAATTTCCTTAACATTGGAAGAAACCTCAAACAGAATAACACAGAAGAAAATTCTACAGATGTTGAAATAATGAAGAGAAAGCTGATTCTTTATGTCAAGTGACGTGTAAAATTATTTAGATCCACAGATAAAATACCGTTCTTTTTGTGAAAGGTTGGGGAATCCTCTGTCATGTTGCAGTTTAAACCTGATGCCCCTCCTGTTTGGCGACAAGACACCAGCGTCTGATTTTCAGCGTGAATTTATCTGCAATCAGAGCATCTGCTCAGCTCTAAACACCGCACTCAAAAAACCCCAACTCACACAAGATTGTCCGTGTTTTAGAGTTAATAGCAGCAAATCATAGCATTCATCGCTCATCTCAATCACTCTCTCAAAACCTGGATGAATAAAACATTGTCTCTATTCTCCCCAGATACAAGTGATGAGAGGTCACGGTCTGATGTTAAAGTTCACAAGGCCTGCGTCTGTTCCTATTGGCTCAATCTTCTCTCAGAAGCAATCATATGAGTGTGATCGATAACAATAGCAGACTGTGCTGGTATCATAGTGACAATTACAGGTTTGGAGATTGAGCAGGCTTGCATTCAACAGGCTGTCCAGGTGCGTTTAGTCGAGCAGGTCGAGCTGTGTGATTTGGCAGAGACATAAATAAGGACAGCTACACTGTCATTTTCATTACTGAAGAGTCTGGCTGCGGGTTAAAGAATCGCATCCAACAATTTGGATCCCAGATTTAGACAAACTGTGTGCGTGTGTGTTTGTGTGTGTTTGTGTGTGTGTGTGTGTTTGGTCGTGTAAGTTGAGGTCAGATAGGGATTCTGCGATTACAGGTTTTATGACAACAGTATGCAGTATTTATTTCCCTCAGCATGGTCTCATGAAGTATCGTAAGAAAGTGTCCCAAAAAAATATGTGCCAAAACCCACACAGACTAACAATAAGTACAACCAGCGTTTCACTGTAACTTCTCCGGACAGGAGCTTTCAAATAATTCTGTATTTTAGATTTTGGTAATAATGGTGTCTCCATCATGACAAAGTTGGACCACTTTGCAATGCATCCTTCATGTGTAAGACATGTGAAGAGTACTGACACTTCATAGCTTTTCACGTCTGTCTTTGTGTTCCTGTTTAAGGTGTGTCTGCGTCCTGCTGAAGACAAAACATTTGAATCCTAGTCACCCACCAGCTGCAGAAACTGAGGGCAGCAGACCAGGTTTTGGGCCTAAAGGAGGTCAGTGCCCCTGTAGAGGAAGAAATGTCTGTATATACCCCTTCATTATGATGCTTTTAAAGAACCCATGAGGACATTTTACTGATGTGTCTGTTTATACTGTAGTCAACAGTGTCCATAAATTGGCTTTCCATCATTTGGAGGGCGGGGTTTCCAGTGCAGTACTAAAGAGATTTGTCCTGCGCTGTGTCTAGAGAAAAGTAATCACAAGCAGAAAAGTTTCCTCTTTCTATTTCTGTTTTTAAAATGCACCACAGTCACGGTTTTGTAAACTAATCTGTAAGAGGGTTGGCTCTATACTTGCAGCAATATTAGCCGTGATAGTAGTCTTCTAGTGGAGGTATTTACAAGTGGAGATAAAAATGATATTCATTGAGCTTTATACTTATTATGAATGAGTTAATCCAGATTTGATTCCGTCTAAGAAGGTTGTAAACTCTACATTGTGCTGGAAAAATGACAGAGGTTTGGCTTAATGGTGCTCTAAACAGGAGGACATGGACTTAAGTGAAACCTTGTTTACACTGTAAATATACAGAATGAATGAAAGCTGCTGTGTTTGCATGAACTAAAAAGGGACAAACTGGGTAAAAGTGTAACATGGACAGACACAGCTCCTCATGTATCATAAACTCTTGACACAGCCCCGGCCTCCTCCTCCTCCTTTTCCTCCTTCCAGGCGAGAGGAAAGAGGGATTCAGGGCCCGAGCAGTTTCCAGAGATCACAGCATTTGAATAATATGAGTTGAAGGCACCTTTCTTAGCGAGCTGAAGAGATTAAAAATTGCAAAACGTGTAAACGTCTTTAAGAAGCTGAGGCTCAGTGATAAAACGTGATGCGTGCCTCTGAGGTTGAGAAGAAGGCGGGGAAAGCGGGCGTGAGGAAACACACGGACTTTGGCAAATGTGGTCTCAACAGGATGTTCTGGGCCGGGTTATACCTTCACTTTGACTGCTAGCCTTTTTCCGGCTGCTGGTAAGCCTTCAATTAAATGACGGCTACCTTTTTCAAGTCACTAATCCTCTTACAGTTTGGAACCCTACCCTTTGCCATGTGGAAAATACACACACACACACACACACTCTCACAGGCATGGCGTGTGTGTGAGGAGTGAGTCTCCTGCAGCCTCGCCCTCGCACTGCCTGTCTCACAGTCCTCTTGCCTTCTGGTACCTTCTTAAGTCGACAAAAGAGGCTGTTCTTGTCACAGACTGAGCCTGGAGGTAAAGTCTGTATGAAGAAAATTGAAAGTGCATGTGTCTGTGGTAAACCTGAACCCATGTGGCACACAAACATGACAGTCTCGACAATGTTTGTATCAATATAGATGCCTCTGTACCACAATTAAAATACGAGTAAAAAGGCAAATTGTGCAGGCCGTTGTCGGTCGTCTCTCAACTGGGAGGTCGGGGGTTCGCTTCCCAGCTTCTGCAGCCGCATGTCGATGTCTCCCTGGGAAAGACACTTAACCCCAAGTTGATTTAAAAAAATATTTTTTTCTGTCCCACCTCAGGTTGACCACCTTTTTCCCTTTATTTTTCCAACTCTGTCTACTTCAACGCAGAGAGCATTTCCTTCTAAATGTAGTACAACACAGTGCACTAAGTAAACCTCATGTAAGAACGGTGATAATGGGCTGCACGGGGCAAAAATAAAGGAAATGCCCTTCCTGAAGGTAATTTCTTTCTTACCAAAAGTGCTTAAATTACTCAAGGTAGGCAAGAAGACATTTTGGAGGGAAGACAGAGGAAGTGTGGAACAGCAACTCCAATAATTTTGGAAAATGTTTTATTTTTATTTTTCAGTGTAGGGCTAACACATTTCTGACTGAACCTAAAATTTCTCTTCTGTGGTGGCTATGTTTGCTCCCTGCACCTATAATATGTTGCGACCACGTATGAGGACAAAATGCTTGATGATATATTACAGAATCAACCATAACACATTATAGATAGAATTAAAAATAATTTGAAGAGTGTTGTGAATGTTTACGAGTTAAAATCTATTGAAATGTGTTTTATTTTTATTTATTTTATTTTTTTCACAGTCATGAAGTCAGATTATAAGCCCTTCGAGTGCTCTTTATGAATCCAGAGTACACAGACAGCTGCCCCTCACTGAGGCTATTGATCAGGATGAGGCTCAGACCTCTGTAAAAAGAGGGGTGTTCCCGCTGTAATCAGCCAACACCGAGTATTGATTGGCCAGTGTCAGACGAGTCGAGTAGAAGGAGGACACAGTCGGAGTCACGGGCAATTAATGGTCATATGCCACAGTCCTCGCTCCTCTCCCCTCCTTTCCCCTCTATCTCCGTCAGGCAATTAAAATCTATTGTAGCGGGTTTATTGACACGGTAAATATGCATCTGCATCGCAATACTTGGAGGGTGCATGCATATTAGCAAATACACAATGCAGAGAATTGTTTGGATATAGAAAACGTAATCAGTTCTAAACAAGCGCACTGTAAATGGTGATGTGTTTTCTACTGTCGCTGAGAGCGCTGGGGCAGCGTACACATATTAACAATGCAATGCACACACATGCAAACACAATGGATGTGTACGGCAGTATTTGCATTTAAACAGGGCACACATTTCAGTGCTCTTCTGAAGGATTACGGTTGCTAACTGCTACTGCTAGAAAGCTATTCCTGCTGCAATATATAATGCAATAAAAAAAAAGGAAATTTGACCAGATAGAGGCATTATATTTTTATGTACGTCAATTAAAATAAAAATATAAAACAATTAAATTATGGGAATTATTAATTAATTTAAGTCATTTTCTGATTTCAAATCTAAACCCTTTCCTACTTCCATCACAGCCACAGTCCAGCCCTCTGACAGCGGCCCTGACACACACGCACACATGCACATGCAGCTGTGTTATTTATGTCATCAACAATTTCTAATGATGTTCATTGTTTTGTGTAGTCTAAATGAACATCCCCGTGATAGTAACTGAGAGCTCATCGTCTTGAGCTGCCTGTGACTTTAACAACGCCTCAACGCTGAAAAGTTCACAATCGGCAGCACATCCGCTCTGTTATTGCTCTGTATATGTGGCAACAGCATTCACGAGCACCAGGGAATCACAAGGGAAAGAAAAATGTATTTTTTAAATCGTCCAATAGATACTCTTGAATCTTTAATGAAACGACCCCCACCCCCCAAACCTCATCCTTAGCCATGTTAACATGAGAAGAACCTTGATTTTCAGACTAATAAAAATCTTTATTTTCCAACTTATGTAGTCTAAAAATTGACTCACACTTGACTTGGGAACAACAATCCCACCTGTCAGCTCACTTTCCCAAATGTCCCTTTTCATAAAAAAAAAACAACAACCCGAAAATGTTCTCAGGACATGCCGTCAGCTTGTGTTCTTCCCTTTACCCACCTTTAAGTAAAATGTTTGGCTTGGTGTAGCTCAACTTACACTGTAATATTCCTCTTAAATGTCCCTGACTCTTTGACATGTGATATGAGCCTCATACCCACAAACACAAATGCACTTACACAACTGTAACAAATCACAATCACCACGTTGAAAACACTGTCATGGTTATAGGGCTGCTAATTAAAAAAAGAAAGGTTTCTGTAATGACCAATCAGAGCTAAAGAAAAAACATAAACCCTATTATCTGTCAATATCTGTGCGAGCCTCTCTGAACAGCCAGCCTGGCTCAGACACAGTGATTTACTGTCCAATTTTCAACGGCCCCTGTATCCGTTTCAATCAAATCTCCAATATTAACACCAAGCAATAATTCCTTCTGCTTTATTATAAATGCAGCCCTCCTATTCGATAAATCAGCTGCCAGGAGCCGGAATAATTCACACTGCAAATCAGGCATATTTTATCCCGGCTGAGTCACAGTCAAAATGAACCATTATTTCAGCTTTATGTTCCCCTGTGCAGGGAGGGAGAGCCACTTGAGTTTGTCCTGTGAACGCAGGGTTCCTTTTTCTCCTATAAAACTTCTAAGTAAAACTCTGTGTAAAGCTTTTTGACACAGTTTTTGCAGGTAAATAAACCAGGACCTTTATAGCTTCAAAAAGAAAGACAATTTTAAAAGAATACTGATGCAGTTCAAGCATGAAAACACGTTTAAAGGGGAATACTTGGAATGCAATTGCAACCAGTGTTATGGGATGTTTAACAAGGAAAACATCCTGAAGATTATTGTAACATCATCAAAGGTATTTGATCTATGGATGGGTGACCAATCAGTTTGGCTTTTATTCTTTCTGTGAATCTTTATTTGCACAGCTGAGTGACTAAATTTCTTAAAGTACAACCGTAAACCTGTAACCGAAATAATCCAAAACTAACTGTTAGTTTTTAAGATTCTCCATTATTCAGTTTACAAAGTTTGGCTTTTAATGAATCAATTTAAGAACTATTTTATTCATTAGCACTGCAAGTTAATGTGGTTTAGTTAAAAGCCGAATGGAGTTCATTAAAAGTAATGAGTTGGAGGGGTAATGATGCGTTTGAGCGTCCCCGGTTAATCCGCAGAACTCGGAGGTTTCAGAGTTTTAAACCAGGACATTTTCAGTAAATACCTGAGGGGGATATACACAACATTTTATTTTTACAGGTTGTAAATATCACTTAAATTATATGGACAACTGGAGTTTTTGAGTGCATGTGGATATGAAGCAGACTCTTGAAGAAGCCGAACATGAAACATGAAACATGACACATGACAAACCTGATAATTCACATCCAAGTTTTTTCATCAATAATGTCCAGGTTTCGGATTTTCTACATGCAGATCTATTACAAAATGTTTCTGGCTGATTTACCTCAGCAGTTCGTATTGAACACTCAAAACACAAAACACAAAAACCTCAAAATCAATTGAAAGGTTTTTTTTGGGGAAAAACGCTTATAAATAAAATGTATTATTATTAAAAAATGTACCTTATCATAACATTTAAATGTATTCCAGTCAGATCTTACAGTTTTATGCAACCAAAACATTGAGTGCAGCATCAGGAGAACTGTGAGCAGGTTAGGTGTTTGCAGAGCTGTGCAGAGGTCTTTTTTTTTTCTATACTTGAGGATTGCAGTTTTATGCAACCAAAAGAATGAGTGCAGCATTAGAAGCAGTCAATGTAAGACAATGTCAGTCCATCCCGTTAGAAATAACTGAAACAGAGGTAAAAAAAAGTTTAAAAGGTTTCCTGTATTTGTTTCAACCATAGACTGCATATACAAATGGACATCATGCCTCAACCTCCTTCTGTAAAACAACGATGAAGCCAAAATATCATAATGATGCGCGCTGACATATTGAGAATTTGCACCCAGAAACTACGCAGTAGGAATTCTCTGGAAAGCTGAAGAATAGACACAATGAAAACACACAATTAACTTACTGCTGGGTGCAGTCCACAACAGAACAGATTCTGGTTTGAAGCAAACACTCACTGCTATGGAAAGTTAAAATGGTGTTTGGTATGTTGTCTCTCACTGTTTCTGATGCTACTCCAGTGCACACAACGCTGCAGGAGCTGCATTTGTCAACAAAGCTGTCAATCATTGCATTTTATACCGTTTTATAGCATTGAATATATATATATGTATATATATATATGTATATATATATCTATATATATATAGATATATATATATATATATTTTTTAGATTTGTTTTGGGGCTTTTTATGCCTTTATGTAGAGATGGGACAGTAAATAAAATCAGTCAGATTTCATGGACAGAGAGAGAATTGGGACATGCAGGAAAGGAACCACAGGTCGGATTCGAACTACCTGCCAGCGTTGAGGACTACAGCCTCTGTACAGAGGCGTATGATATAACCACTAGGCCACCGGCGCCCCAGAAAGAAGATGACTTGAACACAAAGTGGCATGATAATAACTATCATGATTTCATCCATGATTTGGATTACATTGTAATCTCACACATAACTCACAAGAAATACTAAACATATCTTTCTGTCTGTTAAACACGATTGATACTTTTTCACATTTTGAGCAGTGAGAGATTTTGCCTTACATTAGCTCGTCACTGTCTTTAACACATCTGTGCTGCACTAACTATGTGACAGCTGAGTTTAGTGACAGGAGTCCATGATATCCATGCATAGTTACGATAAAAAAATGGAAGGAATGAGTCTTAAAAAAGAACGTGTAAAGACCAAGATTTACAGTGGGGATCACAATCGTGCATTCAAAGCATGGAAACAAAGCCACTTGTCAGCTGGACGGTTCATCAGTCACCTCAGAAGGAAACACATTTCAGGAACAAATGACATCATCAGAACTTGTCCTAACCTCATTCCCGTCCTGTTCCACTGACTTGATCAACAGTTGTATCGCCGTGTCTCGGCCCAGTTACTGATGGCTCTCTCTCAAATGCTGCCTATCTCATTACAGTAATGAACTTTATAATTACCTCCACCCCCTCAGAGAAGAATGAAGGCCATTAAGACACTGGGATTGGCTTTTATATCATTTACTTAGCCCAGGACACTAACCGGCAGCCATTTTCCATCTCAATAAACCCCCACATCCTTCAAGCCGTTGACAACACTTCCTTTCTTTCCTCAGACCGGCAGGGCTTAAAAAGTTCCATCGCAAAACAAAATGACACGGAGCTTTGGTGAAAACTTTTGAATGTCTCGTGACTGCTGGATTTCAGCAGAGTGGAGCACCAAGGGGGACAGTGACAATCATCAGATTTTGGCTTCAGCTGTGACTCATCAAAGACGATGCAACTTATCCCACCTGTGCCGAAGACATTCAAATTTTCCTGATTGATCAGCAGTAGGAGCCACTGATAACAACAAAAGAAAGTGTGTCTCCACTCCACACTGTTTCAGAGAACAAGCTACAGTGGCTTAAATTATTTTATTTCATTTTTACTTTGCATCAAGGGTACTGATATCTCCTCACAAGCCGGAGCTGATCCAAGCTGTCATTGGGCGAGAGGCGGGTTGGGGTACATCCTGGACCGGTTGCCAGCCAATCACAGGGCTGAGAAATAGACAACCAGCCACACTCCCATTCTCACTTACGGGCAATTTTTTTAGAGTCACCAATTAAACTAACGAGCATGTCTTAGGACTGTGGGAGGAAGCCGGAGTACCCGGAGAGAACCCACATATGCATGCACGGGGAGAACATGCAAACAAGGATTTGAACCAGGAACCTTCTAGCTGTGAATCAACAGCACTAACCCCTGAGACAGGAAATGTTAGGAGGAGAGAAAGGAGGATGACGTGCAACAAGGGGCCTAGGTGGGAATTCAACCCACAGCTGCTGCACTGAGGACCATTGCCTGTGCACATGGAGCGCATATCAAAGCCGCTTGGCTATCGGCTTCCCCTTTTTTATTTGATTTCAACTGCATCAGTTCAGCAACAGTTTGAACCTTGGAGACTTTGAACGAACAGAAAACTTAAAGTAACAGATTTCTGAAGTAGATATAAGTTGTTTTTGCACTTGCAGCTATTTACAATAAACAAATGTGTGGATATTTTAGTCTATAAAGACCTTATTTCATATAAAAGAAACAAAAAAAATATATATTTTTACCTTTCCAAAAGCAACTTTAGGTACAAGTTGTATTACTTTGAATCTAATTGTTGCATAACATATTCAGATTTGGGAACACTTCTGGCCTCTTTTCATGGGGAGCAGAGGACATGTACTGAATGGTTTGTTAGAAGATGCAGTCTAGATTTCTATAAAGACAACCTGCAGAGATTAAAGTGTTTGCTTTGATGACAAGAAGAAAGTCTGCAGCGAGAACTATTATATGTAACTGATCATATAGAATGAGAGTTGTGCAGTATTTAGTCCTAAACAGTTTTACACTATGACAGAGTCTTCATTAAACCAACAGTCACTTGTATTAAAATGAACCTCCTCTCATTACCTTATCATTGTGCTACAACTGTAGATTACCAGCGAACAAATAGCGTGAGCATCACTTTGAAGGCATCCATGTAAGACCATTATATCAATCAGCAATTAACATCCACGCTGTTAAAATCATAACAAGAAAAAAGAAAAACAATTTTCACTTTGATATTTACTTTAATTATACAATTGATCGTACAATTTATCCATCCTCGTATCAAATGAAAGCTGAGAGAAACATTACGGGGCTTGTTTGCATTTTATTAAGGAGTATTAGAGCTGCTGCACAACAGTGGTCTTAAATGAGCACAACATGGTGTGAAAATAGATTTGAATTCCAAACTAATGACTCGCTGATTCATAACTTGGCTTGTGCGTAATTTCCATGACTCCGTGTGCAAACAGTGCAATGAGCAAGTGTATAATAAATTACACAACAACAAACACTTTTGATGAGTGTAACGGCTCTCGGCGTGCAGCATTCAAACTAAGAACGTAACCTCTACTTTTCAGCAGGAGAAGTTGAGCGTTATTAGCACAAAAGCAGCATTGTTGGGGTGTAATTTCCCCTCCGCCAGCCACACAAATAAAGACCAAAAAGGCGAATTTCATCCTGCATTTACTTGCACTTGGCAGACTGTGTTGCACATAGAAACCATTTGTGAATGCATTGTGTTGGCTGGGATTAATTAACACTTATAATGTAGTGGGGGAATCAGGCGAGTCAGGCTCGTGCTATAATCGGGGGCTTGCAACGCTGGACAAAGAGTTTACCTCCGAGGTGCTGTATATGTGTGTGCGTTGGAGGGAGAACAAGAGACAGCAGCCTACTGCACTACATTGTATGCTATCATGCTGAAACATATGGACAGACAGGTCCTTTGTCACCGCTGTAAGGGCACGTTTGACACGGTTTGATATAGAGGGCCAAACAAACACAAAAGCACTATCCTACTCACTCAATGCCAAGCTGTCACTCCGTCAAGGCAGCGAGCGTGACCGCGCCTGTGTGAATGAATCTATTTGAGGCAGTGACCAAGAGAAGCGCACACCTCTGCTATGCAAAAGGTATAATAGAGTGGAAGCTTGCCTGTATGTGCGACACCTTTTCGACACGGTTCAACACCTGGAAATTGTATACAATTTACTGTGTGTGCCTTACACACAAAAAAGGGCCAAAGTTGAAATGTAAAGTTTTTCAATGTATCTATAATGTAGTGCATTTAAATGTGCTCACAAAGTCATTAATGGAGTTCTTTAATGTGGACGTTAGGAGGTGTTTGGATTGAACAAAGAGGAGTCATTCTCATGTGTAACTTACTTTCTTTTATTGTGTTTGTCTGATTTGTTCACACACTGCACCCTCACACTGATGCTGTATCCCTTGCAGTACCTCAACATCACCTATGGGTGTCCCTCTTTTTCTTCAGTAGCCGGCTTGGGGTGCTGCAGCCGTTTCTCGACTCAGGCTGTGACAAGAATGACCAATAAATGTGTGTGTGTTTGTGTGTGTGTTTGTGTGTGTGTGTGTGTGTGTGCGCGTGTGAGTGTGTGTGTGCTTATGACAGAGAGGGCACCTGTGCAGCACAAAATGAACACAAATCCTATTTATATCACGCAAATGTTTTCAGAATGTATTTTTGAAGATGCTTTAAATGTTTATATGATTATATACATAAGCATCCAACAGAAGCCCAAATTTAATCCAAAAAACAAACGCAGCTTATTGTAGTCTGTGATGGTCAAAGTGCATCAAGCAGGTCACCTATATCTTTAAACGCTTTTTAAGTTTTATTTACTTTACTCATTTTCTATTGCTCCTTGTGAGGTCACATATTGTCCCTCTAATCACAGCATCTCTGCAGACAGACAACAGCATGATGAAGCAGGACTATGGAGATTGTAGTTCACTGTGACTCAGTCAAAAGAACATGAAGGTATCTTTTGTTTGCCTTCTGCTAGTTTTTTTCCTATAGTTGTCATTCAGGGTTTTTAAACTGTAATGTCAATGACATAATGATAATTTTAATTACTCTCTGTTGTGTACATACAGAAGCTACTGTATTGTCTGTACATCCAATTAAAGGATTCATTTTTTGTAGGTTTTCCTTTATGTTTTAAGTTTCTACGTTACAGGTTTTTTAGTGTTGTAGCCTCTGAGACAAAACTGGTAATATTAACTTGATTAATCATGATCATGATCAGGCGCTGATGGTCTAGCAGTTAGTTATCACCCCAGGAGGCTAGGTCTGCAAGCGGGTGGCCCGGGTTCAAGTCCGACCTGTGGCTCCTTTCCCACATGTCAGTCCCCACTCTATCCACTGTCGTACCTAAATAATAAAGGCAAAAGCAAAAACATGAACATGATGGAAAGATTTAAAGAATTGGTCCATGGTTTAGCATCATCCTTTAGATAATGGTCACAAGACATCAGCATGCTCTGCAGCCCAATGCATGAAGAATAGACTGCAGCATTAAAGGGACTGTGAGGACACAGTTTGATGGTTGGAAGCAAACAGTTTCACTGTCTTACAAATAGGAAATCAAATCTGGAAGTTCACTTAAACAGAACTCTTTATTTTTAACAAAGTATGATATTTTTTCAGTAGCATTTTATATTAACTCACTGGAAGGCAGAGCGACTGAGTCGATCATCCTGGTACAATAACTAAAAGAAAGTTGCTTTCTCTATTTAGGCAGATTTACTGATTCCCTCTTTTGCTGCAGTAGAAATTAAGAAGAAAATTGTACAATTTCTTTTGGAAGATATCTCACATTTTCAGCTATGTTTTAGGAAGACATTCCCACATGTTAAAGTGACAGTTTAGTAACATATACTGTTACTTCCTTATGAATGTAATCGTCCCGTTATAAAAGACATGAATGGTGATATACAGTCACTTTTTAATAAATCACATTAGCACAAAAATCAACTTAGGTTTTGTTTTTATGAGATAAAAATATATTACTCTTGCATTTTATACCTCTAATATCTGTAAAGGTGTGATGGCTTGTTTTCATTTTCTTTCCTTTTGCTAATAAAGAAGTGAGAGGTCTTGTGTGAATGCTGCAGGGATTAGGAGAAAGAAGTTCAAAATGCTAACACTATTGTTCGCTTATATTGTACAGTTAGAAAAAGTTTGAACCACGACTGATGAGCAAAACTTGCTTGAGTCATCTCCTTTATTATTTCTAAGATTTTTTTTTTTTAAAGAGCAGGGGTAACATAAACCAAGTACAAGTGCAATAAAATGTGCAGATTTGGGATTTAAATGTGAAAACTCTAAGTATTAAATAAGTCTAGTTTCGGTCTTATAATAATGCGATGTTTGTCAGCGTGGTCTGAAATGAAGTTCTGATTTATCGTTAAGTTGCAGAACAATCAGAAGGCTAAATGGCCATGGTGTGTTTAAACCTATATGAAGAAGTGAAAGTGTTGGGGTAACTCGCTTGTTGGATTTTACACCACAGACATTCTCAGTCCTGACCGTCTCTCTGCAGCAGGTTTGAACTCCACTTTACAACAACAACAACACTGTTAAGCAGCTCTGGTTGGTGTGCGGGTCCAATCTCCAGCTCCACCTTTTGTTCAAATCTACCCACTGGAGCAAACAGCGCTCTCATTTCCTGGGAAATTGCCAGTTTGTGCATTCTGAGAGTGCTCCAGCATCAGTGTGTGACGCTAAAATTTGTGAAAGAAGGACTCACGAGTGGGATGTTGATTTGGGGGGGGGGAACAGGCTTGGGTCAGTGCCTGAATCTCTCCTGTATCCACAAACAGAAGAATCACACCTCCAAGATCGCTCTCTCTCTCACTCTCTCTCTCTCTCACACACACACACACACACACACACACACACACACACACACACACACACACACACACACACACACACACAATGATTCTGACCCAGATGGGAGTAATGTAAGTTTGAGCGAGGTTGTATTTTATAGCTGTCATTAACATCAACCTCGACTTTGACTGATCTGCAGGTTGGTCGGGTTCATCCTGAATTATTTTTAATGGATTCTAGCACTCATAGTCATTAAGACAAAACCTACAACCAGTCGAGGGGAAGCCCTTCAGAAGTTGTTGTACAATTTGAAAAGTGTATTTTGTCTGTTTTGTTTTATTATGTACAGACTTGGCACTGCAGAGAGACTAATATGTCACCTTGCCCAGCCTGGGAAACCTTCTATCACATATACACGCTAAATACACTCATATAGTGACGCTTATTAGGATTCCTGTATGGAGGCTGCAAGTGTTTTAAATAATCAACACATGCACAAACACATACAAATGCATAAATTCAGCAGTGCAGGGCAAACTATGAATATGACTCATGTGATACAAGTATCCAATCCCTGGTGACATATATCGATATTTAAAATAAATCAATAATAATTTGCTTCTCATAGATTTCCCTGCCAAATCGACTCAATGCGTCACTACGTCATGACTCCTCATGGTGGCGCTTACGTCATGAGTGAGGGTAACATGAACAGAAGTAAATTGGCCAAAGAAGAAGAAGACAACGGGATAAAAGGAGATGATGACAGCGGGATAATGTTGGACAGTGGAGACAGAAGTTGAATAAAATGAATTGCAATGAATAAAAACATCAATCCTGCTCTTTATCTATTTTTAGGGGTGTTTTTTTGTATTCTCCAGTTATTTAGATTGTGTGATGTGCCATTGTGAGTTTGTTTGGCATTATATCAGTTATCACAGAATTGCTGTATCGTGATATTATCGCTATCTTGGGCCAGGTGTTGCATATTGCAGCGTAGGATAACCTACAATTTTTAACCCCTGAGAAGGAGACAAACAAACGTTTCTGGTGTCTTATTTGCATCCTGACTCTGTCCACACATGTTTAAATAAATAAGACTACCACATTTACCTATAGCTTGTTGGCATTTTCAAAGTGTTCAAAGGATCTTTTTTTACCACCATGATGGACATTATATAAAATCTGCTGTTTGTATTTCTAACTTGTCTAAAACAGCAGCGTGGGCATTGGTAAGCTACCCAAAGCTTTGAATATAATACCCCCATCATACCCCCATCAGTGTGATTCCACGATGATGTATGCTTGCTTGAGGTGTCAGTGAAGTCAGATGAAGAGCTTGAAAATCTGCTTGATGGGAGTGTATGGGGACAGATTGGTGAAACAACTGGCATTTTCAGGTTTTAAATGACCTGTAACAAAACCAATTATCAATGCAAGCTTCCTGCAAGAGGTTGACTTGAAAAAAAGGAAAAGGTGACCCGCACAGCATTTTTTTTTAATGAATTCTCGTGTCATCAAGAGAGACTTCTTAAATCCTGCCCCTCTCTGCTAAGTAGCCTTATGATTCTTCCAAGCCTGAAAAAGGACCTGCCTGAATATCTCTGTTTCTCCGTCTGAAATGTGGAGTCCGCCACCGAGTCAGATTTAAGATGTTGTGCTGGCAGCCGCTCTACCTTGAGTTATAGCGCAGGCCAGGAGAGACACAGAGAGGGAATGTAGAGAGTGTTCAAAATAGAAAAAAAAGGGAAGAAATTGAGAGGGTTGTGTGTATGGGAGAGTGAAATAGAAGGAGAGATAGAGTTGGAGGAGGCCAGCACAAAGGGTATAGCTCCAGGAGAGGCTTATGCTTTAGACGGCCATGTCAGAATGCAATGCACTCTCTGCTGCTGCCTTTATCTCCCTCATGCCTCCTCCTCTGCTCTCCTATCTCTGGCCTCCTCCTCCTCTTCTTCTTTTTCTCTGTGGTTTCCTTCCATCTGCATTCCTGTCCTCCTCTCTGTCTCCCGTCCTCAGCTGCCTCCCTCAACTCTCTTTGTTTCCTGCCTCTTTTCTCCTATTTTCACTCAGCACAGCGAAGACAGCATCACCACGGAGCGTATTTTGTCCTCCTCTCCGTCGTCCTATCTGTGTCTCTCTTTCCAACACACACACAAATACACACAAAACACCTCAGCATGGAAATTGAAATAATGATAATGTATCCCTCAGTCTGCATCAAAGTATCGCCACTTCAAAAAAATGCCGGCAGGCATGAAATGCAAACGTGAAGCAGATGGATTGAGAAGGAGGAAGGAGAAAGGCAGCGGTGTGTGTGATAGTGTGCGTGTGTGTGGTGGATGTGTGAGTGTTTCCCTTTTATCGTCCCGCCTTTGCTTTGTACATCAGCTGTAGCTTTAAGGCAGGCAGACTGTCTGTGTGTGTGTGTGTGTGCGTGTGTGTGTGTGTGTGTGTGTGTGTGTGTGTGTGTGTGCGTGAATGTGTGTGTGTGTGTGTGTGTGTGTGTGTGTGCGTGTATGAATGTGTGTGTGTGTGTGTGTGTGTGGAGGTGTGTATTGTCAGTCAGGGCAGATTGTGATGTGTTTGTAGAAATGTTCTTTTATGTGTGTTTGTCAATGTGTGTGTGTGTGTGTCGGTGTGAGCCACTACATGATTTTTAGAACTCATTCGTTTAGATTTCAAGAAGAATAAAAGTTCTACATAATTTGGGCCGTGACTGATCTGAAGGTTTAAGGCCCGCCTTAGCTCCCCCTCTTTGGATGACCAAAAGTTAGGTTGAGATAGTATTTCCAATTTGGAGCCTGACATCGTTGGGCTTCAAAACACTCGTCAGTAACCAATGGGTGCAGGTCATTAAGCACTACATTAATGTTTTAAACATGGACTACAATCTGTTCGAGTTCCACATCTGGTTTCTTGCCCAATCAGGGGCGTGTCCCGACTTTCTGTGGGTGGTTGCCCAACTGGGGTACTGACTTACACAGGGTGGCCTGAAGTGTGATGAGTGCACAAACACACACAAATAAATATCAATGAATTACCCTTTCTAACTTCACCAATCATATCTACTTTAAAACACAAGATAATGGCAACATAAATATCTTCTTTGCTTCAATATTTAGTGATACAAAACTAACATGTATGTTCAAAGTTACAATTTAAAGTACTAACAAAATTGCATTCAAACTCCTGCACACTGGAGACTTACATTGATTTGTAATGAAAGCTAGAAGCAGCCTTCATAGTCGGTTTTAACATAAGTCCTTCCTCTGACAGTGCCAATCACAGTTTAGGATTTTGGAGGATTTTAAGGGGGGCCCATGCCACCCCCTGGCCACCCCTCTGGACACGCCCCTTGCTCCAGCGGTCACTTAACGAGCACACTCCTATACATCCTTCTAACTTTCAAAATACATTTATTGGCAACTTTTCATTACTAAGCCCTCATCAGGTCCCTCATCAGGTATCTGGTTTACCTGATGAGGGTAGACCGTATTAGTTGGAGATGGTAGTTGTCTTGCATTTTATTGATGAACTTATTCCTCTCCTATATGCCTGTCTTGTGAAATAAATGTGCACAGTGTTTGCTTTTCTGCTCCAAAGCTCCCTCAAACAGCAGAACCTTTTCAGCATTAATTTGGTTTAATGAGTCTTTATTTAAATGTCAAATCTTTCAATGTAAGACAACATGATCTTTTAGAGTTTATTGTTGACGTTGTGAAGTGTAAGTCCATGTATTTAGAGAGCTGTCAGTAATTGTAAGAGCCATTTTAGAGCTTGTTGGAGTCTCTCCTTCGCTGCTGTTAAATGTCCCTTTCAGGCACATTTGTTTGTGTGTGTGTGCTGTTTGTTTGTGGCGACTCACAAAACCAACTCAATATAATGGATTCAATTTGTTGCTGCTAATAACCAGCAATGAAGTGTCGAGGCAGCTCAGGTCTGTTCTTCTCAAACACACATAGACACATTTCTGTGTGTTTTTGGCTGTACTCAGGTCAGTCGGCGCCATATGGCAGCAGACGTAATTAGCGTCTAATCGGCTTGATGTTTTGACTGCAGTTGTTTCACAGTTCACTAGCTGTTTGGGTTAGCAGTTCTGCTAGCTAGTTACCCCCTGTAGGGGCAGCAGGTGAGTCAGCTGGCAGGGTGCCGTCTGCACAGATGGATACTCACACACACACACACACACAGATACACACACACACACACACACACAAACAAACGTTCGGGCGGCTGAGCTTTCAGGTTGCCATTCACCTGAAGGTGTAACCTTACTTTAACCACATTCCTAGCCCGTAGCTCTACCTGAATATAATCAAGTTTTTATATGATAATACAAGAAAGGACACACACATGAACACATATTCCTTTGTCTTCGATTAGCTTCTCACTCATCTTATAACACAAAAGCAAATCACTCATCTCTGAGTGGATATTTTGCTGTTGCTCCCCAGCTGTGAATAAAAACTATCACAGAGAGAAAGACACACACGCATGAAAAACAAAAACATACACATGTTCTCATATTGCAATTAACAATTTTCTTCCAGATTTAAATGAGACATTATTGATTTTGTACCATATAACAATACATTTAAATGAATACGGTCATATGTAAAACTGCAGTTCCTCCAGTGCCCACTTGAGGCAGGCTCCAAAACCGATATTAAAATGCAATTTTTTTAAACATTTCTAAAGCCTGGTACAAAAAACGAAGAGCCTATTTCTTTATCGGCATAATCTGAACGTGTGTGATTTTTTTTTGTAACTCACCTGTTTATATTTCATGGAGGATAAGAGTTAGAATTACTGTCACTTTTACTTGTCACACATAACTTGTGGATCAATACGTCTAATCAAGGAACACCAAAACATCCTTCATTCATTCTTATCCTTTCTTAGCAAAACATGGACAGTTGTGAGGGAGGTTTCTGCATGGTGTCAACTTATTATAGACCGTACTATGTCCAAAAAACGTAAACTAGTTTTTATTTCTGTGAGGGAAACTATATTCTTTATATGAGAAGAAGCAGGGTCCTTCAGATAGCAGTAGCAGGAGAGTGCATTTAGTCTCCCTTAAAGAAATATAATATTAATTTACATATGTATATGTATGTGTAAAATGTCCAATGTAAATGTGCCAAAGACTTTATTTAAAAAGTCTATAAAAAGCCAGACCTCTGGAGGGGCGACTCAGCCGCTGCCATTTATCAATATTCATTATTTGACATTGTCTGCTGATGGAAATATGGTAAATCCAGGAGTATTTGAATACGAATGGAATTTGCACTTCATACCTCCATTTACATGTGCAGCCATATGTTTACACAAGACACATACCCTCCTTATAAAATGAAGTCTGTGGTATTTTTATTCATGATTTTATGAGTGAAAAATAGAAAGGGAGAGACGGGAGTTGGCAATGGGAAATGTCATTTTTGAATCCAGATATTCTAATGATACAGTTACTGTCAAAGTGGTCACACTATGGATTTACTTTTTTATAATGCCTAAGAGTATATAATTGTGATAAAAGGTGATAAATTCCATCTTTCATGTACTGGCCAGGTACTCAACAGCAGATGAAGGAGGTTGCAAATATGTGATGAAAAAGTTCCAGAAAGTCTGTAAACCAAAGAGCTAGACCTTTTTCCCAAGGTCATTTTAAACCAGAACAACAGTGTGGGCCATGTCTAAAACTTGGTCAGGTTGCTGGGGAGATGTCAGTTCACTTCCCTTGCACTGCCGAGGGGCTCTTTAGAAAGGCAACAAAGCCCCATCCGTTCAGGCACTCTTGCGTGTGCAGCCTCTCACTCTGACATCCCTCTATCAGTGTATAAGATCCTGTTTGTGCATGGATGTGTATTTCATCCTATATGCGTGAACCAAGCTTGAAAAGAGAGTGTTAAAATTATTTTTCCTCTCAAGGATTAATAAAAAGTATGTCTTCTTCAATTTCTTATCACTGCTCTCTTTAAAGCCAACAGACTTAATTGAACAACATAAACACATTTTACCTCGCAGAACAGGGGAGTTGCTGGTCTACCTCTGCCTCGATTGCTTAGTTTGTTTGTGTTGTTGATTTGAGTTGGACTCAGGCTTACTATGCAAAACACTAAAAACAAAAAAGAGTTCAAAACAATTAAACTAATACAAGCATTTGTAGACCAACAACTCCTGTGTTATTGAAAGTGAAATAACTGTTTTCTGGTTTTAATGTAATGGCTGTTCTATCAGTGTTTGTTTTTGCCACTTCAGGCTCAGATTCCAACTTCCAACATCTGACCGAATGATGGAAAGCAACACCACAGAAACGCTCTTTTTGTATGTTCAGAGAGAGCCTCTTTTTGAAACAAAAACAGCCTTTACATTGCATACTTGGGAGTCCAACCGGAGTCACACGACTTCATTGAAAAACAAACCTTGCAGAACAGATAGTTGCTGCTCTATCTCTGCCAAGACTGGTCAGGTTGTTTTTGTTTTTGGGTTTTGCAAAATCCAAGCTAACTGTTTAAAATACTAAAACTACACAACAAGGCAAACACAGTAACCGATTAAGGCAGTTGTGGATGAACCACTCCTATGTTCTGGGAGGTAGACGATTGTTTTTGCCATTAGAGGCTGGTGGATTTGAGGAGAGCAATTTAATGGTTGTTTATATCAAAGGATATTTTCTGTAATGTTGTCAGACATGTTTAGAACAACAATATGAGCCTGTCGGTGCAGAAACATCAAGAACTTTTAAAGGGCGTTCTTCGATCTTGAAGGATTACATTCCACAAGTATTACACAAATGAGTTGCTAAGAAACATGTAAACAAGGCCCATGTTTAAAATATTGCAAATCTGCCTTTAACAGAGTGATAAATCGGCACTTCCCAATCTATCATATCCATGAACATAAAGCTATACTGTATGCTAACGCAGCCACATTAACATATCTGAATAAGATGCACATTCATATCATGTATTGTGCATTAAGTTCTTGTCTTCAGCTGCTGCTTCAGTTTCAACGTTGTTACATTTGCAGCAGCAGACTGCAGCAGTGCAGCGGCCCAGTACGTAAATCCTGAGGTGTGTGTGTGAGAGATGGACTGGTCCTGATAGTGTTGTAAGTGCTATACAGTTAAACAATAGTGCGCGGTGAGGAAGCACCCGTGCTGAGGGTGTCATATATTACAAGAAAAGGCAGACTCCAAACAAATTATGGCTGTGTCTTTGTGTTGTTCTTAGCCCTCCATCTCTCCCGCTCTCTCTCTCTTTCCTAGTGTTATATATTTTCACACCTCGCTGAGTCCATCGCGCACACACACAAACACACACACACACACACACACACACACTCTCCGCTTGTCTGACTGTCTCCTCCTCCCTCCTCCTCCTCCTTTCTGTCGTTCCTTCTTTCCTTCTTTCCTCCTCTACTGCATTTTTCTTCTTATTCCTCTTTCTCACTCCATATCACCCTTACTCACTCTCCCTCCCTCTCTCTCTCTCTCTCTCTCTCTCTCTCCCTCTCTCTCTCTCTCTCCTCCCCCCTCCCTCTCTCTTGGGTCATGTTGCAGCAGCTCCAGCAGAAATAATAGGAGCAAAGGCGTGAGGTTGTTATTTGCATAGAAATAGCATGACGCCCCAGGCAGCTTCAGGAGAAGGACACAGAGATCATTTGTCTCAAAATTTTAATGAAAACTTTTGCTGAGACAGAGATTTCTTTCCCTCTACACCCCCCCACCTCCTCTCACCCCCCGCCCACTCCCCGCTTTCCACTCCTTCCCCAATTTTCATTCTTCCTCTGTACCTTCTATATACCGTCCGATCCTGCCGCTTTCTCCCCTCTCTCTTCTTCTTCTCTTTCTGCAGCCGCACAGTGTGATTTGAAAGTAGATGACACATCAGTATTGTGCCACTGTGCACCAGCAGCATGCCAGTCTTACTGGCGGTTTGTCAAAACATCACAGGAACTATGGAAGGACTCGGGATGTCTTTACGTGCGTGTATGTGACGTGTGTGTGTTTGAGAGAGAGAACGAGAGAGGAAGGTTTGTGCATGATTCAGGCTGGTTAAAAGTGGCTGAAACGGAGAAAAAAAATCTTGCACCATAAACTTAATTGGACCACAAACACCTTCAGTGAGATCATCAGACACTGTTAATGGACTGTTCATGTTGACAGAGTTGAGTTTATTGTTTTCTTTTTGTATCTATATTGTGAGGGGACACTTTTGTACACTATTTGTCATTATAGTCATTTCTTTACGCCCCCCTGTCCGACAGGATAGTCTCCTTCTGTAAGGTACGTGTGAACAAGCAGCTCAGGAAGATTTCAGGGGCAGTCTGCCTGAGATTTTCTAGAAATTTACACGAGTGCATATGTGAAAAAAGCCTTCTGATTCAGTTCATGTCCTGATTGAATAACAAAAAGTGGACATCATTATAATTTCACTGAGTTCTCCCTCCTCTCTCTCCACAGAAACATATGTGTGACTGCTCTGCTGCTGGGCTGTGTGTGTGTGTGTGTGTGTGTTTCAGGTCAGGCAGGAGGCTCAGTGCTGTGTGTTTGACTGGCTGCTCAGCTGATGTGCTCAGACATGTCATGGTGCTGAGTGCCATGCTGGATGCCAAGGAGGGTCACCTATAAATAAAGTACAATCACCACATTCCAGTAATAAAGTAAATGTCTGTGTTTCATTAATTCCCTTTATTTTACTTCCTGAGTAGCAAGCTGTAGTTGATATTAACATTGATATTGCAGAGCAGCAGGAGGAGCTTTCTCTAACCGGTGGATTCTACAGGATCCATCCCTGCTGATTGCATCCTTTCTAGACAATGCTGGTGTTTCCATTGCAGGCGCTCGGGACCGCAGTTTTGCTCTGTCACACAGCGCACACCCTACCCTGCTGGGTCCGTTTCTGAAACGTATGTGCAGCAATAAGTAGCTGGACTTGCGGGTACACAAAGATAACAGGAATACCAAAAGATCACGCGGGAATATAGAGAACAACATGCAATCAGGTGACTTTGCCTTTCCGAGGTAGATTTTTTGTTCATCTGGTGCCTGTTTTGACGTTATATTGATAAAGTGATGGGAGTGTAGTAGCTGTATTATTTGGAGTCAAAGGTCGTATCAGCTGTTTTGCAATATCACATACATACGTACAGTTTTTGTTTCTCATTTTTACCATTTATTAAGTGACTGTAGGTATCCTTTGTAGGGCACATTCTTTTTCAGATAGCAGTTTGCATAATGAACACAACGTGTTTCTCCTGCACCTGCCCTGTTTCACCTGGTGTCACTAATTCAAACTGGCTCCTCCCACTGAGGTTAAACTCATCCAATGAGAATTACTTCTGCCTCTGGGAAATGTTTGTGTCACCAAAACTCCAATCTGCTCCCGTCCCATCCTGTACCCTCCACTGACACAAACACACAGATTTACACACACACACACACACACACACACACACACACACACACACACACACACACACACACACACACACACACACACACTATCACCCACCTCCACCTCCTGCTGTGTTGTGAAGGATGCACTCCCCACACAGCTGCCACCAGGCGGGAGAGTGGGTGGGAGGTGCAGGGTGACCCCAGAAAGCGAGGGCCATAGGGCCGTCCCACTGACACTCTGACACCCTCCTCCCTCCAACACCAACACCCTCTCCATCACCTGACTTACCCCTACTCCGCCCTCTTGACCGACACCTCACCAGGATGTCCCGCTGCAGGGTGCTTCAGCGCGCAGCAGGAGTATGATGGTGATGATGGTGGTGGGATGATTGGGGGGGGGGGGGGCATCTCTTGACAACCAGCACCTGGAAGAAGAAGAGGGGGAAAGGCGCATCATTAACAGAAACGCTTTGCAGTCATCTTGATCTGGTCTCATGGCCTGCAGCTCCGCTCAGCCGAGAGCTAACTGGTGGGAAAAGAGATATCCCAGGACGAGGGTGGGGCAGAGGAAGGGACAAGGAAGAGAGGAAGTGTGCAGTAATCCGTGAGAACACACACACATGCACACACCAGCCTCCCTCCTCTCTTCTGGAATATTAATTGAGTTCTGACAGAGAGAAGCTGTGTGTGTGTGTGTGAGTGAGTGTACAGAGTGACAACCTCCCTGTTTGCTTGCCTGTCGATGTGCATGTGTGTGTTTGTTTGGGTGTGGAGGTGGAGATCTTCTCTGTTTGCTATCTCGCCCTGCGTCTGCATGCATGAATCTATCTGTGTGTGTGTGTGTGTGTGTGTGTGTGTGTTTCTTGTACGTCCACCAATCCAAGGTGACCGTGCTGGCTGACGCCTGAGGGCCCCCAGGGCACCACTGACAGCTTTAGGTGCGAGCTGGAGATTTGTAGCCCCACCTCCTCCTTCTCAACCCCCCGCCTCCCACCAGTACCCATAACCCACCAGGGCCATAAACCCCCATCCCCACACACTATCAGGACTGATGGCTAAAGAGGTTAAAACAAAAAAAAAAGGTGAGAGATGAGAGGTAGGTTGAATACAAAGATGCCTCCCCCCTTTGGTTTGGGACGCACAGCCTGATGGATGGGGGGGGATAGGGAATGGGGGGGGGGGGGGGGGGGGGTCTGACCTTGAAAATCAAAGGTCAAGGGTTGAAGCGGGGGAAAGGAAAATGAGTTCAGTGGCCTTGATGCCATCCTTCATGGAGCTAAAACCGCCTCTGGACACTACACACACATACAACAGACACACACACACACACACACACACACACACACACACACACACACTAAAGCATGTCATACAGTCTAAGCTCACCTAGACTCAGCGTTTCCACCTGTCTGCTTCACATCTTCTGTAATTTTTGTCCATCATTCATCTCTTATATTTCTCATCACCTGGTCCCGATTCTTCAATGATTTAATCCGGATATAGATGAACTGGTTTTGGTAAACCACTTTTTTCCCCCCATCAAGGATCAGGTAATCCAGCTCACTTTCATCCTGGTGTCTCAAAGAAAAACTAACCTGATTCAGATCTACAAGGATTACCAAATCTGGATTTACAGTGCTTTAAATGTAAGAAAAAACCTTGTTCACGCTTGCACAAAACTCCTGAAGTTTTCGGGTGAGCTACTGTGCATGTGTGAATGCAAACATGCAACATTGTCTCTCAAACTTTAACCAGAGTTTCTCCTTCCATCCCCCTAGTATTTTTTCTGCAGAAAGTCTGAGTGGAGAATTCACCTCAAGCCAGCCGTAGGGGGTGATGATGTTTATTCCCTGCAATCGGTGCAAGACCCGAGAATGTATGTATGCAATCCTGCGATGCTCATAATTAAACTGCTGCATTATGTTTTCTTCTCATCTCAGCTCTTTTGGTGCTCTTTTGTCTGATTCTGTCGAACTACACATAGCAATGGTAAAAAGGAAAACTTTGTTTAGCGGACTCTGGCTCTCCTACTTTGAGCTGCATGTGTGAACAACCAGATCAAGACGATTTCAGGTTTAGTCCTCATAAAATTCTCTAGATATTCTCAGTGTGCATAATGTCAAAACGGCTTAACACAGCATACTTTGTCCACATGATTGGATGAGCTGATCTAATGTGATTACATAATCCTTTTTTATCTTTTCATCTCCCTGATTTTAAGATTCGATGGATTACTCTTGAACAACCACCTGATTCCAACAGTCCTCAATATGCTGCCATTGCTTTTGAATTCTTAAGTTGATTCACATTCATGTCAAACATCAACATTATACACAGAGCAAACACGTGTACCAACACACAAATGTGTTTTTGTACAATTCTGTCATGATGTGTGCTGTTGGACGTCTCTCTTCCCACTGTGATGCGATGCTAATGCAGAGCCTGAGCTACATGCTGTAAGTGTGTGTGTGTGTGTGTGTGTGTGTGTGTGTGTGTGTGTGTGTGTGTGTGTGTGTGTGTGTGTGTGTGTGTGTGTGTGTGTGTGTGTGTGTGTGTGTGTGGTTGTTTGAGAATGTCGGTTGTCTGAAGCCGAACAAGACGTCAGCCTATGTGATTGAATTTGATTATATTCTGTTTTGTATTGTTTACTTTTAGTCTTTTCCAACCATTAACTTGCATTTTGAGTCACTACATTTCAATAATATCTGACATTAAACATTTTTTTCTTTTTAATTTTTCTGACAATATTTCTGTCAGATATGTTGTTTATCACGATAACGTTTCAGGTTTTAATAGAGAGTATTTTTTTCTTCTAATATTGTCTTGGAAAAGTATTCTGGACCTGAGTTTCTTCATTGTCCACAATATTTTAATTTCTACATTTATTGCTCAGATCTGATCATGGAATAACTTCGTACTACACAGTTGAAGTAAAAAAAAAAATACAAGACAACTTTTTAAAGTAACCATTTTATTTTACTATCTAACATCTATTTGGAAGACAAAAAATAGTGAGCAAGGCAGCTGATGATGACCAATTAAGGAATGTTAATATTTACCTTCTATTCAGTAAAATAGTAGCAATACATTTATCAGTTACTCTCTTTCCATCCTTACATATTTTGATCTGATCGTGCCCCACCTAACACACATACTTCCTCCCCTTGTGTGTGTGGTGTGAGGGTGTCAGCACTCTGGGTCCACCCTGCAGGGGAGGGGGGGGGGGTGAGTGGGGTGGTGGAGGGCTGTGCCAGGGAACAGATGGTGGTGGCTGGGTGGGAGGGCGGCAGGGTGGCAGGGCACAGAGACAGCGGGCACAGTGAGAACGCTGCGATCCTGTGGCCTCGGCTGGGTGAGAACAAGCAAAGTCCTGATGCAGGGTTTTTCTTCTTCGCTGGAACAAGAACTGCAGTTCTCTTCTGGAGGAAAAGTTGCAAACCCAGCAAAATGCTGGAGGAAAATGGACGGCAGCCAGTTGCTGGGTTGTTGTTAAAGAACTTCACTCAAATCAATTGAAAGCATGATGTCACAACTTGGATATATCTCAGTCATGGTTGTATGCCTCCTATTTGGTAGTGTAGACTGACAAAACTATCCTATGATATTTGTGTCTCACTTTTTATGTTTCAACCGTTAAATGTATATTAGCATAATGAGCTAGCATCCTTACAGCAAGGCGGTGTCATATATTCAGTATATATGATATTGAGCGTTACATTTCCCTTCATATAACAGATGTAGAATTAAAACATGAACATAAAAGGGAGCTGATAAAAGCCCACAAACCTACCATCATCCATCCTCTCATCCTATTTAAGCTGAACACAACACACTGCTGTGAAACGAGACACACAGTTTGTCACCGCGCCTGTCGATAGTCAGGAGGGATGGCACATCACCTTGGGACCTCCCTGCGGGGTTTAATACACACAGGCCACGCTGGACATCTACAGACGCCCTCCATGACCCCCAACACACACTGCCTCTCTCTTTCTCTCCCTCTTGCTGTCACACACGCTGATGAAATGTTCTTTAATACCCAATTGACAGTATTGACATCCCCTTGGGTAGCAGGGTCCCCCCGAGGGGCGTAAAGTATTGATTTTGGGGGACTGTGGGTCTGTGGTCCCCCGGTGACATGTCCCCAGTCTTGCTGCTATTATTGGGAGATTAGTAGGGTTATTACACCTCCCAGGCCAGCTGGATGTGACACAGAGACGAACGGCAGCCAGATGACCAACTATGGGAACTTCTGTGAGAAGAATTAGCTGCTGTTTAGAATTTTAATCAACTCAAAATCATATTTTGAATATTTAATTTGACCACAATAGACCAAGTTCTCATAAAACCAATATTGAGCAGAGGATAAAAGATAATACATGCATCATGCTACATTCAAAGACAAGTTTAGATCAATGACTATATAACACATGAAAGTATTCTCAGTGACATCATCATTTGTTTCTGAAGAGGCATTATGAAGACAAAGAATAGGATTAGCCATATTGGAAAGGCTGGATCTAACTAACTTCCAGTTAATCTCAAAGCATGAAAATAAGTGTAGCTAGGCAGGACAATTGAATACAGTATCTTGATTGCTGCAATACACCCATATAGCTCATCATCCAGCTAGCATATTGCAAATGAGGACAAAAACATTAACAGGTAAGTCACAGGATTTTACTTAAGTCAAGCCTAGCTGCAACGCTACCACCTGCCAGTCTAATCAGCCACGCCCCTAAATAAGCATTTTAATGCATAACCCTATATATAATCCAAATGGATGACGTGTAAAGAAATAATCTCTAGTTAGGTTTTTACCATAGAGAAATAAGATTACTATAGGCTGTAATCATGTTAATTTCCGCTGTATAAATCAGCATTACTATTGGACCTAATGGTGATTCCTTGATTATACCCAAACTCCACATGTTACAGTGTTATCATGTGTTATTGAAATGATAGAATGAACCATCTTGGAGAAATCTATATAGAAAAATAGACTCTAAACCAAGCAGTGATACAAATTAAAGCAGAGACGCAAATGCAAAGACCTGCAGTTCCTTGAGTGTCCACTTGAGGCTGACCGTAAAACCCAAGAAACCCCAATGGAGCCCAATGCTAAAATGTCCATTTGAACAGCAGCAATAAACATGTTTACAGCCTGGTTCAAAAACAGTTTAGGTCTCTTTATCTCAATTATTTATTGGTAAAAACGGTGTGGGAATATTTTTTTTAATAACCCTTTAGTTTAAAAAGAATTACTACAATAAATTATGCATACATTTGTATAATCCTGGGTGTGGCTTAATTGACTGAAAGGTGGTCATAGCTGTTTTCCAGGAGACTAAAGGCCTGTCACAGGTCCACCTCCTTCTCGGTTTCTTGATTGTTGAAGCCTAACAATGGCATCCGCCAAAATGCCTCTTCAGAAACCAATTGGTGATGTCGCTGGGACTACATCGATGTTTTATACAGTCTATGACAGTTTCAAGAGGGTTTCCAACACAGGAGAAGAATACATTTTTTTTGTTGGGTAGAAGACCCATCATTTCCCATAACAGGTGGACACTATCATTTTCATCCAACATTAATTGAATTGGAGGAAAAACAAGAGTCTTGTAAGTTGGTGTCTGTGGAGTGAGAGAAAGATTGATAGCCACTCTACCCAGATGAAAAATAAATTGGAAGAAATTGCAAAAATTCTTTCATGCAATGTTATGGATGCTAAAAAACACTTAAAAAAATATGTTGCTTCAGACGTTCTCCCAACCGATCGGTCTTCATTTTGACCTCCCATAAGTTGAGATGGTGAGCTGACTTCATTGCGGCTCAGCTGAAAAGGCGATTATTGGCACGATGCTCTGGGGTCTACACCCTGCCCTGTGGAGCCGGGATGACCTCTGCAGGACGGGGGGTCTCTGTGATTGATTAGCTGGCCTGAGAGGACCAACACTCCCCCACTGGCTAGGGCATATGGAGCTACGTGTCCTATGGACAGCTGCGTCGGCAACAATCATCCCTACTGTATGTGTGCGTTTGTGTGTGTGTGTGCGTGTGCGTGTGTGTGTGTGTGTGTGTCTGTGTGTGCACGAGTGTGTGAAAGAGCCGGCTTTGTTTTTCTGTACTGGTCCTCACAGCGGCACATCTTTCCTTTAGCTGTGCAGCTCTGCATCCTGTTGTGACTCTGCTCCACTGTAGTGTGAACCAACTTCAACCAGGACTTTAAATGTGGCTCCCTGAATCCTCACAAACACATACACACATTTAAATGCACAACTTTGGGAGTCAAATCCACTTAAATCCAGAGCAGAGAGAAGCCCTGCCTAAAAACTGGCAAATATTCAAAGGTTCAGAAACTTTAATTTCAAGGTTCAAAGGATGCTTATTAATAGTTTCTCTTCATTCAGCCTTGTCCACTTATTTTTTGGCCGTACAGTTCTATAGTGACAATGATGTTTTGGACAATGGTGATGTCATAATGCTCCTGTGCACAAAGTCAGGATTAGAAAAATGTTTCTTATTGTTTAGTGTAAAAAATCTTGGTAAACATCGATATTTTTGGCGTTACTATAAACTAAACTGGTTAAGAAATCAGCGGGAAATAAACACTATACTAAGATTGAGTCTCAAATAAGCATTTAAAGGAAATGCTGTAGTGTGTGTTTTCCAGTGATGTGCACGTTAGTGAAAATTAGTAACTAGTTACAGTTACTACTATCAGAAAGTAAGTGAGTTACTAACAGAGTTACTGCATTACAAAAGTAACAAGTAACTTTTTTTGCTTCAATCCTCTTATTAATGTTCACATTATTTTGTGTTGCTGTGGCAGAATTGTTCTGCGACACTTGCACATTTCAAATAACAGTGTAATCGTTTTCAATATTTATTTTAGATTTTAGATCTCTAAAGTTGTTTTGCAACTTTACTGTCAGCAAACAGTGTCCATTTCACATTTATAACAATGCTGTTATTGTTGATCATACAGAAGTTTATATTAAATATTTCTTATCAAGCTTGATTATGAAAAGCTTACCTTACTTTATATTCCATATTTTTTACTACTTATTTGAACCCAGAGCCTTGCAAGAACAAAACTGCGGCCAGAGCAGTACCTAGGTCTTCCAATTTTGCTCCACTGGGTCACAGTTAAGCTTTTTAGACACTTTAAGACTTCGGGAGCAATAACAGGATATGATATGATTGCACACACACTGCTTCATCTCTCTACTCTACATTAAAAACCTTTACCATTTACTTTCTTCCAGAATTACACCAAAGTGGTCTTCACACTTTACTGAACTTAAACACAGACGCAGTTTATACCCTCACACATACATAACCCCTCATAAGCACCTCAACTATCTTTCAATCATCCTTTCACACAAACGCTGCACCAGCACCTCCTAAATGGACTGACTTCATATTTGAATTTAGTGTATGTGGTTTTAAAGTGAGATGGCCGATCGGGGGGGGGGGGGGGGGGGGGGGGGGGGGAGGCAGGAGAAAGGAAAAAAAAAATGTGATGATTTGCGGAGGGAAGTTCAAGTGGATATCTGTCCGGGGTTAAAAGTGAAAGTAATTCATTACGGGGAGATAGTGCTCAGCGAGATTCCTCATCTTGACGGTTTGTGGTGTGGCAGTTGAGAGGGGTGAGGTGAATGGGGGGTGAAATGGTGGGAAGTGGCCGGGGGGTGAGCAACATCTACAGGCTCCATTGGAGGAGGAGGAACGGCGATGAAGGGATAAGGGCCAAATTGATGGTCATATTTTACAGCAGGTCAGTGTGGAGCGTGCTGTCCAACACTGTAATTACAAGTTTGGTTAGAGGAGAGCCAAAGAGAGAGAGAGAGAGCGAGGGAGAGGGGAGGAAGAAGAGGAGGAGGAGGAGAGACAGTGGTCTTTGTCATGGCTGTAAATGAACAGCCAGGCTTAATTGAGTGGTAACCTCTGAAGCTGTTGTGCTAACACTGCAGAGAGAAGGGGAGATGGAGGGAGAGAGGGGTAAAAAAAAAGAGAGGAGAGAAGTGCTGATAAGGCCTTTTGTGTTCATCAGTTTGCTGCCTTATCCTCCCTTGGCCCTAACACTCCTGGAAGCAAGCAGCTCACACACACACATTCACTGAGCGAGTCAGACTTTATGAGGCAACATTTAAATGCGAAGAGGATAGAAATATTACAAAAAGAAAACCTATGAGAGTGGAGCTTGAGGATTTATTAGTGACTCTTAAGACATTTTAACAAACATGTTATAAGTCCACTACTCTCGGAAGAAAAGGACTAATATATTAGCTCAGCATGGTTTAAAGGGGATGTTGAACACTGTAAGGCTTTATCATGAAGCAATCTCAGAAACCATCCAGCATTGTCTGAATAAGGAGAATAATTAGAAGCATCAAGTGTAGGCAGCTTAGATCGGGATAACATACAGTATGGCCAAAATGTCCTCTTCATAGCGCTGGTCATTTGTCTAGGAAGTTGAGAATGGAGTTTGATTTGAGAGACATGTACGCCTGGATGGTTATCCACACTAATATCCACATATCAGTTTATAGATAATAATTCAAGATTAACTGTCCGCTGATTAAACATCTCAGCTGATGCACTATCCCTCTTTGTATCTTCATGAAACAAAAGCCTGCTCACACAGGATTGGTCAATAGAAAGAAAACTCAAATGTTGTCCCTGAAGCTAAAGACGACATTTTAAAGTCACACAGGTTCATACATAAATGCAAATAAATGTTAGAGCTGTGTTAAGTAAGATATTAAGCAATATTACCAATATTATTATATTTTTATGGCAATTTTAACATAGGAGAGCATCAATGCATTTTTGGGTAAGTAAGTTGGTGACTTTTCTAGTCTTCTGAATACTCAAAGTGCTTTTACACCGCAGGTCACACATACACATTCACACACTTACACACTGATGGCAGAGGCTGTTGTGTGTGTTGTGTTGTGTTGTGTTGTGTTGTGTGTCCATCAGTATTAACTAATCCGATTCATACGCATTCAGACGAGTAACTTGGAGTTAAGTGTCTTGCCCAAGGACACATCGGTCTCCCATCTCCACCTATCCCATTTTCAAACCCGGCGCAGATACGGCAGATGCTGTTTCGTCATGAGCCTGGATTTGCCCAATTTGCCTCTTAAAAGGCAATTTTTTTTCTTGCCACTGTAACTTTTGCTAAAATGTTGCTAAAATGCTCATGATGGATTAAGCTGGGTCTTTGTAATATAGCAGTGAGTAAGGTCTTTTTGCTGCTTTTTGTAAAGTGTCTCAAGATAACACTTGATATGAATTGACGCTATACAAATAAAGATTGACTGATTGATTGAGACTGATTGACATGTCGCTGCAGGAGCTGGGGATTGAACCACCTGGTCTTCTGGTGGAGAGAAGGCCGACTTGACCACTGAGCCACAGCCGCCCCTTGTGGGTATGATGGGTTGTACATTTTTCATTGAAATACCTTTGCAGATGTTATTACAAGAAATTGCATCCTTAGACCAAAGGAAAAATGAACTAGTATTTCTGTTTGAAAGACATTTTAGTCTTTTTTTATTTCAATGTTTTAAAGTTTAATTGTGGAATTTTAGCACACAGGAGTCGAGTGATTTATAATCGACTGACAATGTAAGCTTTTGCATGTCATATTAGTGAAAAAACTCCATCCACCCAGTTATCACATGCTAAGGATAATGCAGTGAGAAAGAAAGTTATTTTGATTATTTCAGTTATGCAACATTAGTAGTTTAAGGTTTATACTGACTTGAATGTAAAAATATAATCAAGTGTTTCTATGTTTATAAAACAGCTGTAACCTGAGAATAACAATTAGAACCAAATCTGAAACTGGACTGTAAGTGCACAGATGTGTACACACACATGCACACCGTACACAGACAAAATGAAAGCTTCATGATGCCCCCATGGCACCAAATGATAATCCTCGCTGCTTCATTACTCACCCTTAATCCACCGTTCATTACCCTCAACACAGCCTGTGTCACTCCCCCACTGGCCCGTGTAAGTAATGCTGTATCATATCTCTAATTCCAATCACATTCTTCCAACCATCACTGTCGCAGCGCTCAGCTCTCCTCTAAATGGACAAGAGAGAAAGGACGATGGACGGATGGAAAGAGGAAGGGACGGTGGAGGCACAACGACAAGATGGCTTCATATCGGCACCTAGATTACTGCTGCTGAGGGCTGAGGTGAAAAGAGTTGTGGGTAATTGTCGTGTTTTTCATTAGCGGTTAGATGAGGATCTGGAGATGAGGGAGGAAATGGCCTCATCATCATCGCTTTGTGTCCGTGTGTGTGATTGTGTGTGTGTGTGTGTGTGTGTGTGTGTGTGAGCAGGGCCTGTGTGCGTTTGCAGATCACACCCTTGATCACAACCGTCCTCGCTCACTGCAAAGGGAACAAATTGTTCCTCTTTCTCCGCGACGACGGCAGTCTCGGCTATATTCCCCCCCATTACCTCAGAACATTGAAAGAAACAAGCCGTCCTAAATGACGACGAAAGATTGCAGGAAAAGAGAAAGAGTGAGACGTGGGGGTGTGGGGGGGGAGAGAGAGAGAGAGGAAAAAATAGTGGTAGGTGGGTGGAGGGTTTAGGGGTGTGAGGCCAAAAATAAGACAGGAGATGAGAAAAGAAAATGAAAAAAGAAATGCCTGCTCAAATTATGATGAGAAGCAACAATCGCACTGGGAAGGGAAATTAGAGCAGAGGAGCATTGAAAAGAGACACAGAGAGGAAGAGGAGGGTGGGGAAACGAGAGAGAAATGGAGGAGACAGAATACGACACTGAAAGAAGTAGTTCATGGTTTCACCCGGTAACTTGTTGGTCATTTATCTGACCAACGAGGCAAACAAAAGACGTTCAATAGAGTCTCACCCCACTGTCATTTATTGAAGCAGAAGAAGAATCCGTCAGCGAACCATCTCGCACCCCATGAACAGAGGCTGTAGTTATCCTCGCATCGGCTGTGGGTTCGAATCCGACCTCAGCTCTTTGCTGCATGTCATCCCCAACTCTCTCCTCCCAACATTTCCTGTCTCTCTTCAGCTGTCCAATCCGAGGCAAATAGGCAAAAAGAAAAAAAAGGTAAATAAGGCCTGTCTCTTATTGATGTATGCTCTGTATAAAGGCGGGAACATTTCATAGTCTGAAGTCAATAAAAGCAGGGCTAGAGTTTTCACTGTAAATATGATCATTAAAGGAAGACTTACTAGAACACTTCTGTGTGTTTAAATCTAAATACATTAAGATTTTTAGATTTAAAATGTACAAGACATTTTTATCACCATGCATTAGATTGTCTTGGTAGCTCTCTGGTAGATTCCTGACCCTCACCGTTGATCAGTGTACACAGTGAGATAGATTTGAAAAGTCTGAATATTAATGAGTCATTTACAGTCTTTCTGTGCAGCGTGCATGATTACATGCATGCATATTTGATGAGGCAATTCGCCCGCGTGCAGTCCACATGACAGTGCATCATCATCTGACACGTTTCTACCTCTGTGCACCAGGTGACAGCGAGGTGTCACTTATGATGGCACTTTAATTAATTTTGTTTGTCCTGTTCACTGATAGTCATGGACCGCTGGGTATCCATGTTCCTGCTGCTGGGACTGATGCAGAGCAGGGAGGAGTGTGTGTGTGTGTGTGTGTGTGTGTGTGTGTGTGTCTGTATGTAGGCCGACAGCACATCTTTGTTCTATATAGTCAGCATATATTTTTAAAGATATAACTGAAGATATAAAAGTCAGTGTGAAATCTTTAAGCACATAAAAACATCAAACTAATTGAGATGACTTCTCTGCACCCTTAAAGAAACATCCTGCTTAGATGCTGTAGCCAGGTTGTTACATTGAGCTTTGTCCAATAGTTTGATGTAAATTATCAAAATACTCGTCTCGTAGTTTCACCAAATAAGCAGAACTACAGTGTATTTCTTCTTCTTGTGTTGCTGACGGTAATACAATTTTAAAACTGTAGACACCTTAGACATCCCTCTGGGGGCACCATGTACAGAGGCTGTAGTACTCTAAGCAGGCGGCCCGGGTTCGAATCCGATGTATAGTTCATCGTTCCCGACTCGCTCTCTTCCCAACTTCTGACTCTATAAACTGTGTTTGGCTGAAGAAGAGAGGTCAAACAAACACTTCTAATGTGGAGTTTTTTTTTTTTATTTAACTGGATTTTCCCAGCTAAACCTGAGAACTACAAGAGACTATTAGAGCAGTGGCTTTTTCTGCTGTGCCCCCTCCTCCCCCCTTTTTATATAAGGTAATCTATATTTTGAACTTGTGAAGCTAAACTTTGTACTGTTATTACAAGACTCAGCTCCCAGCTTGAAGAGTCAAACCAACAACTCACAGGATTTAGAAACAAACAGCAAAAGACATTTTGACAAATATAAACCAGCTTACAAAAAATAGAAGCACATGGCTCAACAGGAAACAGTAAAAACACAACTAATCATGTAAGACTGGGGACCATTTGCCGTTAATGGTGTATGGGGGTCGGGCGCGGGAAACAGTGTGAAAATGTATCATTTCATCCAGTAAGTCTGTCCTCACTGTAGTCATCAAAGCCAATTCAACACCTGCTGTTAGTTTCAATCTGACCATTTTTCCTGCGTGAACATGTCAATTTTGATTTCACTTCCAGTACATTTTCACCTTCAAAAGTGCCAAACAGGCAGGAACAGCCAGTCTTCATCATTCTATCACAAAATAGTCCAGTTTAATGGCTGAACCATCTGCAAATACAGTGATTGTAGCTGTCAGCCCCGACACCTTTAACAGAATAGACTCTGGATTCAGTCAGTGAGCGCTTTGCAAAAACAGGTCTGCATCTTATTCATGTATATCAATTAAAACATGTAAAATATCTAGTTTTTTAATTGTTAAACTATACATTATTTATACCAGCAGAAGCCTTTTCAGACTGAGATTCTGCAACAGTGTAATATTGGTGTCCCAGTCTGTGAATTCACATTGCATTACGGCGATGCTGAAATATTTTGAAAGGAAAGAGATGTAATGACAGTGGAGAAACATTACAGCGTCGTTGCAGAATTGGAAAAGTAAGCAAACAGAGGGGGCTCTGCACACACAGACAATCAGACATGCACACACACAATAATTATTTTCTCTTACTTATGTTGTTTCTTTTAGATCTTGTGTAATATGGGTAATGTGGAATATTCTTGTGTTTTTTGGTTTGCATTGGTTTGGGCTTTTCTGATTACATGTGGATTGTGTTTGACTCATTATTTTAATTAATCGACTCTACTGTAAAGGCAGATGAATGTGTGCAGCACTTGGATGTCCAAGGCAAGTAACCAAGGTGACAATAAAGTGTATCGTATTGTACCGTACCGCTGTCCTCCCTGCCGGCTCTGCCGATCCCAGTGAGCCCCTGTTACTCGTCTGTTATATCTCTGATGGAAAAGCAAAAGTACAGGGAATATCAAACATTTTGAAAAGAGTGCCGGTGACGTCAACAGCGCTTCGCTGGCTAGTTGCACGATTTTCAACCTGAGCGCTTGGAGCATCCGAACAAAAACAGCAGAGCGCTTGTAAAAAAAGACGCTGGGCGCTACACTTTTTCTCCAGGCGGCTGCTCTCTGCTGCGAACGCTCAACTGAAAACATTTGAAAAAAGACGCTGAAAACAGAAAAAAACACTAGGTGGACACAGGGCCTAGGTAGTGTTATTCTAGAACAATAATATGCTATACTGTCTATATCTGCTTACATCCAAATTATGACATGGTATCATACCCTATGATGATGATGCTTTGAAAGTGATATTGGGGTTTGAAAAGAAGTGGTTATATGGAGGTATGCACACAACTCAAAATGAGACGGCTTTCTCCACAAAGCGGTCGGACACACTCAGGAAAAACAGATGCAGGGGAGCGGATCTGCATGCTTTAGCGCCACTTTGATTATTCATAGAAAATGTAGACTAGGGACTCTTGGAGTGAAATGTGGGGAGGTGAGAAAACAGGGATAGATGAAGGTGCTGTGGGGGAGGGAAGGGGCATCAGTGTAAATAAATAAACAAATAAATAAATAAACAATAAACAATCACAGCACCCGTCGCTGCACACACTGCAAGGAACCAATGGGCACCCCGGCTGAACGCACTGGAAATTGTGTGTAATGAGTAGGAAAAGATTAGAGAGAGCTCTTGCGGGGCTGTAAATTGACATTAGTATAAGAAAACTCTTTTAGAAGGCGGGCCCAAAGCAGTCACATTTAGACAAAATGTGCAGGGACAAACACAGACGCAGGATGAAGTGTGTGGAGATTGTCACTGGAATGCTGAAAGTGCAGCGTATCGTTCCCTCTACAATTGGTCTTCTCAGTGGAAGGGACGAGGAGGTCAAAAGATACTCAATCAGGCTTTAACAATCTTATTCCAATGCAGGTGTTGACGTTCAACCAAGAAAACAGACAATTTATAAATATGAGTTCAAAACATTATCTGATACCATTTTCTCTTTCCTGTTGAGATTCTGATACCTGAACTTGTGTATCAACTGAAACTAAGAACCACTACTACCCCATCGGTACAAAAATGTATATACAATAATAAACATGTCTAATCCTTAACTACCAAACCTGCATGGCAACACTTGCACACCCACTTAAAATTGAAGCCTTGAATTCTGTAGACAAAAGGTGTTTTTGGACCAAACAGTTCTGGGGACTTTTTACACCGCCAAGGTACCTACTCTGACCCAGGAGCTAAAAAAGTTCCTCTTAACGGGGTTCTAGAAACTAAAATATTTAAATTGATATGTCAATAATTCCTGCGGTGCAGAATGAATAAAAAGGTGGGAGGGTTCCAACGGTTCCTAGAACTATGAAAAAGTTCCTGCGGTCCGAAAGTGCCAAAAGTAATTTTACTGGTAACATCTATATTCTTAAATATTGAAGACAGAATGATAGTTTAGCTTGCACTGAGAGATGTCACAAAGTCTTCTAGCACATTGTTGTAGTTTGACATCCTCTTCTGATAAGTCCCTGAAATCAGTTCTACTTTACTGATCTGAAAACACTCGTTGCCAATTATACATACAGCAGGTTGAGACCAAAGACCGTATAAAACATTAACGTAATCTCAGTGATGTTTTTAGAGAGGTTTTTTAAAGCTGAAAAATGACGGTTGCCATATTAAAAATTTTGACTCATACTGAACTTTTGATCAGTCGAGAAAAACGCGACGAAGTGGAGCTGAGGCCTCAAGCCTCATGGAAAACACTTACGATCTGTCCTTCAAATCAGCCATGCCCCTATGAGTGTCTAATTAATGCAAAAGACAGATGCATAACATAAAGAAAATCACACCCTGTTCATGTTTTACCAATAGATAATTAAATGGGCCTTGAAGACCCAAACCATTGTTTTATACCAGTCTGTATACATTTTTATTTTGGCTGTAAAAATGGGAATTTTAATGTGTGTTTATGCAGCGTCATTGGCTTTTGCATTTTTAATCTCAGGGCTATCCATAATTGTTTGCATCTCTTTAAAATAAATCTTGGCTGGCTGGAAGAACAAAGTGCAACACAAGATGGAGGAAATGTCTGTTTTATTGCATCATTTGGACAAAATGTATTGTTTTGTTCTGCATTCATCCCTACGTCTTCTAGATTTGCTTCCACAATATTTCCATCCAGGTGATGATGGTTCACTCAGACTGACCCAACACACACACACACACACACACACACACACACACACACACACACACACACACACACACACACACACACACACACACACACACACACACACACACATACACACACACACACACACACACACACACACACACAGACATACAACAGACACGTCTGAATTCACAGTTAACTCACTTAAATATGTTTTCAGTCATGTGTATGTGTTTATGTTTGTGTTACTCTCCTCACCCCAACTGAGCAATTCTTGTAACTATGCAGTTGGAATAATAACAGCCTCAGCGACTAATAACCATAATGGCGCTGGCGATTACCACGGCACAAGAAAAGAACGATTTCTAGGAGAGAAGGAGAATGGATATTGCTGGACGACAAAAAGAGAATAGCATAATTTATTGTCCATCCCAATCTTCCACCTTTTCACACTTTCTTACTCCCCATCCTTCCATTTCTTTGCTTTTTTGCGTCTTCCCACATGTATGTACCTTCTGTCTTATTCTCTTCCTCCTCCTCACCCTCCTCCTCCTCCTCCCCCCTTTCACCCTGTAACCTCCCCCCTCCTCCACCCACTTCTCTCTTTCTGGCTAATTTAAAATTTGTCAGACGCTTGCGTCTTCTGGATGGCTGGCCTTTGATATTTTGCGAGCTCCATTTGGCACAAACAAGCCTGCGGCCCTGGTGCATCCTGCTGACTGCTGCACTAGTGGCAGGCCCCCGCCATTTATCTTAGCCCCGGCCACCCAATGCTTACTCATTACAGGAGCCTCGGCACCAGCTTAACCCCCACCTCTCTGCCGACTGCGTGCATGCAAACACACTTAAAAAAAAAACAGCCAAATGGTTTGTGTGTGAGTGTGTGCGCGCATAAACATAAGCAAATGCATATCAGCAAACACATTTGTACCGCTTGGACACATGGGAAGGAGCATGCAGACGCACAGACACGTGCTTGAAAATTCAAACACATACACCTATCCTGGGATCATTGCTCATATTCTCAGTGGTCCCCCCCCCACCGAGGTAAACGGCTGCATTTCCACGTACAATAGGAGCCCATCTCTATGTGTTTTATAGTCGAGGTTAAATGCTCCATCTTCTCACCTCCCCATTGGCTATCAATGCTCAACACAAGTGTTTCTCTACATGTTAAGGAGGGTGTGGAGGGTTCCAGTGAGTACTCTGAGTATGTTTGCTAACTTGAAGTTGCATTTTGTGTGTATATGCACACACCATTTGGATGGAGAGACATGTGTCTTAGCGTGCAGAGATCAATCCTGCTCTGATTACGCTTTTATTTTCCCTCGCATTAAATTCAACATGTACTCGCTCCTCATGAAGCAACAGCTTCTACATCGAGGTTGAGCAATTGTTACTTCACTCCAGAGTTCAGAGCAGAGTCTATAATGTAGATGGGTGGAAATAACTAAAGATAGGGATCATTTAACTCTAGTCTGTTTGGATTGGCGGCAGCAGGTGAGAGAGATGGCTTGTTGGCATTAATGCATACGAGTTTAACACATGCACTGCTCAGGAGGCCTGACACTACTCTGCACAGTAAGAGCTACAGCCTGCTGTCTAGTTGGTTTTCATTAAAGTCAAATGCACTAACAGAGGATGGATTTGAAACCAAATAAAGAGGTCACACACATAGTGGCAGCTGGTCAACAGAGGGAGCTAGGGCGCAGTCGAACCACTCCCCAGAAGGAGAATGACAAACCTTCAATGAATATAATGTTTTAAATATTATTTATACCAATGATATTTATATATATTAGTGATGTCAAAAGACTACATTTTTTAATCGCAATTTATTTTTCCATTTCCATTTTCACACTTTTATTTTGAATTTTTGTACTGTCTTGACCTGTGAGTACTCGCTTTTTGAATTCAACGCTGCTTTTATTTTGAAACAAAGTAAGAACATTATGACAATAACTTAACCATGGAAAAAGAATCGTTACAGACCAAAAAGTAAATTACAATAGCTCAAAGAAACTGTAAAAGGTGAAATGTTTGATTGTAAGGTGGATATTACCATTGACATGCCACTGAACATTCTTGACAGTTTTTTAAAGTAAAATGAGACATTCAAAGACGCAGCAGAATCGTTCTTTAACACCACTGTGACTACAGGGAGACACTGTGGAGGCTTATCTACGGTGAGCCTAAAGGGGCAAAATAGCATGCGATTGATCGCGTTTTAAAAAAATATGCATTAATTTCAGACCTGAATTGATTGTGATTAACTTAACGCTGACAGTCCTAATATTTACATGTACTAGTTAAACAATGTGATGTCATACATATCTTGTAGTTATCAAGTAAAACGTATGTTTTTTTTTACAGATTAGTGACGTGTTCCTGGTTTGCATCCTGGGCCTCTCACTATTAGTTGCACTCCAAATAAAGAGGAGCTTAGAAGGGTGCAGGGAAAATATGTCCATGAATACATTACGCACCACCATCCAAAAGTAGGCAGCAGAGAGATACCTTCCATGAGCTGAGGAGCGAGTCATGCAGCGTCACTGGATCAGAGCACTCACTTTTTATCAAGGTATAGATCAGAGCAGCAGACCAGACGAGCCAGCAGATCTTTTAGTTTGTCTCCACAGAGCTTAGGGAAATACATGCCTGTAAGTACTGGAGATGTTTTTATTGTTTTGTTTTTTCTTTTTTTTTCTTTGTAAATTTCCCCATTGTGGGATAAATAAAGGATTATCTTATCTTATCTTCTCAATGAATTCTAATTTTAGTCATTTTACTTAAAACTAAAAAGAAAAAAAAAGGAGAACGTCACAGTGGTTCAGACTGTGCAACTTCCAAGTTTCTATTGAAGCTTTTTCTTTTGCCGTGATATAAAAGTAAAAGTTTGTCTAAATGTATGTTTTCAAACAGCCTAGACATCCATCTAACATCACAACCTTCACCTCAAATCAAAGCCATTGTTGGCAGCTATTGATTTGCCTCAACTTGATTCTGACGCATGTAGATGTCACACGACGACACACGACGACACACACACACACACACACACACACACACACACACACACACACACACACACACACACACACACACACACACACACACACACACACACACACACACACACCTTTCTCCGCTGTCTCTGTTTGTATTGTGCTTCCTTTTCAGGAAGAGGGGGCAATTTTTACAGCAGTGAAGCTTTAAGTGGAGCAGAAAATAGACATTGACCTATCTGTTAATATCAGCTTAATCGCAGCCCTCTCTGTCAGGAGACGCTGTGGACAGAATGTGGGAGGACAACCAGAAGAGAACACACTCTGTGTTGTTGATTGTGTGTGCGCGGAGACACACGGTACATGTTTGTATGTCCGCGGGATTAAACTGAAATGTGAGTGTTGTGATTCTCGACCATTTCACTGAAACGTTATCCTCTGCAGGCTTCTCTTTGTGTGCAGGCGAAGACATTTTATTGAGATTTTCTGTGGTTAAAATGCTTTCTTATAGCCGCTACAATGTGTGTGACCACTACAAATACAGAAACATTAGAGATACACTCCTTGCTTTTACTGAAAAAACTATTAAGAACTCATGGCTCAATCTCACACTGTTTACTTTGATTTGTATTATACTTTCTATTCATAACTGGGCAGACAAATTGAAAGAAAAAGATTTAAATCTTGTGTTTAAGGGAGCTTAAAGGGAGAGAGTGTGAATTTTGGATGCAGTAGATGTCGCCCTTGAGCACCAGAAATAAACCAAAACAAACTGCTGTTTGGCGACACCTCCGCTATCCTGAATCCTCCGCTCTCCTCCAGCAGCACACCCCCATCACTCGCATTCACAAGAAGGAGTTTTCCAATGAGAACGCACCATAATTAAGCAGAATTCGCGGCACAAAGTGGCCGCCTGGAGAAAGGCGCAGCACACAGCTTCTCTTTTTAAGAGCGCTCCGCTTTTTTTGTGCGTCCGCTCAGATCGCTCAAGTTAAAAATCTTTCAACTTTTCAGAAAGGCGCTGTTGACATCACTGACACTCTTTTCCAAATGTACGATATTCCCTGTAGTTTTGACGCCTACAGATCTTGTCTTGTACCCACATCCTCTTTGCTCCATGTCTGATCAGAAAATTCTCACTTCTAATAACGGCTCACAATATGATGTATGAAATTGTGTTATTTAATCATAACCCGACCCTTTTAATCTGGATGAAGCCTGCCATAAATTGTGATGAAAGAATAGAAAGTTAGTACAGTCAGAATAAACATTGATGGATATCCTGACATCACTTTGGGCCATCACTGAACACTTTGCTTCCTGATGAACATTGGACCATTAAGAAGAACAAGTCTATTAACAACAAGACATAAAAGGTAGAAGTCATTTCCTTGATGGGGAAGATAATGGACCAGACAGACAGACAGCTGTGATTTAGGAGTCTTGGGGCTGGAGGGGGCTCGCTGTGAAAACTTTTCTGAACATTTTGGCTGTGAGAGCAAGCGGACACAAGAATCCAAATATTAAGTGACTAAAAATGATTAAAGCTTTTACAAGAAACATTGTGTGCAGCCAAAAATATGAAATATAATATAAATAGTCCACCAGAGTGTTCCACCAAAGGACAGGTTGTTCAAAAGATTTAAACTGGATATAGTTAGATTTGGAAATCCACTTCTGTTCTATCCTGGATCAGGTAAAGCTCACACTGAAAGATCTTCAACATCTTAACAGATTTTTTAAATGTGAAAGACCTCAAACATGATAACAAATAATCAAAGATCAGACTGTTTTGTTCCTGTTAATGTGTGGAGAGCAATGAGGTGACCGAAACAGCACAAAAACACAAACAGATTCAATTCACCAACAACCACAGAAAACTAGAAAACATACTAAAGGCCTACATCTCATGCAGCCCAATGCAACTTTAGAGAAAACAACAATGTATCTCATGCAGGACAAAAAAAGTGTTTGTTTTTTGACTACTTTTTACAGAAAATTCACAAAGACAAAAGCTAAACTAAATAAAGCAGTATGTTGACTGTCATAATAAGAGGTACAGCTCGAGCGGTGCGGTCTACAGGGGTCGCCAAAACTGACACAAACCAAAAGTTCCTCACAGGAGCTTCAAATCCAATTTCCCCCGTCCATTTACCATTTAGCAGTGTGCCAGCAGGTAAAATCTGTACCTTGGAACTTTTTCTGTTGCTGTTTTCTGTTCTACTTGGATATGAACACAATACAACCTACAACCCACTCTGGTTAACTCACAACAACACCAGGGGGTTTACATGTTTGTTACTACTAAACATGATTCATATCAAACAGATCAAGTGTGCCCAGCTGAAAATCCACAGAGTGTGAGCACAGTGTCATATTTCCTTGAACAGAAAGAAGCACAGAAAACACTTACTGAAAACTACTGACTATTCCAGACTGAAGCACTCATCCGTGTCTGTTTACAGCAGACATTGTGGCTAATTTGACCCGGACTTCGCCTTTCAATATCCATTCAAAGATACTTTTCCAGGAAGGATTGAGTGTCTATAAAAGTGATGCATGTCCCGCCATAACACAAAACGACCACGATCCTCCTGCCCTGATGACATTCAGAAATGACTGCATAGACACCAGAACACATGAAAAAGTTCACACACACACCTCACACACACACACAGACTAACACCTCTCACACACACACACACACACACACACACACAGACTAACACCTCACACACACACACACACACACACACACACACACACACACACACACACACACACACACACTGAGAGTTCCTCAGCCCCTCCCACCAGAGAAGTGAAGCCTTTTAATTATCTGCTGATTACCTGTTAGATCACCTTAGCTAATGGAGAGCAGCTCCCCGGGGAGCCATCCAATCTAAGTCTCATCACACACAATGGGCTCCTCTTCACTGGAGAGAGTAGACTCTGTGTGTGTGTGTGTGTGTGTGTGCGTGTGTGTGTGTGTGTGTGTGTGTGTGTGTGTGTGTGTGAGATAGAAATGTGTAGTATGTATGAGTCTGAAAAAAAGACAGATATAGAAAGAGAGAGAGAGAGAGAGAGAGAGAGAGAGAGTCCCTTTGAGGCAGATGCTGAGATTAGTACTGAAAATAGCCGTCTATTTATTCTTTCATACTCTAAATTACCAGCACACGCTGCTCCACACACGCACACACACACACACACACACACACACACACTTACACACAACGTCACGCACTGTGTGGCACTCTTGTACAGTATTCTGATTTTTTGTGGCAGGCTTCCATTTTCATCAGAGCTGCAATTCAGATCATCACAGATTATTCCTGTTTCCATGCAGCACAGAATCACCGAGCTTCAGCACTTAATGACTTCGCTCTGTATTTAATGTTTGTAACATTTTGCACCAAATTGCATGGTTGATAGCAGCAGGACTCACATCGGCACATCTTTGCAGAGCAGATCTACAACTGCTTGTAACTAAAAATCAGATTGAGTGCAATGAAAAGAACAAAAACACTAGAAGAACAGATCATGTGGAAATAAATGTCAGGAGCAGGAGACAGAAAGTTGTTAAGATTAAGGTTTCAGGATAGACCGTCTTTACTGGATAAAGGACAGAAGGTACTCAGGACATGTTCATCATCAAAGACCCAATAACGTATCAGTACACATTGAACCAGTCGTTCTCTGTCAGTCAGAAAGGTCTTAATTGACTATTCTTTTATTTACTCTACTCCATAACTACTTGATAACATTTTTGATGAGCATTTACAGATGTTTTAAGATTCAGGGACAGTCCTCATGAAATTCTCCAGATCTCTCTAGAATTTGTCAAGAGTGCATATTTGTAAATTAATTAAGACTCCTTTTAAAAAACTGAACATTTTCCCGCAAAACTAAACTTCACAAATAATGCAGACTTACCTCAGTTCACTATACATTAAACCTCTGTAAACATGCATCATCTTACTTTTTTTAGCATGTTTCATAATGCATATAAAAAGTGGGGGATGCACTTTGCAAACTCAGAAACACATGTAGACGAAGTGAAACTGAGCAGCACTTCTTCCCACTTTCAATCGTTCGTCAGTGTAATCGTCTCCCTCACTACGTGAAAAAGGAGGACAAAACAACAACCAAATGAGGATGTAACCATAAAGCTACAATTCCCTGACATCCTAATCCAGACCCAGGGCCAAGTGAGTTAAATTGAACCAGTCTGCAGAAGAGTCTGGGCCCGGCACTGGGGGCTATAGGTTACAGTGTATCGCCCGCGGCCAGGGACAGAATGAAAGCCTCCTTTCCGCCATGTTCCCTCATCAGGGATAGCCTGGCCTGCCATCAGAGTAATGGTGCTACAAACACAGCGGCACGCCGAGATGAGAGAGAAGGTTTCCCAAAGACGCCTGACTGCAGCATCAAACAGGAAAGACACACGGGACGACAGATAGAGGAGGAAGAGAGAGAGAGAGAGAGAGAGCGGGTTAGAGAAGGAGGGAGGGAGAGAGAGGCCCTGGAGTGGTGCCAAGTTCCCAAGGTAGTGTACAAGTATCTTTAGAAGCCGGGCGTCTTGTTAGCTAATACATTACACCAATCACGGCCGGCTATCTTAAGCTACAATTAATCTGTGCGCTGGCACAGGCTGATAGGACAGCAACATGCTGTTTCTTAATTAAAAGCAAACGGATTAAAAATGATTAATAACGGTATTAAATATTCTCATGGACTACAAGCGCGGGGAAATCGGGGGGCTTTCTTATGCGGGCTTAAAACGAAGAAGTCATTAACGGCGGGCCCAATCTCCCTAAGCCAGGGCTTTACTTTGTTTGGGATCACAAGTTGCTTACTTCATGAATATGCATTTTGCCCCTATCAAGTCGAGACCAAAAGGCAATATCGTGGTGTGGCGGTGGTGTGGTATTTTTCCCCTCAGTGGCTGTGAAACTTTGAGTTTTTGATTTGTGACATTTCGTGGTCTGCCTTTGTAGCTGAGGCCTCTGTGTTAACTGGTTCCTGGCCGCGGGCTGCCAGGCTCAGACAACACACGTCTGCCTTTTTATGTGTGTATGAAAGCATGGATTGAGGTATGACACAACGCCCAACAGGGAGCCTTTACGTTTGTGCGTTTCAGCAACATTGCAACATAGAGAACTCAACATAAAACGTACATTTTTCATATGAAGGCAGCATGTATGTAACAAGGTGCTAAAAATGGATAGTAAGCCCGGTCATCAGCACATTGCAATCAAACCCCTGATTTAATGAAACCACCTTTTATATACAATCAGTTATTTACATGTTTATTCCCATTTATATTTCCATCTGAGCAGCTACAGTATAATACATAATCTATTGTAATAATGCAGCAAAAAAAAATGTTAAGGTTAGGAAACCTACTTTTAAAATAAAGCCATCATTATAAGATATCTGCATAACAATGCATAATCACATGTTTTTCTGTGTGTGTGTGTGTGTGTGTGTTAGAAGCATCTTGGTTTCTGTTTTATTAAGTCCAACAGGTCTTAATGAAGCATTTTTGAGTGAACTTCGTTTTAGTCTGTGCAGGTGGGAAGCTTTTGCTGAAACTGAACCCTGGATGAGATCATCTATCATCAGACCAATTTCACTTTTTTAAACACATATCTGCATGTGAGTGCAGTAGCCATCTTTAGACTTCAACTCCAATCGTGCATCTATTGTTGCTTTAGTTGGAATGTAAGCTCACACCAGCAGACAGAAGAGAACGTAAATATCAGTCTTTCAAATACTCGCTTGCTACACCGATAGCCGAAAAACTGTGGCATAGCTTACTCTCCTTTATTACGGTAAAAACTGAGATCAGTAACTGATTTCTGTACACATCGGTCTATTGATTGGCATTACATTTGAATTGAAGTCCCATGGATTTACTCTGCACTTGGAAAATCTGCCTTAAGTTTCTTCTCTCCAAAAGTGTGGAGTTATTGACAAAAACCATCGACATACAGACAATAATCTCAGAAGACTCCACCTCAGTGTGCAATTGTTTTTGTCTTTTTTTGGTTCATTTAAATTCAGATTTTTTTTCTACATCTCAACCTTATTCCAAAAAAGAGAAACCTCATAACTCAAATAATCATTTTACATGAAATATAATACAATTTTAGAGATCTAACTGATTAGTAACAGCCCTTAAAATCCGTACTTATCAAATTAAAAACATAGCTTTAAAGAAGATTTGAGTAAAGTGATACATGCCCCTCGAATCCCATTGACACCTGAACATCGTTTCATATTTAAACCCTAGCCCCTCCACAGGAATCAGAAAAGCCCTCTTCCCTCCAACAAGAGGCTGTGAATAGCATCATTGTGCGCCCACGACTACAATTACTGTTTCTAAATTCAGCGCTGCTGTAATCAGGCCCTCTGGTTCTGACTAATTTAAATACTCATGGCTTGTGTCCAATGGCTCCTGTGCCAAGCCCAAGTGTTAGTTGTAATTGACCATACAAGCCTTTTCTCCCCTTTTCTCTGCTAATTTCATAAGTGCTATTTTTAAAATGTCAATTATAACGCAGAATAATGTATCTTAATGTGAGATTAGATGCATTTTGGCAGGAAATCACAGGCCAATCTCATTGGTTTGATTACATTTCTGCCCCCATTATTGAGCATAAAAGGCCTTTCTGCTCCAGTTTTACACAGCTGGAGCTAAAAGGGCACGTTGAATGTTATTCAAAGAAACAGGCTGCAATTGTTGACACGCTTCCTCTTTGATCACAGTGTTTTAGAGAAGTTTTTCTTTGCAAAGACACGCTCACACATGCCTTTTGTAACAACTCTGAATGAGAAACACGGTGTCGATGTTGTCATTCCAGCCAGAGGTGGACTTATTCTGCAGCCAAGGCCGAATAGAAAGAGGTATTCGGCATCCAGGACACTTTTCTGTTTAGAAACCAATTACTTCAAATTGATTTCATTTGCCTGTGCTGCCAGACTCTCTCGTTTTCCTCCTCCTCTGTCTCTTTAACATTTCAAACTCTCACACCTCTCCTCTTTGTCTCCTTTTGTCCTCCTCTCTACATCCCTCATCCTACTCATTTTCTAGGTTTTTTTTCATCTTGTTTCCCCCCCCCCTCTCTTCTCTCGTCCCTTTTCCAACACTTGGGGGAAAACCAGCCTGATTTTTATCAGCGTCATGTTTGTTTTAGGAAGGAAGCAAGCAGCAGAATAATAAACATTTTCATATCTTAAAGATAATGCTGTTGGTTGGTTACGATAAGATGCTGCTGCTTGTGCTGTTTAATCTTGCAGTTCATGTTTGTATGTGTTACCCCCTTGTGCTTTCGGACACATTTATGTGCATGTGCCTCTTTGTTGGTTTATTTCCCATGTGTGCAACTTCTGACTGGAGAAACACCAAAGTTTCTCCATTGTTAATGGATGGAATATATTATATGTACCTTAGTTTGTGCATCAATTCATAATAACAAATGTACACTTGAACGTCAACCTGAGTGTCATTTCTATTTTTATGGACTCGCCCACATTAGCTCACAACAAGCAACCAGTAGTAACATTAAACTCCTCGCAGCTTGTGTAAAAGGCTTTTAATGACATTGTGAGTCGTTATATTTCATCATGATTCTATGTTTGGCTTTTACTTGAACATACTCTTATAGTATAGTTATGAACATATTGAGACCAAATTCTGTGGCTGTGTTTGGGTGTAGAAGTGTTTGCTGAGGGCGGATTTGAATTTAAAAAAACCTAGAGAGCTCATCATGTGTGTATGCGTGTGTGTGTTTGTGTGTTTGTGTGTATATGGTGTCCCGTCTTTCATCTATAGATGGTACAGAGTGTGTGTATTTCTGTCACCCTGAGGTCAATATGAAAGACTCGGGCTGAATGGGACCTCTCAAAGTCTTTGAAATCTCTTGTCCAGCCGCTATGGAAATAACGGCAACTTCACACACGCACACACACACCCAAACAGACACACACAAACACACACACACACACACACACACACACTGCCGTGCATGCAGGCGCTCAGTTAAGTACAAAAGGTGCATGTGGAGAAACTCATTCACACACGCTTTAGACGAAGAGAAAACAATCATTTACACCTGGTGTGTGTTTGATCATCAATTAACTCCATCTCTCTCTCTCTCTCTCTCTCTCCCTCCCTGTCTCTCTCTTTCTGTTTTCCCTGAAAATTTATAGAAATTTCAGGCAGGCTGCCCCTGATCTGCTTGTTCACACATGCACCTCACAGAGCAGACTGTCCCTGTCAGATGGGAGGGATCGTCATTGTGAAAAAGTGGAGCAGAAAATACTAGCGAAACAGAAAACATAATGAAGCACTTTTATTAGGTGCGCAGAGATCGCACCGGTCACACACACATGGTATGATTACAAAGTTGGGGTGAATTTTTCCTGAATATTTTTTGCTGCATTCTCTCATCAGCTCATTCCGACTTCATATGGTAAATTTACTCGGGGAGCAGAGGTAGAGTAGGGAGTATAAACTTTGTTGGTTTGTATTCAAGCATGCAGCTCACCTAAAAAAACATTTAGGACATTTTCAGGTGTTCTCTCTCTAAAGAAATAATTACAATTCTAAGCTACCCAACCTAAAATACCATCCAAAAGTATAAGAATAAAGGTGTACGTAAAAAAAAAAGAGATTAAAGTTCCTTAATGATATGCATCATATGGGTCATTTATATCTACTACGTTATAAGACATTATCACATAGGTGACTTGATCAGTGTACAAACTGTTTATCAGGAGACCAAAGCAGTACACAATATATCCTGAATCAATTCCATTAATATCTAAAGTGTCTTATTGGTAGATCATTAACTAATGACCAATATAACTATTACTCTTAGGGTTTTCTTGTTAACAGTACTTCTCAGTAATCCCCATGTGCAGAGGCTGTAGTCCTTGGAGCAGACGGCCCAGGTTCAAATCCAACCTGTGGCTCCTTTCCCTCACGCTATTCCCCACTCTCTCTCTCTCCCTAAATTTCGGACTCTTTCCACTGTCCTATCTCTACAATAAAGGCACAAAACCCCCCAAAATACATCTTAAAAAACAACAACTGAATGTTCCTACATCAATCTAATTCCACTTGATTAATCCTGCAGCCACTGACTGTGTCCCCTGGGCGTTTTCCCACAGGTGAGTCCACGGCGGCCTTGAGTGGCAGGTAGGAAACAGCTCCACCTACACCAGGAGTGACTCTCCTGCTCCTAATATTTCCCCAACACGCTCCTCATCAAACTAAAGCCTCAGTGTTCTCCTGTCTAATGCTCCTCGCCTCCACCCAGAACATGATCAAAGTGCTATTTTTCTAAATTCAGGCTTTTTAACTTCAACAGTCTTAGAAGGGATGAGGCAGATCATACTAAGATGATGAGAGAGGGAGTGAGATTGAACGAGTGTGTGTCATAGTGTGTGTGTGTGTGTGTGTGTGTGTGTGTGACTGGGGACTACATCATCTTTGTAGTTCCTTTCCTTTTGTTTTTTTTTCTTCTTCTTCTCCTTCCTAACTCTCACACTGGGCCTGCAGATAGGTCAGCTCCATTACCAATGTGCCGGCCCACAAATATTTAAAACAAATTGAATCGCACACCCAATACCCATCACAATTACGGCAGGCACAATAACTAAATTAGCAATTCAACACAATAATTGGAAATGCGGCTTGCCTGGACCCGCGGGCCTCCCTGGAGGGCCGGCTGATCTGTGGAGGCACGTCGAGCCCGCTAATTCCACAGCTAATTACTGATGCACGGCGGAATGAAGTTGTTTGTCTCCCAAATACCATTTTCAGTTCACGGCGAGGAACACAGAACCGTGCTGAGACAGACAAAAACAACAAAGAGGAGAGACACAAGAGTGTGGTCATGCTTCTCTTTTTTTTGCGTTTGTTGTTGTCTCGTTCATTTGTTGTTCATTTGTCTGTTTGTGTTTCACTTTTATTTCCTGATGATTAAAATCAGGGTATGTTGGTGTAAATAGGGCTCACAGAGGCAGAATATAATGAAGGTTAGAACCTGAATTTAGTATCAGAATTTTAGGAAATAAAGACGGAATGGAAACAATTACATTTCGCTGCTTTGTGTCTGCTGAGCTAATGCAGGGAATTTATTTTTCAGTTCATGAGTACCCTGGGGCTCTGTATAAAAAAACAGCAACATTCTGTGGTGTTTTTAGAATATATTAATCCATTATGGGAAATTATTTTGTTGAAAACCTATTTTAAAATACAGTAAATTAGGTTCTAAATGACTGACAGGTACCTAAAGTTTTGAAGTGCTTCAATAGCTTGCTTCAGCCAACCAGGACTTAATGACTATGATCGCCTTTAACATCATCTTTCAGGGATAATGAACACAACCAAACACATTCAATTCAGTGCTAGTTTTTCCGGTGACAAGCTAAGGTTTTTTTGTAAGTGTCTGACAACTTTACAAAAAATAAATCTACAGAGATAGACCAAGACAGTACAATCCACTTTTTACCACAAACAGCCTTTACATATCTCTCTTTAAAGCCAACGGACCTCATGGACAAAAAAAACACTAATTGTACCGGCAGATGAGAGATTGTGGTCTACCCGCTGACTCATCTGGTTCGATTTTTTTTTCTCTATTAACTTTTTTTGCCTTATTTTCCCTTTTATTAGAAATATCATTCTGATTTCATTTCATCAACTTGAAGAGGTGGATGGAGGTGAAGATTGGCAGATCTACACATGCTGTACAGTCTCAGCAGCCTGATGAAGAATGTAACTTCTTTTTAACCCTTCATCCCCATGGGAGTTTTTTTTTAACATCAAGTGGGCTGCAGGTCAACTTCTTTCCTGTTATTTTTACTGGGGTTCAAACGGGGGGCTGGTCCTTCTGGCATTTATGATAATTGCAAAATGACAGTGCAAGCGTGGCATTGAATTCTTTTTTTTCTAGCTTCCAAAACAGAAGTTGACAATGCCCAGTTTATGTATGAACAAGAAAAAGTCTTGAATAAGCACTTTATTAGCATTGTCTGTCACTTGATATAAAAACAAATAATATAAAACTGTGAATGCTTCAGAGGAAAGGCTGCATTTGTAGTCTTCCCATTTCTTTTATCACTCAAGTTGAGAAAGCTCAAATTTATAAGACTCACTAATCTTTAAGCGATCAATGAGGCAGTACAATGCAGCGAGTGGAGCCAAACTTTTGAACACATCATACAACATAGCTGGTACTGCATATAAGAGGCCAAATAGCATTAGAGCCTTATTTGTGACTCATAGAAAATCATTAATGGCATGCAATCAAAATGCTAAACAAAGTGCCACACTTACTCTTAGCCACATCCTCATGCGCTGAAACATGTTATTATGGTGATTTAGAATACCTTGAAAGACGGAAAAAGATGAATTTCCTTTTTTTTTTGTGTGCAATTTGAAGCACACATGAAGTCTCTGTCTTAGCCACGACAGGGATAGCTTTACAATCTCTGCAGGGGGAGCATGCTCCAAATACAAATCTGCATGTTTACATTAAACTGCATGCACGCCACCCTGAAACCACTCGCAGAGCACTATAGGCACAACAAGATAAAACGATTACTTTAGATGTAAATGAGGAGTTCAGATGAGGACCAGCCTGTAATCTGACAGAGGCATACAGGGGTGCAGTGCTGAAGTGAGGGAGGGGGGGGGGGGGTTCTGTCATTGGGGTTTCTGAGTATCGAGGCGAGAATTAGCGGCCAAATTGACCATGTCGCTGCATCAGAATTTCCTTGCCAATCAGCCTTGAACATAAACGACAGTGCAAGAAAATGATGCGTTAGAGCGAGCTGCGTGAATGGACAGGATGGATGGAGTGGGAGGGTTAGAGTGGGGGGGGGGGGGGGATGTTTGGCCGGGTGATTGAGGCTGGCGCTAATTTGGATCCTGTCCTCGTAGCCCTGCTAACTAATCCTCCCCATCTCTATTTATCCTCTCAGAATCTCATCGGGGGAAGCAGGCGTATATTAACAGCTGGAGCCATCTGAAGGGCTCCCTTTTGAGACGTCGCTCGGCTCGTGTGCGGAGAGCTTAGCCACGGCTAAGACCGTCCGCTGACACTTCCAATTGAACGTATAGATTTGTGGCAGAGTTTGAGGGTCTAAGGATGGCATGATAGCCTAATCTGATTGCTTCTGGGCTGGAGGGGTTCAGGCCAAGTTATGGACTTATACCAGAGGAACATAGACAAACACTATGACCCTAAACTGTCATTGTTGGGCTGGATGTGCTGTCAGGAGACTCAGTGAGTAACATGATCCCAGCCTGAGCTGCAGTCACATCTCTGCTCTGAGCCTGATGAGAGGAAAAGTTTTGGGAGGACTTGACCCCGTAACTTTGCACTATTAAAATGTGTCACATCAGTGTTTGTCCTTATGGTGAATGTGATGCATTCTGATTGACTGCTAACTTAACTACTTACTTCTGTGGACAAATATTTCTAAATTTAGTCTTTACATTCTTTTTTTCCAAAACCTGGATGGTGAGAGGATGGGTTTGGTAACTTTCTTTTTAAGCACCTTACAAATCCCCTCCTCCTTCTTCACTTGGATTGGATGTTTTTAGTACTGATCATTTATATCAATATAAGGCTTGTAGGCCTGACAGAAAGCTTTGAGTTTAAAAACCTGACATGTAAGCCTGTACTCCTGATGTGTTACTCTAGACTGCAGATACACACCAACATATACTCTCTCAGGGTCTAAATCACTCCAAATAAGAAATAGGCATAGTGGAACACTTAAAACATAAAACAGGAGGTCATTTATTTAAACTGGGGTGCATGGGGTGCAGTCATTGAGATTACACAGTGAACAACATGGAAGTTACTCAGGACAGCCAAACATGTTGGGGTTCACTGCTGGTAAAATCACTACAAGTAGATTTCATCATGTTCATTTTTGTCCGGTGGACCATAAAGTGTAATTTTTCTATCTTTTAACTTACCAATGTTAATAAACCTATATGAAAATGTCCATCACTGCACCACAAACGAAGGCCCGACAGCGGTAAAGAGTAATTAGCGTCATTATTTTATCATTATTATCATTAGTATTATTATTTTATAACTGGATTCTTTTTCTGATGCATTAAGTTAACACCATTTTAATATGAAATCTGGTTGAGGAAGACCTGTTTTACTGAATATGTTCTGGGGAGTTTAACAAAAAGTTTGAATCCTATTTTATAAACTGATGATGATGAAAAACTGACAGCTGATCATCCCAACAAACTAAAAATTAGGAACTGGTGTATGTTGCACGGTTGTTTAGCTTTGAGCACCACTGAAGGGAGAAGAGAGAGTGAGAGAGAGAGAGAGAGAGAGAGAGAGAGAGAGAGAGAGAGAGACTGAAACAAGTCATGTAGGAGCCAGATTATGGGAGTTTGTACAGAAGTTCTGGGATTGGCTTATTACTGGCAAGGTTAGCCTGATTGGTTGATTCAGACCTGATGATTGTTTTTTTTTAACTAAATGCAAAGAGAAGTGAAATTTGAAATGATGTTGACAACTTTTTTCCTGTATGTTTGAATTGTTGTGTAAAAAAACGAGTGCATCCTGTAGACATGGTCTATATGTGAAGTGTTGTGAGATAACTTTCGTTGCAAATTTAGCACCTTTTAATTAAAGGTTTTAATTAAAATAATCTAGTAGACTAAAGTGCCTTGATGGCAATTCTAAAACTTTTTTTTCAATGTTAATTTTAAGTTTTGTTTGTGAAGTGTTGAATATTAAAAAAATAGAGATCTATAAAAATAATTTAAAAACGAAAAAGCTTGGTATTAAACCGATTACAGTATCAATAAAATGAAAATATGTAATGTGTCAAAGCTCATTGCTGAAAGTTAAAAAATGAGAGTAGTACTTTATCGGCACATCAATTTCATAATATTTAATATTTCACGTGTTGACCTTCAGACTCTCTCTAACTGCATGAATCAATAGCAAATAACAACAAGGTCATAAGGATCGTCTGTCTACCATTTCCAAGAACGTCCTAAAATGGCAAAACGTGCGCACACACATACACACACACACACACACCTACACACACACGCACACACACACACACACACACACACACACACACACACACACACACACACACACCAGAGCCCTATCTTCTTCTATTCCCACTCCTCTGATTAAAATAACCTCCTCTCCCGTCTGGGAGGAGTCAAGCTATTTTAGAAATAAATATTCCCTCAGCGGACGGACGGGACAGACTGAGATCTGTGTGTGTGTGTGTGTGTGTGTGTGTGTGTGTGTGTGTGTAGGTAAGCCAGTGTGTGGATGCTCAGCTGTGTCCCCCTGATGCCTTATCGCTCCACCCTCCCCCCATTTTTCCCCTTTTGCGATGTACATACACACGCACACACACACGCACGCACGCACACACACACACACACACACACACACACACACGCACACACACACACACACACACACACACACGCACGCACGCACGCACACACACACACACACACACACACACACACACGCACGCAAGTCTTTATCACGACCCGACACTTGGGCTCGGGCTGGTAATCAGAGCAGCGAGCACCCCCCCCCCCCCCCCCCCCTCCCTTGACTGAGGGAAGAGACGCATTCTAATCTCAACTGTTGCATATCTAATACTAATTGGAATCCTGCAACTGGGTCACTCTCATTGTTTTTCAAGTATTGTCAAGTCGGGAGGGGGGAGGGGGGGGACATATGAAACAGAAATCACACCCCTGACACCCCACAACACCCCCAACACACACCCACACCACCTCCATCCCCTCTTTAGATGGAGCGCCCTTGATTGGGTCCTCTCGCTCACTTGTGTGTGTGTGTGTGTGTGTGTGTGTGTATAAAATAGAGAGATCAAAGGAAACACACACACCTGCTCTGTCTGATGCGTGGGTTTGAGGTAGTCACTGTCATGCATGACACTGGGCTGACCGATCTCGGGAAGTTGAAGACGACTGGTGCTGCACAGACACCCATGGGTGCAGAGAAAGACGTGTGCGGGTGAACGGTGACATGACATCCCCTCCTCAGGCTATGGTGGGGTGAGAGTGAAGAGGAGCCGTGCATGCCTTTGTGAAAAGAAAGAAAATCAGTTAATTTTGTGCAGAAAGGGGACAAATGTGATTATTTAATCTAATGAGATATGAGACATTCAGTCCAGACTGTTCATGTACTGGAAATGAATAATCCCCCCTAATACATACTGTAGTAATCAATATTACTGCATCATGTTAAAAAGGGTTCTTATATAATTGGAGTTAAGAAAAACTACAGAAATTAAGTTGTATAACAAAGTAAAACTGTGTATCCTTTATACAAGTGATATATATTTGTCATATATTTAATATATTAAACAGTAAAGGAGTAATTTGGCTCAGGGGCACAGATCAGAAGTGTGGCCAGATGTTGTAAGGGCCACCCTTGAGATCTGATTGGCCCCCCTGGCCAACTCAACTTTTTTCTACATTATTAGGGCTTTAACACTTGAAGAAAACTCCTCCTCCTTCACTCTTCACTTTCACCAGAGTCTGTCCTGCTAAGCCCCTAGTATTTTTCCACAGAATACCGAAAGTGCTCATGTGAGAACGCAGCAGGATACAATCAGGAGAATTCACCTGGAGGGAGTGGGAGCTTGTGGTGACATTTATATCCTGTGACCGGTGCACAGTGTGCATGTGACCGCTACAATCTCCATGCACATAAATGAACTTCTGCAAACTTGTCTTTGTTGATATTGTTGTTCCGTCAATATACGCGTAGCATTGATTTACAGGCGGACTCTGTTGCTACGTTCAACACATCTTCATTGTTCTTTTTACATCACACCTAAGGAGACCGCCCCCGGAGTCCCCGCCCCTGCCCCCCCTCCCATCCGCAGGGATAGTCCCGCTGTGAGGTGCATGTGTGAACAGCCAGGTCAGGGGAATTTCAGGAGCAGACTTTTAGTTTGTGTAGATTTACAGCTCCTAAAAAACACCTGTTGTCGTAAGGATTTTCATCCATCCAGCACATTCAGTCGTTTTGCAAGCATGTAAAGAATGGAGTTTTGGATTATACTTTTATTTTATATGGATATTTTATTTAAGAATCAGGTTTAAAAAAGAGCCATAAATCCATCCATTTTAGTAAGTAAGCACTAAAACTGTACATGGTAAGTTACAAACCTTGTGTACGGTTTATCTGTGCCCATGGATTTGTAAACCGTGAACACTCTGTGGGCACCGAGTCAATGCTCACAATTTAGGAAACTGTGCCCACAATCTACAAAACTGTTCGCACAGTTTCCAAATTTGTGGGCAAAGATGGGCTTGTTAACTATGCGCACAGATCAGCAAACAGCTTTACTTTCTTACCTGAACCTTTGGCCGGTCAGTACTTTAGTAATCAGAACTGTCTTTTAGGCAAAATGCAGCTTTAAGGGCATCACATGGTACAAATGGCCCCACGGCTCAAACCGGTGTCTCAAAAAAAGGGGCCGAGCTGATCGGCATCTCCTTTGGGTTATACACTTATTGCCAAGTACCTCATTAAACCCTTTCTTTAAAAAAAAAAACAATCTAGTCCTTTAATCATGGCAAGTTTAAGATACCTGCACATGCAGTACATCCAGAGAAATATGAGGTAATGTGTTTTCATGGTTGAGCCTCGGTATCACTCTGTGCTCTTCTTAAACTTCTGAACTGTGTCCCCCTGGCCACCGGCCTCCACACACGCTGCGACTGAAAGCGAGTCAGGAGCTGCTCTCTTTGAATCCATTTACATGTTGCTTGTCAACTGAGGGGTCAGCACACCTGAGGGGAGCAAAAGCATTTAAGCAAAAGGAGAAAAATGCTGATTTCGAATATGCTAAGGTATTCTCATGCTCATAATCTTCACCGTAAAGCCCTTTCCTTTAAAATTATTGATGCTTGCAGCCTGCAGGCTCTCGCCGATGATTAATCGAGGGAAAAAGTCACAGTTGGCTGTTCTGTACCTGAGTCCCTGCATGCCGGAGAGCGGGGAGAGGGAAGCCCTTTTGTTTTAAGGGGACGTGGGACGAAACCCTGGCAGTAAAACAGATAATCCACATCCACTAGAAGTCTCCATTCTCCTTGACAGAGGGATAATGTTCTGTACCTGCTGTTATATCTACTGCCATCTCCTCTCCCAGATGTGATCGATGCTGCGGCTCACGCTTGCCATTTAACAGATATACACCATTAACTGTACCATGGCATCCAAATCTAACCGGAGGTGCTTTCCAAAGGCCAGTAAGTAAATTGAAATGTCTTTCTAAAGCTTGATCTTTAGTGGCCTTTAAATAGAAGAGAAATATCACGACACGAGAGAGCGAGGGAGAGATGAAGTGGAGGAAAGAGAGAAGTCAGGGGGAGATAGTGAGAGTGGAAAAGTGTGGGGTGGGGTGGGGGTTTACTGATGTCAGGAGTCAAAACATGAAGATTATTAGAGGAAGAGGCAGGGCAAGAGACAATGAGGTCTGCTTTTTAGTGTCTTCTTACAACAAATAATTCATTTATATTACAAAAATAAATCATTATCAACACTGAACATGCAATGCAAATCAGTAAAAAGAACATGGAATAATTTCCTTTTATGACCCCCGGGATTATTTTACAACACAGGTTTTAGATTAGAATCAGCGTAAAATATAAAGAAATAAATCATTTTCAAAGTCCAATTTGAAGTTTTGGGAAACATTTGTTTAATTAAAAAACACAGCAGAGATGGCTTTCTTATAAAGTAAAAATACACATATGTGACAGTTTGTTAGTTTATATAGAAACAAATACAAATACAGACAGGCGAGGGAGGTCAGATAGAAAGACAGGTTGGCTGTGGTTTATTTAATAATTTTTATTTTGGAGTTTTTGACACAGAAAAATTATAAATCACGGGAAAAACAAAACAGTTCACAGAAAACTTTAAATAAAAACTTGTCACTCAGAGGCAGTTTGATAAACGTATGATTTAAGAGATCATTGGTGTGGTTGACCTGATTTCCTACCAACTATTATTCATGAATTTTAAAAAAAGTTGATTATACTGGCTTGTAGCGTTCTTCCTTTAGCAGAACTTTGAGAACGGCAGCGATATTGTAAATGCAGGAAATATGATGCTACCTAGCGGTCCAATCGTAGGTCTTGTGGTTGGTTCATTACGCATAACTACAGTGTATGATTCGACAAAGATTCAAGGCAGCAGGCTTAAGTCAGGGTTCACTTCCTTATATCTGCATGTAGTTGAGTTCAAACAAAAAGATACACTTTGGAAAATGAGAGGAAAACATTTGATTCTAGCTCACCTTTAATGAACAAAACCTTGCAAATGATTAAACCTTTTAAATAGTTATGTTTCAGAATATTGTTAAAAGTGACAGAAACCGAGAAATTGAAACTGAGACGCAGAGACAAGCAGAGACAGGCTTGTTTTTAGGTTAAGTGATCTGTTTTAAAAGCTTTGTCTGCCAATATGCAATTTAACACTGGAAAAATCAATGAATATTTCTGTCTGTATATTTTTAACGCTTCATTTTAAATGAGTATGAAGCTTTAGTTATTCTCTCAAGGACCCTAAGAAAGTTTTGCAGTAAATCTGCAGCTCTGAGTTTTTACATAACTCAGTCGACCGATGAGAAACATCGGGCTCAGCTGATGGAGGAAAAATTTAAATCCACCACACAAGAATGCCTCTGTGTTGGACTTTCTTCTTTGAGCTTTGTTTTTTCCTTCCATTTCCTTTAATTCTTCCACACTTGTACTTCCTCCTTAGTTATGAGTAAACTGACTATTTGCTTGCTAAAAATATAATGATGTCATAAATGATACAGTTCTGCTTTGGCTCATGACTTGCTACCCCATCATGCAACTGAATCAGATTTAGATTCAAATTATTTTCCCTCTGTTTCTCTCTCTCTCTCGCTCTCTCTGCCTCTCGCTGTAACAGAGTAAAGAACCAATGGGCCCTATCGGCCCCTGAAGACCAGCGCCGGCCCCCCCATCGCTCACCCAACCTCATTAACTCGAGCCCCTACACACTCCCTGTTAGTCACAATTCAGAAAGCATACAGTTCAAAAAGCATGCAAGACACACATACACACAATACACACAGAGACAGAGCAATTAAAAATGCAGCCTTGCATATTTGCGTGGCATTTATGTTTTATAGCACAGAAATATTGACGCTCTTTAGTTTGACGATTAAACCGGCGGCTGCAGTAAAGTCATTTTAAACACTTGTAAACACGTGCAGGTGTGAAATCTGAGGACCGCCTGCAGACCTGCGTGGAGACAATTTCTGATTCTGCTCTGAATAACAAAATGTAGAATTGTTTCAAACAAAGCAATGAAAAAAAAATTGACTAAAAAAGGTTTTTTAACATGACCAAAATGAGCTAAATAATCGTGAAATTACCCGTTTTGTCATTTTCAAGGGGACCAAGCAGAACCCTCCCTGAGGTTCCCCCTTTAAGTCCCCAGACCACAATTTGAGAACCAATGCCCTAACATTAAAAGGCTGTATGGCTCCCAGGAACAAAATCTCCTGAAACAGATTGGTTGTATTGTCACCTGTATATATTTGTGTGTGTGTGTGTGTGTGTGTGTGTGAGAGGCCTTCCTTCATCTGTACAGTCTCACCACAGCAGGGACTCTAAGGCTCCACTAGATGGCAGTGTTGTGTGTTACAGCACAGAGCTTTGGATTAATGCTGAGTCCTGCAGGAGTTCATGAAGTGGAGTGAACAACTGAAGCTAAGTTTGCTTACAGTCCTTCATATAATGATTGATATGCTCCAATGTTAAGGGACACAAATAAAAAAAACATTAAATCCATCACAATAAATTCTGACTGACCATCTACCAATTCCACTGGTACTAGTGTCTGTGCAAACCACATTTAATTCTGATCTTATAACTTAACATCATTTTAACTTTTTCATGGATCAGATACAGATACAGATGTTTTTCCTCAGAAGTCATTTTGTAAAACATGTCAGGAATTTGGGATTATGTCCACTAAAATTTTACTTAAAAATATTACAAGACACTTGTTTTGTCAGTGCAGCAGCCCCAAAACCAAAGATATGTGATGTACAGACAAAACAATGAAAAAGATAATTCGATAATAATGTTTGGCTTTAAATTCTCAATAGATTCAGTCATTTGTCCTAACTGAATAAATTAAAGGGCGAGAAAAGAGCCTGACTTGAATGTCAAGGTTCAATCACACATTAACAACTCACTCATTTTTTTTTATCCCAAACGTGTAACCCCAACAGGCTGATGCTGCTATTGTGAGCATTCAGAAAGTCTGTCATCAACTGAAACTTGTTTGTAAGTGACAAGCTGTGCTGGTGCACCCATACAGGTATAGGCAAACTAGGCAATTTCTTAGAGTGGCCCTGTGGTAATGGGAGCAAAATGGATCAGCGAAGCTTAAGGAAAATTGAAAAGTAACAAATTTCAGTTCTGAATGAAATGCTGAAACTATGTTGATCAATCTGCAAAGGCTGCAAAATACATGCATGTTGACTACTGCATTCTTTAATAGTGCTCACTATTTAAGCCAGGGGTTCCCAAACTTTATCTGCCCAGCCCCTTCAAAATGTGTGATGTTTGGTGTAGATTCATTTTCAACCTTACATTAACCTTATTGTCCTCTCAAAAAAGTTTTCAATTTTCTTTGCTGGAAGAGATAAACAGAGTGCATTGTCCTTGCTAAGGTTTGCCGGCCCCGTCTCTGTCTTTACTCCTGGCCCCCCTTTGGGAATCAGTGATCTAAGCCCACTTGTATCGCAAAAACTTTTTGTATTTCGTGTTTGAATACATACAAATCATATCATAATGTCTTATTTTAAAGAAGTATCAAAAGTGAGCTCCAGCTGACACCTAAACGCGGTTTTAAGGTTTCAATCCGGCCAACATAGAGAAAGTCTGAAGCTTTCGAGGAAACTTTGTGTTCTTCTTGCACTTCAGACTTACTGTTAGAAATGAATACACTGGTTGGATGTTGGGATCAAACATGGCCCCCTTAATGTTAGAAAACAATGACGACAGTGGTGAGCTGGAGTTGAACTGACATCTAAATGGAGTTCACTTTATTAACACCTCTGATTGTGGGAAAGCGAGTGATGAGAGAGAGAGAGGGCGAGCAGCAAAGAGAAAAGAAGAGTTGCCTCCAGAGGATTCTGTTCTCATTAGGCTCTTACTCCATTTATTAATAGCCAGTCATTGGGGTTGCAGGGAAATTTCCGTTGCCTGCCACTGTGCATGTAGGAGTGATTTTTCTTTCACTCAATTGGCTTACCGTTGCACTATTCGCTCTGAATGTGTGTTTTTTTAGAGCGACTCCCGCTCTCTTTTGTTTCCCTGTCCTTCTCTCCGTCATGCACACTTCAATGGAAAGCTGTCAAAGTTATCGGGAAAGTAAGACTGGTGTACAAGCTGATAAAAATGTCCTGCTATTGGTTGTCAGACATGTCAATACCACCCGTGTGTGTATGTTAGTGTGTGTGTGTGTGTGGATGGGACTGGATTTCCTCCTTGTGAGCTCGTTTAGTTTGTTTTATGGCAGCCAAAGGAGTCAGACAGCAGGGATATATTCTCTCTTGTTTTACTTTTTCACCCTTAATTTGCACATGTTTCAGCGTTTAATCTTTTAAATTGAAGGTCAAGCTTATTGTTACTTTCTTTAAGCCTCCTACAGACTGTGCGACACGGATCTCGTAATCTCGGGTATACCGCATGCATGTACACTGTGCGATAAGGTAACTAGTGAATCATAGGCACCTGGTCAACACGCAGCGTCATTAGCATCATCTGTGTGCATCAACCTGGTCGAGCTGAGGTTGCACGGTTGCCATGGCAGTCAGCAGAAAGCGAGCTCTTGCCATAGTGGCGTTCATGTGCATAGAAAAAAAAAGAGAAAAATAGGAGGAATAGAAAAATGTGGACACAGTCGAGGCCAACTTGGGAAGCCAGGTTTGCAAAAAGATTTTGACACAAGTCATATAATTGTTAGCATACGCTTTCGACAGCTCTGGCATCTGTGCAGTCTCGCTGATTAGTTTGACGTTTCAATCTGCATGTCTATTGGTTGGTAGTTGACGTAGATCGTAGCCGCATTCACATTATGAGATGAAGGTCCTAAATATCCGACACTGTTTTTTTTTTGTATATACAGCATATGCAAATACCCGGCATTACTGTGAATAAGTCACAGAAAAAGACAAAAACAATAATGCATTTTGAGCCTGAAACACATAATGTCTCAATTGAGTGAATTCTTCTTCTTTGTGATCAGATTCAACTTCGGTGAACCCTAACAATCAAATTGGAGCTAATGTCTATGTTAGCATGTGAAGTGTCTTGCTAGAGATGATATTAGAGGATCAGTACATAATGCCATCACTGTAGTGACAAGTCTTTAAGTAGCGAGCTAGCTGGGAGAGTAATAGGTAATGACAATGTCAAGCATTTGCCCTGTCAGTCCCCGCCCCTTAACTCCTCAACTATTCAGACATCCCATTATTTGAATCACTGTTTCTGAAGGGTGGCTGCAAGTATACAAACATGTATACATATATAAAAATGATATTATAAAAAGTACAGAGCTGTTCAAAATGTATCAGGAGATAACTATTAAAGAAATCATTAAAAAAATGTATAATGTAATAATCAGAAGACAGCGTTCAGAATATTCACTATAAAATATCAAATTCAGACTATACAAAAAAATACACAACAGGAGGATACAATAGAAAGCAGTTTGACTAAGGTCTGATGTATTTTGTGTGTGTGTGTGTGTGTGTGTGTGTGTGTGTGTGTGTGTGTGTGTGTGTGTGTCTGTGTGTCAACCATTACTAGTAGAGTCCATCACCTTCATCAGCTGTAGGGTCAACCAGAGGACAGCCATCTTTTATTTACACACATATACAAACACTTGCACACACACTTTTCCTGCATGGTAAAAATTAGTGTGTGTTAGTGTGTGTGTGTGTGTGTGGTTGTGTGTGTGTTGCTCCTCTCACTCACTTAAGACAAGTTGTGTTCTATATATATCTAATATCACACACGCCTGAAACGGGACAAGGGTCCCGAGCCTCCATAATAATGTTGAGCTATTGTAGAGCATGACACTCACACCTACACACACACCTACACACACACATTCGCACACACACAAACATGCAGAGAGGCCATCTAAGCACCTTAATCCACAATCTGTGTTTGAAATGCAGGGCCAGGGTCAAGGATTACAATAAACTCTCATGATCAAATAATGCAGGAATTCTTATTCCAGTGGAGCGCCTGATCGTCTCTACTCCAGAATACTCAACGAGGAGGAGGAGGAGGAGGAGGAGGAGAGACAGGAGGGAGGGAAGGAAGGAGGGAGGTAGTGGATGGAGGAATATTAGTAAATACATGGAGGAGGATGAGCAGGAAAAACATAAGGAAAAAGAAGAGACATAGTGCTAGAGGATAAAGAAAAACAATCAAAATGAAAAAGAGGAGGAGGAGAAGAATGAGAGGAGAAAAAGACACGAGTTAACAGAGGGCAAAATTAAGAAAGAGATGGACGATTGGAAACAGGAGTCAATAAAACAAAAGACACACCAATATGGGGAAAAATCAAGCTGAAACCTTCATTGTTTTAAAGGGAATTCAATGCAGAAGAAGCAAAAACTGCAGTTCCTCAACTGTCCACTAGAGGCTGGCTGCAAAAGCCCCTAAAGTCACATACACACTCATTCAAAAAAGCAAGTTTTTACAGCAGAAATAAACATGTTTACAGCCTGGTTCAAAATTGAATTTACTTTGACTAGCCTGTTTCTTGATTGGCACACTGTACAGGTGGTGAGTATTTTCTCATACATTTTTATATTGTGAAGGATAAGAGTTATTCATAATAAGGGGCGTGGCTGAATTGATTGATGGACAGGCACATTGTAGTGGTTTGTCATTAGGCCTATGGTTCACCTCAGCTCCAGCTCTTTTCCTGCTCCTAGGTTTTGCAAAAGTAAGTTTGAGACAGCATTTCCATCATGGCAACCACCACTGATGGGCTTCAAAAGTCCACCTCAGAAACCAATTGGTTATGTTACTGAGACTACGTCCATGTTTATATACAGTCTATGAAAAAACAAATAAGTTCATACCAAGAAAATGTGTTCCAGTAAAACAGATCATCAGGAAATGCTTACAAAATGATGAATTGATCTCAACAGTGATGTATTGACACATGCTGATATGAGGCTTAATGATGCTTTTTTAAATGACAGCAGTTCTTTTCAACACAACATGAATTCAGTATGGCTCTATGGATGTTTTCACTTCTTGTCGAGAACGAGAAAAACATCTTTTGTAAACGCTTTTGTAACATTTCCATCACAGCATGGTGGCTGTAATACACAATACACACTTACCTAATAACATTGACATTTCACTGCACAAACATTTCTTAGACAATCTACTGTTAAGAAGTCTGTCCTGCATGATATACATGTTCTATAATAACCAAATGCTGCTTTATGTGTATCCTGCACGGCTAATGTATTTTCACCTGTGGCTACTTACCTGTCTGCTCCATTACAGATATTTCTATTTGTAGCTTTTAGCAATGTTTGAATTGTTTTTTTTAGGGAGCCTTTTATAAAATCTGGCGGGGGACAATGGATGAAAACGAGCCTTTTGGCTAACTCTGGCATACTTACAGAAATGTTTATTAATATGTAATGTCCCTGTAAAATAAAAAATAAAAAATAAATACTCTTGTTTATTTTGTTAAGTTTAGTTAAAGATAAACATCTTGGTTTGACACCGCAAAAAGATCTAAAAAGTTCAGTTCAGATTAAATAAATCCAAAATTTTAAGTCTTCGCTGACATCAACAGTAAGATGTTTCTACATGTTGACAATCATTTTAGAATACACTAAGGAAAGAGAGGAAAAAGAAGGACAGATTGGAAGGTCAATGTGGAGGATGAAAGTGAGAGTACAGAGCTGGAAATGGAGGAAGAAGGAGCAGAGGACAGTGAGGAGTGGATGAAGGATGAAGGAGGGATGGAGTGTGCCGAGGAGGATAGACTATAGGATAGAGGGAGGGAGGTGTCAGGATCCATCCTCTCTCCCTCCATCCATCTCTCCATCTCTCCGCTCATGTGGATTTTTGCTGAGCCTGAGGCTGCCTGCATGACACGGACCGGCTATCTACCATCTGTGTGATCTCTGATCAGATAAAAAACGTGTGTGTGTTTGTGTGTGTGTGCGGTGGCCCTCTGGAGCTGTGTATGTTTATATTTGTGTGCGTCATTTGCTCTACTTGTGAACGTATTCCATAAAAACACAGAAGCGTGTGTATGTAATTACATGAGTGTGTGTGTACGTGTGTGTGTGTGTGTGTGTTTGAACCCCTCGCTCCCTCCACTGGGCATTAGCATTCATGGAGCCAGCGGGGCATGTCAGAGCCCATAATGACCCCAGAGAGAGCCCCTGAGCTGGGGGAGGGCTGAGGAGGTGCCTGGGGGTTTGGGTGTTGATGGAGGCCTGCTGGCGAGAGGAGAAGAACTACTGTACCGAGCTGTGTGACAAGGTGTGTGTGTGTGTGTGTGTGTGTGAGCGTGCGCTAAAAAATAAAGGATGTTGCCAAAAGATTTTTGTTAACTAATTAATCCACTTAATAAACAAACTAAGACGCCTTTACATATTTCTTGTCCTGGAAGTGAATTCATCCATGCAAATGACTTTTTTTTCTGTAGAGCTTTAATCAAGCATTAAAAAAAAAATATATATATCTATTTTAGTGTTTCAAATAAAGCAGCGTTTAATGAGAGTAAGAAACGAGGTACACCTGTAGCATTATTTCAGCACATTCTCATTTTTTGACATGCAACAATAAGAATGTGGTTAATGCTGTGAAACATTTGCAGTTTGGTAAATTTGGTAAATCACCAATACTATGCACTTGTTGGCTTAGAATTGAATAGGTTACATTCAAATAAGCTTGTCTTAATAGAAGCTAACGTTGGTTATTGGTTCCACATTTTGCAAAACACTTTTTTTTTTTGCAAACAGCATTGTGATTTCTGGTCGGAGTAAACCCTAACCTTCTTAAATCTTTAGCTTTCAAATGCAACTTCCGATGGTAATACAAACATGACAGAGTCTTTTCCAACTATTACAAATATCAACTCTTCTAAATGTTGTAATGTTGTTGTAATTAGATTATCCCATTCACCTTTGAATGAAGGACTGTACACAAATATGGACACTACTCCCTAACCTCCTCCCATTGGACAAAGATGAAGCCAAAATATCCCTGTGACTGCTGCTGACATACTGTGCATTTGCATCAAATGTCTGAGATGTAGGGATCAGCTGAAAGAGCCACTCCGCAGTATTGATATCATGCAGCTTCTGAAAACAAAACACACATTTAGCTTTTTTTTAATTGAACCTTTATTTAACCAGGTAATTAACCCATTGAGATCAAGATCTCTGTCACAATAGTGACCTGGCCTGAAGCTCAGTTATGGAAGCTTAATGACTCTTGTGTTAGTGTCAATTATGTTTCGTCTCACAAAACCATGCAGGAGCCTCATTTGTCAACAGAGCTGTCAATCATGGCATTTTATACTTTTTTTTAAGTGAGTCATTATAAGTAGTAGTTTTAAAGAAAACTCTCAGAATTTTGTTGACTTGAACACAAATCAGCGTATCATGAAAGAGTCTGGGATTCAGAAAAAAATATTGGACATGTATTTGGATTTTTTTTACGTACTTCGTACTTCGGCTTGGTCTATGACATATACTGCAGCACGCCAGTAGAAAGAGCTCCAAATGATTTGGATTCACTTCCGGCTAGGTGTTGTCCATTCTTCATACAGTTTATGCTTAAACCAACAAGTACCTGTATTCCTCATACATACATCTTGATGTCTAGAGATGGTTGTAGAATAACATTTACATTTGAAGTATAAAGACTAAGAAAGCATGATATTTTTCTGTGTGATCTACTGATAATTCTATTTTTCTCCACAGGATCATCAGGAGCACTAATTTTATAATGATAATTACATGATATTTTCTATGATTTCCATCATAAGGAGCGAAAGCTGAGGCACTATCAGCCTGTATTTGTTGTATTTGAGATATTGCCTTTGGAAAAAGAAAGCAGACAGATTTAAAAAACAACAATAACATAACTTTAAATAAAATATCAAACAAACTCACCTTCTTAACAAACATTAGGGGCAGTCATGAATTGGGGTACAGGCCCACATTTCCTTTTTGAAGTGCAAACGTAAGCCGGCATATGTCGGCTTTATATTCATACAGGCCACTGACCGTGTGTACATACATGTGTGTATCTTGCACATCTATGCACCTTGTTCCCTGACAAAACATTTATTCTGTGCACACACGGCAGCTCGTGGAGCCTGGTGGTCATCCCCCAACCCCCCACCCAGGAAAGGTCAGAGCCTTCTTTGATGTTGGCCCCATAGATCACCATTATTACTGTAGTCTATTGATTCCTATGGAGATGAGGCCTGCAGCCGCGGTTCTGGGTGACTGAGGCTGAGGTCAGGGTCTGCCTCCCCTGGCTTCACTTTGGAATATAAAATCCAGCTAACTGCTACCTATTGCTCAGCATGCTGAGTCTGGTCTGAAGGACACACAGAAATGTATACAAGAGGCACGAATGCACATACACATCAAACAGATGACACATGTACTGCACCTACAAGGGCTCTCATAATGTGAGGTTTTCCAACCTAAGCATTTTCTTGACCGAACCATTATGACATTGAGCTTGAAAATGGTTAAAATGCATATATGATATCAAACATTTCAGTCTCATTGGGACTCCACACAAAGGAGTGAAAATAAGAATGCATAACTTCAAAAGATATATCGGCCCATTTTGATGTTTGGATCATTTTCAAGAGGGTCACAATTTCATTGACATCCTTCTGACGCTATACAAAAAGAGGCGTGAGACATTAGCATTATGTGTGCGTTGTCAAAGTTAATTTTTTTTAAATTGCGGCTTAATGGAGATTCCTTGGATTTTGAAATGTGCCTCCAGTGGACACTCGAGTAACTACATTTTTTATTGCACTTCTGCTTTGGCTGCAATTTGCAACACTGGAGGTTGCCACTTGATAACTACCAAATTAAACTAGCTCTGAAACACCTGCCATCGAAAACAGATCATGGCCCACAGTATGCTCCTGCAGCCAAAAAAACCCACGGTTAAACTTAACAGCTACTGCTGTTAGTTAGTAATCACCTGCAGACATAGCTAACAAGGATAAGCACAGGCAGGCAAATAGCTAACGTTTGACTTTCAATGACGGTACTACACATTTAATATATATTAATTATCCAAGGTTCACCACCAATTTAAATTCAATATAAGGACATTTAATAGAATTATATTTATATTTTGTTTCGTACAATAGTTTACATGCAACGTTTTTTATTTTATTTTTTAAAGAAGGCTGTAGTGGATTGAGAAAGCAAGAGATCTACAGTATGCCACTTTTGGGATAAGGTCAATCTAAATCTCAGATAAAGTTCACACAATGACGCACTGAATTTTCCTCTTACAACAAAAATCAATAACAATCCTTTCAGGCACACAATTTCAAAAATGCACACTTTTAGACTCTGCAGAGCTTCTCAGAGTCATGGCCGACTTGCTAAAGCGGAATCAATGAGGTAACTTTCATACATTCAGTTCCTGAATCCAAATCATACACGGCAGCAGCAAGCCTCTGCTATGTTCACGCATACGACCCTGACCCATACCCAGAGTGATTTGCTACTGTTGTTAAGCATTTTGTCATGATGACCCCCAGGTCAACTCACTTCCTCTTCATGCCTGTCGCTGTGGCGACAGTCGGCGAGGGCTCGGCGTGAGCGCTGCAGCACACTGCTGTGCCCACATCAATCATGCTCACTGTAAGATGGCAACCTTTCACACCTTTACTAATGCTCCTTCCTCATTTGTAGCCAGAACCAAGCTGCTCTGAATAACCCCCAACCTCCCCCCAGCAACATAACCTTGTACAGGTGAGCGTGGCAGACATATTCAGGTGGTCACTACTTTTCTTCAAAGTGTCTTCTTTGTCCTTTTATAGCAGAATGAAAAAGGAAAAACATGCAGAATGAGACCTACCAAGGGTTCAAGTGGTTAAGTATTATTAAGTGAAGGGTATGCTTCACGTTGAGTGTCCTGGTTCGCTTAGATATTTTGAATAAAACATTTGATACCAAATTGATATTTGTAACACATTCTAGTGACATAAAGTAAACTGGGATAGTTGGTCAGTTTACTTGTTCAGATTCAAAATCTCAAATTCAATGACAGTTTGCCATTATATGTGGTTGATACATAAATGCCTTTAATAGTGATGGACTTTTAATCTTCTGCCACTCTCCCTATCGCCATCAAGGTCTAAAGCAAAGTCTGAGCATGAATGAAGGGCATGAACAGGAATTGCTGTGTGTTTTAACTTGTGCCTTGTTTCTGTGTAAATGCTCAAACTCTTTTGGAATTGCTCCACTGGATTGCTTCAGTCAGAAGCTGCACATTGTTGCAATGGCTGCAACATAATCCTTTGTCTGCTAATGCGCCTGGACAGTATCACAAATCCTTGTTTTTGTCACTTACAGACTCACACTACAAAAACTAATGTCCAACCAAGAGTAGAAGACATTACATCTCATTTGAAGAAACGTAAGTACATATGCTTGCTCACTTTTACTCATTAAGAAATCCAGGCCTTATATATTGCTTGTAGTATAAATAAAACAACAATATTTGTATTTTTGGGCTTTATGCCTTATTCAGACAAGACAGTGGATAGAATAGGAAATCGGGGAGAGAGAGTGGGGAATGACATGTGGGATAGGAACTGCAGGTCAGACGTGAACCCTGTCCACCCTCTTGGAGGACTACAGCGCCTGTAGATGGAGGGAAATCGAACCACTAGGCCATCGGCATCCCTGTTGCTTGCAATATCTTGAAATAACACGTTTATGATTGGTAACATTTGTGTTTTTGCAGTGTAGGGCGAGCTGAGTACAACAGCGGTTAATTTCCCGGTGTGCTATTTAAGAAGATCCAAAATGGCCGAGTGTCCTTCACTACATCTCTCCAATACTTCACTACACTACACTTTTATTCCTATGTTCAAATAAATGTTCCCAACAATGTTAACTAAAGGTCTACAAAGCCAGGCATGGAAACAGATGAATCCAAGCTCTCTAAAGTTATTCAAATTGATTCATTGAGTCTAAGGCCAATCAACAGATGCACTTAAATGGTTATAAAAAAGCTGCACTATGCAGGTTTAATTTATGACATGGAAATACATACTATACAGGAGGAGTAGGTGACACTGTCATTTTAGCTGCTGTCTTAATGTTCTCCTATTAAACCTAATGAGAATCCTTAGGAGGTAGTAAAACCTGGCAGTGAGCCTATAATATTGTTTTTAAGTAATATGAATGCATAAAATTTGACTACCCTGTCTGCTCAACGTGTACTTTTGTTACACAGAAAGCGGATCTATTTAACAAAGAAAAAGAAAGACAAAGTAAATACATCTTTACAACACATTTCATTATTGTTTTGAAGTCTTTTGGATGCACCAGGAAATATACCCTGTCAGTGTTTGGACAGAAGCTGCTTCCAGGACGACATTCCCATTGACAATCAACATGGCAAACACTCGATCGATATGTCATATTGTATCTGTCTACTCATTTTCAGCACACTTGTTAATTGGCTCTGATGTGACTGAGCCACAACGACAATGTATACTGCATGTTGTAAAGAAGATGGGACTTCAGGGACAGAGGTGTACTTGAGAACACAAATGGAGATATGTGCATCAGCTTGTTTTGCACGAGTGTAGTGTGCTGGAGATGAGGTTTGATTTTTCTCTGCTGTTCATAAGTGGCTGTGAAGGTTGTTTTGAATACATGAAAGTGTGCTTTAATAGGTGCTCATCTGGTGTCATATGTTTCTGGATGTTTACATTTCAGTTGAACCAAGGTGAGGGGTGATGACCTTCTGCTCCATGATCTGTAAGCCCGACTATAGACTGAGAGGCAGGAATGTTGACAGCGACGTGCTTCATATTGACGCTTGAGTCTGTTGCCTTCAGAGATCTAATCAGTGAAATACCTACAATTTGAAAACGACTACTGTGCTATTTGAAATGTGCGAGTTGTCACAGCTCAATTCTGCACCAGCGACACTAAATAATGTGAACAATAATATGAGGATTAAAGCAAATAAAGTAATTCTCAAATTAACCCCGTTAGTAACTTGGCTACTTTTTTATAGTAGTAACAAGTAACTGTAACTTTCAATCAATCAATCATTATTTGTATAGCGCCAATTCATAACAAGTGTTATCGGGAGAGGGATTACAAAAGAGCATATGGAATAATATGCTGGAAGGATTTCTCTTTCGTATCCCTTGCGTTCCTGTTGTCCACAGGGGTGGAGGTGGAAGCAGGTCGTGCATGAATGAGGACGGTGGTGTTTGTGGGGAAGACACAGTCCTAAGGGGGAGGCTGGGCTAGTTATTTATTTTCAGTAACGTGCCCAACACTGCTGACAATATATGTGTCAATTTATGTCAAATATAAAGCTTATACGCATCATATTTTACTTAAAGTTAAGAAAACAGCAATGACTACTGCTGTCCTGACTGAAAACCCCAAATGGTCTAGAAAACTGTTAGAGTTTAAACTTTAAACTTGAAAAATGTTACCTCAAATCTGGTCAAATGAAAGAGGCTGATGAAAGTGATCATCTAAACCTTTGCTGAAGCTTTTAATGGTTACTGACTCAGCACCTATTTCATGATTGGCTCTTTTAGAAAAAATCTTTGAATAGAAGACTGAGGGAGTTGAAGATGTAACCCTACCTCTCCTTTGAACGGGGAAAATCAAGGCTCATGGTACATTTTTGTGATGTTTTCTTAACCTTGTCTTAGGATCTCCTCAGAGAGGGACAACACTGTATAGGTAATATCTGATGTCTTAACACCTGCATACACATGTGCACATGTGCTACATGCACTGTATGCATGTATGCATGTATGCTTTAGCCTACATCTGCACTCCTCTGCTGTGTTCATACATGCAAATGAACAGGTTTTGTGTGCTTGTCTATCAAACATATGCATGTTTCTATAGACTGTGCATGCTCTCACATTGAAGGGTGCCAAATGAGCATGTGCATTATGAGTCAATGGAGACACACACACACACACACACACACACACACACACACACACACACACACACACACACACACACACACACACAAACACACACACACACACACACACACACACACACACACACACACACACCAGTGTTTCGATACCAAGCTGAGCCCCTGATTTCCTTCCACTCTGACACATGATTTCCCTGGAAAGCCTGCGATACCACCCGAGAACAAAAGGGGACCTGAACGCAGCCGAGCGGCTATCTCCAGCACACGCCACTGTTAATCAAAGACAATTAAAAAGGGCCCTGCCAGCAAAGGCAGCCATGATGATTTATGAATAAATTACAGGGCTCATTTGTATGCCATAGATCATATTTGTTGGAAATGCTCCCCCATTGGAGTCAGATCAGGGTTTTTTTTTTTCAAAATTATTGCAAGGAGATAACAGCTACAGTATTTCGACTGGTTGCTGGGGTGATGTGCAGGATTAAAGAGTTCAACCTGTCTGTCCAAGAGAAAAAGGCAGCTCACAGAATCTTACCGTCTGTTTTTAACACCCATCATTTATCAAACATATCAATTTTATTTGCATTTCTGCATCACAAGAACTTGAAGCATCCTTAAACATTCTGAAAGTCTTGGTAAAAAAAAAGGAAATCAAGCTGATCATTCACACAGAAATTGTATATTTATCATTACAATTCTAACGTCCAGTACACAAGCATCAGGGGAGTATTGATTTATTGATGGCAGTATATCCAATAGCATTTTAATAGGCAGCGATATGCCCCTTTCAGCTAGTTACTATTGGACTTTTTCCAGTTGACCCATCACGTCACATACAAAACAATCAACAGTCTCCATTCCATGTTTTCTTTCCATCCATGTACTTCAATATGTTTAACACCTTCAGCTGACACAATATAAACTGTGTGTCTCATCCGTCATCAGAATTAATGATGTACGACTTCCGTGTCAAAGTCCAGGGTAGGAACTGTGGAGCATGCTCAGAAGGCCTAGACCAGTTTGGGTCGAATGGAGGTGTGTTCATGCAAGAGTAAATATGCCTCCAATCGCATTATGTAGTTGTGTCAGTCGGACTTCAAGAAATTCAACGAAGAATCCAAATTTGAAGTTTAAGAGTACTTCCCACGCTTGAATATTTTCAAGACATTTAAAGGAAAACCACATCTTTTCTGACCAGTGTACTGGCTCACAGTTTAGAGAGACCCCTGCAGTGTTAGAAGAGCAGTAATTACAGTCAGAGTGTGTGAGTGTGTTAGTGCCTGGGATAAAAGTTGACCGTGGGGCTGCTGCTGCTGCTGCTGGAGGGGACTACAGCAGTTTGAACAACACTATTACAAATGTTGATCTGATAAGCAGAGATGGAGCATGTGGCAGAGGAAAGGTTTGCAGAGCTGCCGTGTGGAGAGGAGCTGATGAACATCATTAATCTGCAGGTCGGCACCAATCATCACTCATAGACCCACATGGTCAATAGGTGCCTCACTCACCGAGCGTCTGCTGGAACCCAAAGAGCAGACAATGAATGAAGAAACCCAAAGGCTACAGACCGATATCTCAACACCCATGCTGACTCTTTAGGTTTCAGGAATACAGCGGGACAGACTCTGACCGTAAGCAGTTTCTAATAGTGGAGGTGTTTTTCAGTTTTCAGTAAATCAATGTTACTTCAAACTTAAAGCCACACGAATCATCGTACAATACCTAGGGTCAGTCAAAGTTTAAATCCAGAAGTTTGGTCTAATACAGTAGATGTCAACAAGAGTTGTTACAACCCTTTGTTTATTAACCAGTTGTTATTGATCAAGTTACGCATTCTTAAGGTGTGATCTAACCAAAAGCATAGTTTTAACCTCAAAGTCAGGTTTATTTGGTGCAGAGGGACATGTGTCGAGCAGATTTGCATCCTTAGCAAGATTTAAACATTCAAGCTGTTAGAGTTTGTCAATAGAAGCAAGAGAAAATGGGCCATGCTGTGCTCAGAAAGAAAATCAGCCTCAAAAATATGAGGTTCTGGAGTCCATTGAAACAGATGTACTTTTTTTTATATATTTGAAATTCTGAACAACTCATGACCTTACTTGAGATAGGGTTTGATGTACTCAAAACTGTCTAGTTTAAAGCCCATTCATTTATTGCAATATTCATTCATTTCCAAGAAAAAAAAAACCGTTGCATCAAATAGAAGAGCACAGCTGCTAATCTGTTAGCCTTTGAGATACTTCAGTCATGTCCATTGGGCAGAGTGGGTCTTCCTCTAATTTTAAGGTTGGTTGTCCAATCCCTGGCTCTACAAGTGTAAATGTGTAAGTGTTCTTGAAAAATGAATGTATTCCAAAATGCTCCCCAAGCATTACCCTGTCGTTTTAAAAACTGAGGTATAAACATGAATATTTTCTGCTCTTTATTGATACTGTACAATGGAGATGAGAATATTGCGAAGCTCTACCTCATAGATCTTTATTTTTAGCAGCAGGCCGTCCTCACCAACAATCCCGATGATTTTGTATATTTTATATTTTTTTATAATCAGATATTAAAATAGTATCAATATCAAATAGTTGCAAATCGTGCAAGAAAAAAAATTGCAGCTTTAGGTGCAAAAGCTCCAGAAAAGCTTTCATGACCTTTTTATCAAGACCAAAATATCCGTCTGTTTAGTCTGTGTGTGCAGCTGCACTGGATGGCCGATCAAGCTTAAGAAGATGAAACTTTATGGTCAAATCTGAACGCCTCATTGTCCACACTTTACTTTTATTGGTGGGACTAAATGCTCCAGATGCTCCTCTCACAGACAATGATGCAGTAAAAACAAAATTAATCGCCACTATCCTTCACAAACATTTTGGGGGCCCAGAAACAGGTGGAGGAGGTTCCTGATGAATGTTTGAAGACAAAACTCTCTTGACTAACTCAATTTGTAACAGATCAGTGATGGACAAGAACATTTATTTGTTATGAGTACACAATAACCTCAGGATAAACCCCTTAACACAGAGTGGGTATTATTGTGCCCTCAACCAGACATTAATTGATTAAAAAATGCTTTAGCTTGATAAAATGCAAACACTGGACAACATAATTGCAGGTTTGTAGAGGTAGACGGCTGTCTTAAGTTAGTTATAAAAATACATCTTATTGTTTGGTAACACCACAAGTTCTGTTGGCACTTTAGCCTCTATGCCTGAAAACAAATCTGCCTAAATCAGCAGATATATCTGAATAACTGTTCAGCAGAAACACTGATTAATAAAGCTCCTGTTTGAAAAGGTTTATTCACTCAAACCAAAACCTCCAGGTGCAGCCATTGTATTTGCCTGCACAACTAGAATATTACAGTTATTAAATAAATTACAATAACTCCAAATGGGAAATACCAGGGACTTATTCTAATAAGTGTTGACATTTAGAACAACCAAGGCCCAGCACACTCTCAGTGTATTTATCAGAAAACAAGCTCACTTGGCCCATTTCAGCAAAAAGGCAATTTTCTTTCCATTTGTGTATTGTTCTGTCCAGGTTTTATATGCCAGAGGAGAACATATCCAGGCTTCAAGCTCCGGGAACATACATTCAGACACGGCCAATACAATTAGAGAAAAAGATTGGTAACCATTTTAAGGCCTTTAACCGTGACTAAAGGTAGGCAAACACTCTCATAGTTTCCCTCCTAGACTCCCCCTGCGCAAGACGAGCTGCATTTAAAGAATCAATTAAGGTGGAGATGGAGAACATTGCGACTGACCTTTCGGAGAGGGAAATTAAAAGAGCACCTCTAGCTCGTGGGAAAAAATGAGCGCTGGATAAGAGGGTTCTTTCTGGTTGCTTTTGCCTTTTAAATACACTTACAGTCAGTCTTTTGTGGGAATTTGTTTTGTGGGAAATGAATGAGGGGGCCATATGGATGACATTTACAGAGCTGGTCGTGCGAAGGCGGGTCACGGTTCAGTCGCTCTACTGTACTGGATGGAAAATTAACTGAAGCCTGCAGTATTAATATGGGTCACTCCTGAAGTGAACACGGCTAGACTAATGTCTTTAGGGCAAGCCATCAATATTAAGTACAGTTTGGTTGACACTATCTAAGAGAGGTAAAGGGACGGGCATTGCCACTGAGAGGAGAAGCATGCAGGAAAAAAACTTTCAGGCCACATAAAAGGATTTGGATGAATATTATCCCTCTCCATGAGCCTCCCTTTTTAACCCATTTACATATGCATTATTTTTCTTTTTTTGTCTCATTAGAACAAGATGAACAGCCTTCAGAATGATTATCTGCCTCTGGGTCCAACCATCTTTAGGGTAAGATTCAAAAAGTACTTCATGCATTGGGGTCCCAAAAATACATTAAATGACTCTAGCTGTTTTCACATTTACACAAAAAGCCAATTTTTTTCTCTCTGACTTTATCCGGTGTTCGACTGCCAGCCCCAGAAATGAGCTGATGTGAGAACACAGCGGGATATCATCAGGAGAATTCACTGCAAGGGAGTGAGGCGGGGTTGTGACGTTTATTCCCTGCGATTGGTGTACGATCATTGACTGTATGCCCACAACTGTTGCGATCTCCATGTACATAATTAAACTGCTGCATTGTATATTACAGCATATAACCAAATGATTAAGATGTTTTTTAAATTTGTGTTTTAATCAAAACAAAATAAGTAGATGTTTGAAATAACGTGATTTAAAGTAGGATCATGTCTGCAATGCACACTTAAATATGTTAAAATTAGCTCAGAATGAATATCTGCCAAATATTTCCTGAATACTTGTGATTCATAAAGATAAGTTACTTTTGAACACACCACGACAGCATCGTCCTCATTGGTGGGCTGTAAGCTGTCCGGCCCCGCTGTTCTCCACCTACCATCCCTCCACCAGCAGTCTGCAGGGGCCCTGACGCCCAACCTGCTGCCCTCCTGCCTGGGGGCCCGCAGTGGCAGATGGCCAGGACAGGCTGCACTGAGCAAAGCACTGTGGGTATGGAGAGAAGCCACATGACGCTGAGCTGCACACACACACACGCACACACACACACCTGTGCTCATACAAGGGCTTAGCTGGTAAAAGTGATACTGTGAGGTTTAAGTTGTAAAATATCCGACATTACTTACATTTGAATTTGATTTATTTGTATTCAGAGTCAGTCATGCTTAAAAGAAAAGTGATACATTATGCTCATATTTTGCACCAAAAAGTCAACTTATTTTACATCATAAATCAAATTAATTCATTATTTCTTTTACTTAATATTTATGTATCATGCAGTAGGATTTATTGTAATTTTATCAGAACAACTTAAAGTTAATAAAACTGACAGGTTTCTGCATCATGGCACGGAAAAAATGTCCATATATATACCTGCAGCAGAAACACACTAACTAGGATGATAAAAAAAATGAGTCTGTACTTTGATGAACGTTAACTATAGCTTCATGTGAGAATGATGTGGATTAAAAGATTTATGATTCGAAAATATCCGAAGTTTAAAGCCGCTCAAACTGGTTGCCTTGGCCACTAAAGGTCATATCAAATCCAGCAGGGCTACTATGATTCTCCTGTTTTATTGAAAATTAGCAACAACTTTCCCATTACACTTATTTGAGGAACTGTTACTATGAAAATATTGATCATTAAATAGCCTTGAAATCTGCCTGAATTATTATCTAAATAGAACATCGGTCAAAGCCCAGCACACAAACAAACCACCTGCAGGGTCGGATGGGAGATTATCCTCCCTGTCACCAAGTTGAGCCTAACACACACGCTCAGTCGCACATAGCCACACAGTGTCTGAGCTCCGACAAACACGAGAGGCTGGGGTGTGGACACACACTGAGCGCCACCTGTGCCCGGGCGCAGAGAGATCGAAGGGCAAAGCAGCGCGTCTCGGCGGGGAGGACACGCTGGTGAGCAGGTAGGCATGAAGGGAGCCAAGCCCACCCTGTCCTACTGTATCAGCTGGCATCTCACAGATTAACACTTGGATGGGCAGATAGGCTTGTTAACACATGCTCCCATCCACCCCCACCTACCACACACACACACACACACACACACACACACACACACACACACACACACACACACACACACACACACACACACACACACACACACACACACACACACACACACACACACACACACACACACACACCTAAATCCTCCACCACTGAGAGCAGATTTCAGGCTCATCGTCTCCATTCTGTCAGGGTGGAGATGTGAAGCGATGGCGGGTGTACCGGAGCGATCCCAGTCAGGATTAGCAACACTATCATGGGTGGGAATCGGTGGAGAATGGGAGTCTGAGCTGTGCTGGGGCGTGGAGGGGGGAGCGGTGAAAGAGGGGAGAGTAGGGTGGGAGAGCAGATTGTGGACCAGAGAGTCAGGTGAAGATTAAAACGTTGAGATGACATATTGGTAAAGAGGATGAGTGACATCAAACGATCATAACAAGGGGTGTTCCAGCAGTTATAGAGTCCACCTCCTTTAAAGTACCATTTGCATAGAGTCACTTTATCTTAGGTGGCAAACATATTCATGGCATAACGTTTGTGAAGCAATGATTTGTGTGATATATAATTTCAGTGTAACTTTTCTTTAACTCTTTTAACAGTCCAACAAAAAGTATACAGCAGTGAGTAAAACCATCACCAAATAAGCAGTGTCAGTGTGTTCACTCTGGGCTTCAGCATGGATATATATATATATGTATATATATATATATATATGTATATATATATATATATATATATATATATATATATATATATATGTTCACATACTTTACTTTCATTAAATAATACATTTCAGAGCAACCCCTCTCAGACAACTGGATTCACGCTGCTTTCAGACGCAGAAGCAAACTCTTACAATGCGATACTTACATGAGTTTGAAGTAAGATATCCATACATGGTATAAGAATACAAGCAGCACAACTACTGTATGTCTGCAGTCTGCGTAACTCACCATCAAGAACATTTGTCTAAATATAGCGTTCACTTACTCGTATACAGTGTTACAATGCTGGATGCCCACATTTGATTTTTAATCTACAAGTTGGCACTAAAAAACAATACATTTATGAAGTCATGGTCATTTCACATTTTGATTTGGAAGGAACTACCTGGAGGAAACGTGTGTTTGGTTTAACAGAAGGGATGGGACATCAATACCCCTGCTCCACCAGCTGATCCCTATACCCTGGCTCCAAAATTATGTCTCCAGCACACGATGTCAGCCATGTTGGCAAAAACCAACATACAGTATGCCAATGGTACAAATAATATAAATATACTGTATATCTGTTCAGATCTGCTAAGACACTGACTGCAGGGAAACACATTCATGTAAAAACACAAGGTGTTTCTTTCTCGTCCCAAAGCATCTGAGGAGTAAACAATAATAAGTAGCTCCTGAAATGTACCTGCAGGGTCACAGTTTTACCACTGACCTGAACACAGCCTCCAGTCCTTCCTCCATCAGGGTATCGTTCTGACATGACAGCGGTACTTTGTCTCTCCATCACTCAGCTCTGGTATGTCCAGATGTTTTCCTGTTGTGACGATAGATGATTGGTGAGCTTCAGATCTGGGATCCCATCAGTTAAAGCGACTTACTGTGACAGCTGTGCAACAACTGAAACACACAGGGAAGAGCTACTATTCTCCTCTCTCACTCTCTACCACACCTTCTGATAATTTAGTCCACTTCTTTGTTCCTGGCTTCCATTTTCACCTCTCTAACTCTATCCCCTGTAACCCATCCCTCCTGTTTCCTCGTATTTACTTCTCTTGCATTGTGTCTGTCAGCGTGCATTTTCTGAGAAACTGGAGGTCAGGAGGAGAGACAACTACACATTTATTATCAGCCATCCTCTGGTGTGTTTGTATAACACACCATGCCAGAGCCTTGCCTCTCCACCCCATAAATGGATGTTGCCATTTATCACTGCAATTGCATTACGTTTGAGTAGCCAACGATTGCTGTCAAGAAATGGACACAAACACACGCAATGCAAAAATTCAAGCAAGGATCCACTTCCTCCTTTCCCATACGAAGTCAAATTTGTGCATTAGTTACATACAAAACTGAGAAATCTGGTTAAATATTGGCCGGTCTTAATAGGACAGAAACCCCTGTGTATGAACTCATGCTGCTTCTCATTCAGAATATGACACGCAGTATTTATTTTCATGCATGAATACACAATGGATCGATTCATCTGATCAATACATTATACAATTGAGATTCAGATTTTCAATAGACTTCCAAGAAGGAGGCATGTAGGACAAACATGGGTTCTTCTATTTCGTCAAAACTCCCCATCAAAGGCATATAATGACTTCTACTTACAAAATGTGCTGTGAGCAGTTGACAGTTTTCATGAGGGTTTGCTGCAGGAAAGTTCTTACAGTATTAAAAATTCCTACTGCATTTATTGAGCTTATTACCATTAGTGCGGGCAGAGTTGTGCAGGCTGTCCCGTGTCGGTTGATTGAAGATTCAGAGCAATAAGTGGCTTCCAGTGTTTAAACTGATCATTTGTATTGGATCATTCAGAGTGTAAGTTCTGGTGGAAATGCCCATACCCTTCTTTAACCTTGCTTTCTCTGGTTGCTAGCCTCTTCTTCCGCATTTCTTTCTTCCCTTATCTTCTCACATCTCTTCTTTCCTCGTTTTCAAATGTCCTCCACCTCCTTCTCTGCCTCTTTCATCTGTTTTCTTACAAAGCAGCTTCCATTTTTTACTGGTTTGTGAAAGTCATTAACTCCTTTTTTTATCTTCAGCTTCATGGCCTTTTTAGTCTCAGTATGAATATTCAACTGTCTTTAAAGGTCTTTTTTTTCTGAAGACCATTGTCATGAATCACTTAACTCTTTAAATCTACTAAATGTGAATCTCTGTTCAGTGGCTTCTTGTCATGGTCAAGCAGCTCTGAACATGTCCTTCACATTTCCTGGTAGAACTTCTTTCATCTTGACCTTGCTTCAATTCTTCAATAGGACATTTTGACACAATCTGGTTCTTTTAAAAATGTAATTTTTAACCTTTATTCATATACAACGTTCTTCTACTAGCTAGCAAAATCAAGTAAGAACTGCATGTACTCTTTACAGACTAGCTGCATTAGCAAAAATGAGAAAATATGTGGATTTTTTTTTATTGTTGGGGATTAGTTGTTAGTCAGTGCGGCAATTTAAAGAGGCTACAGTCCTCAAAGCGGGCAGTCCGGGTTTGAATCCGACCTCTGGCTCCTTTGCTGTACTTCAATGCCCACTTTTTCTCCGACTCTGTCCACTGTCCTATCTCTCTAACAAAGACTTAAAAAGCCAAACAATAAATAAAAAAATAAAAAAGTATTTGCCAACGCAACTAGTCTGTGATGATTAAATGCAGCTGTTTAATGATTTAGCTAACTAGCGAGTAGAATAGCATTATATTACACAACACTTCATCACAGATATGTGGCTGACAAGTTTGTTTTTTATATATATTTCCAAATCAGGCTGTAACCAATTTCTAATATGCAAGACCTAAATAATGTTAAAATAATATGATTAAGGAACCTCCATCAACAGCTGTCTAACATTTTCATATAACAATCTTTGCTGCTTTAGTAGTCAGCAGGCAGCAGCAGACGCCACTGCAAGATTGCAGCACCCACAAATCAAACGTGCAGCAAATGTTCATTAGGTAGATTGAGTTTTGTAAGGTCCTGCTTGTGTTTGTGTCAGTCAGTTATACATCACAGGTGAGACACAGCCATGGCATTGCTAGGACACTAGGCTGAGAAGCTCGCCAACCTTGATGTGATCAGGTACCGTCTTTTGTGGGAAAACAAAGTACTAGTACCAGAGAAAGTAAGTCAAGGAAAGTACGGTTTAATAGAGCCAGTACTGCTCTGTCTTGACGAGATGCTTTAGATACATTTAGGGACATGTCAGACGAGGAGCTGCTTAGCTTATCTTAGCCACAAAAGCAGCGAGAAAAGGCTAGTATGGTATTTAACCAAAGGTTCTGAAAGATGCGGACAAACAATGCAAACCTGTGTGTTTGTTGTTTTTTGGGAGGGGGTTATCAAAGTAATCAAAAACAGTTATGTGTTGTTCAGTTGAATGTTGCATGTGTTGGATATCACTCAGTGGCCCAAAAATCATTTTCAAAGCTGCTCATGAAGCATAATGTATAAAAAGTATTTAAGATACAGCCACTAGTAAAATAGTTTACAGATACAAAACATTGCCACTCATGCACTTCCTGTTAAAGACAGATGTACTGACATACAGATTCTCACACCTTAATGGAAAAGTTTAATTGTCAACAATCTAAGGATTAGGAGTTGAATGAGGCATATGAGGAGCACGACTTGTGTAAAAGGGCTTCACAAAGCCAACACCTGGTAAATGCTACGACTTTATCTCCCATGTTAGAGTCGCACGACACAGGCACAGCGATAGCTCCAATTGTAAAACAAATGGGATGAGAAGTTGACGTAAACTCAACCTGTCATTGGATAAAAGAAAGGAAGAGAAGGAGGTGGGGGGGCAGTAAAAAGAGATGCCTACCGGCTGTACAGATGTCTAGCGCTAGTGATATATGACGGATCTAGGAAACTAGTGCTGGTGTGAGCTGCCAGACAGCGGCTAAGTGATTAGGGACGTGTGGCGTAACCCTGCGCCATATTTAGCCGCGGCGGGGCGCCCCGTCCCCTGCCATCTCCCTGAGGCCCAGCGCCAGATGTCGAAAGCTGCTGCGGCACGCCTGGCAGAGCAGCTTGGCAGCAGGGTGGCACAGCAGGCCTGGGTACAGTGTGGATAACACCGCCACCCGCCAACTGCCTTTCATTCACTCACAGGCTGAAATACACACTGCAGTTTGGATCAGTGTGGAGATTCTATCACATTTTATGAGAAAGTTGTGGGCAGATTGGTGTGGCACACTTGTGATTTGTTACTGATGTTTTTGTAATTTAATTTTATGACAGCTATTGGCAAATATAATACTGTTTATCTGTGAAAAGTTGATTCTTAAATGATTCCAATGACAATTTTGCATTGTTGTTTTCTTATGCAAGTACCAAACCAAGATAACACCTGCAAACGATGCATCTGTGCTCGTAAAAATATTTATTTTGAATCGCATTTGTCTGAATATGACACAGACATTCGGTGCATTTATGTGGCCAGCTAGTGCTGAACTCTAACACTTAGATATCTGTGTTTTCTGGAGACTAACGAAGCACTAAACCAACAGTTATGGTGTACAATTAATTTCATCATGTTGAGGTCCTCATGAAACTCCTACTGACACAGTGGATTATGCAATTACTGAAAAACTCACCACCTTAATTCCTTCAGGGCACCTGTGTGGTGTTACGGCCCAAACAACAACTCAACCAATCATAGACTCTATATAAGAAGTGGGCACGGTCACCATAAACATGTTATCTACATGTCTGCTGTTGCCATTTTGCTTTTTTGGAACCACAAGTGAGGAGGATGGCGCAGAGATTTATGGGGTCGGTAAATGCTAACTTTGCAATAGTGCTACTTTGGTTTCCAGGTTGCATCTGAAATCCACAGTATATTGTTGTTTTGATGGTCTTAAAGCAGTTCAAAAAGTGTTTTATCAGCAAGATTACAATAAATAAAAGTATTACAGGCAAAAATAATTTCAAAAATCCCCATCACTTGAACCTTAATAAACACATTTAGGGAGACAAAAAACATGAACACAAACTTTAGCTTATTGATCTCTCTGCAGATGTTCTGCTAACAAGTGTCCCCCAATTAGTCATCCTCTCTCTTTGCCTGCTCCCCCTTTTTTGTTCTTCCTTTCTCAGCATAGGACACTCCGCCGGAGGCTGAACAAGATAAAGTTTTGACTGGCAGGACCATTTGTTTTAATCAGGTGTTTGCAGACGCTTTCCTGACCTCCATTAGTTGAAGTTTTAATTGAAATTAACCCCCACTACTACCCCAATTAACCCACGTCCCCCCTGACTGGCGCCGCCCTCGTCCCGAGCATCTGTTTCGGGTTGGGGGGAATGGGAGTCAGAGCGGGGAACCTGAAGAGAGGGATGGTGAGCACGACCGCTGAGGATGCAGTGTTGTCACCCGAGGAGAGGCAGTATCACGTCAAGTGCACACCGACTGTGCCTGGCTCGCCATGAAGCCCCGGGGGGCCTTCTGTCTTTCTGTCTACAACATCCCAGCAGTGAGGCTACACATGGCTTAGTCCTGGCCAGCAGGAGGTGGGGGGAGGAGGTAGAGGGATGAGCTCAAACAGGGGAGAGGAGGATGAAGATGTCCCACAGGGAGAGAGTCACAGAGAGGAAAGATGGGAAAGTTTGGAAGATGAGAGAGTGAAGTCGTAGAGGAAGGGCAGGAAGGGGGAGGTGGTAATTACTGTACAGCGTGCTTTCTATCTTAAGCCCTCCTGCTGAAGATAAGAGTGTGTGGATGGAGTGCCAAGTGTGTGTGTATATGTGTGTGTGCGTGAGTGAGTGGCCTCCTCCACCTGTTTCCTCGCCTGTGGAGGGTGTAAGGAAGCTGTCAAAGTGTCCCCTCCAGCTCAGAGCGGGGACTATTGAGTGCGTACACATGCTGGAGTATCTTTGTTTAGCCTTCCTCTCTGCCTCGAGAGTGTTTGTACAATTAGAGCTTCAAAGTGAAACAAATGCACAATCAGTACCAATTTAAAAGTACTGTACTGAATGGACCACTAGTGAGGGTACTGAAGTTTAAAGAAATACACCACTGAGAATTTCTACTGTGCGTCAAACAAGTTGAGAGTGTACTTCAAGTGTGCTTTTATGTTATGTACTGTAGCTTTGTAGCTTGGTGCATAGTTGGTACTTAAGGTCCAAACCACCTAGCAAAGGGGCAACGCTGTGTCTGTAAAACTAAACTAAATTCAGCAATGATCATATCAATTCATATCAAATAAATAAATCAAATCACCAATCAGCAAAAGCTTTGGACATGGAAAAAAAGCGTACCTAGTCTCAGTGTATACTGGATGGTACCAAGGCTGTAAGCACTGTTTATCCATCTTCAAAACTTGCAGGTTGGAAATGTTGGGGGTGGGGCTACTAAATAACTTCCTCTTGGCCAGGAAGGAAAAAGGGGGTTGATGGGAAATGTGGTCTTTTGCATGAAAAGCTACTCAGAGCACTCTATAGTTATAATGATGTAGAAGAGGTTTCAAAGGACCATTGAGACATTTCTACCAGTTTAGTCAAAGGTAGAGTTCAACACTTTTTTAATGTGTGTGTTAAAACAATGTTGGTTTTTGTTTTTTACTTTGAAAGATACCATTTAAAATGTATGTTAGTGCTCAATTAGGTCAAGGCAAGTCAGCGAGGACTCTGGATTTTCTACCCATAAAAAATAAATTAGCTGCACAATGCACAAAGGAAAAGGAACTATTTAATGGTAGAATGAACACAAGGAGAGATTGGAGCAAAAACAGTTGACTTTAAGTAAGAAATAATGTGATATTTAATGTTCAGGAAAAAATACCTTTTTAAAGAGGATGTATCTGATATCAAAAACACATTTGAACAGACAAAATAATAGAAGAGGATTATCAACATTATTGTTGCCCAACAGAAAGCTTCAGTTCTGTGTTTGCAAGCTTCAAGATGTTTTTTTTTTTGTTTTCTTCTTCCGTTGCTGTGGAAAATTTTGACTTTAACCTTTATCCCAAAGAAATCTTTGAAATCTACAAAGTGCAACCTGCTGGTCAGTTGGTTTAAGCTGCCCGGTTTGCTGGCTATTTGCCTACATACATTCACACTTAGGGTGATCGTGAGTCCAGTTAAAACTTTAACCATGTGTTTCAATGCTCAGAGCAGCAAAAATAAAAATTCAACTCACCTCCATATCATGTGAGGTAAAGTATGTTGGAAAAGAAAGTATCTCGAAATCTGGTCACATAAACCCCAAACTATCTACATGGCCAGATACAAGAGGAGCATTGAATTTGGATGAACTAAACTTTAAAGTGGTGCCTTTTTAAATATTCAAGGTAAAACATGAACCTTCTTTTCTTTCTCAGACTGTTTTGTATGTATTAGTAGATATTTGTGCTTGTGTGCTTATGCAGGAAAGCCACATAAATCAAAGTCCACGTTTTATCATTGCCTTACTGACTGAAAACAAAACCATGCTAACAAAAGGATGCACAACAGGGAGCACATACATCTCCTGGTTGTGCACACCATGAACTGTGTGCATTACCATGATGTCTAACAGTGCATCACTGCCCTACCCTTCACCTGAGATTGGGAGAATGGAGTGAATGGGGTGGGAGATGAGGAAGGGTAACTGGTAGGTGGTTGCTAAGGGGGAGGAAAAGGAAAGGGCTTGTGTCGGGATGGTGACCTGTGAAGGACAAAGAGGCGAAGGACCTGGCCCCTGAGTACTGTCACCATCCATAGCCATCCCTCATGTGGGACCCCCTAATGGTGGCATGTCCAACAGAGACCCTGCCACTGTAGGTCTCTGGTCTGCAGCCAGACTCTGGGCCTTGTCCACTAAGAATGGTTTGCGGCCACTTATACCTCAAAAATCTGCTCCATCTCAAGGTCTAATTCAGCATAATGCTAATGATATTCAGGTGCAAACACTCAAAAAAGGTTTTCCTGCTCCAAGCAGTTTGCTCTTGTTTTGCGTCTGAATGTGGAGTGAAGCTATCTGCACCTTTACACTTTGAGGGGATGTGCTCTCATGCTGACAGAGCACTATTTTGTTGACACAAAGATGATGAACTAATGCGGGGTAAACGCCAGCCTCAAACATCAGAGTTCAAAATGAAGCTTCTTCCCTGAATGGAGTAATAAAGGATAACATATGACTCCAGACCTCTCTTCACAAGTGGACAAAGTGTCAAGCCACTGACAGCCCTGGACTGATTTAACACCTGGTTAAGTCAATAACTGTTTTCCTGATCACTGAGTTGTACCTGAGTTGTGTGTGACATCTCATAAATACTGCGGTGCGGTCACCCCAAACTCTCTCAGATGTAATCTTTTCATTTAAACTGCGCATGGCTGTCAGGGCAGGTGTTTGTGAATTAGACACTTTTTGCAAAGAGGCAAAAAACTGCAGTTCCTCAATTGTCCACTTGAGGCTGGCTCCATTCAAAGAAGCACATTTCTTTACAGCAGAAATAAACATGTTTACAGCCTGATTCACAGATATTTGTTTTAAAGACTTTATATGTGATTTTTCACACTTAAATGTAATAGCAATCAAGTATATCCTCTGAAAATAACTCTGTGAGTCATGACTGTCTACAATGGGTGTAACAACTGAGTCCCACTGTGATGCTTTCAGAGTTTTCAGAGTCCTATCTTCAGGTTGTTTAAATCGCCAGGACGGCGGCTGACTCCTCCCCTCGCGTATAAAAGTTGTTTAATTGAGGGACTAGAGAAAAGAAGAATAACATACTGTACTCACTGCTTAACTGTGTTTCTAGATCACGCTCATTTCAGGTAAATTTACATGCAGTGTGAAGATACGAGCATAATAAAGATCGCTAGCATTAGCATGCTAACACAACAATGCACCACAAGTTATTTTGCTTTCTTGCTGGTGCTCAAGGGCGACATCTGCTGGATCAAAAAATCGCATATAAAGCCTTTAAATAGCTCTTTTTATGGGCACAAACTATTTGGTGGTTGAATTTTATAACTTCTTATAAGAGTTATCCATAATAATGAGCGTGGCTGATCTGAGTCGCCGGCGGACTGGCAAGCCTGTTGTAGCTGTTTGTCAGGAGGTTTAAGGCCTGTCTTATTTCCACCTCTTTGCCTGTTACTAGTTTAAATGAAAGTAAGTCTGAGACAGCATTTCAAAAAGGCGACTGCCATCGATGGGCTTCAAAAGTCCACTACAGAAAAAAAAGTCACTGAGGCTACGTCCATGTTATATACAGACTTTGTCCCATATGCATCAATTAGGAGGGCAATGACAAACCTTTCTGAACTCTACAAATGCCAGTATTGTTTAAAGTTGGCTGATAAGAAGCAGATCCATGCACAGTTGAAGTTAACCTCCCGCACACACTGAAACACACACACCTTCACTATTTAATAGATGAACTTACCTGCAGATGCTTTCCCTGTTTTTGGAATGAATCCCAATCAGGGGTTCCCATCGCTACGACTACATCCATCGAGGAACAAATTACAGTTGGGGATTAGGATTGGGGAGGGGGGCCAACCCAGTGTTTTATCAGTGAGGCCGTGTTCCGTCTGCCGAGCCGCTTATATTTCAGGTAAACATAATCCAGATTCAGCTCTGGCGGGGGTAGATTCAATTAAGATACAGAGACAACTTTGTTAATGCGGCCGTATCTTAATACCCTGGCCACAGCTTGTAATGAATCTGGGCTCAGGGGTGGGAGCTGGGAGTCAGGGACGAGGGAAGAGGACTGAGTGTGACAGTATCCTGTGGCGGTGGCTGCTGGAGTTACTGTCATTACACACAGGGTAGTACTGTAGGGGCGGGGAAACTTGGAAATGCTGAGTGTTTTCCGTGTTTGTCTTAATGCGCATCAGATATTGATTTGATTACAAGAGAGAGGCTTCTGATAACGTTTGTGTTTACTAGAAAACGTTATCAAAGAACCAGATTGATCAATCCATCCCTGTAGCTCAGTAACTTTTATTAGACCGAGGCACTTTGTTACTTTGCAAATTCTAATATTGTACATTGATTTAAATGCGAAAAACAACACATGGATTCACACAAACATTAACAATAGTTCTCTTTATAAGCAGAACTAAAGTAGATTGATGATGTGACAATTATAATTTGGGGATTTGGTGGGATTGGGTGGTAGTGTTTTAGGTAACTTGCTAACATCCACAGAAGTGGCTGATGTGAAACTATTCCATACATTTAGGAGAAAGCACATTTTGAGTTGCTGTCCACTGAAGTGATCACTAATGAAGGGATAAATCCAGATTTTAAACTGCAAAAGTCAGAGGAAACCATTGTGTAAACTCATTCTTCTAAAGAAAATGACTAAACAGACACTTATTGAACTACAAGTCTTTAACACTATAACTTTAACTTAAGAAAAAAAAACACCAGCTGGTTATCCAATCCAGACCTGCTTCGCCCCTTTTCATAAGCAGCAGAGGCCTAATGATATGAAAAGACATGTTTTTTTATTTAAAGTCTACTATCAGTGTCAATGTGAGCCATGACTTTGCTCAAAGCTAATCGACTCTGGATGACAGAACGGAAGCCAAAGCAAGTCTTTGTCCTAAATGACACCAAAGAAAAAAAAATCATTCCCACCCGTGCAGACACAACAAATTGACATCATCTGATTTAGTGTCCCACTTGAAGACATTTCCTGAATGGTATCTTCAAGGGCTGCACAGTCCCAGAGTCTTTTGGTCTTTCAGCGCGGGTCACTAGCTCAAAAATCCTTCTTCAGTATCAGCTGAGAGACAGCCACCCTGAGACCCATGTGGTGAACAGCCTGCCTAACCAGAGCATATCTCATCCCACTGGATGTTAATATTTATTGACGGCACTAGGCTGGTGTTAGAACATTAAAAAGGGGATCGGGAAGAAGGGCTCTGCGGACTTAAGCCCTGGGAGGCCACGGCGACTCAAAGTCTTATTCAGATGATGTGCCGTGAGATGCTTGTCCTTGAAGAAAGGGAATTAGTGTCTGTAGAAGTCAAAGGGAAAATGGAGAGAGAGAGAAAGAGTAGGGGGGCTGAGAAAGACAGGAAGAGAATGTGTTTGACAGAAATATGTGTGTATGTGGATTTGCGAACGTGTGTTTGCATACATATTTGTGCACATGCCCGTGTTAGAGATAGAGCAAAACCGAAAAAAAGGAGGGAGGGAAAAGGCAAAGCAAGACTTCTTCACGCAGGGTGAGATGATGCAAAAAGCACAGGCTGGTACAAAAGTGTTACCACAGGACCAAGCAGACAATCCCCTCTCCAGGAAACGCAGATCAAAGCGGATTTAAGTAGTCAAGACTTGTTCCGTGTGGTTCCAACCAGCAGTCTCGACCCTGTAGCCATACTTTCCCTCTCTGTGTTCAGATCAGTTGGGAGGGGTGACGAAGCCCCTAGAATTGAGTCACTGCAAAATAAGATACGAGCGGCCCCGGCATTTGTGAGGAGTAACAAACTCTCCATCATTGTGAGGCCTGGTGCGCTGCTTGTCAAGACTCTACGATGGAGGCAAATACATTTTAATCACATTACTGTGTATATAAAAGTGCCTTTAACTCTTAAGGTCTCATTGGCTTGTTAAATAAATTAAGACATTAGGGAAATATTCTTAATACAACATTTAATGGTTCTGAATGCTACTTTTCTGTCTTTCGTACCCGAATACCCATGCATGCACTGTTAACCACTGGTATATTTTGCATCGCTTTTGAACTCCAGTTATTTACTATCGGAGGTTCCAAGGACATGGACTTATACATTTTGCAAAATCTCTGGAGCTACTGGCTATTGTCTGACAACAATTCAGCCTCCAGGGGCAACAACCAATAATTCTGGCTTCCTGTGTTTTGTCAGCTCATCATTGTTTACAGTCCTTCTAGCAACTCCAGTTATGAATATGGTGTTTGAGTTCATCAGGAAAAGTCAGATAATTACCCCACCCCTGGGGTTTAGCCAGACCAACAGGAGAGCCAGCTAAAGGCCAGTCTTGGTGATGTTGATCTTGGCCTGATCTTGGCTCTGGAGCACATTGTGAACAGCTGGTGCTTGAGATGGGTTCTTCTGTGAGATGGGTTAGAGGACAAGAAGGTTTGGGTGAGGAGGCAGAGACAGAGATGTCTTCAGCTGAGAGAATGCTAGCCCGTCTGACAGTGTTAAGTCCACTGAGTGAACAAAAATAAGAATAAATGAGAGCACAAATACATGATGAAGTGGGAAGTTTCTATTTTTGCCGCCAAATTTCCCACCTAAAAAGCTGTAGCTACCCCAAAACACAGCTCCATGAACCAATGTCCAAGGGCATGATACATGCTACAATCCACAAACTACATACAATAGGATCATATTGCATTCATGAATGGCCAACATTGGTAAAGAAATTTAAACTATGTCCTGTTTTATGATGGCCTACTTGCTGATTTATTGTCTGTGCAAGATCAAATGTTTCCCCAGAGACCTATCCTCTGTATAAAAGCCATTTTACCAGTTATACTCATACTAATACAATGTGTAGAGTGCCTTACTGCGATTTGACAGATTTGTCTTCTAATGTAGGAAGAACAAGGAACTAAACAAACCAAGGGTTTAATGGACCCAGAAATGTGCTTTTCACGGCAGTTTTTGCCTCATACTCTCTGCCATGGAGTCATTTTTATAATTCGTGTCAAAAGATGAAGCCAGTTGTTTTATTGCACTACTGTCATGTTATTTAATGCCTTCTTTGGTATTTTGACTCCAAGTATGTTAAGGACATGATGTAGGAAGAAGCAGTAGAGGAAACAGTCACTTTTATTTCTTTAACACCAAACCCAAAGGAAGCTGGCTTTGAATATTGGAGACTGTACATCTTTAAGTAAAGAAAGACATGTAAGAAGTCTGTGTTAGAAGCAGGAGGTGGCAGGACATTAAACATCTGCACCTCCTCACTTTTTAACTGGAGGCTGTTTTGTACAGTACGCGCCGGCAGGACAGCTCAGAGATAGAGTGCGAGGGCTGAGGCTGCAACAGAAACACAGATAGTGAACAACAGAGGGCTGAAAAGGCTGATAGAGACAGTATAATGTTGAGAAAAGGGGGAGCCAATAGAATGTATAACCACAGAGGAGGTAAAGAGATACACGAGGAAGAATGAAAAAGAGGGAGGGAGAAGTAAGTAGGTGATTTATTATTTGTCTTGATCTATGGTGTGGTCACAGACATTCAATTTATTCCAGAGACAGGGTGGAGCTATGAGAGTGAGTGGCCATCAGCACCATGGGAAGAAAGATGCCAGTCTCACTTCACTGCTGTGTAAATCCACAGGCGAGAGGCAAACCCCCCCCCCCTCAGAGCAGGCATGCATCAACGTAAACCACCATCCTCTGTATGACTTCACAAAATCTTTTCTTTCAAGTTAGTGTCTCTCTCTGGAACTCAAACTCTGACGTTGGTGTATGTACTATTTAAATAAATGTGAAACAGTAAAAGTGCAGCAAATGTTGATCCATAGGACCCTAATACCTTAATAAATCTTGGATGGATTGTCATAAAATGTTGTACCATAAAGTTATTAATGATGCCCAGGTAAACTTTCGAAAGACTTTGGTTATCCTGTGACAGCTGGTATAAATGAGCTAAAACCTTCCTTTATAGGCTACAATAAAGATGAGAAAAGTTGTCCTCAAATTACGTACAACAGATGGTTTTAAATGTTGGTGGAGTAACAACCGGACCAAGTAGTTACAAGAAACATAGTAGCTAATAAAATATAACAGTTAATAAGTTAATTCAGCCCACAGGCCTCTGACTTTTGACCTACGACACAATTGTAGTTTTTCAGACTGTAGAGAAGATAAGAAGATAACCTTGCATCGTTTTACTTAAAAGTAAGTAAGTAAAGTAAGTAACAACATTCGCTGCAGCTTGTAAACACAACATTAAAATTAGGCCCCTCTTCCTGGGCTCATTGCCACCAGATATCGATACCCACTGCAGGACTTCATATGTACCATACTACAAGCTCCCTGAGAATATGACAATTATTGTAATGGTTAGCCAATACTTTTGCAAGCTAGCACAAGCTAAAAGCCGATGTGTGGCACCTGCCTGTCCAACAGTAAGCAAACCAACTCAACTCGAGTTCACCTTCATTTCGGAACGAACGTTGCCCGTGTGGCATTTCACCTCGCTATGATTACATTTTCTCTTCTTTACTGCTACGCCTGTGTCCGCTATATTTGCCAGTATGAATCCAGTTAAACGCTGAATTGTATCAGCTCCCAAACTTACCTTCAAGCTTTCATTGACTGGGAGAAAAAAATCTACTCCCCACCCAAAAATGTCCAGAGGAAACCAAAACATCAAAATACAGGCAGAGGACCTGGTCTCTGCAGACACAGTCACTACACTAGTACGGAGTGATGATTGAGTGGCATTGCTTTTTTTTTACAAGTCTTTATTTATTTATTTTAGGAAAAAGCTACAAACTCTATCATATTATACTTTAAGCAATGCAATTTTACTTAAATGGCAAATTTCAGCATGAAGTCAATTCAAAGTGCTTCTTACATGAGTTTCCATTTGAAATCCATATTATGTTTACCAATAATGTTTAAGTGGAATTTGATTGTCGGATAATTGTTTAACAGAAAAGAAACCATATTTTTTAGTTTACTGGTATTTGCAGTTAGTTCAAAGAGCCACAGTGTTGAAATGCAAGATTGCAAAGGACTTTTTCGTCAATTGGATTGAGGCACAGAGCTATTCCAATCTACATCAGCAATAGTCTATATAATGGAATTAGTGCCAAATACAAACCAAAATACATTTATTTGTGTTGATTATTTTTACCATTGACTCTATTCTATGCTGATTGCAAACTTTGTAATACTCGCACTAAGAAGTTGACATTTGTCGTTTGAAGTCCAACACCAATGGATCTTTCTTGTCCTCATTCCTATAGTAGGAAGGTGACACCCCTGTACAGTGGCATCTTCAAACTCTGCATGTGTCAACTTATTCCCAGAGCACTTCATCTATTAGAAACCATGCCTGGATCCTCCTTAACCCCTGCTTTGAGCTCCTCCACACCCAGGAGAGAGAGGGCACAATCTCCCTCTGTGTGATGTGCTCATTCTCCCTCGCTGTCCCCAGGTGGGTTATCCTGAAACGTAACATAACTCCACCTCCCCTCCATATGGGAGACAATCCCATCATATGGAGACAGAGGGAAACGATGGTTCATTCCATACCTCACCTCTCTGGCAGAAATTCTTGGCCTAACACTTGTCGACCATTTGTGTGGATATAGAAATTGTGAAGACAAAATCACTAATTAGAGAGTCGTGAGGTACCTTCTTGATCCAGCTACCTCGGCCGCTCAACATTAAGCCAAGATCGAGAGAATTCATTACAAATCAACCCCTAACCCCATTTCCTATGCCCCCACCCAAACCCAGCTCAGTCTGCTTGCATCCTGTAATCCGACAGATTAATGGCAGAGCATGAAATGTGGCGTTTACGTCGACAAAAGTTAAATGTTGTAGGGAGGGAGGGGCGTTCTGGCTTTGGCGTGTGGATTACGCCCTGCGAAACCCCCTTAATGCCAGTATAATTTGATGGAGCTGCCAATTTGCTGTATGCGCACTCTCTCTGCCCCACTTCTTATCCCTCCTCCCCCGAACCAAAGCCGACTTTGCTGCAACACTTCTGAGGAGGATCTGAAGTTTGGAGAGGCGGAGATACATGATGGGAGGAGGGACGAGCAGACACAGATGCTGCCTGGGATCCCTACCTCCCCCAAGCTTAAGATCACAGTGCTAATGTCACTGCAGAATTTATGTCACATCTGGATTTGCATAATTTACTCTCTGAATCAAAAGGTAATACAGGTGCCTATATACATATAAACTGGAACCTGGTAGAAAGTTTGCCATCATTGGGACACTTTACTGGTGCTAGCATTGTGACATATCATTTAATAACCTTCAACAACCAACCAACCAACCAATTTTGCCTTAAACAAATCATCACATCCCTCTTTTTCAAGGGGAATAAATCATTTTAATAAAAAAACGTGTCACGTTGATTGATTATTGACTTAAAACTCCACCTCAGTATAAGTTTGTGTTTGGCTATAGGTGATTTAGACATTTGGCATTTTTACAGTCTGAAAATTCTGTGCAAGCAAGAGGATGTTTATATCCCTGGACTGCTGCGTGACTGGTTTGGGTATAATGAAGCTGCTTCATACTCTTTTCTGGTCACCAGCACTGTTTTGTGATACTGTGAATAGGTGAGTTAACAGCATTGATAAAGCTAAAAACGGTCATCATAGTGAGAGACTGTTGCCTGGTCCACCATTGGCTGGAGGAATCCAAGTGAAAAAGCAATTTAGGAATATTTCATGTAGAGGCTGTCCAACTTCCTCTTGCTTTCTGGCATCGCATGAGCCATATCAATGGAAAGTCAATAAGAAGTGTCTTTTATGTTGGCAACATAGTTGCCTTGGAAAGTTAGCTGACGTAGTATAAAGAGCAATAAAGTCTGATTCAGGCGGAGGTCAGGGGAGATGGATGTGTCAAACAAGCACCGGACTTCGCCAAGGAGCCTGGTAGGTGATTCCTGTGTTAAAGCAAAAATCACTGTTGACTGTTTTTTACTACAGTAATACCTTAAATACATAAGGTACACAAGTTACTGATATAATGTAACGTAGGTTACATTATAGATGTATGAATATATCTTAGGCCAAACCTCGATCATTTTTTTAAAACTACCCATGTAGTTTTGGTGTCTTAAAGTAACAGAAATGCAAATGTTTCACAATGTTTAACATTTGTTGGAAGGCTTTCCCTCTTGCACTTTGTGATGGCATTGTTTCCACTGTGATTTTTTCCACATGATTTTACCAAATAGATGCCACCATCAGATCCATAGCCACCATAAGACCTTGTAGTTGCTAGTGATGCCATCAACACCATAAAATTAGGCTTGAGCAGCGAGAGCACCCAAACTGAGGCATACATCTGTCAAGATCCCTTTTTAAACCACCTCAAAATATGGTTTGATCCAATTTTGAAAAAGTCACATTTCATCCTATTAATTTCCATTCAGACATCAATCAGTCTGATTATAAGCTGTACTGCACATGCCAAAAACAGATTAACACTGGCAGTCTCAACAACAATTTTGATTGTTACCACACCATAAATTTGATTTAAAAAATGTATGCTTACTATACTAAGGTACTTTGGTTTCTACTAGACAATATAACAAGTACATTTAGCAATAATTGATAAGAAAACAAGAATCAAAATGATCAGTTTGGTTCACAACAAGCTTGTAGAGGTGAGGACGGCTGTGGTGGAGGTGTCAGTAAGACTTAATGTTAGTGTGCTGAGAATGACGCTCAGAGAAAGGGCAGCAATACTACTTTTTACCTCTTCAGGTGTGTCATGATCAGGACATGGTTGTCCAAGCTAATCACACTCCGAACACACATTCTTACCGGCAGTTTTGTGCAGTGTGGGTGAATGTGTATGTGTTCCTGACACAAGTAGAGGCAGGTCAGATCCAATCAAAGCGGTGTCGTCCTGCTCTCTGGCTCACCACATCCCACCTCCCTGAAATAATACTCATAATTCACGGGGAGGAGGAGGAGGGGAAGTGGGAGGGCGGAGGAGTTTGCTCTTTAGCATCATTCAGAGGACATTTCCAAACTATCGCTCAAAATGACAGAGGGAAGCACGGGGGTGTACGAGGAGAAGGGAACAGGAGGCGAGTGGGGAGGTGGGATGGGTGCTCGGAACAATCACACTCATTCACACCTCCGTCGACAATCCCTTCATCCCCGCATCCCTCCCATCCCTCCCCCTCTGAGTCTGCCAATTAATCGCAGTGAAAACATGTCTGATTGAATCTTTTCAAGCAAATCCTCAGGCTTGGGCTTTTGTTGGTCCACTCCTTGTCAACATCTATTAAAACAGGCCCTTTAATGCTCCCGCCCAGGCCATCTTCCTCGCAAAATATGGAGTGAGAAGACGGAAGCGGGGAGGGAAAAAAAAGAGGGAGAAGGGAAACAGGCGGGGGGAAGGAGGGGTGGAGGACAAAAACCTCCGGCGCAGACTGATCCCACTGTCTTCAACTTTAATCAACTGTATGCTAGACCGCTCTTCATCCTCCCTCTCCCTCCGTCTTTCCCTCTCAGCGTCTCTCTCTCCTTCTCTCTCTCTGTCTTTCTCTCTCCTTTCCTCTGTCTGCCCAATAATGGGCTGTTTGTAATGCAGGAGGCGAGCTCCACATCAATCATTCGCCCCAGTTTTCACCCCCACCACCATCGCCGCCGCCACCACCACCTCGTCCTCCGCTGCAATAAATATGGAAATGAGCAGGAGCCAGTCATTGGTAATTTCAAGCTCGGCTCACTAGTGTTAAAAAAGGACACAAATGTATTAATTGCCGGCGGCCGGAGGAATCCCATTTTCTGTGGGCATTGATTACAAAATTGGTGTGAGCAGCCATTTTTTTGTAAAGTTAGGGCTGGTTGTATGATATGTGTGTGTTGAAGTGGAAGATGGGGGATGACAAAGACAGTGTTGGGGATGTCACTTACACATAAGCCTGGCGTTTATCATAGTAGAGATACATCAGATGGTGGTGTAGGTCAGCTTCTCCTGCACATACACAGTGGCAGAACAATGGGACAGTTATTTTTGTTATCTTCAGATATATTGGATGAACACAGGCATGCAAAAGACAAGCAACCTGAAAAACGCCACCCCTACTCTATTGAAACAGGTAGCAGGATGCTTGCTGCACAGCTGGCTGTACTAATGTGAGATTATGTCGCGTGGAGACCCAATTATCCACAATTGATCTCAAACACTTTCTGCTACAGCCCTGAGAGCAGCCCTGTGTGTGTTTTGTTGTTGCACAACACTTTCCTCCATAAAGGAGAAACCACATGGACATTATTTCAAATGCAGCGGGGAGACACTGGGGGGACATTTCCCTCAAGGTTAAAGGAGCATTTGAAGTATTTTCAAGCTGGGTTGCTCCTTAGTTTCAACATCATGATGACTGATGTGAGTGAAAATGTCCTTACTTATTTAAGGAGGTATAAAACAATCCAGGTAGGTGTTACCTTTTGACACAGAAACAGACACAGGTCAAGCCCCAAAATAAGTGATAAAAGAACTTGCAGTCTTTGTACGGACAGCGGTAGAGTAATGAGTCTGAAAATTAACTACTTTTCTAACTCAAATTATTCAATGATTTGACCATTAAATGGAGTCCCTGCTAACACTGTCGGCTGGATGGAGCCCAAGAGGCTCACCTCGAAACAACTTCTCTCAGCCTTTTCCAGATGTGTCTGAGTTCCTTAAGCATTCATGACCAGCTAATTGAAATAATGAAACAAATTCCACTGAAAAACCAAAACATGGATATTAGAAAGGACAAAGCGATGGAAATGTATCAAATGATGGGTACGCCGAGGAATGAAAAGAGAGAACAAGGACTCTATGAATTTTAAGATTGGGGACTAGCTTTGTTAAAACCATTTCCTGATTACGTAAACAGATTTTTAACCATAAAATAAAAATATTAACAAATGAATGTACAAAGTTTTTTAAGTCCTGAAGTGTTTCCGAAATGGCTAAAAACTTGTGTCAGGGTGGGTATTAAACCGATCATCAAAGATAACATGCAAATATCTTCTTCTGGATGATTTCTGTCAGGTACCTTTCAAGACAGAGGTTTGAGACTAAAAGAGCAGAATTGTGGGAAAAATCTAAAGGAGAAGTGAAAATGTAATTTTCTTCTTTCAACATCAGTAGACAGTGATTTCATTGGACAGCTCCGAGTCAAAGTGTCAGAATCCTGTTTGAATTCTGTAGACTAAGGAGGTATAAATTACATTAAGTTACATTAAAAGCAGAAAAGGAAAGTGAGCCCTGTTTCACCTCCGTACACACAGACAGAATTGAAGCTTGCCAGCCATCGTGCTCCAGTGTGTGTGTAGTTGCTTAAAAAGAACGTGTGTCCTATATACGTGCTCATGTGTACATATATTCATGCATAATGTGCTTTTGAATGTATTACTGTAGAGTCTATTTTTGTTTATGCCCGGCTGTTAGCCTGTCTGTTCTGCACGGTGAATATGTTTGCCCTGCCACAAACCCCAAGTAGCTCAAATGAATCTTGCTTTACTGCTTTTAATGTAGGGCAACCTCATTCACAAGCTCAACTGTACACACACACACACACACACACACACACACACACACACAGGCACACACACACAGCACAATAATAATAAAAATAATAAATCGACACGGGTCCGAGATGGTGTCCAAGGAATCTCATATCCCCATAAATTATAGCCGTAAACTTTTGCCGCCACGCAGCCTAATTAATTCTTGTGCTGTTACACAAAAGGAAATGTCGAGTGACAAATGGGCGCCGGACTTGAAAGCTGCCAGGTCTGCAAAACATTTTCCACTCCAATTTATAAGCAATTTTACCGTAAATCATCAACCAGAACTGGCTACTTTAGGAAACAGGACAACGTGGTAAGTAGGATGATGAGAGAGGGAGATACAGAGGCGGTATGTGGAGGAGGGGGAAGTGAACAATTTAGAGAGGAGAAATAAAAACAGGTGTGAAATAAAATATTTATCATGCCATTAACAATCCTGCTTCAAATTCGACATCTGCACTGTAAAATAAATATAACCTAGCATGATTGAAGATCTCAAGTGTTCAAAATGATCGCAGAAGGTATTTAAAAAAATCACAGAAACTCATTCAGACACAGAGTAAAAATAGTTATATTTCCTGCAGCATTGATCACATGTTCTCTCTTTCTTTTTAGATCCCAGCAGTGCTTACATGTTTATTAGTGTTGTTAGGGCTTTTAAAGCTTTCAGTCAGGTGACTTGCACGGAGGCCTGGAGGGCAACAAAAGCTTATGAAAGTTGCATCTACCATTACACATAGCACTATGTAGAGCTGCAGCATGGGCTTGTTCATTTTTTATCTATTATACATAATGTTAACATCGATCTTATAGAAGTCGATGTCCAAGTGCTGTTGCTCTCTATATCAGCATCCTATGTTTTGTCAAGTACAAACTATAGTTCCTCGAGTGTCCACTTGAGGCTGGCTCTGAAAGCCAAGGAAACCCCATGAGAGCCCATGTTAAAATGCTCATTTTCCCAGCAGGAATAAACATGTTTACAGCCTGGTTTATAAAAAATGTGTTTGTTCTATGTATCTCATTTCTCCTCTTAATTATATTTAGGCAAAAGTGATTCACAGGGCAGAATAAGGGGCATGACTGATATGACCTCAAGCTGTTAGACAGGAGGCTTAAGGTCTGCCTTAGCGCCACCTTTTTGTTGTTACATGGGTCCCTCTTATCTCTCCCTGATTCTGCCTCCTCCCTCTACCTGCTGCACACCTGAGTGCAATTTGCACTTTGAGAGGAGGAGGGCTATTCAGATGAGCCAGGTAGGACAGCTCTCTGGCACACATTCTCTGGGCAGAAATGTGGTGAGGAGCTTTTGGTCCCCCAATTTAGGTTTCTGTTGTCTAGATTGCATGGCCTTGTTTTTTTCTTCAGGTTTTTTCTTTAGGTTAGACTTTTCTTCTTAGGTAGTTTTAGGGCGAGGTGCAGAGAGCAACGATTATGTGGTTGGCTCGCCACCCTCCCAGTTTTTTGTTATTTCCAGGTGGAAGTCAGTTTTGAGCCACACAATCTTTTAAAAATGTGACATGCATCACAACAATACCTGATGGTTTATAATGAAAGATACACATTTAACAACCCTAGAAAGTGTTGATGCTTTCAGCTTCCTTGTATGCTGTTGAAGTTTCTAAAAATCTGCCATGCATTTGGCAGTCCTGAGACCCCCACTGACCATGCATAACATATTTGTATGATAAAACCTCCAGTTAAAACTAATGTCAGCCACTGAAACCATCACGCTATACAGCTGTTCACATCTTCCTGTTGCCACCTTTAGAAAGCTTTCCAACATCAGTGCAGTCCGTCCTCTGAACATCTATTCAGCGCTGAAACATTACTGAGCTGCAGCTAACAGTATAATGGAAAGCAGCTCCTAATGCTGGACGAAAGCTCACTTTAACTCTGCATTGATCAACACTCTGGACTGATTGGGGCCAATGCAAATAACAGGGAAGTGATGGACAGCGACCGGACTGCCTCAGCCCAGCCTGGAGGAATTAGCCCGCATGCTCCACACCAAACACAGACCCTTTATCAATGTCTTGCGGACCCCGGGCCAATTTGAATGTGACTGAGGCACTCAGTGGACATGACATTGACGAAGGAGGTCCATTGGAAGCCATGGTTCAATGACTCATTATGGAAGAGGCTACGGGCTGTGTTTTCCGCATTTGATACAGCACCGGCCTTTAAAAGCACTAATTGGAGTGTAAATGTGTCCTTTCTCTTGCATCTGTTTTGTTTGTTCTTATCTTGTTACGGAAATGAGTTTGTGTCAGGTCGGCCATTAATCTCAGTTTGAAGTTTATAGAAAAGGGCAACAAGTTCAAATGAACAAAACACACTCCAAACATTTAGAAAACCTTTCTCTTCAATCTGACAGTTGTTAATGTGTTATAGGCGCTTAGATTGTATTCAATGACAACAATGCCTGATTTTTAAACAAGATGTGTATTTACATTTTTTAATACACCAATTGTCTTTCACACAGAAGCAGGGTATATCTGAGGCTCTGTGCAGAGGCTGACAAGGGCAAACTGCTACAACAAGCTGCAAATAGAGACACAAAGCCGACTACTAAACACATACAAAAGTCTAAACCACATGCAGCATCGGAAACATGATGCACATGCAAAAGATTGCCGCTGCAGGAGACCAAAAGAAATGCATTCACAACAAAAACTCTGCAATCGAACAAATAGAAAATGTCAGAAAAACAAATGTGACAGAAAATTATGCAATCACCATGACAACAGATGCTTAAAGCTATTAGTGGGAGCACTAAGTTGGTCAGTTTGATATCAGGGAATATAGCAGGTTATACAAAAAGTGGTACCAAGGCGTTTTTTTTTGTCCTCCAATTACTGCCCTGTCTACGTCATCCCTCAGTTATCCTGATCATATCTTTAAATACCCTGTAACTTTAACCTCTATGTTACTTTATCAAACTCTGACAGTATTCCCTTCTGAGGGGGATAATATATTTGCTAACAATGTTTGTTGTTCTTTTTATGGTTTATAGGAAGTTTCTGTTGCGTTATTTTTTCAAACATTTTTCAATTCAGTGATTTTTCTCAAGTTGCAGCATCTGCATACTACTAGATATACTGTTGTAGCACGTTTTCCCTTTGCCACTGTAACCCCCAATTTCCTGTGATCTCCTGTGATCATGGGTGCACTCACATTCCAGCTAGGATCCAATGGGACAGGGCACGCATCGTCCGACAGAGCTGGTGGGCCGCGCCGCGCACGGAGTAAGTGGGGATTGGGGGTTATGTACAACCCTCCAAAACATGCAACCCTAAACCTACAATATTGATAAATCGTCTAATTTGTTACCATATGGACAAAAGAAAATTCCAATGGTGTGAAACCACAATGATCGCAAGGCAAAGTTGCTGAAATGATTTCAAAATAAAATCATCTCTCAGATAGCATAATAATGAGACTTTCCAGACGTTTTCAAATAGACGGTCTGATAATCATGCCAACTCCAGGCAGCGATTTATCGATTGTTTGGCTGTGTCTCTCATAAAACATCTTCTTCATCTCTTTCTATCATCCTAAATGAACACCATCAGAGTGAGACTGCTCAAAATGTGCCTCATTATCTCTGTTCTTCATGCCAAGGCTCCAGAAATCATGCAAACACAACACCTCCAGTGACACTCACACATCCTGGATTGCAGCACAGTGCAGCTGATTGACTTCAATGAAACACGTGAAGAGGAGACGCAGCATCAGCTTTGTATTCAGGCTGTGATCACACTTAAGTGATGTGCTCTGTGCTCTATAGCTGTATTTGCAATAACAATAACCAAACACTTTCAAACAAAACAGAACACTGTCCTGAAGTCTAATAAAGCTCAACTCTATGGAGGCATTAATATTCTCATGGCCCAGTCTGACTAAGTTTGTTCTTTATATTTACACTGCTGGAGTATTGATTTAATTTGCACATTTCTAAATTGCAAACATTTTGTTATATGTATTACTGCAAAGAGAATCAAACTGTTGACGATTTACATTCATGCACCAAAAGAACAAGACAGTGAAGTGGAAAAGTGACCATCCTCTCAGCGGCCTCTCCTCGATTTTTAATTCTAATGAATTATTTTCTGTGAAATTCTTGCAGCCTATCTACTTCATTAAAAACTTTGGCAAGGTTAAAAAAAAGGGAATTGCCATCTAATTAATTATTTCCAGCTTTTGTTTCTAATTAAATGCATGGTTAGTCTACACTGTGAAGGTGGGTGTGTCGCAACATAGCTGTTTTACCAGAGCAGACACACTGGGTGAACCCGGTTCTGACTGCCACACCCCCACATCGACAAGAAACATGAAGTGAGCACCAGAACAAAGGCGAGTTATGGGATGAGAATTAAAGTTCTTCTGCAGGGAAATCAACACATAGACACACACTGTTGGTTGTTTAACCCTTTCAAAGAAGACCTGCTTAGGGAATCCAAAGGCTGAGGGGTGTTTTAGTCATTATCTTGATTTAAATCAGATCAACAAAATTAAATCTAGAGACTTAAATTCTGTCATAGCTCAGAGCTTCTAAGTTTCTAGTCAGTTTTAAGATTATTGACCATGTGACCTTACATCCCATATGGATAAAAATGGTGTTACAACCTGCGGGCATCTTCAAAATACCTTGAGAAATTAATATTTTTACACAATCCTTTTCAAATAGACCAAGAATAAAAATATATCATTGTTAGAGCCTAACTCATTAAACTTACATATAGCTTTAGTTTTGGCAGATTTTAGAGATAAAGATTTATTTGAAGATACTCTTAGAATAAAAGAATGTAGGTAATACAGAAGCCCTAACCGGACATGCATCATTATATTTGATCTAACTTTGTTTTCTTTTGATATTCTTCTGATTCTGTTTTTTTTCTAGAGATCTGGACGTAGTTATCTCAGTATTCCCGGATAACAGCACTGTGATAACGACTTGATTTCAGCTGTTTTCTGAAGATCTGGAGAGATGAATATGTCATCACTGGAAACAGGCATTGTTACCCCGAGATAAAGGGATAAATAAGTCAAAATCTGGAGAAAACCGCTGAAATGTTCTCATTATCACAGGAAAACAAGGTCACCTGTATATGTATGGACGGATGTCTGATAAGGGCTCTCATAAGGTTCTGTATTTCTACTTCAGATTAAATCAAAAAACACCTTTGTCATCTGCTCATAAAACTAAGATGCTGTGAAAAACAAAAACATATATATAATTCAAATTACTTATGGATTATAAAGACATACTTTGTTTAGGTCTCTAAATATAGAACGTATTGGTCAAGATCTTTTGTGTTCATCTAAAGCAAAATCTGTTAAAAAATTCAAGTTGGATTTTTGTATTTTTTTTCATATAAATATCACAATTAGAATATTCTATCAATTCTAAATGTTTGCAGATTTCAATGACATTTTATCTTAGCTCGTACAGATTCAAAGGGACATAAAGCATTTGAACAGACTCCATGAAATTACAACAAATAAGCCACAGTACCAGTGAAGTCACTGATGGATTAATTTCTATTGCACTGTTCAAAGTATTGCTAAAGTGTGCAGAAGAATAACAGAGGCATCATGTCTGCCTGCTTGTGTTTGTTTACAACCTTTTTTTGTTCTCAAGCAGCATTCTCATTCTGTTGAATGATGTGAAATTTGTTTGTGCATGTCGCTGTCCCCGCAGCAGCTTGGACCTCGAGAAAACAACGCAAAACTTATATGAGACTTACAGCGAGCGAGGAAAGCGAAGCCTAAGCCATGTCCTATCTTCTAACTATGATTAATGACTGCCAACTGTCATGCATGCATCAAGAACAGAGCCATACATCATGCAATAACTACAGCTGGCAAACACTGACAAGTACACTGAAGCCACGCCACAGCATAGACCTCATAGCACATTTCAATGTTCAAGCTATTTTGATTTAATATTCAAGTACATGTGTTGGAAAAATATCCCATATACACAATTTTGGCAAAGGATGAAAAAAAAAGTACACATGTGCATGGATGCAAAATACACACATACACACACTCAGGCGCGCACACACCTCTATTCTCGTGTAATCCGTCATCTTGCCTATGGTTTTAATTCCTGTTAACTGCATGGTTGCATGCCGCTGCATCGTTCATTCTAATGGAATTGAATAACAGAGCTGCTTGGCTGCACTTGCACAGGCCTGCTTTAATTGGAATGAATGTTTTTTTTTTTTTTTTTTTTTTACAGAATATTCAGCCCATTTTTCTCCGCTTAAAGACAATGTTTGGCGCAAGTATTAGTCCGTTTCTCCCCTCGGTGGCTTTTTAAAATAAAGACAGTACACATGGACAAATGTTTCCTGACAGCTCGGTGTGGAATGGAAATACAGAGAGTGAATTTAAAGTAATATATTCAGTTTTAAATATATTACTCACTGTATAAAGTCATGTTTTCTTTTAAAAATTCAGGATTACCTTCATAGAAAAAAGTAGATATCAAGATTTCTAAGCTTTGTGGTGATCAGGGAACTTTATACCTGATTCATCCCTGTCTTGTTGGGCTGGACTGTGTACAAAAAAAGGTTTTCACAAGGTGTTCAGTCGTTCCAGAGGACAGAATCACTTAGATGTTTTTTTTGGAGGGGAGGGGGAAATGCATTTAAAAAGTCAACCAGTGATGCAGTAAGGAGCGAGTGTTTAAAATCCTTGGGACCATATATGCGACTCCAAATGGTTGAAGTGAGGCCGACTTCACTTCTGTTGCTGACTTGGATTGCTTTACTGTGAAATATAGAGATTTTTCCACCTTACTATTGTTTTAAAGGCAGAAGAACTGATCTTCTAAATACACATCACCAAGATCTTTGAGACCTTACAAAGTCTTAGGTTCTGTGTCTGCTTCCAGAATCTGAATAGTGTTGCTCCTGTTTCAAGTCTCACCCATTCCCTTGTATTACCCTATGTTTTGTGGCCTTTTATTGTTCTTTTTTTACCTTGTGTGCACTTTGTAAAAGGTAAAGGTCCTTTTTTATGTGCTATTTAAAGCCATCATTATGAATGCTACTACAGCCTGGAGCACTTGAGATGTGACTGTTTTCTTTCCTTGTTATTGTGTGTGTGTGTGTGTGTGTGTGTGTGTGTGTGTGTGTGTGTGTGTGTGTGTGTTTGTGTTTGTGTTTGTGTGTGTGTGTGTGTGTGTGTGTGTGTGTGTGTGTTTGTGTGTGTGTTTGTGTTTGTGTTTTGATGATGCATCTTTTATGTATTTGCAGCATGTTTGATGTCAATGCAGTTTTTCCCACTTTTTGCTGCACGCTTGTTTTCATTTGCTGGATTGTTACGTCATTGCATTAGGATTTATGAGTTTCTGAGTATTTTGCAAGTTTCCCTTGATTGGCCGTTGCAGGTTGGTTGCCCTTGTCGGCCGCCATAGTTTGGGGCTCTCACAAAGTTTTCTTTGACCTATTGTATAGTAATCATGGATGCTGCTGGTACTGCTATGCGTGGTCAGATTTCAAATACTGCATCATAGAAACCAATGGTTGAATACTATGATCAAGTTTAAAATGCTGACAAAATGTTAATTATTTTCTTTATAATTATCAGTGTAATGCAGCTTCTTAATATGCATGTTATTTGGCATTCTGGCATCTCAACGTAAATCAGGATGTTACCTCCCGGTGTACTCCACTGAAGCTATTGACCTGATGCTCAAACAGGAAGCATCGTTTGTTTATTCCTTCCCTCTGCTTGGGTTGCTTGCCCATTCTCATCACTGTATATGTACACAGAGCACTCAATACTCATCAGTACACACAGTGACAACTTAGGGGCCAGATTAGTGCATGTGCAATATCCACCCTCCACCAAAGTGAATTAATTGTCTAATGGCTTTAAATTGATTAGGCATGTCTTGGGTTTGAGTTGCAAATCTCCCGCTAATCCAGGTATTTCCCTCTCAGGATAATCACAGGATTGCTTTAATTAGCACCATGGCCATGTGTGTTGGGTACAGTAACATGGCAGCAAACACCTGGAGCTGAAGTTACAATGTGTTGTGTTGATAAGGGCTTTCTACACTGGTGCATTTAGCCACTTGCTCAAACACACTCAGATAATGGCACAGTAGAAAAATGCTAAGCTGGCAGAAAATAACAAAAATCAATTTGCCCATGAGGCGCTATAAGCAGTGAACAATTCTAAAAAACGAGAGTTTGGCTAAGTGTTTCCAAACATAAAGCTTCAGGAAGTTATGGATTCCTGTCTGTATAGGCTGCTTTGTTTTTCACCAACTTTTGGATGGAAATCCTGCAACTCAATGTTGGCACTGATCGGTGTTGACACTGTGTGCAGCTTCCAGGTACTTCCTAGCAGTGCTGTGTAATATGATTGGCCAATGTTTTATAATGTACAACAGTAACAGCAACAGCATACACCATTTACCTCTACCAATAACCAGCCCATATCCATCACTGGGTCCTATGAGGAGAATATCGGAGAAACTGAATGGACCAAGATGACCAAGGCCCTGATTGTTAAGGTAGACTCAGGGCGCACTCACACTCGGCATGCAATCTGTACCGTGCCAAGCACCCCTTCACCCCTAAAGTCCAGTTGGTTTGACTAATGTGAATGCTCCGATCCGTGCTCAAGTGCGGTACACTTCCTTGGCCCGAGCACGCTTAGAAGAGGTGTACAGTTCATGCACGAGCACAAGCAGGCAGGTATACAACGTTGACAGCCTTCATTATGGAGAAATCCCCGTAGTGTTCGTGCTGTATCCGACTAAAGTGACTCAAAATAAGCCACAAAGTCAGTAAAGTAGCTGTCTTGTTCTCTGTGTTGTTCCCGATTTGTGGACTCGGACCCGACAGCGCGTCCCTTTTTTTTCCTGGAGTCCACCTGTCTTGTAAACTAAGCATGCTTCATACAACCACAAGACATTCATGTGTTGTATTACAAAGTCATGAACAAGATGTAACCATGTTCAGGCCCGGTTAGTCCCTTAACCACGGCAGGGGACAACTTTGCTAGTGTGAGTGCGCCCTCAGTGACTCAACTCATGCAGGGGGTAGAGGGAGGTGACGAGTATTGCAAAGGCACAGTGAAAGTAATAGTAATAAGTTCTTCATAGTCCAGATTTCAGGAAGCTACGGAGTCCCGTCCCATAAAGTAAAAAAGTATATCTTGCTTATTCACAAACATGGTGCATGCCAGCGTTGTTTGGTTCAGTGTAAAAAAGCAAAGCCAGCATAGCTACAGAACTTCTTCATGATGTTATTGAGGCTAAGAAAAGAAATGTAAACTGGGGGCCTATAATACTGAGATTGGACAGGTAGGAGCAGGTGATTGGAGAATGAATTATTCCCTAACAGGATAAGAGATTGCAGTAACTGTTAGAAGTTTTATAAAATGAGACTCAAACTGTTCTGCTGAAGAAATCCAAAAATAAGCTCATCTCAGTATGTTTCCATAACGTCTCTTAGTGCATGAAGAAAGGGAAGGTTTCCTGTTGTTTTAAAGCGTGCGACTACTTCACACAATAACGGAGACACTCTTTAGAACCTATTTTTGTCAAAATTCATTTCCAATCAGCGATGAAACAACCTATTTACGAGAGGAAACACAGCAACTCAACAAGCAGCTTGTGTGAATTGTAAACAGATTTTTCTCTTAAGTGTGTATTCCATGCAATATCACAATGGGAAATTGCCAGTGCAATCATACACAAACAACTCATCGAGAAAAGCCTTGCCCTGAGCAAAAAACACAGCAGTTGGTCTCCAATATGTGAATGACAAATGAATATCACTCAGTGGGTCAGATGGTGTAGACACACTCCATGCTCTGTGCTAATCAGGCCAACCTACAGACCTCACATACCATCAGGACATCCTCCAGGGGGAAATTAGTACTTTTCACTTTGCTAAACGAGTATACTTTCCTCCCACGGTGAGCGCATTGTTTGTTACATGGCCAATTTCTTTATGTAAATTGTCCTACAATGGGTTACATTCCAATTATGAGTAAAAACATTCACTTTTATACTTACTCTGAATAGCAAATTAGAGGTACATTTATGCACATTTTCTCAGGGGCAAACTACACCTAAGGCAGAAATAAACTCAATATAGGAAGTCATTTATGTATCAGGTAAAGGTACAACCGAGTGGAAATAAAGCTAACTGGAAAACTTGGGGCAAAGAAAGACCTCTGTTAGGTATGAAACTTTTTTATTATATTATTATTGGTACTAATACAATTTGATATCCACACCTGTCTACCTGAAGGGTCATCAAAGCTAACTGGCTGAACTGTACAGTATGTTAGTTGAATGTATTTCTAAGTAAATGGCATTTAATATCTTATACAAGTAACTTTTGTTGTAATAGTCAAATTTTGGCACAACAATTCTCTGCACATTTCATCATTGTTTCTATATTTCATTGTGTGAACTTTAGCACTCTCCCTTGGCAACAGCTTGCACAAATCTATATAAAAACAGATCTTTTGGATACACCGGGGATGGGGCTCAAATCCGACTTCCGCTCTTTGCTGCACGTCATCCCCCTCTCTCTCTCCACCCAACACTTACTGTCTCTCTTCAGCTGTCCCATCTAGTAGGAGCAAAAGGCCCAAAAAATGTCAAAAAAAGAAAAGCTGTTGATTTGCTGTTGTTGACCGTTCTTCCTTTTTTTAGTCTGCTTGTATGTTAATTGTTTTGCACCAAAAACACAGTTCAGTTGGATTTGATTCTATACAGGGACAACGGTTGGCCATTTGTTGAATTGATTAGTTAAGTTGTTAAATGTTTAAATAATAAACATTCTCAACACCATTAAAGCACAAGCTGCCTGCAGACAAAATGACAGTATACACAGGGAGAGGAGTCATTTTATCAAACTATTTGGATTGTACTTTCAACTTTACTTTATTTTGTACAAACTCGAACACTACGATAAGCTGCTTATTGTATTATAAAAATGGAAACATTTATTTGTGATTCCCTTTTGTGGCTGCAGTTGAGAGGAGACACCAACTGGCTGCACTTCTTACAAACACAACATCATAAGTACTTACTATTGAGGAGACACCTCTCTCTCTCTCTTTCTCGCCCTCTCTGGGTTCTCTGAAGATGGCAGCTGTGATCGTCTGAAGTTAGTTTCAGCACATCCAACAGGTAAGGGAGCAGAGATTATTTAATCTACTGCTAGTGCTGTCTTCCTCAAAAACAGATATATTTTTTTATTATCTTTCAGATTTTTAGTCAGATTTTCAACACTGAAAAGAAATCAAGAATCCGTGGCACTCTGAAAATTATTTTATTTTATAAGCTGCAGGATGATATTAAATTTACTTATTGTATTTTATCTCCTGGTCAGTCAGGCAGAGGTGCTGCTTGTCAACAGGCAAGGCAGGCAGGCCCAGACCAGTAGGGGGCCCCAAAGCAGTGGCCGAAAATGTGCAAATTTTGCAATGACGGTAGGAGACCTCCCCAAGGGGGCCCCATCTGACAGCACTCACTCTCATTGCCCTGCTAAACACTGGTTGGACAGTCCCCCAATTGTTTTTTGCCTAGGGCCCCAAGAGACTCTAGAATCGCCACTGCAGTCAGGTATTGGAGACAGTTCGCCTGAAATAAAACAACAAATTCCATCTTTGCAGGAAGCACTTTTATCTCAACTCCGCCTGCATCAGAGGATTCTTTTCATTTCCATTTTTTTTGTTCAACCTGGGATTTTGTTTTTGTCAGTTCAGCCAGTGTGACCATAGATAATCAGACTTGCTTTTCTTCTTCTGTTTATTCAACAAAAAAGAGACAAAGGGCAAAAATGCATCCCCTTCTCTGTAGCAGAGGTTTTTCTTTTTGTCTTTAAAAGAGAAGTTAGGGTCTCAGAGAAGAGGAAGGTTTTCTTGGTCTATCTTTATCAATTATTTGCAAGAAAATGATTCTTTTTACTTACAGAGCAAAAGAAGTGGTCTTAAGAGATGAACATCCCCTCTGTGTTTGGTCTTTGAAAGGAGGAGGAGGAAATGTAAAGAGTAGTGAGGTGGCAAAACAAACAGCTCGTCAGCAGAGGTCCGCTTATCAGCCGGCTACATGTCTGTGTATCACCCACTCGCTGAGTATTGAGCCGGGGAAATGTGGCTCAGCGATCAACCAGCCCGCTCCATTGATTAACAGCGTTTTCTCATTCCTGGCCAAGAAATTGGCTTCCCCCAACATGTGTTGTTTGTTTGAGGAGAGGCGAGGACCGGCGCCATGTGTTTGTGTGCTTATGCTACGTTCGCTGTGAGGAGAGGGTGCACTTCCAGCTGAGCCACTCTGCATTTAAAGCTAGCAGCCAAATGCCTCTCATATGGAGAGGGGCTCTAAAAAAACCCTCTCAGTTTGAACGCAAGTATCTCAATGTTTGCCTGCTGGGCCTGATCTTCCTATTGGCTCAATATTTTGGCCCCTGTTGTACCCTAAAGTAAACCATTTTGTACACTCCCCCCTCCCCCGATAACACACATGCACATACAGTACACGTATTTTGGATCCCAGCGGGTGTGTGGGCTATTCAAACGTCCTGACTCAGAGATTTAAAATGTCATTTAAACCCATTCAGTGCTGTTTAGGCTTGTTTTATTTCGCAGGCGTTAGACTACAAGGTCAGTTTGCACCAACAGCTGATGAGCGATCAATAGGAGATTTGAATTTAAAGAGCCGTGGCCCCCGGGGGCGGTCAGTCGCCAGTGCACGGTGTTACCACAGGGGGGGCTAAGCCCAGCGGCTCAACAGAGACCTATATCCTTCCACAGACCCTCCACCCCCACCTTCCACCCCACCTCCCCAAGCTTGGTTAACTCTCAAGACCATGATTAATTCATGGTGGATTACAGTCTGGAGGCAGGGGGAGAGACTGGGATTGCGTACAGCCCTAACTGCACATGCCGGGCATGGGAGATAAAGGTTCCCCCGGATTCACACCACAATCCCACCGCCCGACTCCTTCCCCTACAAGTATGAATAATTCTCCTGCAAAAAGATCATGCCTCCCTGTTTGGGCTTTCTTGATTATGATTACAACTCCGTTGGCTGAAATAAGTTAGAAGAAGTCCCTCCCAGCTTTCAGACCGCACGGCGAGAACAGTAAGCTGCAGGGAATAATAATAATGTCGGAGCGGGCTAATAAAAGCATAACAAGCAGGAGAGCCGCGGTCACGCCAATTTCATCATTGTCCTTCACAGTTGCACAGCTAACTGCTTATGATTAGTCGACGACCTCGAGTAACAGTACAGCAGATTGTGAGGCCAGAGCAGAGAGTGGTTTTCTGGGGAAGGAAGTAGCATAAGTGAAAATGCACTCCCTCTTGTGACGACTGCAGCAAGCTGGTCCACATAAAACCAGGAGAAAAGTTGAAAATGATTTAAACCCTAATTCCATTTGTCTATGAATTCTTCTAGTTCAGCGCTACATCGTGCAGGAAAAACAGGAAACACGTTTTTGACAGTCTAAGATTTGCACCCCAAAAATCATGATGTCACTTCACATTTCTTCGACTCTGCATGGAGCTTAAAATGTTTCTTTTTTCAAGGCTAGAGTTTCAATTGCAGCCACTGTTTCTGAATCAAATTAATCAGAATTAACAAATGTTTACCAGTCACCTTGTCTGCAAAGGCCAATTACTCCACATGAAAGGAGAATTAACCGTGTAGGCAAAAAGCGTTCATTATGATATGAGTGACGGCGGCCTGATAAACGCTTCATAAAGGGCCCTGTGATGTAGCAGCACAGTGTGATATATATGTCACACTGTAATGTATCAGTATACTGTAAAATAATTTGATCCCAAAGAAAATATGTTATAAATTCATAAGTATATTTTCTAGTTTTATTAGAAACACATTTTTGTCAACATGTTGGATTTATACAGTGAATGGTCTAATATGCACTGGAGGTCACATAAGCTTCGGTTTATTGGAACAATAAAAGACATACCATGAGGGCTTGATATTCAAAGAGATGTAGCAGCTACTCGCCGCATATTTGACCATCAATTTTTAATAGTTGGGATTTTTCTCCTTTGAAGACACAAAAATAAAACCTGTCTAAGTATGTCATATTAACAATTTTATGAATGTATTTTCAGCAGACTAAAAAATTAAGAAGTCAATTACTCCTTTGAACACGTACATTTCGTCTCAACACGTTCTGCAGATGATGGTGCAAAGCACTTGAACAGGATTTGTGCTATTCTTTTTTTTTTAGTTTGGCAAATGTCTACTTTACTTATGTTTTTATTCTTTTTTTTCAGCTTTTTTTGTAAACAACATCTTGTACAAACTAGCACAGTGAACCACAAACCCAGCAAATGTGTTTTTTTTTTTATCTCCATACAATATAAATGAAATCAATACAAAAGTTTGGTTGGTTGCTTGGAACATTTTTATATGGATCGAGAGGTTCTAAAACATGGTTTTCGAGACTTCTGGACTCCTGAATTAAATAGATCACGTAAACAGTTGACTGTTCTAAGTCCCATTTAGAACCCCGGTAGAAGATTTTTAGAAGGTAGACTTCATTTCAACATTTCAAGTTCATTTCCATTTTTAAATAAAGGGTTTGCAATCCGTAGAGGGTTTTTACTGTTTGCCTTTTGAAGGCGGCCTTCTTCAGATTTGGTGGACATTCTGAAACCAAGACAAGAAAAAAAATAATAGGAAAAGTCCAGTAGGAAGGAGGAAACATTGTCATTTCCTCTGGCCTTCAGAAATATAGTGTCAAAAAGGTTAAGTGTCAATATGGCAGAGCCTCAAGAGGCAAAGAGGTCTGAGGAGCTTCTGAATAAATAGGGACGAGTTGAGCGCCTCAAACGCAGTTTGAACTCCGCTCAGCTTTCCTACAGTGCCGGGTCAGCACACCGCCGATCCTCGGCCCCCTTCTTCTTTCTGTAAAGCTTTCCAAGTCTTTGACAGTAGCTAAGGATGTTTTCATGTTCAGGACGTACTACAGGAGATCTCAGAATGGTAGTTTACACCCCACCAGTGAGTGTTAGGGGTTTGGTCGCTGTGCCGGGCCACCGACAGGAGTCAGGAGGGGTGACAGGGTGCCCCAGGGGCCCAAAGAAGGGGGGTGAAACGGTGCCACTTCAGCAGTCTTGCCCAGTTATTTATTTTATTTAAAGTCCAGGGTGGGTGGGGGCAAAAAGAAGCGATTCAAACACCCAAACACAATACCGAGGACAATGTTTAAAACATATTTTTTTATCCCTTTTCCCACAGAAAAGATCAACAAATCAAATAATAAATAAATAAATATGTAAACACCCCAAAAAATACTGATGCCTGTCGATTTCCATGCCCATGTTTTTCGACCCCAAGCCCCCCAACACCTCCAAACCTCACCCTCCGTTACTGAATCTCTCTCCAGCAGAGTCCGCTCTCTCTGAAAGCTACCACACGGTGCCCTCGTTCATTTCCGAGGGCGGGTGGGACAGGTGGTTGTTGTATCCGCTGCCGTTCAGAGACAGTGAGGTAAAAGGTGGACTGGGGCCGAACACTTCAGAGGAGATACCGTGGAGGGGCCCCGGGATGCCGGGCTCTGGGCTGGGAGAGTCCCCCGGGTGGTGGGACATGATATCGGAGAAGCGCTGCACCTCGCTGGAGGGGTGGTGGCCTGGCAGGGGGTGGTCCATACCTCCGAGTGGGGTGCCTGTGGGGCCTGAGGAGGGCACGAAGGGGAGATCGACCGGGGTCTGGGCCTGCGACGACGGAGGCCCCTGAGGGAAGAAGTCGTAGTTTCCTCCCGGGCCATAGTACTCACTTTGATAATCTGCAGATCCAAGAAAAAAAAAATTAAGTGAGAACAATGGGGGTGCAGGAATAATTCTGGAGACGTTGAGGAATTCATTGAATATACATAGCTTGATTTGTATGAGAGGGGGGAGAGACCCTCGCCTTACTACATTAGTCACAGAGCACGTTACACTTAAATCAAAACTGCAATTGGGTGGGGAGAACAACGTGGCCACAAAATTAATTAAAATGGGGCCATTTCATCAGCGATTCTACCTACTGAGACTGAGTTTTTTTTTAACTCAGCAGAATATTATTCAAAGAGTTTTTGCTTCAGCAGGGAGGACAAAAGTCTCTGAAAACGATCAGACATTTAAAAGGAAGAGTTCTATATCAAATCACTGATGTGTAAAGTAACTTCACTTAAACCCAACTCACTGCTTTCCAAAAGTCTACAGACTGTGGTACACCGAACTCAATATGAGACTTTAAAATTGATTTAAAAAAAATAAAATAAAGAACTTTATCCTCAATGTCCGAACTCGCAATATGCTGAGCAGAGGGAAGATAATCTTTGTGGATTCGGTTTTTATTTTTTCAGATATTTTTTACTTTTATTTGGCGTCCTAAACTAGCATGCACGATTTTTTTCTTGCTGTAAAAAGTTTATAAAGGAGGAGTGCAAGACTGCTTTTAATAAAATATTTTTCCATTTCTACAAAAACCTATAAAAAGCCCCATGCAACGTTAAACTGACTCGATTAAGCAGACTGTATAGGCCTTTAGATAAAATGAAAGAGAACAATGAAGGGCATTTATTTATTTCCCAATGAAAGGTACAGAGTTAATACACATATGATAGTCTAAATAAAATGTCTAGCATAAAATAAATGTTGTTAAATGGCAAAATAATAAAAACAGATATTTAATGTTAGATAAAAGAACAAAATAGGCCAAACTGTTCGCATACCTCCGTAGTAAGAGAAGGGCCCGTTGGGGATCAGCTCCCCGGGCTCCAGCCGGTCCACCAGCGTCCTCATCCGCCTTGGGCTCCGGAAAAACGCGTGTCTCCGTGCGCCTAGCGCGCTCAGCTGCTTCATGCGCCTCTCTTTGGAACGTCGGTTCTGAAACCAAACCTGAAAACAAACACACACACACACACACACACACACACATATATATTTATATACGGGTCACCTCATGTCAGTCTGCAAACATGCTGCTGACGCCATTTTGATAGCACGTCAATATTCAGTGAAGGGAGATGGGAGGAGAGGGAGAAATGGAGGTGATGGAGCAGAGAAAGAAATGCTGACAAACGAACATAAAAAGGCACGCTTTGGATTATTTTCGGAATATTCAACTAAACCTCACTGTGTAAATTATCCCTCGCACAAAAGCTCATGTAATTAGGTGTGATATTTACCTTGGCACCTGGAAACATTGGCTTCTTATTAGAGTAAATAACCGACCTCTGTGTGTGTGTTTTGCTGCGTGCGTGATGAGCCGGTGCGTTAAATCCGCAAGGCTGTGCGCCGGTGGAGAGGACTGCGGCCAATTATCGTTACAGGAGCGAGAGTCCCATCTAACCTCCCTAATGATCTTTTAACCCTCCATTTACTCCGGCTGAAGGCTGCAGCAGCGGGGGCTTAAAATCTCCAATTAATACTTAATAGGAGGGTTGTTACCGATATATTACCGGGCTCTTGGAGGTTATCATTTCCTAATCTATAGGCCGGCTTCCTTTAATTACGCTCTTCCCTTTTCCCTCGCGCTCATACATATTAGATACCCCTGCTCCAACACTTTCACTTTATCGCCATTAATCTGCAATGCTAAACCTTTTTTACCTTTTGATCTGCCCCGCAGCCTCATCCACTTTATGATGAAAATAATCCCATTTATGGAAACCTGTTAGTGAAATAATAAATGCAGAAAAGCGCTTCTGTCTAGTGATTTCTAAGACTATTTTTTTGTGGACGTGGAGTCTGTTTGATTTCAAAATTATACTGTATGTTAGTTTAATTTGTCATATTTACAATAATTTCATAATATAGTTCGGTATATAAAATAATCCTAATAATAATAATAATAATAATAATAATAATAATAATAATAATAATAATAATAATAATAATAATCTGTTTGTGTTACTGGAGGCGGCCCTGCTGTAGTTCAGGTCTGAGCTGACAGTCTGAAGACCCCTGAAACAGCTTTGGGTCTTTCCACTTGGCTAAAAAAGCGCTCAGCATGGCTAAATGTGGTCGCAAAACGTGATGGCAGCGCTGTGCCAGGACTCCCAGTGCTCCCAGCAGCCCGGCGCCAGTTGGCGAATTTGCCCCGTCGCGAGCGCCAAGAATCAAAAATACCCATATAAATTACCCGTTTCCAAATCAACCTCGTGCGTCGGCCAATCTTTGGCTTAATGAATTCAATGTGAGCACGCGGGTTTGAAGGGAAGAGGCCTTCTTTAAAGAGGGGTGAAGGATGTGAGAGGGGGGAGGTGAGGTGGGAGGTGGAGCCTCTCTGATGGGATGAGCGGGGCCTACACGGTCATGGCAGCCTGGCAGGGACATTTTTCCATAAAATAGAAGCTGTTACATCACACCTTTTAATGGCTGCGTAACACCCTATAAAACAGAAAAGGCGCGAGCCCACCTCCTACACCTTTGGGTTGCCCCTGACTATTGTTTCCATAATATTTCAGAACAGATCTGACAGGACAAGAAGACCCCCATTTTGACTGAACCGAAATCAGAGACATATCATTATAATTTAGTTGATTCTCTGATAAACTAGCTGTGTCTTTATCTGACGTTTAATGGATGAATTTATGTTCAAAGTAAGAATGATAGTCCACATGGAGCTCTCAAAACCGCAGCTTGGACATTGTGATGTTGCCTTACCTGGATGACCCTCATGTTGAGGCCGGTCTCCTGGGCCAGCTGCTCCCTGATGTGTCTGGTGGGTTTGGGGGTCGCAGCGAACGCCGCCTTCAGCGTCTCGAGCTGCTTGGCCTTGATGGTGGTCCGCGGGCCGCGCCGCTTCCCCCCGAGGTTCTGGTCGTCGTTCTCGTTATTCACCGTCTCTTTGTCGGACAGGGCGGCGATCTCCGTGTCCTTCAGAACCACGTCGTCCTGGAGCTGGTCTTGAGAGTCCGGCGATAAGCTGGGGTCACTGCATGCCGTAACTGCAGGAATCACATGTGGAGATTAATCAGAAAAACAGTTCTGACATACTGCAGCGAAAAGAGATACAATAGACCAAAACAGGCAATCATATCAGCAGTGATGTCAAGGAGTCAGTGATGCAAACCCTCAACATTAAACAATTTCATCATGAAATATTAATCTAATTTTTGGTTCATAAAACGATGCTTTTTAGTGTTTTTTTAATCATAAATATTAACATCAAATAATAAAGATATAAGATAGAATGACATGTCATTTTTACTAATAAAATGCATCTGATGCTTTGACCTCTAATGAGATGTGATTTTTTTCATTTTTATAAACGTACTTTAATCAAACATGCCAGATTGTTGAACAAAATATTCAGCATAATTCAATCACACACCCAGAAAATATCATTTTGAAGTGATTCATAAACTAAGGGTAAATAGAAAATAAGCATAAGAGGCTTGAGGTGGAAATATCACAGCCTACATGTGGGAACAGCATTGACTGTGTTTTTTTTTTTTTTTGTCTCTGAAAGCAGTCTAAGTCCTGGTCATGGAAATGATGAAGCCTCTGCGGGGCTGCACACACCACATCCATCACAATTTATCCGCCTTGCACTCACAAACACACACATAGGCTACACACACACACACACACACACACACACACACACACACACACAGCCAGCGTACCTGAGAGGAGGTTGCTGTCTTTCACACTGGCGTTGTTTAGGTAATCGTCTTTGCAAACGAACTTGTTCTCGTCTATGATGTAGAGCTCCTCTCCGGTGGAGAGCTGCTTATTGCACATCATGCACGTAAAGCAGTTGAGGTGAAACACTTTGCTCCGGGCCCTCCGGACCAGGTCGTTCGGTGAGATGCCCTGCGAACAACCGCCACATTTAGTGCCGAACCGCCTGCAGGAGGAGAAGAAGAAGAAGAAGAAGAAGAAAGGGTTATTAGAGAGATGGCTATGTGTCACAAATATCAACATTTCTTAATTATTATTATAATCAGGGTTGGTGTTAACGCTTATTGTGCAGAATCCAGATAGAGATCAACGCTTAAAAAGCTGATTACTCTGTTTTACAACAACAAATACATATTTCTAGTAAACATGACGAATCTTTTTTGAACCATTGTTTGTCTCTTTATAACAGGGAATAAGACCAAGTTCAAGCATAACTCTTTTAAAATTAAGTACAAACCTCAATTATAACGTAAAAAGCGAGACAATAAGCAATGGATTAAAGATACTAATATTTAAAGAAGAAAGACAACTCCTTCTATGTAAGAGGTAGAGAAGTATTTTAGCATTGTTTTTTGTATTTTACTATATTTATATTCTTCAGAATAAACCCTCACTTTTAATCCAAACTAACATTTTGGGTAAAATAATAATAATAGTTTGGTTTTTTTTGCAACTAAAATCTGTTTAACATTTTTAGAAAAAAAAACGATGTGTGACAATATGATACTTCTCAAATTTTAAATTTTTACTAATGATAAACATTCTTTCTAATCTGAAAAAAGTTATTTTAAAATAAGACAATTATTTTCTACCGTAAGAAGCAACTGCACAACTTTAAAAAGAAACATCGCCGAAGTGAAGATATTTTATTTTACCATCATATTTATGTGCTGTATTTCTGAGTTTTTTTGTGTCCACTATTAAACGTTAACATGAAGTGGGATCTAGTTTACAAATCCAGTAAATATCCAGGTCCCATTAACGCTCTCACACAGCAGTCTGCTTTGGAATAATAAATTACAGCTCTGCCATTGACTTCTCGTTAAACCATGTGTATTGAGTGGTGTGCACTGCTTGTTGACTGCACGTCTGTGATTGCATTGTCTGCGGACTTGATCTTTTCAACTAGTTTACTATTCAAATCCACTTATCACGTCCTCCTCAGCCGGACTGAGCAAACACACCGGGCCAGCGGCTCCTCTGGCCGGGGTTTGATCCTGAGCGCTCCCCGGCTGCTGCACGCCGTAAAAAAAAATAAAACAAACACCCCAAGTGTGATTTCCTCGATTTCCTAACAACTCCCCCTTTCCTCTCCTCTCCCCCCGCTGTGAGCGAGTGCACACGCGTTTAATGTTGCTGCCCCTCTTTTGTTGTTGTTTTGCATAAGAATCCAAATTAACAAGCTTTTAATTACTCGCTCCTAATCAAAGCTTATCGCCTTTGAGTGCTCATTCACGCCTGCAGGCACGGACAGGTCGATTTATCCACTTATTAAGAGGAAAGATAAATAAAAGGGAGAATATGCGTTCATTTTAAATACTTACAATGTGTGTGCAGTCAACAGATGTGCTTATTTCTTTTGGAATTAATTTCAAATATTTGTTGGTTTACCTCTATAAAAATGTGTTTTAAAGACAAGAGAATGGGTGTGATCTTTTAGGAATTACTTTGACCTTTGTCAAGATAAAAAAAAAATATATAACATAAGATTTGGTATTAACCAAATTTGCCTGCAGTTAAATCAAAAATCTATTTTTTGAGATGTAATTTAAAGTTTCCACTTTTTCCCTTACGCACATTTTTTTTAAAAATCTGTTTGTGTCACATTTTAATTTATTTAGGATTATTTCGTTATTTCTCAAAGGCATCTGTTCATATTTGGCTGCTGTTTCCTTAGTCCAGCTCCTGATATTACACCTGACACATTCACAAACAAAAACACTGGTCTGGAGTTTTTCTGTCACTTTCCTCGAGCTTACCTAAAGAAATCATTTTTGCAGTAAAGTCTCCCTTCTCGAGAAAAACATTTCTCTGTCAGATTACACTTGCACTCGCAGCACTGCACACACTTGACGTGCCAGGCTCTGTCCAGCACGTTTAGCAGAAAACGGTCCAGGATAGGCCTCTCGCAGCCGGCACAGTGGACCATGGCTTTGGCTGGGCAACAAACCCCACAAATGAAGAGCGCTCACACACACAAACAAAATCAACAGCACAGTCCGAGCATTGACCGTGTATCTGCTTTCTCCTCTCCCTGATTCGCCTGGAGCTCCCGGGTCAATGTGCGCGGAGAAGCCAGTCGATCAGGTGTCACCACAGATTTCTCCCTGCATGCGTAAAAAGAATCAGCGTCCACAAAAGGAAGAGGCAGGGAGGGATACGGCCGCGTCCTTTCACTCAGGTTGAGAAGCCAAGGGAGGAAAATAACCAGTCCTTTATTCGATCCGAGGCTAAACCAAAATGTAGAATTTAGCAAAAGAAGCTGCAGATTAGCTCAGGCGAGGAGACCGGAGCCAGCTTGGTTGTCCCGGCGCATCGGCTGAGAGAAGCGTCGTGTGTGCCAGTCAGGGCTGGAAGAGGCGTCTAATAAAAAGCTTTCAGGGCAGAGCTGTCACACAACAAGACACGCACGCCTATAAATAATTCAGTGTACTTTGACATGGCAGCGTATCCAATGCTTAAAAGCCAGCAAGAAACAAAATAACACACCCAAAAAGATAAAACAAAAAAGTGTTTCCCCTCGCGCTCAGTCCGGTGATCCTGGATGTTAAGCTCGTGCTGGCGGGGGTATGCTGGGATGCGCTGGCGGGTCCTGTAGTAGTCAGTGTGAATGCTGGGATGCCCTCAGTCTCCAGTACGTTGTGTTTGCTGGGATGAGCTGGGTCTCCAGTAACACTGTCTTGCTCCTAAAGCTCCAGCCCAGCCTTATTCCCAGCCTCCTGACGTCAGGCCGCGGCCGGACCAATCAGCGCCGCGCCATGCCAGCAACCATCAAGCCGCCCCATCATAACCCAGCGAGGGCTCTGCCTGCTATTTATGCCACACACTCAAGACACCAATTGTCAAGAATTTCCCTGCAAACTGTCATATGTTAGTGAATCTGTTTGGAGGAAGCAGCGGCGGCAGAGGGCGAGCAGCGCGAAGGGAGAGACGCCACTTCTCAGCTGCTGAGCAAATTGTCTGCTGGGCATGAGGGGGGCATGAAGGAGGAATCTGAGCAGGTAGATACAGCGGCGTCTTCAGGAAAAAAAGGAGCTGCAGGCGCATAGTGCATGCCATGCTCCCTGTTTATTCATGTAGTTACTCTGCGCCAGAAAATTACGCACAACTTTGGCATGTTTGTTTTAGTAATTTGAGAGTAACCTGAGGCTTTTATCATCAATAAAGCAGCTCAAATATTTTATCTTCTACCTGCTTTGCACTTGAATGCATCATCTCTTGAGCTTAAATGTTTGATTACACAGCCGGAAGGTGCAGAACTTCTCTGTCAAGATCTGATTCAGGGTTCTGTGGATAGAGTCACAGCCATGTTCTCATTTACTTTTATCGTGTTTCTTTGCGCATTAGCAGCGGCGCATTTTAGCAGCCAGTTCTCTCTTTGGCGTGATGGAGAGGAAGCGTCGAAGTGAAAGACTGAGAGGCTCTAAAGTTGACAGCTCGTGCAGCTCAGCCCGTCAGGAGCTCGCGGCCCAGACACCTCGGACAATTCATTAGGGAGATCCAATCCACTTCAAGTCCACCTTGAGTAAATAACACCATGAGCATCACAGCCCGCTGGATTATCAGTCATTTCCCATCACAGAGATCGGTCAAGTCTTTCGTGTTGGTGACACTAACACATCTGAGATGGTTTTCTTTTTTGTCTAGTTAGGAGGGAGGGTAAAGTTGGAAATATCCAAGGCTGCCAACTATAGTTTAAAAGTAGTTCTTATAAGAGTGATGTCCAATTTTGGCTGGGTAAGAGATAGTTTAAATAATGTAAATTTAGTACGTAATTCGCAGATTTATAAGCAGTTATGAGTTTGTTTGTTCGTCATTAGTAGCAGCTCACTTTTCGCAGAAAAGGCGACCCAGGGACACCCATTTATTCTCTACCAATAGGCCGGCAGCATCCTCATGCATATGGGCTGCTTCTCATGCAAAACACCGCCAGTCCCCGTCCAGCTGCCTCCCAGCGTCTGGGGAGCTCCTCTTCAACGGGGCATGTGTAACTGGCTGAAGAAAAAGAGATAAGGTTATAAAAAGAAAAAAAAGACGCACACTCTATTTTTTTAAGTATTCGCTTCAGCCCCTCTTCATCCCAGCATTCCCCTCTTTCTTTGCTCCACTCTTCTTCTCTTTTCTCCCTTCTTTATCGGTTTTCCCAGTCTGTTTGTGGACGGCGCCTCAGAGCGCATTCTGCCGAGCATCTGGTTACGTTTCCATCAGAGAGACAGGCAGAGAGGGGTCATTGAGCTCCATGACAACTGGGCGGTCCATAATTGTGCATGGAAGTGCAATCAGTACCGGGAATATGGCGTTTCTGGTGGACCACAAAGCTAAACGTTATTCGTTCTGCACTAGAAACCTGCAGAAGAATTAAAACAAATACCTCAGAAACCCTGCATGGTGTAGGTCTTACATTCTCAACCTCCACACAAACTTGTAAATGCAGCATGTAAACAAGAAAAGTTGTTGTTGTTTGCATGTGTAGAAGATGCCTTGATAGTCTGTCAGTGGGGATAATCTCCGCCTGATTTAGAATAAACCAGAGAGAGAAAAAGCAAGCTCACAGAGGCAGATTAATCCACGAATAGAAGGAAATCAAAATATGGGCTATAGGCTTAAAAATATCTCAGCTCCCCTCCAGGCAAAGACACTATTAAATGCAAAAATGGTTTTAACCTTACCACTGTAATCCCTCACTAGCAATAGATTTTATTCTCACTCTCTTTTTTTTATTCTGATGCTGGCACAAGTTGTGAATTGGAATTTGTGGGGCTGCATATGTGCCTAAGTTGAATACACTTAATGTATTATTTTTTATTTTAGTGAGGCTTGTACGTGAGAATAATTGGAGGTAGATTTCATGACAACAGGCCTTTCAGCAGGCCTGTACAGGAGGTTAAAAACATGTGATAACACAGCTAAAAATAAAAATCTAAATAGCCAAATTAATCTGAAAGCTATCTTTTCCAGGTACCCAGCAAGACAATCTTCATTTTTATCTCATTTCATATTTTTTTTTACAGGCATTTACTTAACCTTAAGTCTAATTTTAGACTCAAAAGGCCATGCTAGCACGTTTAAGAAAGGGGATATTTCACTATCAGGCCACAGTGCTGTAAAGCAGCCCAGGAGATTTGAGGTTTATGAAGTGCAGACAAGTGAACTGGTACACTGCGAGATAATTAATCTGAGATAATGAATGAGGCTGTGAAGATGCATGCAATCATTAATTCTAATCATGACACGTTTATTTGTCTCCCCTCTCTCCTCCAGTTAAGAGACACAATGTCATCACAACAATGCGCGAGGGGCACAGCTCGTGGAAGGAGAGGACTCTGGGATAAAGACTGAATCGGGCAGGTGATTAGATGGGGAGGGAAAGGAAAGGTGTTCAAAATGTAAGAGAGAAACAGCGTTAGGTGGCGGGGCTGTGAGGCTCTACAGCCGGACAGGCAGCCGGGGGACGAACCGTGACTCCGGTAACAGAGAGAGAAATATCACCCTCGACTGGAGCTTTGATCAACCGAGTGAACCGGGGAGGAGGAAGAGGAGATGGGGGGGTTGGACGTCCACGGAGGGAGGGGTACCGGTCCAGTGCTCTGCTCTGCTTTTGCAGGACCCCCGCCCCCCCCCCTTTTTTTCTTTTCAAATCTTTTTTTTTTACAAGGGAATATTGCAAACAGGCGATGACATTCATAATTCACAATAAGCCACATTGATCATTCTGAATGTGTTTATTTGAGGAATAAACAGCCCGTTTCTGTGAAGCTGCTCAGTTAATATTATTTAGATAATTTTTCATTTCTATTCCAGAGTAGAAAACCTCAGGAGATGGAATAGGAAAAAATAATAATAATTCAGTGTAGAGCTGAAAAATGTGCTAATTTTCGAGATAAAGATGAAAAGCAATCATAAAAAAAGATAAATTATTTTTGTGGAATTATATTTGATCTTATTGTAAGTACATTAGAGTCCATGCAGACTGCACGCGCAATTCGATGCAAATAACAAGGAAAAAAAATACGTTCTTTGAAATGACAAACACTTAAATATAGTCACCATTTAAAAAAAACCTACTTCTTTAGCCAAGAACAAAACCCTGCATCACATAACAATGCAACGTTTTAATTCTATTTTTTACTAAATACTCACAGATGGAGAAATGTGTTTAAGCAATGCATAACTGTGCTTTGTTCTAATATTATTTACAAACTTTACAGTGCCAAACGCGTAAAAAGCTCAAAAGTTGACCATAATATTCAGTGTGATTTAGAGTACGAGCTGCTAGAGGACGTGGCCGGGAGGAGGTGTTTTCCGCCCCAGCTCTGCCCAGTCTGTCAATCATTCCTCACCGCATTATCACGCACTCCCAGGACCGAAATCCGACCCTCCCTCCATCCCTCCTCTATCCACCCATCCGTCCCGGCGCGCGGTGCTCGCGCAGCAGAAAAAGGCCTCATAAAGCACACATGACATATTTAGTGAAATTCAGAGTCTGTGATGTTATAACCCACAAACGCAAAGCACGCACAGTCCCACAATCGACTGGCTGGGGTTGTGCTGAGTCCCCCCCCCCTCCCACCCCCTCCTGTAGATCAGCAGCCAAACATATGCCGATGTGAACTCGACGTGGATTATTGAGCCAACAGCAACTCTACGCAAACATTTTCCAGACTTTCCAACTCCGGTCCCGGCCTGTGCTGAGAGAAATCCAATGGGATTTATAGATCATCTCCCTACAGCTGTCCCTTCTCAGTCAGTCAACCCCCCACTGAATCCACACACACACACACACACACACACACACACACACACACACACACACACACACACACACACACACACACTCACACACACACACACACACACACACACACACACACACACACACACACACACACACACAAGCGCCGGTTTTCAGAGGATGTCCTCCTAAACCATCCACAGCTATGACCACCTCTGTCTTCTTCACTGTCAGTGTGTTTTCTCAAGGAGATCATATGATTCAGTGAATTTGGGGGCTTTAGGGTGTGCAACCTGCATGAGACTCTGAGGTCATCCAGAAACAAGGCCACCAACACCACCAGAGTCCCGTTCAGCCCTCTAGGGGGCGAATTCAGCCTGGCGAAAGAAAGAGCATAGTTGGCGAACTAATATTTCTTTAAATTCTATTCATTGCTGTGTAATGTCAGGAGAAAAACACCAGAAGGCAACATAATCTCCACGCTTTCCCAGTTAGCTTCTTTTCAATGATACCATAATTAGAAAATAAAGCTAAAAGTGGACTCACGCACTCAAATATATGGATATATTATTTTATTATTTCCGTTTTAAATTAAATTTGACAGGGAATAACCCTCAGTTGGTTTCGTTCAATATATGTTATACTAATGTGCAAGTGTAAAAGAAAATATTCCTATTCTTATACATTTATTACAAAAAATATAAGTATGATCTTCTTCTGTGCTTAAACCATCTTCAGTGACTGTTTTTGAAGCTTCAATTTTCCATTACAGAAAGGTTTTTAGATTTCGTCTTACAACCTGTAAAACCAGTCAAATAAATCACAAAAATGCGATCATATTTCTGACAGATTAGGTTGAACATTTAGCTGCCTGATCCAGGTGAGCCCTCCACCTTCCCTGTGAATGAAAACACACACACACACACACACACACACACACACACACACACACACACACACACACACACACACACACACACACACACACACACAAAATCAGCCCCCCTAATGCTCCAAACAGAATCCCAGAGAAATGAGCCCCCATGCTGGCTCTGGGAAGCAGCCTGTAAAGCAGTTTCCCCAGTTCAGATTAATGGTACTGCGCGCTTATTCTGCAGTCGGGGTGAAAGGGCTAGGATCACTAATGATTATAATATAATGTGTGGCGATAACCACTCCCTTTGAGATATTATCGCCCGCTGGCCAATGCTCAGGGGACGGGCTGCGTGGCTGCAGAGCGGCAGATAGCTGCTGCCGCTGCCGCTGCCGCTGCAGACACCGCAGCGTGGAGAGAGGGAGAGCTGGCCGCTGCTGATACCTGCGTTAATATATACAGTGGAGCGGCCCTCCTGCTTCACCACACATCTTCTGCTGCTTATTATTCTTTTAACGAGGAGATGAGCAGGGGTCCTAATGGTTTAATATGAGTGCACTTTTAGTCTGGAACGTCCTTCTTCTAATTTTAACTTTTAATAGGAAATAAAACCTTTTAGATTTTTTGACAAAGGAAATAGTTTTTAGATATTTAATTAGTTTCAAAAGGAAAATTTAGTGTTTTTAAAACAGGATTTCAGTCACAAGAGGCCCTGTGGAAAGAATATTGCTAGAAGATCCTTAACCCAAAACAAAACGGTTTTTATGGATCTTTGCTCAGTGTAAAGTGTACATACATCCAAATTAAAAACTCATATAGAAACAATCAAAACCAGGTTCAACCAATGTTTGATTCCGAAAATACAATTTAAAACTGCTGTATTACAAAATGCTGCTTTTTCCTGAACATTTCCTGACGACCAAACCATTCATGCTTAGTGCAGGAGGGAGGCCCAAATGATTTCTGCTCTATTATGGACAACTCAGTTCAAATTCTGTTAGTAGAAATACAGTTAGAAGAAGCATTTCGTTTTCAACTTTGATTGAAACTGAAGGTGATGCCACGTAAACGATACTCTTTGAAAGCAATGTGTGCAGCAATATTTACGCATATGAGAGGGATAGACTAGAACACAATAAGCCTATAGCTATCATTTAAAATCTGGATACCATAGCTCAAAATTACTCCAAGGCCTCCAAATCTACAAAACAAAGGCACAGCCGCTGATCTGTATTCAAGTCATCCTTATAAAAAAAAGAGCTGAACAAAACCTGCGAGGATTCAAAGATCTACACAATATAACCTGGAAATGTTATCAAGCTCAATGTTTTTTTTGTTTTTAATGAAATCAAACAAATATCAACGAGAAACTGAGGATTCTTTAATGTGTATGCCGCAACTTTTGCAAAGCCGATTAGACTGGAAATCCCTGCATAATTATCGACATTCACTGATCAATAACAAACAGCGCAGTCTTCAACGACATCAGTGAGGGGAAAAAAGCTGTTGGAGAAGGAAAGGGAAGGGAGGAGGAGGAAGAGGAAGAAGAAGTGAAGTGAGTGATGCTGCTGTGCTGGACGCACCGCGGCCGATCCCGCTTCCATCCATCTTCATTGGAGCTTTTGTGTGCGCAAAAAGCAAAGGCGCGCATAAGGTAAAGCCCGCATGAAAGCCGCGGCTTTATTTTTATATCCAATAGATCAGCAGGCAGACAAAGCTTTATTTTCGCCAGGAGAGAGATATTTTACCTCCGCCTTACGGTTTTATGTTGGAGAGGTGTCAGCCGGGGGAAATGGATGGCTAATGCATAGGCAAAGCGCGGCTCGCCTCGGCATGCTGCACGTCAGAGGGGGGCTGCAGGGAAGAGCAGCGGGGATTTAGGGCCCCTGGGGGTCCAACACGGGGGACTGAATACAGGGGAGGGGGTACAAGCATCCGGGCATCGCTGTAGTGTAGCTCATAACACAATAAGCAGACAGTCACAGACACGCACACACACTCAGTCCTACCAATGCAGGGAGGAGTCTACCAATGCTGGCCTTTTGTTGATAATCCAGGGCCGGTCCTAATGTTTATGAGGGCGAAAGCAAAGCCCCCCCTAATAATTATAACTCATGCTAAAAAAGTTAACTATACTATGACCAAGAATTTCAATAAAAATCGAAAAACCCCATCCACTCAGCCATCTCCTTATTGATTGTGATTATCATTTTGTAAGACATGTGCAGAATGGAAATAAAATAAAATAGCAACCCCTCCCCGAAGCTCAAGAAAGAAAAAAAAAGAAAACAAACAAAAACAAGAAATTTAATCCAATACGTTTTCAGATCTAAACAAATCCTGCAGATTAGTGAAAAAGTGCTATCATGAATCTTTAATCACCAATGATTTGCATGGTCATCATGGATTGAAATCTTAGAGAAAAATAAAATCTGGTACATTGACTCACCTCGTCAATCGAATACAAACACACAGTCAGATACACATCAGTGTTTGGTCAATACATGTTTGTTTGAGTTGGCTGTTGTTGTTGTTTTTTTAAACCAGGGCTGATGCCAATCTTTTCGGGCCCCAATCAGAGCCCTTCTCCATCCAAAACCACCCACCCACTTTATCAAAAAGCCCCTTTGTGTTATTTTATTATATGCAGAAAGATTAAACTAGTGCCACTGTGGATGCTATTGCAGTTTCAACTGTTAACAACACCATGAATGATTTTCATACACTCAATCGTTTACATTTTGAAGAAGTCAAAATGTCAGTCTTTTATTTAACCAGACACCGTTGTGTTTTTGCTCTCTACAAAGACACGAGACTCCATGAGAGACAAAAACAGTCATTTAGGCTCCCAGAACATAAAAGAAGCCCGTTTCCCTCTTCCTTGATTTGTGTTTAAATTGGTAAGAATCCAACTAAAGATTTGTGTAACACATATCACAGAAGAAAAAACTTACCAAAGTCACAGTTTGAATCAGACCCTAAAGTATGACAAAAGATGGTCCAAGTTTTAAAGTACCTGAGTTCTACTTTAAGCAGCCAAGTAGTGTGATGTGTCAAAGTGGTCGGCAACAAATGTATCCTACAATACAACAAGAAAATCCTCAAAGATTTTCCTTTATCAAATTGAAGATTTAAATGTGTCCAACATAACCAACAATAGGTGTGGTTGGTGATATATATTCGGTATCCGCTGACGGTCTACATGCTGTTTTCAGAGGCTTTCAGCACCAACACAAATACATTTACATTTATTTATTAATGCAAAATAATCAAATCCAAACTGTAAGCAGCGTCATAAAAACAAATCTGCTGGAATCAGCTCTGAAATCTTCACATTACCTGAATCTACCCCAGGCCCCTCTTGGACGTCCCCACACAGAACTATTAGCCAGTTGTTAAAATCTTATGCACTGCTCGCTGCCTAACATGAATGCAGATTTCTCTCAACATGCTGCAAAGAGTTAACGAGATTTACAATACCGCTCAAAACACAGAGCTTCCCTGTCATATTTCCCCCCTCATGCTAAATAGAAATCTTAAGAAGTAATTGGAATTTACTGCATACCTGAATAACTGCATATAAATAAGCACACATTTCATCGGGGGGTTCACTGACACTGTTTGGTCGCATAAAAACGGCTGCATACATTATAATACACAGCAAATAATCTTATTTTGCTGCAGCCTTTGCTACATGCTTGGGATTCCTTCCAAATTACAGAGGATTCAAACAAGCGTTTTCAATTTATTAAACCTATATGGGCAACATTTCATTTTAATGGGACAATTTATTTCTGGGAAGGGATTATCAGGGGTTGGTTGAAACCATAGCAGTGTGTAAATCTGACAGTGTTCATCTCATTTAAAAGGCACGCAGATCTCCTTTACAAAGCCTGTTTCAGTGGACGCCGGAGCAGGAGGAGGAGGAGGGTTCAGGTGGCAACGCGAGGCCTCGACCCTCTTCGCTCTTCCTCCAGCTGAAAGACAAAACTAGCTCATTGACTTTGGCCATGTCTCCCAGACAAATTCCTCAATTCTCAACACCTTTATGAGCCTGCATGTGCTTACCGAATTTGGTGGAGGAGGACACAAATCCTCCGGATGGGATTGGCAGTCATGCCCCCGGTCTCTCGGCCCGACACGCTCGGGATGTAAAGTGGCCGTCTAACGCTGCGACCCCCGGTCGAGAGGGCTCAGCGGATTTGGAGATAATGACATTGCCGCCTCTATTAAGATTCGCATTAACCATTTCACCACACGACCCCATTTCCCTTTGTCCTAACCCTCATGTCAAAAGCCTCGCAGTCTTACCCTGCCGGTGGTAATATTCAAAGCTGGCCAAACAACCTGCATGAGCACAATCTCTATTCCTGCAAAGGACAAAAGGGAGGCTGTCTATATGCAAAGAGTACAGTGGATATTTATCCCACTTGTTGAAAGCAAACCCCCTTAACATTCATGGAACAAACTGTTTGACTGCAAATAGATCCCCTCTGCCGGTATCTGACATTTTCCATATTGGAACTCACTCTCAGAAATATGTCTTTTCTTTTTCTCTGACTGACACAAACACAAAGTCGCCTCTTATATTCCCTCTCTGTCACACACGTACACACACACACCAACCCCTGGCTGCCTCCCCTGCTGGCTCCCTGAGCTGAGACTGTGGGAGGGAGGCCAAATTGTTTGTCTCTCCCAGTGTCAAGGCTCTGCAGTGGGGATGAGGCCATGAGAACAACTGCTCTGTGTCTGGCTTCTGGCTGATGGCTCCATCAGGTTGGAGCAACAGGGAGTCTGATGCTGGGTGGGGTTCAATGTATGCGTGTGTAAGGGTTTGTATGTGCATTTGAGTAGATGTTGGGTTATCTTTTCAGGAGTCTACAGTGATGCTGTGAACAAACAAAGGGGGGCAGTTCAGGGAGAGTTTGTTCTTTTGAAAGCAAAGTGAAAGTTGTTGACACCAAAGATGCAACAAAATTTAAAGAAACGATATGGTAAGCTTCTCCCCACCACAAAAAAGATAAGAAAAATTCTCTGAGACCCCCTCCCTGAAAAATAAAATAAAAACAAACCAGCATTAAGACCCCTTCATCTCTCTTTTGCCCTGGCAGTGCCCATTTACACAAAACCAACGCCGATCAGCATTTTCAGCACTCCGCACCAAAAGCACAAAAACACCCTCAGCGACATCATTTTTTCCCCCACTGTGCTCTCAGTTGAAAAAAAGTTCAACTACTGGTACACCGCTGCACTCGTCAATGTCCCTTCTCCCTCAATGACCAATCGGTGCTGATTCATCTTTCCAAGGGTACAATAGTGCTGCAGCTAATGCCAGGACACGATTCCTTTACATTATTTTCATGTTTTCTTGAATTTGAAGAAATATTAAGCAAACAGATCTGACTAAAACAGACCTCACAGTCATTGGCCAAGGAAACTGAAGTCTTGACAGCTGCCAGCGCAAGAAAAACTGCATTGACTTGTGAAATAATCACTTTTGTGCCATTTGGGTTGGAGAACCTACCAGTTTTTATTTTTTATTTTAATCAACAGTTAAAGGGAATTTTTGATGGCAAATGTAGTCAGTTGAAGCAAACGACTCTCCAGTAACTATATTTACCAAAAGGTTTCATGGAGGCATTGCAGCACCAGCAAAGACGGCGATGAGAAATCCCATCTGAAATAGCCTTTAGTCCTTTAGGGACACCACCAGTTTTCAATATCGAAAAAATAGACAACCCTGTAGATCGAACTTTTCCTTGATATACATTGGAGACTTTCAGTAGCCTAAACATGTAATAAAGGTAATCCTTCAACATCTGCAAATGATGCTTCCTGAAGGTAGGATGTAGTTAGCCTCTCTTTGCACAATGATTGAAGTCAGGTGGGGAAAGCTATTCTGTCTCTATCCAATGTTAAAGTATGTGCAATTTACTTTGTGCTTTAAGGTGCAGTAATCAGTATTTCTCAGGACACAACAGTGTCTCTTCAGCATCTACTGCTGAGGTGTATATAGCTAAACCAAGACAGTAAAAGATGGTTCAACCTCATTGTGAAAACACAACAACAAAAAGGGAAATGTTCTATATTGAAATGCAAAGAACGCTTCCATCAGCCTGGTTCACCACAGCCCAGATAGTTGATTTTGACACAAGTCCCACCTTTGACAAGGCGAATACCAAATCATAGTTTAGGATTTTGGGGCCGACACTGGACACAATCTCTGCCCACCATTAGCTCCGACCCTTTTGGGGAATTAAGTCCCTGTAATACAACGCTGAAAGCGACACCTTTTCAGCAATATGTGTGAAGACCTTATGCATGTAAGATTTTCACAACGCATTTTATGGCGACATGGTTGTCTATACAAAATAAACTTAAATAAACAAAAAAATCTCAGCTTGTCCAATAAATTCTCGAGGTATGATGAGCAATGGGATCCTCCAACCAGGACATAAATACTGTACACACAGGAGCACAGAGATGCAGAGCGGCTCACTTTTCTATTTACAGGTATTTCATCTACATAGATTTTCTACATTATTGCTACACATTGCACTTATTAGAGAGTATTTTTTTCCATCCCTGCTCATGAATTTCACTAAAGTATCTCTCCATAGTCACCTGATTGTCTTGCGATAATGTGGATGAGGTAGTTATGCTGCCACATGAAGGACCCTCCTCCTCTCCTTCCTTGCTATGCCTGCAGATGAGTTGAAAGGGTGAGGAGGTCGCAACCTTCCTGGGGGATGTTTTACGATGACACGGCCGGGAAAGTCTGATTTGTCTCCACTGGAGCGTGCTGCCGGCGTCTTCACACCCAGCCTGAGAAAGAGAGAGGGAGAGAGGGAGGGAGAGATAAATAGAGAGAGGGCAGACAGAAAGAGAGAGTGTGTGCACAGATGAAGAGTGCTGGTGAAGGTTGGGTAGGGAAGGGGGGTTTGACGGAGGTTGGACGACATGGGGTGGAGGAGGGGGAGGAGGAGGGTGAGCTGTAAATTAGCCGGCTTGGCAGACTGATGGTCAGCAGCGGTTTCAGAGGACAGCACCCACCTTGACCCCCGCTTAGGACGTCCAGCTGAGCCCCAAGTGAGGAGGAGGAGGAGAAGGAGGAAGACTGCACGCTTTTAGACGTGAATATGTAGCCTCACTTGTATCTCTGTGTAGAAAGCACAAAGATTTTAGCTTTTTTTTTTTTTACAATAGCTCATAATGATACAGACATACAGTGTTTAACTCATTAATACACATTTTTCCTGGGGGTACATTTAAGGTTGTAAGTATCTTCTGACTCCCCTCAGTCTGACAGTGTTATGAACAAAAGCCTTAAATACTTCCTGGTCAAACCACATAGCTTCAGAGAGGGTACTATGGCATCAGACTATTAAAGCTATTAACAAAATAAGTTACATTAGTCTTTTACTGAGTCATTAACATGTACAATAAACCTGTAAGAAAGTGTTCAAGCTACAGTTTATTTTACTACGGCTGGTTTGAAACATTATACAAAAATAAAAAAAAACACTGGACCGTCCCCCATCCCAAAGTGCTAAATGGTACAGTCCTCATTGCCAGGTGGGGCAAGGGGTGTTCAGGTGCGCTTGTTAATTTAAGCACCATACTCAAAGAGGAGGTGGACCTTGCAAAAAAAAAGTCAAAGAGCAATGAAAGGAATAAAACCAATGCTTGAATGATAAAATACTAAATGAATACTTTTTTATACATAAAACTAAATATTTATCCACCTTAAAACTTAAGAAACAATAATGAAAGCTTAAGGGCCCAATCAAGAGGCGTTGCTAGAAAAAGCAGTGTTTTCCTAAAGAACAGTGTGCTTGCTGGGGGCTCTTCACGACTTATTCTAGCTTTTTTTCGGCTTGACTTTTCAGCTCAAGATGCTAGTCAACATCACTTTGGGCCGGAGCAGCCAATCAAATCAAGTGGGAGGATTTGCCACCACTTTCTATGTCTTTTTTTCTCTCCTGTCTCGTCTGGGAGCAAAGCAACAGCAAGATCTTTGTCGCTACACACACATCCTCAGGCGCTCCCAGCTGTTTTTTCCCCATATGTGCTCAGGTGTTTTTTGAGTGGCCACGCCCTGAATGTAGTAAAAAAATAAAAACATCTGACTACGTGGTCAGTTTAATAGTTAAATTAAAATGTACAGGCCCCAGATTTGGGGGAAAAACAAAAACAAGAAAAAGAAAACCATTAAAACAAATTAATCTCACGGTTGCCGGCTTCATCGATTGACTGTTTCTTTGTTGCTTGCTTACAATAACGGAGCTCATTTAGAGAGAAAATGATCAGAGTCACTCTGGGGTGCTTCAGCTGAGGAGGAGAGAGTTAAACAAGCTGCAGGGGAGCAACAGAAACAGGACGGTGGCTTCATTTGCATGGAGTTTTTTTTTCGGGAATGCACACCCCTAGGTGGGAGAGTTAGCACCCTGTAACACCCATCCCCAACACACTCTAATAAATCATGTAATCCCTGATACTGGAAGGCAAACATGGGAGCAGATCTAATCAGGACTCTGCAGAATCCTTTTATCTGGGCCCATCTCTGCCTGGTCACACACAGTACACAGTCCCACGCTCCTCTATGACAAACACTGAATGCTTGATAGCCACTGATGGATAGAGACTCCGGGCTGGGTAAGGGTTAGGGCAGAGTTCCCAGCCCAACGTTGATGCTTAAAGGATCATATTCTTCTTTAGATCTGACTATTTAAAAGTGGGCAACATTCAAGGTTGAAACTGTCCACTGTTATCCAAAACTTAAGAGCATTTTAAGGTTGGTAATCCTGGGCACAGGCGCTTTAATTCAGGTGAAACGCGTGATTGAATTTATGCCAGATGAAGCACCAGTTCAAGTATAACACCAAAAATAGAACTTGACCTCAGTAGTCATCTTTACTTGGAATGAAATAACTCATATTCAAAACATCACCTACATGATTCCAGTTTCAAAGCTGATTTAACACGTATTCAGTTGAACTGTGCGTCCTCCCGTAAATATTCACCGTGTCACTTACAGGTAGACGACCCCCCCCCCTGCTTTCTAAAACACTGCAGCCCACCATGAATCAAACACGCAGCCAATTCACCAGGGAGCCATCATTGGGAATATATAGCAGCTCCTGGGTTACTTTGTATTGTAATAGATGCATTGTGCTGCTAAAGAATATCCCAGCCTGTATTCAAGCAGAATGAACAAAAAGGGAAGCAGAAGAAAGAGTCGGGTGCAGATTCAGGGGAAAGTAGCGTAATTAGAAAGAGATGGGATCGGGGGGAGGTTCAGTTGCTCGAGATGTGAAATCTAATTTCTATATAATGTCATTTAAATCCTGTGATCCAGGAATTGTATTTGAACTCAGATTATCGGAATCATCAGCCCGTGAATGCCTAAGATCCCCGACAATGTTTGTGTGTGTGTGTGTGTGTGTGTGTGTGTGTGTGTGTGTGTGTGTGTGTGTGTGCAGATGTGTGTGGGAGGGAAAGGGGGATTTAGTGTTCCTCAAGTTCACAAGTTGCAAGCTTTTTTGGGATGATTATAGTGGTGGAAAGAAAAGATGAAATCCATTTAAAGTTGAATAAAAAGATGGCGCAGAGGGGAATAAAGGGAGGTTTTATAGACGGCACAGAGAGGGAAAACAAAATGAGAATGAGTGGGAACTCATTTAAGCAGCAAACTTTTATCTGTAACTTGCAATCAGCAATAGTTTAGAAGCAACAACAAAGTAAAAGCCTCATTTCATTTGCTGGTGTGCCATGCTATTAACCACACTGTGCAGGTTTGGAGCCTTAAATAGTGAGGGCAGAAATTCTCATAGCATGTTGTGACAGTTAATAAAAGACTAAGCTGCACAAATCATTAAAATACTTACCATACTGTTTCATACTGAGCATGTTTGTAAAGTTCTCCGCACGTCTTTTGAGGACAATATATATATGTTTGCTTTTCGGTTCAGCAGCTCTTTAGGGAAAAAGGAGAAATTCATGAAGATCAAATTTATGATCAAAGAAGACGCTTCATCTTTCAGGAATGCAAAAAAATAAGATACAACACATTTTTACTAATCCCCTAAGAGTGACTGCAAACGACTTATTGAGAATAATAAATAAATGAATAAATGAATGCTGAGGCTAACTGAACTGGCTCAGAAACAACACCTATCTACATGACTGGATGTCATTGTTCATGAAATACAGAAAGAAATCCTGAAGGCCTGATACTAGGAATGGATTGTGGAGCTAATAGCTCAGAAAATTGCACATCATTCTCTTCCACTATCTGCTACGTCTCAAGTTCTAATTCACAAAGCCTATAGCGCTCATAACATTCAGGTCTGAACACACCCAAGAAGTTGTCCTGTTGGTGCAGTTTACTCTTGTTTTTTGCGTCTGAATGGGGAGAGAAGCTACCCACACCTCAACTCTGAGCAATGCATCGTGATCATGCTGAAAAATGTAATACGAGCTTCACCATTTAAAATAAATCTTCCTCTCTGAATGGAACAAGAAAGGAAAACAACGCTAACATTCTCGTCAGTGGCTCCAGATTGTCTCCATGTGTGGATGAGGTGTCAGCCTCTGACTGATTTAACCCCAGGTTACATTAATAATAGTTATGTCAAAGTCATATTTCCAAAAAGAGGTGAAAAAGTTTCCCTGATCACTGGAAGGATTGTGCCTAACATCCCGTATAAATACTGCAGCCGGTCTCAATAGACAGTAATTATTCACCCTCAGTGTGATTGGCGTTTAGCGCCTGTGTTTGTGAGTTAGACACATTCAACATTGAGTGAGTCTGTTTGGATAGAAAAGGCCAATTTTTCCCAAATGACTCATGCCCTTTTAGATACACGCAAACAGCACCTACGCGTTTCGCTCTGCTGGACAGTTTAGGGTGCATTTAACCCTTTGTGTGTTTTAAGAATTTGCACAGATTGTTGGTGCAAAATACCATGCAATCCTTTTTTGATCAGGCCCTGGGAAGTCTTAATTACCAGTGAGAGGTTGAAGCCAAAAAGGAGTAAAATGTTAAAATGACCACAAAGCAGTCACTGCTGATGATCTAAATCATTTTCTTGTGCAGTAACAACTGAATGCAACCCTACTGAGTATTACCTTTTAAATAGTCTTTTGATCATCTGATATCTGATAGTTATTATTTTAAAATAAAGACTGAGGTTAAGTTGATGATGCAGGAACATACCAACAGGTAAAACAATTCATTTGTGATCGAACACTTATCCCATCTTTTTTCGGGGGCTCTTTCAGTTCTCAAAGTTGCCATGCTATGCTTAGAAGGCACCATGTCCTGACACAATGGTAAGGGCAGATGATGAAATAGAACCTTACAAGATAAGGACCTTAAAATCTGCCCTAGTATGTAACCACTGAATAGAGGCTATAAAGGGTGTTATGTAATCAAAAATGTGTACATTCCAGCTACACAACCTGAAGAGTTTGTTGAACCACAACAGGTAAGACCAGAGAAAATTGTATTGCTATAATAATCTGTAAATGAGAAAGGCATGGTAACAGTTTCAGCATCACACAATGCAACAAAGATGATTTTTGAAAAATATAGCAAATACAAACAATGCTTGATGATAGATTTTATGAAGAAAAAATACTTGTATGAACGTTTTTGTTATTACAAATAAAAGACACTATAATACTTCTTCTAGTGTTTTTCTGCAGATCTACTTTCTACTGGCGACACAATTAAATGAATAAGATGTACTGTGGAAGACTGGAGATACAGTTGACAGCTACAGTAAAAGCCAGTGACAAACTACAGTTTCCCAGATTTACAGTGAATGTTCAAACTAAATAAGCTTTTATCCAATGTTTTATTTGTATTTGGAAACATCTTCTCTGCAAAGCAGTATGACTTCCATGTTGTATGATTGCATCAAACACATGAACAGGTCAGCAGCATGTCTTCCAGAGAGACAGTCTTTAGTCTTTTTCTTGCGATGTGAGAGAGCGGCAGCTCACACCTCGGTCCCTGCACGCTGAACTGACAATAAAACAGAGGAAGCTCTCGGTGGAGCCTACAGGTGTGCTGCATTGTCTTTCCTGTGTGACAGCCTTGAAAGGAGAACATGCTACTCACTGTGGCGAGCCTGATTGTAGTGGCGTTATCGACCAGCTCCCTGGTGTAATTCCCAGATACAGCGCGGCGGAGACAAACGCAGGTAAAAACACTCTGAATCTTTTATCTCCAGCGAGCAGCCGACGGCAGGGTGAGAGTTCTCCTTTCCCTCAAGCCAAAACACTGAACACTGGCGGGGATGCAGCTGTTATGTACTTCTTCCTGCTAGTCCAAAGACACGCTTTAAACTCACTTGTCACTTGTTGTGGATGCAGATCTGTAAAGGAGAATATCAAGTCCATTTCTAAGACCAGCTTCAAAGCAGATCAGAGTCTAGACAGAAAGCAAAACAAACATGCAGATTAAAGACTCCTTGGTGTACAGAGAAGTCCATCTTAAATCCCACTCTGTATTCATTCAAACATCAATCTCATGATACATGAAAGATAACATGCAATCAATCTATTGGTTAACATCAACGTTACCACATGCCTTTCAGCTAAAGGCTGTGTTCTTAACCCTACTGTTTGATAACTCAAGAAAGAGATGCACTTCAGATCAATGAAATCTTTACTCAGACCTGTAACAAATGAACCAAACATGAAGCCATTCAGTACATTCACAGTAAGGTTGAGCTTGGGTTATAGCTTGATTAGGCCATTTAATTGGACTACCCTCTTGTCCCAGTATACAAGCACTGGGAGGAGTATTGATTTATTGATGGAAGTATGTCCAAGTCTGCTAAGCTACTTTGCAATATGCCCCATTTCAGCGAGTTTCTATTGGACCTTCATTTCCTTGACCTACTACGTCACATACCAAACAATAAGAAATTACAAACAAGTTAGTTAACAGTCTGTTAGGTAAGCTCAGGCACAAACTTGGTTAAGTTTAGGAGAGACATTTTGTTGTGGTTTGAACATATTTTCTCTAAGTCTAACCTTAATGTTTCATGTGGGACCTAAGACTGTATAAAACATGGATGTAGTCTCAGGGACATCACCCATTGGTCACTGAAGCGGAATTTTGAAGGCCTTTGATGGCGGTCGCCATATTGAAAATAATGTTTCTACCTAATTTTTGGTCAACCTAACAGAAAAAAGGTGGAGCTGAGGCGAGCTTAAGACTCTGGTTAAACAGTTACAAAGCGGCCGCTTGCAGTCATATCAGCCATGCCCCTAAATATGAATAACCCTTTATCAAAACAGATGAGTTATGAACAAATCCATCCCTCATACAGTGTGTGCCAATAAATACTATTCAGACCAAAATTGTTTTTTGTACCAGCCTGTAAAAACTTTCATTTCTGCTGTCAAAATGGACATTTTAAGATGGGTTGTGTATGTAACTCAGGGGCTTTCAGAGCCAGCCTCAAGTGGACACTTGAGGAACTGCAGTTTTGTTGCACCTCTGCATTGGCTTCACTTTTCAATGCTGGAAGTTGCCACTTGTGTGGCCTCAAAACCCAAATCTCTGGCCACAATCCCAACTGGACTATATCTAATCCGTCTATATAAACTACATCCGTCTTTCTACTACCAGCACACATTGAACATCCCACAAGCTTTACCAGACTCTCTAGACATCTAAAAATGCCTGCTCAAAACCAACAGTGCAGAACCCAGTACATCAATCTGAGATTAAAAGGAGCTGGAAATTAGTGAGACCCAAGAACACTCGAATTGTTCAACACTTTTCATGAGATCTCATACAAACTCTTGTATGAGCATACTTTGGAATTGACTGATAAAAACTCGAACACATATCTGTGGGAAATGGTATTCACCTTAAATATTTTTTTTATTTTATTTTGGGGCTCTGATTCATGTTATGTAGATTTTCCAGCTGTTTGGGAAATAAATGTCACATGGTTGAACCTGCAAAATCCATCAAAGTGCACATTTAATATTGTCCTCAAAACAGCTACTAAACCCAGTTTACCATCGTTAAGATGTACGCAGGCTATGTCCTTTTTATGAGAATGCCTCATTATCAAAGCCGCTATGTGATGACGGGTTGCACCTAGAGGCCAAACCTTAAAGCCCGAGGACTCAAGTCCACAGAGGACTGACACCATGTTGGTCAGGAGGTGAGTGAAAGGCTAATGAAGAGAGCTGAATTAAACTTTCATTATGAGCTAAGATACCCCTGTGGTCTCTCTCGTACCTTTTCTCTCACCTTTCACTTTCTGGTCTCTCCCTCTTTCTTTCCCTTCCTTTCATTCTGTCTGTCTCATTCCATCTCTCCACTCACCCCACCTTCATTTCGTCATTGTGCCTCGCTCTCCAGACTTCTGAAAAAAAAAAAAAAAAAGGAAAATGGGAAAACAGCAAATCCTGCAGCCTCTTATGGCATCCGTGTTTACCAACCCATAATGCCGTTCTCAGATTTGTTCAGCTCCCAAGATCGCTCCTTGTGTGCATGTATCCCTCCACCTCCCCACCCTCCACCTTTCCCTTATCGCCCAACAAAGGCGACGGATGCTGTATTTTCAACTGCAAAACCTCTTGCAATGTTACCCCCCCACACCCACCCCCACACCTGATTGTTATAGTGGTAAGTACACTGAGGGGAGTCTGCCAAAAGCTACAAACATACAGAGAGAGAGACGCCTGTCAATGCTGCATCCACAACCACTAACTCAAGATTAGGCAGCGCTCTGAGCAGGGAGGGATTTCAACAAGACACCTTCTTTTACCTTGATGGGTGGTGGTGGGGGTTTAGGTGAGGGTGATGCGAGGGAAGAAATGACACAAAAAGAAATATAATCTGCATCTATTCATCATTAAAGAGCAGCACCGAAAGTTGCGGATGTCACCGCTGGGTTCTTCATTGATACCTCACCAATGCCGGATGGATAATTGAAGTCTGGGGTTTTTGAAAAGGGACGCTCATAGGGGGGAAGTTATAATACCCAGGTGGAATGAAAGGATGTGTGTTGTGTCTGCCAAAACACTCTAGCCAGTGCTTTAGGTCTCTTTAGGAGCTGAGCACAGAGAGCAGACAATGCTGTTTTGCACTTCTTTGTAGACTTCACTCATCCAGACAGACCTGCAATCCAGATACAAGAGACATGAGAAAGAAGAAAACACTTTGGGTAGCATGTAAAAAATCGGTCGGCCTGGTTTGCCAAACACCATGTGTACAATAAGTGGCCCAGTATGTACCAAAATACTATTTGTAGATACTATTTAGAGCTGTCATGCTGATGTGGCCATTTAATGTGTTAACAGTCCTTAGTTACCTCTTTAAAGTACATGTGCATTGTCAAGGCATGCACATGTACTGCACATCTACAGTAAAAAACATATGAAGACATGTGAATGTACTGGAGAAAATTAAATAAAGATAAAGATAAGAGCATGCAAACATGTACGCTGCAAATCATTTTCTAGCATATGTCATGCAATAATGTAATCCAGGAGAGTGGAACAAGCTGTCCTGGATATTTTGCAAGAGGAATTATATTTGCTCTGGGACAGGAAAACGTCAGGATTTATTCAACGCTGTGCCAGGTAAGTGTGCCATTTTGAACAGAAACTAGGACATGTATTATTCAGAAGTATTTTTACAAGTAACGACAGTATTTTACAGACATCCAGGACTGATTTTCTTTATTTTAAATTTAGCTTTTTTTTTCTGTTTCCAGAATGAAATAAAAACAAAGGAAATAAACTAATATGTCCTGACACTTTAAAGTCCATTGTATTGCAATCAGAACATCTGTATTAAAATGTAAGACGTTATATAAACATTTTGCTATCCAAAGGTGAAATTGTGTTAAAATCAAACAGTACAAGAATGATACGGGTCCGTGTGAGAATAAAGCTATGAAAATTGTATATTTATTGTATACTGCGGCTGCTGCTGCAAAATAGAACTTTAAAACACTTTGCATGTGTCTTTGGCGTCACGCTCAGGGATGGAAGCTCAAATATTGCTTCACGTCGAACCGTTGTGTTCCAGGTTGCTGGTAATATAAACAAAGAGAACCTGACAACTGTATTAATTTCACCACTTCCTGAATGAGAAGCAACTACACAGACAATGGACACTGGAAATCCAGAGAGAGATCGGAGCACATTTTATGTTAGAAATCATGTGTGATCACTCATTAGCTACCTTCAGATCACTGCTAACGTTAGCATTCAGTCACTTCCTCACTAGCTGACTGCTTGAGAAGCGCTTTTTGGTGTAGCTGTTACATGACTAGCAAGTTGGAATATAACATTACAACATGATAACATCTTAGCTTCCCACCCTGAGTGTAACGTCACAGAAACATGGGCGCCATGATAATATGGTATGTTGGGACACATAGCCTCAATGCCTTCACCCTGTCTTGAGTGCAGTGCATTGGCGGATTGCACATGGTTGCAAAGATAGACAAATCATTTCTTTCAAACAGTTTTCTTTCAACAGTAACTTTTTTTGTAATTGTCTGATGGCTCCAACAGATTTTATTCACTTATCAAAATGAATAATTTCAGATGATTTCCTGTGTGGTCCTGATTCTCTAATACCACTCCTAACGAAACCTAGCACCCACAAGAAGTTTATTAGCAGTTTTATTTTGTTTTTTTGTAGCGCTGCCAGCTGTCAATCAAACATACAGGCACACAAAGAGGCCTGGTGTCTTCAGAAACATCGATAAAGTATCTCTTAAAAACCTTTTTTTAGGATTACTTCAAAAATCACTTTGACCTTATTTGACTACAGGAAGGAACGACTTGTGATTGAAGTCAGTTTATAAAAGTAGGAGAGTAGCTGCTGAAATCTAAACTAAATCAGGCAGTATACTTTTAATAGAGTATGGTGAGATGCCATGGATGCTTGAACGACTTCTGTTTATTTTCTACCTTCTCCCTTGTTTACATCCTCTCATTTCCTGGCAATTTTCCCTGTGTGAGATTACTCTCCACACTCAGCACGGCTGGTGGTTTCTTAGACCAAAACAAGATGTGCCGTCGACTGAATTTCAATTAATACACCTCCGGGATTTTCTTCACTTGATAGGAAGGTCTGTAAAACAAATTAGTTTGGCAGAATGCTCTAAAAATAGGAGAGACGCTGAGGATGTGAGTGGGGAAACTGGGAGAAGAGAGGTCCCGGATGGTTATTTGTTCGAGCTGCAGAATGACTTTTTGTTTCACCTGGTTTGTTGCAGCACACGTTACTATCTTGAATGCAATGTGACTGCACCGATAGAAAAGGAAGCGCAGGCTCAGTATATGTTCAGTAACACAGGGGAAGCTGGGCAGCAGCCTGCATATACACACTGTTTGTTTTGGACTCAGTGCCGTCTCATTTACACGTGTTAATTGAAGCTAATTGGTTCTAATTAGATGAACAGGAAACCCTCTGGGACCACTCATACCTTTAATTTGAAGTAAATATCATTAATTAACATATGCTAATTCCAAGCCAATTAACATTGATTAAGAGATGCCAGCAACAAGGGGGGAAAAGCTACCAACTCTCAAAAATTACTAATGACTCAGCAAGAGAGGAGAGAGGACACGTCATGGCGGATGTCAGCGAGAGTGGGCGGGAATCCAGACACGACTGGCAACCTTGGCCCCCGGTCCCGCCACCCTGCACAGGGGGTCACACTGTGCCCACTGTACCCAAAGTGTCTGCCATGTTTCATACTCACTGTGTCCACCATCTGCTAGTCCCACTGTTCCCACCACGCCCGTTGGACTCTCCACGGTTTCCATGCACACCCTGCCCAGCATACTTATAACCCACAAACCCCCGTGATCACCTAGTGCCCCCCATACCTGCTGCATCCGCCATACCTGACACGTTTACTCTACATGGCCATAAGCATCCTTTGCATTCTTATCATGCAACCTGCCCTACTCGTTGTACCAAAGCTGCCGTGCTCCCCGTGCTCTGCGTACCTATTGTGCATGCTCTGTGGTACACCTGCACAGGAAACATCCCCGCTGGCTCTGCAGACAGAGGGCATGTGTCTGCCAGGCGATTGAACAGGAGAGATTAGAGGGCTTACTGCTGAGAGAAGGAGCAGAGAGACAGAGGGGGAGTGAGAGTGAGGGATGGAGGGAGACAGAGGGAGGGAGACAGTGACGGCGAGAGTGGAATGAGAATTAGAGAGAGGAGAGACATCGAGCAGGCAGCATACTGTAAACTGACATCATGCAGGGACAGGAAAAGAAGAGAATATTACTATGACTGTGAGAAGTAGAAACTTAATATATAACACAAGCTCTGAAGTTCTTAATTGGCTGTATGTATATCAAATAGGGCTGTCAAATGATTGATCGCTGAATTTCAATAGTTAATCAGCACTAATCACATTTCTTAATCGCATGTTTAAAATTCCATTATTTAGCATTTCAAAAAAGTCCGTATGAACAATGCAAAGCAATTCTTTATTTGGGAATTCGATGAATGCAAAGAAATGCACTTTCTGATGTTGACTTTTAGATGTATTAAGTGCTGCACTGTCAAACCAGTGTGGTCTAAAACAATGACTTAGAGGCAGGTAATGGCTTCAGAGTGTTTTCTCTGTGAAATACAGTGTGTTTTTTTATTTCATGAACGGATAACATTGTTGAACATAAAGATATATGCAGGATGGCATCATGTACAAATTGAACTACTGACGTCCAGTGATCCTGGTCAACAGCATTTGTACTTTTCTGTAGTTCCAGTTTAGTTGCTTTCTCTGTCCTCTATGTGGTAAACTATTGTTCCCTGCAATGGGACAGATAACTGGTCACAACATGCCAACCTGAGGAGGAACCTTGGACCTGAGTCTTCCACAATGTTGACTGGATTGCAGTCAGTTGCCACCCATTTAGCAAGCGCTGTACTTAACTTCTTGGATTTAGTTTCATCCACAGACTTGCTTGCTGACATCAGTCTGATTACCTGGCTTGTAGATGGTAGCTAGAACTCATAGTACTTTGGCGATATTTTTAGATCCTTTTGACAAAAGGTGCATATCACTTTTGACTTGTCAACAGAGCCGTCTGGAGTTTTTTTTAAGCAAATTGAGGTGTTCAAAATCGCAGTGGTGTCATTATCTTCCTTTCACTACGACAGCAGGAAGATGCAGGGGCATCTTAACTGATGTGTGGAAAGGGACAGGAAGCACACAAACATGAATGCTTTACTTTTTTATCTTAACCACATCAGCATTAAGGTGTTAACACTGAAGACCTATGAAGATATATTTTTTATCTTTACTTTCATTTAGGATTTGATGAACTGCCTGCTTTATTTTGCCTCCATTGTGAAACACTTCTTGACTTGTTTTTTGAAAATTGCTCTAAAAATGATTATGTTTCATGTCAACAAAAAAGACAAAAAACTTTTTCTTGCTTTTTAAATGAGCTCGTCTTTCTTGCTGTCCTTGACTGTTGTCAGAATAACTCTTGATCATGGACCATTGATTGAGTAAAGGAAAATGTTTAAATATGTCTACACTGACTTGAGGAAACAGTATTTTTTCACTCTTTTGATATGTTATAGATGAAACAGTAAGTGAAATGAGCAACTAGTTTTTCTTTCATTTAAATAAGCCAAATGCAACAGTTGCACTAATATGCTGATCATGCCTATTCCATCACAATAACTTGAAGAAAAGTTATATTCAAGAAAATACAAAAGGGGGCTATTTGACTTGCTTGTATGTGATTAGCAATATTTTAACAGCTAGTGAAGAGTTCATTAAGAGCCACATAGGGCAGGGTCATGCACCTTGAAGTCTGGAGAGAAAGCATCAGAGACAGAAAACACAAGAATGATAAATCAATGATATATATCTGGATTGGATAAGTTGTAATAATTTAATCATGCGCTTCATTTCAATGATATAAGATAAGTTTTACATATCATAGGACAGCATTTTTATACATTTTCAGGGTGCATTTAGAAAATACAAATGAGGGGCGCAAATGGCCTAGCAGTTAGGTCACATCCCATGTCTGGAGGTAAAGTCCTCCAAGCGAGTGGCCAGAGTTAATGTCCGACCTGTGGCCCCTTTCCTGCATGTCATTCCCCTCTCTCTTCATTTACTACCCCAACAACGGTCCTATCCTAAATAAAGGCAAAAGCCCAAAAGTAAATGTTAAAGTAAAAAAAAGATGACATTTTCAAATGATTATGTGACAGTAAAGCTGGATATGATTTGATATTTTACAATTATATCACAGAGAGATTTTCTAATTGGTTATGTTTAAGTACTTAGATTGTTGATGGACAGCCTTTTCTAGCTGATCATGTATTATTAATTATTCTGAAATATAGAGGATGCTGACTGTACAGGATCAATTCAATAAGAATAACTCGACCAGGTAAACAGGTGTATTACTCTAACACTTGTGTGTTTGTATCAATGTATTCATGCTAGAATTATTTGTAGGTCGAGCAAGCAGGGGCTTGTGTGTGCGTGTATGTGTGTTTGTGTGTAAGGGTGAGAGGCTTGTGCTGCTCCCTGTAGGTGCGGGCACAGCCACATTGCCGGCTGCCAGGCTGCCCACCGAACCATCTGACACACATTCACACCTCGGCCACCGTGCCCATGAGCTCACGCAGACAGCGCTGGCCGCCTGTTTATCCTGTCTGTGTGTGTGTGTATTTGGATATGTGTGCATATGTGTGTGTGTGGCTTAGGGCTACACTGAAATCATTGTTCATCCACCTGCTTGGATAGTTTAGTCCTTTCTGTTACAGTTTGAGTCTTGAGCACTTGTCTCTTTGACTTTTTGATCATTTCGTGCAGAGCACCTCCTTTGGTACAAGTAAGAAGCATGCTTTCTTTCAAAGCCTGGTGCTATGTAACTGTGGACCATGCATGCGCTGACTGCATTGTATTAATCTGACTTTAAGACATTTGACTCAGTAAGATTTCAGTCATACATTTTAAGAGTCCAGCTTTAGTCTGACTTACAGAATGAATCAACTTTTTAATATCAAGTAAACCTCATTTTGCCACCCAGAACCAAATCACTTATTTCAGTGATTATTACAGATTATCTTCTGTACTTTGTCTTTTTGCTGCTAAAAAGGTAAATGATGTTCAGGCATGTGGTATAAGACATAAAAAAGACTCCGCTGTGTTCAATAGTTTCTGTAACTTTCCAAAACAGACAGTCTTACACCATGCCTTACAAGCTTGGGAAAAACTTTTGAAAAAGTAGAAGCTCTTTCAAAGTCTATCCTGGCATCTAAGGCTTTCAATGCGTTTCATCCAGTCATGTTAGCAGGAACCACACAGAGTACATTCACATGTGTTTTTGGACTTACTGATAAATCCATATTCTTGCAAACCCTCTTGTATGGTACTTTCCTTCTAGCCCATATGTGTGTGTATGTTTTATATCTGACATGCTGTGTGTGATGCACGGCTGCATCGAGTCATCGGACAGGGACTATCAGAGGAGGATGATGGCCAGTTACTTAATAATAAACCCTTCAAAGGCTGTCTGATGTGTCAAACACACACACAGGCACACAGACAGCAACAGCCACATGGACAAGAGACTAAGACAAAGACCACCAGAGAGAGAGAGAGCGACGGACAGCTTGAAGCAGACGGTGAGAGAGGACACTGTTTTTGTCAGGCTTCATGAATATTTAGCAGGACTTGTTGCATTGAAGATTGAGGTTTTGTGTGTGTGTGTGTGTGTGTGTGTGTGTGTGTGCATGTGTAGATGTGGAGAAACATTTCCCAGGAGTACTTGTCTTTTTGTCTTCCTTGTTGTTGTGTATATGTGCGTGAGTGTGTGTTTACATACTTCACACATTTCCCCAGATTGTGTTTGGGCATTTCTGCATGTGTGTTTCCACGTTTTAGAAAGGTTGCATGTGTGTGGGGTTTATCCACAGCTTTTGTCATGGCAACAGTGATGTAGGTACCATGGACAACTACCTGCGAGGACCCCAGTCCTCTGTGTGTCTGTGTGTGTTTGTCTTTGTATTTATGCAAAGATGATTAGCAGGTCAAACAAGCAGGTCCCTCTGCAGGACTAGTTCACCTGCATGTGTGTTTGTGTATGCGTGTGTGTGTATATATTGGGGTCTGTGGAGGGGGAGGGGTCATGAGGGGGGGCTACCAAGCATTTTGTCATGGCACACTTGACAAAACAAAGACAACTCACTTTTCTGGTCCTGTGCCACATTTGGTATTCAGGAACAAGTCGGAGCTCTGGCTGCACAGACCCGATAACACCTCCTCTCTCCCTCTCTCCTGGGTGTTGAGGTGGTGGTGGTGGTGAAGGGCTGGTGTGGAGGGGGTCCCTTCACTCCAGACAGACCCTGCTATTCGAATGCAAAGCCTCAGCTGCCGCAAATCCGCCCCTCCTGCCCCCCACCCCCACCACCACCACCATGCTATTATTTCGTTGGATTTCACAGCTATTTTTGGATGGGCAGGCTAAGCTGCCCAAGGATCTCTACTGGAGATATGTCATCAAAACCCAGCCACCACCCCATGAGGCCATTAACATAAAAATTAAAGAATTATATGCAGAGAAAATGGGCAGTGAATAAATGAATGGATGAATGAATAAATAAATGAAAAAAATGCATAAATCTCACCCAACCAGTTATCTCCTGTTTCCCTTTCTGTGATAGAAAGTGACGGAATGAGGCTGTTCGTATCTTATTGGATTATTTGTTTAGCATTGAGCCTAAACATGTGCTTACAAATGACTTACAGGAAAACACAGATGGAAACAAGTATGCAAGGTTTGTGCAGGATGAGAGGGAGCATGGAATGGCGCTCGCAGCGGCTTAGTTGTAATGCCCTTTTTTTGGCGAGTTGGTTCCAGAAATGCAATCCTTCCCAAAGCTCAGAAGAAATGCTGACCACATACCGCGAAGAAGGAAGTAGCTGGGTGAGAAAGGGAAATGATGCAACACTTTGAAAAAAGAAAGCAACAGGATGTGAATTCCAGACACTCCAAAATTCAATTTCAGATTTTGAAACAGCTTTGAATGTCTCAGAAATGGAAACCTTTATATTGAAGTCACCATCTATACTTTCCAACACTGTCCTCCATATCCACATAGCATTGAGAATAAAGGGTACATTTAGAAATAAAATTAACAAAAGGGTGCCAGTGTTACACCATACATGACTTTTTATTGGATAGTTTGGATCTGGGTTTCACTCTTATTTCGAGATGCACTGTTTGTGTTCTCGTGGAAACCAAGGGTGACTGGACTTTTTGAATATTTCTCTTTATTTTTCATTGGCGGTGAAGTGCAAAAAGAAGTGTTACAAAATGGGAAAGAGATGGACAATTGGTACGCCAGAAAAACCTCTGATGAACAATTTATACACCTTTGTATTTAAGTTTATGATACCACACCATAAAACCTGATCATCTTGGAAAGGGAAAGCTATGAAAGTTTACAAAACTCTTTAAAGGTTTAAGTCAGTAGCAATTATGCAGCTTGAAAACACAACATTCAAGTTGGACCCCTTCTCTTGGGCCCATCGCCACAAGCAGTTCACGACAACTGCAGGGTAAACTCCATGTAAGTTTACTCCTTGTACCTGCACTGTAAGCTACCTGAAAATATGATGTTTGTTGTAAATTTAGCAAGCTAGCACAATCTAACTGCTGGTGTTTGGCACCAGCCTGTCCATCAGAAAGAAGGCCAACTCTGCATCCGCGGGTGAAAGCCAACTCAAGGTTCACCCCTAGTTTTGGAACAAGATTTATCCGCATGGCATTTCGCCTCACTATGATTATATATTCTCTTTTTTCAACGGTTTGAATGGTGTCCAATCGTTGAATTGGATCCTCTGCTTAACTCACCTGTGCGCTGTCATTGCCTCGGGGAAACACTTCCACTCCCCAACCAAAACATCAAAACGTAGGCAGAGGACAGATTCTCTGCAGACTCAGTCACCACCACACTAGTATGGAAGCCAATAAGTGATGATTGGCCTCCATTTTGTATAAGTCTATATTTTATGTTTTAAGGAAAAAGCTACCATATCCTAGTGGAACTTTTCTTTATTATATATTCAGAGAATTATAATCAATGTAATGACCTTAAAAAGACTAATTGGAACCCACAGCAGAGCTTTGAGTCAGGGTTAGAGATGTGAAACAAGTCCATAAGTCCTGGTAACACCGAATGGTAGCTCAGCAGTCCGGGTCACAGCTGTTGCAGTCTGTGTCACAATACCATCAAATTATATCAGTGGGAAGGTGAATCTCATGCTTAAGCCTTGATACACTGGTGGGAAAAACAGGTACATGGATGACTTGCTGCAGCAACAAAGCATCATAGACAATCTTACTGAGCATTGTACTATGACAGGAAAGTTTACGTAGGACAAATCCAACAAGTTAATGAGAGGGCAGATGATCATACAGTTGAATTGTTTGTGGACTAGAATACATGTGAGGCTGCAGGGGCAACTTGTGGCCAGGCTGCGAATGGCAGGGACTTAAGGGCAGACAGAGGATAATGTTGACTACTGGGAGCTTTGGCCAGCCTCGAGTCCCATTCATTTTTTTTTTCAATATGCCCATTTGCTATCTGATGTTCGATAATATATGACACTAGACTGCAAAATAATGTAAAGTATTAATTACAAAAAGGCAAAAACATGTATGAAAATGTTATGGGATTTTTTAATTATCCAGTGAGATGAGCTCCATATACAGTCCCTCCAACCATGTAGTGAGCAGCAAGTGCAGACCTGCTGATGTATGGGGAGTCGTGCTTCTTGCTGTGTCTGAGCCTGTGTCATCTCTGCTTCTATTTGCAAGGTGTTTATTCTGTCAACGACTTGAGTGTTTGCCCAGCTGGCACAGACTCTGCTTCTGGCAGCGCCAATACACCACCTCCCCTAGGGGGCGGAGGGATCCAGGGCCTCACGGAGGGTGGAGGGGCTGGGTGGTTGGGTGGGAGGAGTTATTAGAGAGCTTAATAGAGGGAGCTAGATGCCTGTCCTCCCCTCCTCCTCCCCCTTGTCACCCCCTCTGTGCCATCTCCATCCTTCACCCCACACTCTTCAGCAGAGAGCATATGCAGCGTCTGCTAAGGCGGCGGCAACTTCAAGCGAGCCCGCATGAGCGTGTGTCGATGCCAGTCCGAATGCTGCCACCACTGCCATCAAGGCACCCCATCCTACCTCTCCTCCCCCAGACTTTCCCAGCCAAAGAGGGGCGGCTTAGCCCCCACATAATCCCTATTGACTGCCTCTTGCTTTGTCTGCCAATTCTCAGCATTGGATTTGTCTCACTCGATGATGCGCTCCACTCCACTTCTTCCACATTAATCCATACTGTTATTACTTTTCAATACCAACGCTAATTATTGCCCCCCCCCCAAACCCCCCACCTACCCCGACAACCCCACCCTGACAATGCTACACATACTGTTTGGACATAAAACAACAGCAAAGAACAAATGAGTTAAGAGCCATTGACAGGAGGCCAAGGATGACGGCAAAGGAGCTAATTCCATCCTTTAGCTGCTGACAAATCATCTTGCGGCTGCAAAGCGAGTGTGAAATGCAATGTGGGGTACAGTGCTGGGCGAGGCAGCATGGCCACATGAGCAGGCCATTTTACTATACTGCTACTGAGACATGCCAGCTTTGAGTGTGCATGAGTCGCACACACAAGCTGACATAATCTTTTTGTTTTTTTCAGTTTGGGCATCCATTTTCCATTCCTCATTTTCTTATCCCCACTGAGAAATTAGGCTACCTTTTTCTCTGGTGTTCTCAGGTTGAGTTTCTGTGGCTTGTGCTTTTGTGTTTGTCATGTTGGCAGCTGCTTATCATAAAATGTCGTTCTCACTATGTTTGAAATATTTGGAAGTAGACGTATGGTGGTCGACAGGTTTGAAACGGCCCAAATGACGTGCTGCTCATTTGGTAAAAAAAGCATTCAAAATGAGAAGAGACGCAATTCCTCTACCCTGTGTAGGGCTTGAAGTGCAGGGATTGAGTTAGCAACAGCTTCCTGTGACTGGAGCTAGCGATAGCTGCATGGCTAAATGAGCTTAGTGGCTAACACACTTCCTGTACTGAGAGCCTGCAGCTGCATGGCTAACTTAAGCTTAACGTAGCACTGGTTACATTAACAGAGCTATCTGTCTATCAGACACTATTTCTCAGTTCAAGCTGTATGGTTTTTGTAACACGTGAACTGAGTACAGCAAGTTGTGTTTTTGCACAGTTGGCAATAGAGCAAATCCTCAGAGACACTCCTAAATTCAAAACTATAAGACAAATGTCTGACACATGTAGTAATGCCATGTGTTGATTTGAGGACTTCCTGACTGCAACTGGTAAAGGGGGCTAGTTTAACGCGTGCTCCTGTGGGTTGTATCAAAAAGTAGGAATTACAGCAATACATAGTTGTACTAATTTAACTTCCAGCTGTATTCAATTTGTTGCTGTAAGAGCTGCCAAAAAATATAAACATGTAAGCCTAAATCATGCTTTAAAACATTACTTTAGAAATCTCAGTGATATTACTGACACTTTGTCCCCAACTGTCTTCAGTAATGAGATCAGAATAAATATATTAAAGTCACACGGTCTGCCTGACAACAATTGTGTGAGTTAAAGTCTTGCATTAGCTCTGTTTACCTTACAATACTAATATGTATTCTCATTAAATAAGTTATGTTACTGAATATTTTTTTCATTTCAAAGCACCTTTGAGGATTCTGTCCAGGGTTTAAAGAGTCAGATGCATTTGTCATGATGAATGTCATGAGTATTTTCAGACATGTGTTTGCAGGTGAGTGTTTGGGTTCATGTTTTGTGTGTGTGAATGCACCTCTACTGTTAAATCTTGTGATTACACTGTAAGTGTCCTGAGGGCTCCATGGGGCTCTGACCAGGTTTACCTGTCTCCAGGAGCTCCGGTGGTGCCCGGGCCTCCAGGACAGGTTGTCCATCTGTCACTGATCCCAGATGAGTCCTGTTAAGCAGCTTTGCATTGGGCCCAGCCAGAAGCAGCCGCAGTCGCTCAGGCTACAAAGAAGCTGCTGCCAATGGCCGAGCTCTCTGCTGTGCGTGTGTGTGTGTGTGTGTGTGTGTGTGTGTGTGTGTGTGTGTGTGTGTGTGTGTGTGTGTTGTGTGTGTGTGTGTGTGTGTGTGTGTGTGTGTGTGTGTGTGTGTGGTTAAGAGTTTTAGTTCTGGTCAGTAAAATCCTGGATTCTGCTGTCTGCAGGAACTCTATATGCCCTCACATAGCTGCAGGCTCTGCTTTGGTTCAAGTGATGCTCGGAAAGGTGCACACAGAGGAGTGTGATACTTTTTACTCCAGAAAAAGACTCTTTTGATCCAGGCCTGGGCGATATATTTTGAGTTTTTAAGATACATAGATCTATTTTCAAATGAGACAGGGTAAGGGTAAGACAATATAGTTGATATCGATAAAGTTTCTATGTTGTATTAAAATAACGTAATAGGTGTCTTGGGCGTTCGCTTATTTCTCCTCTCCAGTGTCTGTACCTTTTCAACCTGCTCCGTCTCTCTCTGAGCAAAACTAAATAAACCACCTGCATAACAAAATACACAGCTGAATGTTTTGTCTTATGCAGAAAAATACATTATACATTTTATTTAGGGAGATTTTTTATATAATATATATTTTTTATTCCACAAACAGGTCGCCCAGTATATTTTGTTGTTGCCTGTAAATAATAGTTCCTGTGTTATATTTGACAATTGGGCCATGTGGATTTGACTTATTAGAGCTCACTTGGTTTTACCTATTTCTTTACAATCAAATTAAGATAATGTAGAGGTGCTTAACACCTGAACTCTTTGAGATGGCCGACAGGGGGCAAATCCACCGGTTGCATATTTTTCACTTTACCTACTCTATTACCTCATTAAACATTTTCCTGATAAGTTTACATCTTAAGTTCCTCTCTTAAGTTTCTTCAATACAGCATGATATTTGTTTTGTAAGTCATAGTCTCAGTAAACTCAAATGGACAATAAAGCAGGGTATGCTTTAAGGCACTGCCACCTGTGATTGACATATGACCCATCGGCCGAGTTAAAACAAATACAAGATAGTGACTGCAAAGATGCTATAGCTTCAAATTGGTAGCCACATGAAAAGTCTGATGCAGGCCATCATAAAAACACCTTGTGATGGAGATTACAGGCTTAAAGTGTGTGTTAACCAACCATCTCATTTACTGAACAGACTTTCCAAATGACATGCTTTGAAAATTTGAGTTGTATTGAAAAACAAATTTCACACCTGCATGAATTGCAGCTCATACTATACCAATCCTCAGCATGACTGAATACCTGTCTGGAGTGCTCTTGTTTTGCATCTGTTAATATGATTTTTAGGACTGAATGCTGGGTACAGACATGCAGTAGATGCAGCAGTCATGAGAAGAGACACTTGACCGGCCGACACCAAAAACAACACACACATGCTCACCAGGAACAAAACAAAGCAATTCTACAGGAGGATATTTGGGGCTCCACTCCACTGGCTGAGCATGTTAGACACAGTTATAAAGTCTGAACGAGTACAGAGACATACCATGTATTTACAGGTTCAAGGACTGGAGAGGGGAGCAGACAGACAGACACACACATAGCAAACAGACACACACACAGCCAAAGTGTGGCCAGTCATTCAGGCAGTGTCCAGCTTGGCCTCCATCAGATAGCAGGTTACCTTTAATGGCCAGGCAGCACAGACTGAGACAGCAAACAACCTGCCTTTGTCTTATCACAAGCTGCTAGCTGCCCCCACGCCACACACACACACACACACACACACACACACACACACACACACACACACACACACACACACACACACACACACACACACACACACACACACACACACACACACACAGCACATACACACTCACACAACAACACATCCCTTCACCTGACACTACCAATTTTCTGACAAAGTTTGGGCCTGATTGGTCTATCTTGTTTGTCAAAGTAAAATGAAACATATTTGTGTAAAAATAGTGTTCTGTTAACGTACATGAATTTTGACATTAAATCTTCAGTCATTCTGCAACTTCCATTCATTCCTAAGGGGAGTTGGCATGATGATAATTCTATGAAAATATCTGAATTTCAGAGGTGTATTTCTTTTTACATCTCCTGTAAGAAATGGGTCATAAGAATATTTGTGCTTCAACAAATCTGAACTTTAAACTGACACAGCTTTCATAGGACCCACGACCCTATGCTTTTGAAAATCATAAAAGCTATGTAGCGCCATCTCAAATTAAAAGAACATGCATGTATCTAATGAGACAACAACTGACTGTCTGAGTCTTGGTATGTATTTCAGCACCAAGGACAGAGAACAGAGGTCTCTATCGCGTTGGCCATTTGTTGAAATTTCACAGAAAACAAATAAATGGTCTGGTTAAATGTTCATTTTGAGGCACTTAAAGTACAAACGTTTTAACAGACTTGAAACATTGATTGATTATCACTTGTTCAAAGAAATTATTGTTGAATTCAGAGGAAGGGTGCATTGGTAAAACTATAAATAGAAAAGCTGTTTAAGGACTGAAAACAAGTGTTATATTCTGATTATTTTGTTCTAAGTAGGGAAAATGGGTAATTTTGGCACTGAACTTTTTCAAATAAATCATGTGCAACTAGATATCTAAAAAGATGAACACTCCTCCACTTTTGAGATTTTTTCTGTAATATAATTTAAGTTGGTGAGATTGTCACTCCTTCTCTATTGTGTTTTGTATCCTATTGTGTCATATATTGTATTCATTTACTTGTACAGTGGCAAACCACTGATCCAATGCTGATCCAAGCAGCCCTGTTATGAGAAAGGTCTGACGGACTAAAGTTTGTGAGGCACAAAGGATGGGATGGATGAGAGACAACTATAACAATAATTGTTAGGAAGCTGTCTATTAGTTTCACACATCAACAGCACAGCCCTCTGACATGTGAAAGAGCCTCTGCCACTTTATGGCCACCGCCTGTCAGATTCCTCTCAGCAACAAAAGGTAGGCTACAAGGTTTCTGAGGGAGGGCTATTGTACTTGAGTGTCTCTGTGTTTTTAAGTTGTTATGACGGCTGTGAACTGCCTTTTCCATCATCCCTAATGGTAGCCTAGCCTATGTGTGTAAGTGATGTGTGTTCTGTGGTCATAGGTGAACGTTGTGGTGTTGAGTTTGGTGAATGTGTGTGTGTGTGTGTGTGTGTGTGTGTGTGTGTGTGTGTGTGTGTGTGTGTGTGTGTGTGTGTGTGTGTTGGGGGTGGGGGGAGTCAAGGTGCAGCGGAGCAGATAGCTCAGCTCTATGCATACTAAAACCACCATCGCCACCGGCAGCAAAGATAGAGCTGGGGGGTGAGGGGGGGGGGGGGGGGGGGGGTGAGGTTGTATGGATGGTGGTGTTGGGGAGGGGGCTGATGGGAGGGAGGAGAGTGAAGGAGGGAGCGACATCGCACCCCAGGGAGCCCCTTCCTTATCGCACTCATCGGCTCAGTTTATCTGATTAGACATGACCAGCAAAACAGAGGTAGAGAGAGGTAGAGAGAGGAACAGGAGAGAGAGAGAGAGAGATGAAGAGTGATGATCAAACTTGTTAAAACATTGTTATTATAGGATTTCATGAGTATCTTAAGTGTTTTCTGTTATTTCTGGATTTCTAAAATCAAAACATTTCACTCATATTGTTCCATATTCAGATTTGTGTTCTTTTGTTTTCTTTTATTTGGCAGTTTTATTTTGGCATAATTACCTCTCCTCTTTTTTGAGACACTGTTACTTCCTGCCCTCATACTGTATGTTTCTGGGCCTAGCTGCACCAAGCAGCAATCTCTGGTGTTGAAAAATGAAACCAATGCAGAAGTGCTGCAGTTACTCAAGCGTCCACTTGAGGCTGTCTTCAAAAGCAAAGGAATCCCCATTAGATTCCCCATTAAAATGCACATTTTTACATCAGTAATAAATATGTTCACAGCCAGGTACAGTATAAAAAAGATGTATCAGGTCTCTTCAGTTGTTTCTTTATGGGTAAAAAGCCCAGACTGTATACAAACATGGACATAGACTCAGTGACGTCACCCATTGGTTTCTGAAGCAGACTTTTGAAGCCTATCTGTGGCGGTCGCCATATTGGAAATGCAGTCTCAAACTGGCTTTCTGTAAACCTGGTAGCAGGCAAAGCGATGCAGCTAAGGCTCCTGACTATCAACTACAATGGGCAGCCTGTCAGAACTACATTTTCTAGAACCAGACATTTTACATTTACTTTTTTTCTTTTTTTTAAGGTTTATTTTGGGCTTTTTTGCCTTTATTTTAAGATAGGACAGTGGACAGAGTCAGAGATCAGGGAGAGAGAGAGAGTGAGGAACGCCATGCGGGAAAGGAGTCACAGCTTGGATTTGAACCTGGGCTGCACGTCTGGAGGACCATAGCCTCTGCACTAACCACTACCCCACCGGTGCCCCACATTTACTGTTTTTTGCCTAAATAGTAAATGCGTCATATTTCACAAAACTATTTCTTCTTCAAGATTATTAGAGATAAAGTTATTGATATTCACAGACTACTTCTCACAGTTATGTGGAAACAGTCTGGTAGAGTTTTAATAATAAGATGACCCCAATGTTGTCGTAGTGAAGTCAGCCTGATATCTCACCTTGAGCTTGGAGTATTTTAACACAAATCCTGATTAAAAACTGTATATAAGGTTTCCTTCATAAAGCAGGGTCTAACAAAATAATCCATCAGTTGCATTGTGGGAAATGTAGGATCCTTTCACAGACATAATACATATCTCACACTCTGACTCTTCAAGTTTTTTTTGACATACAAACATAGAAATAATCTGTGAAATGTTCCTTAAATTTTGCAAGGAAACTGGTAACTATAGCTGAAATAAATGATAAAAAATAAATCAACACTGAGATGTGGAACAGTACAAGGATAAAGCAGGTTAAATAAACAGTACAGTACAGTCAATCTAATCTTTGAAAGACAATCAAACTTGGATCAAAAATGGAAAGTCTGTTTTTTTTAGACAGGATATCCTTCTGACTTTTTGCTTCACGTGAGGCGTCTCGCATGAAATAAAATATCACTGTCACGTCACATGCAGACAACTCTTCAAAGTCTGTGACAAAAATTATACAGATCTCTTTGGGAATATAATTATTGCTGGGTACACTCTGAACATTTGGAAATGATCCAAATCCAATTAACAAAGAAGGTAGACGCATGAACCCAAAATGGAAATGAATGTTTGCAATGCTAATACAAATTGGCTTAGAGGAGAACATGATTGTACAAAGGATTCCAAAAAGACGACAAAAAGAGAAAGGAAAATAAAAAAAGATGTGAGGAGCAGACTTAGGTTAGGTTGCATACACAATGAACACACTTGCTCGTGTTTAGTCATGTGCTTAAGTCTGGTTATGATTAAATATAATAAAAATAAAAATACAGAGTGGGAAAGATGCTTAATTCCCACATTTTCCCTCCATTTCCCATCTGTGTTCAGTCTGGTCTCATCATCTACAGCCTGGAGGGGAATGAGGGTGTGTGTATGTATGTATGTGTGTGTGTGTGTGTGTGTGTGTGTGTGTGTGTGTGTGTGTGTGTGCGTGTGTGCGTGTGTGTGTGTGTGTGCACTTGCCAAGGGTGTGTGTTTGAGAAAATAAGGTCTGGAGGTCTCGCAAATGAGTGTCTGTATAAAAGAGCAGAAGGAAGTGTGTGTGCATGTGTCTGTGTGTGTGCACGCGCAGGGACATCTCGTCAGTGAGAGGGCCCAGGGGACGGCCTGGCCTCCTCAGCCTCCTCATGATGATTGATGCTGGCGGGCCCCACACGCCCCGGCCGCCCAGCTAAATTAAAAGCCTATTTTGTAAAGTTGTAAAGAGAACAGAATGGTTGGAGGGTTAGTGTGTGTGTTCCTGTGTGTGTGGATGTGTGGGTGGGTGGGTCACAGCCGGGGCGCTCTCCAATGTCTTTAGTATCATCAACCCCTCAGAGGATAGCCAGAAGGGGGTCTCCTCCATGCCTGATGCTCTCTCTCTCTCGCTTGTCTCATTCAGAAAAAAAAAAAAACACATACACACACAAATGCAGGAACACACACACAAAATAAACCACAGTCTGAATTTTTTTTTGTGTGTGAAGTTGGAAAATTATTCAAAAGACACAAAAGCCCTCTAATAGTGAAATAAAATGTCTTTATAGTATTTGTGTTATTTCTTGTGTAAGCTGAAGGGGGAGTTTTTGAAGAAAGGTCTGTTATAGATCCACCTGACAGCTTCAGTTTTCAACAGAAGAGAATCAGGGCCAGGAACAAGACAAAATTAAAGGAGAAATATTTATTTTTGTTTTGGCTTTCAGTGATGAAGTTGAAATATTAATAAAAACACAGAACTTAGTATTGGTACCTGGCATTTTTTTACTTTAAGAATAATGTTAAAATGTCCACGATGAAGTTGGAATAACATTTTGAGAAGAAATGCAAATTTGAAAAATGCAAAAACAACAAAACACCATAATTTTATAAATTGCCACTTTTTTAGTTAAAAAAAGGAAAAATGTGGAAACCGACTCTCCTCTTACGGGCCACTTTTAATGAAAGGCGGACTTTTATTCTGAACGTGTTTTGTTCCCATGCCTCAACTTCAGTTGCAGGACTTCAGGCCAGCAGCTGAAGGACGGGACACTCACTTGTTTGTATATCATTTGCAAATCATTTATTCTCAATGTGAATTTAATTGACCAGGCAACTCCAGGAGGCAAGGACAAGCGGACACACAAACACACACACACACACACACACACACACACACACACACACACACACACACACACACACACACACACACACACACACACGCAGACGCACACATATGCACAAACTGACACATGCAATCACACACTCACTTTCATGTCACCCTCCAGCCATCCTCCTTCTCGCCTTCAGGCCATGCCAGACATCCCCCCGCCCCCTTTGTTTTCTGTTGGCAGAAAGAGGTGAGCAGAGTGACAGCCCATCCCGAGAATGGCCAACCAGACACACACACACACACACCCACAAACAAACAAACACATACTCACACACACACACCCACACACACAGAACAGAGGTCAGGCTGGAGTCAACTGGGGTGTGGAGGCCAGCTGAGGTGCACCGCCTGTGCATTGTGCTAATTTGTGTTGTGTGTAATTGTGTGTGTGTGTGTGAGTGTTTGTACTTGTTGTGGTCAACATGTTGATTTAAACCTAAAAAAAAAAAAATGTACCTCACCATGAACCCCCGTATCAAAATAATTATTGCTATGTGTCTTTTCAGCCTTTTCTCCCATTTTTAGGAATGTATGCAGATTGATTTTTCAAGTAAAAAAATAAGTAAGAAAAAAAATAGCAAAAAAACAAACAGCAGGATGTAATTTTTGAAAACGAGACCCAAGCCATATTTGACTTTGTGGTTCCAAATGCAATTCCAGTTCGGGTTAGACCAATGCGTCCCAGTCTGGACACTCTGATTGCTTAAGTCGGACCTCAAAGAGATGCCTGTGTCACTTGCAATAAGCAACACAATGACGGCATCACACTCTGAGTGACTGGTGTGATCCTGAGAGGTTCAGCAGAATAAATGGATCGACAGAAGTCACAGCTGAGTTCTGCAACTAAACATTTACAGGGCTAATGTTGGGAGAGCAGATGATATCTCATGCTGGTGTTGGAAATCATTTTCACAGCACTTAAAGTTATCAGAAGTGTATTTCGCCCTTTGATTCAAAAACTGCATTCTTTCTAAAGGCCAGCAGGGGGCAACTCCACAAGTTACACACAGAGGTGCGATTGTTTAGAAAGCTATGTACATATTTATGAACTCCAGAAAAAAGGGTTCCTTATGAGTTTATGTTCTCAATCTCTAGTTTCAAGTCCTCTAAAATAAAATGTGATGTTCATTATGTAAATGCATGTATCAAAATATGGTAAATTCTTGCTCTAAAACAAAGTAGCCTAAGGTAACGGCAAAATCGACAAACCCAACGTGTAACATCCCGGGGGCTATGTCAACATGTCATATACAGTCTCTCGTACTTACTGATGTCTGCATGTGTGGTTACCATAACCACCTCTGCAGAACATCTTATAATGTCTGGATACATGATCGCAAGATTACATTTGGTCTTAAAGATCTGAATGGAGTTACAAATTAGATTTACCTGCAGGGTAAACAAAGCCTATGATTTCTGTATGCACCATCAGCCTCTGATGACATCATAGCTTCCTCTTCCTCCTTAGCCTGATGTCAGACCACTGTATCCCAAACATCCAGCTCTAGTGAGCAGGAAGGTGAAATCCTGAGAAAACAACTGAGTCAATCAGCACCTCTGCAGGGCGAGCAGCAGTTGGTGATGTTATCAAGCTGTGTCCCACAGACCAGGACGCCACGAACAAGCTGCATACAATAATTGTATCATCTGTACGAATCAATTCTCTTGACACATGACAGTTTTATTTGCCATTGCAAAACACAAATTATTGACATAATTTATTTTTTTTTAAGTTGGGAAATGCAATTTTGAGCAGATACAGACAAAATAAGTCAACCTGGCTATGATAGCTGTTAGGTGTTTTGCAAACTAACTTAGTCAGCCATGACATCTGCAACTGTTAAAAAACTTGAGTAAGACCAGTCAGTAGTTTTGCTTTTTAAGACAACCACACTTACATGTAGCCAGATTTTTTTTTGCCGAAGTGGGAAGAAAATACCAGCAGTCCTGTTTTCAAGGTTGTGAAAAAATGTGTACCATCTTGCTTAAATCATTGCACATAATAAACATTGATGCTGTGGCACGAGTAGTAGGTCAAGTTTGAAGCAGGGAGTTAACCTGTAATTAGTAACGGATTAGTTCACCAGACAGTTTGAGGGTGCCTTTGTCTTTTTCTCCTTTTGTCCCAGCACTGTCTGTGAACCTCTCTTTCTTTTAGAGGCCAGACTCAGACTAAAGAAGGATCTGGATGTTTTATACCATCAAGGGAAGACTCTGGTTGAGGCCCTCGATGTTTGGCCTAGATTTTGGGATATTACAGTTTACAAAATCAGTCTTTCACCTCCCTAATGGCTTTCAGTCCCAAAAACATCAGACATGATTCATTTTTAGAATTGAAAACCTTGCTGATCATTGTAGTGGTTCCCAAAAGTATTTGAGAAAAAGAAGGAGAAAATAGATAGAGCCATTGGGAGATGAACACACAGCACAGAATAGACGTTGCCTTTGCCTTTCCCTGTTTCTGAAAGAATTTTAGTGATGATGAAAATGTGACTGTATGAACACAATGTCAGAAACAATGATGGAGTAAAAAAGACCATTCAGTTTAAATATCAGTCATCATCATCATGATCAGAATGGTCATCTTCCTCTACCTGCTCCTCGCCTTCATCAACCTCAAGTCACCAGGACAATCTCTCTATCAAAGTCGTTGGTATTGTACCCCGTGGTTCTTCATTTTCCTTATTCATGAACATCTCAGTACACACACACACACACACACACACGCACACACACACACACACACACACACACACACACACACACACACACACTTTCCTCCTCCCTGCCGTCAGGCCATTTACAGAGAGGTCATAACCCCAGTGAATGATGGGAATGCTGAGCTGGAACCTATCAACGCTGCCGATATGACCAACAGCACCCCCACCCCATCACACACTCACACACACACACACACACACACACACACACACACACACACACACACACACACACACACACACACACACACACACACACACACACACACACGCACACACACACACACACACACACATATCTGTCAGTATATATGTTAGTGGCAGTGGGGGGTTAGAAAGGCAGTGAGTGTGTGTACCAGTGAGTGTGTCTTTTGTATGCATGCTGTCATGATCAATTTCTGCTGGAGAGGTGAAAAGCTGATTTTCTCAGTCACCTCGTGTGCCGCCTCAAAGTGTATTGTGTTCATGCACTGGTGTACGTGTGTGTGTGTGTGTGTGTGTGTGTGTGTGTGTGTGTGTGTGTGTCGCTTTAGCTGTATGCTGCCTTTTCGTATGTGCCATATGTACGCTTCCTTGAGAGCATATTTGTATTTGTTTGTTCTGTGTTCCCACAATCTTGTGTGTGTCTGCATGCAAATGTGGAAATGCTCATGCATATTTTTTGCGACCACCTCTATGTGTGTGTTCCAACAGTGTATCCTCTACAAAAACAAAGCAGCAACATTCCTCAGAGTTCAAGCATTTTAACGAGCGATAACGCTTTCATTATTTTAATTGCCTATTTTTTTCCCAAAAATAAACTTTAAAGGATAAGAATAAATGCTGTTTGTGTTTTAGGTCTTAGATCGAGCTGAAGTTTTTAGCAAAAGCAGCAACGCTATAAGGAACTAGGTTCACTAGGTTGTAATAAGCCCGATATTATGGAATATGATGTTAAATTTATTGGTTTACTTGAACATTTGGATTTGTTCCTAAACTCTGCTTGGTGTTGTTTGTTTATTCAGGTTCTTGTTTGCAAGTTTAATTTTAGAACAGTGTGTGAGCGAGAGTGTGCACACACAGGCTTTTGACAATTTTTCTATGTTAAGAGGTTTTGTACACACAGCTTTGTGTGGAGAAAGTGGAAGATAGAGAGACTCCTGACTAATCTGCTTTCTCAAAGCTGTTAAAAACCCAAAGAAATGACACTGCCGGGAGATCCCAGCTCACCAATAGCTTCACAGAAACAGGTAAAAATGAGCCTGATTTGCTTAAGAAGACTTCAAAATCTAATGTTTAAGTCTGAGGACAGGTGGGATTAAAAGTGGACAGAAGGTGAGAGCTTGCAAGTTTGGAAGTGGTGCATTATCTTGCAGGGGCAGAAACGTAAATATGAAAAACTAAATAAAGAGTAAATGCTTCCTGCAAAGTTTGCAAATGTAAACAACAATGTATGAAGGTAAAACTGAAAGTGAGTGCACCAAATGGACAGTAATGATCCATCATTGCATAGAAAACAACTATGGTCATTTATTCAAGTAACTTATTCCTTTTATCTCAAACACCAATGTTCTGATTATTTTATCAATACTAATACTATAAATATGAAAAACAAGTTGCCAGAAACCTCAAGTTTCATCAATATAAGACCTCATCAGTTATGTCACACAATTCTGTTATTGTTCCGTGTGTGTTTTGACAGCAGAAGCCCAGTCAGACTTCCAAGAAGTGTGGGGTGGGAGGTTTTGGGTTGAGGTCCATCCTGCCATCCTGTCATCCCTCCCACACCCCCGCTCTGTTTCTGGGCCAGGCCCGATCTGGAGCCCTTGTGTCACCAACAGATGGGCCTCTGACAAAAGGACCCCTAAAGGACCCGCCAAGCCGGTCTCCTGCACACCCGATTAAACCTCAATAGCAAAGTTAGAATTGATGCACTGAGTCTATGGTGATTCAATTAGAGCAGGATGGCATGAGGAAAAAGGCAGGGTGAAGACACAGAAACAATGAACACGTAGTTAGAAAGTCATTTACCTGGTGTTATTTTGGGAGAGAGGGCATAGAGGCCAGACGGCCACACGCTCATGTTTGGTAGAATAATGTGCTCTGGGCTCATTGCCAGAGATATATCAATGGAGGCTGACCTGCAGACTCAGATCTATATGAATGCACGGACATCATGCACACAGCTTTGCAGTCATACAAAATATTGTGAAGTTTAAAGCTAAAGAAGCAGCTGTTTGGAACCACAGACACCAGAGGCCCCCCAAAGTGTCAAAGTGTCTAAGTCACCTTGTTTGATTTTTTTTTGCCACAACTTCAAGTTCTGTCATGTCGCATTTAAATGTCATTATAGCATCTTTTTTATATTGTGTTCCTATTACATTTTAAGTGATTGAAATATAAATTCATCAAGGACCATAAAAGACAGAAATATAATGGCTTTAAAATAAAGTAGAGGACAAGCAGGAGACGGGTTCTGTAAAAACCACTGTAACTTTTGCTTTGCTAAAGGGCTCATGATGGATAGGCCGGGTCTTTGTAACATAACAATGAGTAAGGTCTTTTTACCTGCTCTTTTGTAAAGTGTCTTGAGATAACACTTGTTATGAGTTGACGCTGTACAAATAAAAATTGATTGATTGATTGGTTGAAGCAAAAAAGTCAATATCAATCTTCGGAAGTCAAAATATCCTGTTTTATTTATCATTTATTTATTTGATTAGTTACTTTATTCTTGAAAAAAATCTTAGTCTGAGACTTTTTTTTAAGTCTTCAGATGTCACCCGAGATAACACTCCTGACATCAGTGTGAAATTGTTATACTAGGACTACCTCTACATCAGACACAATACATTTTTTATGTGCATGTGTAACATCTATGGAGTTTCCCTCTTTGGCATTTGCATACTTCTTTTTTTAAGTTATACTTTTGTACAGATAGGACAGCTGAAGGGAGACAGGAAATGTTGGGAGAAAAGATTGGGGGATGACATGCAGCAAAGGTCTGAGGTCGGATTTGAACCCAAGGCAGCTGCAACGAGGATTATAGCCTCCGCCCAACATATCCGCTATCCGGCGCCCCACCTGCATACTTCTAAAGCGTATTAAAACTCTACTATCTGAGTCTTCTGATTTCATCATTGTGTGTTGTTCAAATTTGTTAATCAATTTTAAACTTGTTTTCCACCTATGATCAACAAAGCTTCCTCACCACTTCTCTTTGAACTAAATCTGATGTAAACCAACCCGTGGCAATATTTAAGTCCCACAAAGAGGGAAGTCATGTGACATATACCAATTCAGTGTGTTTTCAGTGATGGTTTGGGGAGACATATAGGTCGAGAATGCCAGGCTTTAACTCAAGAAGAGACCAAGTTTCAGGTCCAGCATGAAACCAACCAACCATCAACTATGACGGTTGGTATGAAAGTTTGTTTTTGTTGCATGACCTTACTAAAACCAACCAAATACCCAGGTTCACTTTAACATGGTGCCTGGGAAAGTAAGAAAACAGGATTAAACGCTTCCTTCAAAAAGATGTTAAAAAGAAGAACCTCGAGTGTCTACTGCAGAAAGCCAATGGAAGAGCATCAGTTAATGACCTGGAGATAAAACGACACAGGTAGGTGTTTCTTATTTCTCACTGGTGTTATTGGTGTTTGCTAATCCTGAATGTATGTCAGCACTGCCTTATAGAACTAACATATCTGAATTATTGGTCTTGTTGTCTCAGAGCGAAGAGGGATTACAGGTTAAGGACGGCAACGATCATGATTGATGATTAAAAGAAAGCGAAGCTCAAAAAGCAGCAGTCCACTGTGCTATGTCAACTGATGAATAAAGTAATTTTAACTGACCAACTGCCCAATTGACTGACAGTTGAAATCAATGACTGACTGACAGATGGATTCATCGACTGATCGACCGGCTGACCCACAGGCAAACCAGCACACTGACTGACTGACAGACAGACTGACTCACCGGCTGACTGACCAATAGACTGTAAAACACTGACTGGCACTCACAAACTTACTGACTGGCCCAATAAGAGATCGCCAGGGGCAACCAGGAAAGGGGGTACAGCTGTGCATGACAGTGAGTGGGGGGGTGCATGTGTATGGGTGTGTGTGGGACAGACAAGCGGCTGTCTGTGATTAAGAATAAATAAGCCAATAAATATTCAATCAGGACAAAAAGAAGCATGATTGAAAGGACCGAGGGGGGCTGTGTGATGAGACGAGGTCAGCCTCTGTCTAGTTGGGAAGTACATGACAGACGGAAATCGCACACGCAAATCTCTTTTTGATGTCCTCATTTGATAATAATATAGCACATAATGATGTAGGAATGACAGGCAAACATTGTCTCATTCTAAACCCTATAATGGATTAAAGATTTGATCATTCTTAAAGCCTTTTAGAACAAATGGAAACATTATTACCTTTAACAAATGGACTTCATGCATGCACAGGCTTGCATTTGTGCACATGCACACATGCTCACACTAACACACACACACACACACACACACACACACGGACATACAGAGAAACAGCAGGAAGTTTGCAGCCCTAATCATAATACAGGGACTTTAAAGTACCCCATTCTCCTCACATGTTTCATTCTCCTCACATGATTGGTAGTTTTGTTATATTTGGTGAAACTGAATCATGTTCGATTGTCTCATGAAGTAATTTTTTTTAAATTTTTAGCTTCTAAATTTTGGAAGATCTGTACATTTTTAACTTTAACTTGTACAGTTTTTACCGATAAAAAAAAGATCAGGTCTTTAAAATTTGCACCTGAGATAGTTTTCTGTTTTCGTTTTTTTAAGTAATGACAAATGCAATGCACATCATAATCTCAAAATGATGCCATTAAGATTTAATGTTGCCTAAAGCTGTCCAATAGAAGGACAGGATAACCTCTTTAATCGCAGTGGCACTGTGCATGTATGTATTTGTGATCATGTATGATTCACAATTTTGCAATCAATAATGCCACTGATGCAGAAGCAGAGAACAGAGGGAAGCATCAGAGCGTACCATAGTGTGTTTGTGTCTGGGAAGGATCTATGTTCTTGCCCCAGCATGCATTAGTCAAATATACTCTCCACAGTGGGAGTATTGGCAGGGCCGGGCCGATAGGACACAGCTGCAGACAGTAAGATGTATGTACTACAGCAGCACACAACCACTCTGTAATGGATTGCAGTGTGTCTGTATCGGGTGGTTCAGCAAATGTTCAGTCATGTATTGTGAAGACGGATATAGGAGACTGTGTGTGTTGTGTGTGTGTGTGTGTGTGTGTGTGTTGCATGACAGCTAAAAGCCACACAAAGTTTTTCACACAAGACACCTCTTTGCATGTTTGCTCCGACTGCTGAAGAGTGTGTGTGCATATTGGACTGTGTGCAATGAATGATATGTGTGACATGTGCTGTCTGTCTGGTATGCCAGGCACGTCAGGCCTGCTTAGCATTGGCCCAGCCCCTATAGAGATGGCTTATCAGTGGAGGTACATATGGAAGAACAGTTTGCCTAAGCAGAGTCTCCTACCACCCCCTGTCAGAGAACGAGAGAGAAAGAAATCCTTATCACCTCGCCCTCGTCTTCCCTACCATTCTCTTCCTCCCTCCCTCGCCTCTCTTTCCGCTCTCTATCTCTGTCTTGTCTTGGAGATATGCTAATCGCTGTGTAAGTATATCCTGTCAAATAATTACCATATATTAAGCTCTACTCATCTTGGCATAATTTCCCCTTCCTCGTAATCGTATTTGGGCTTCTTCCTTTGCAAAAAGCGACGGACAGAAGGGACTTACCTTGGGCAAGTTAAGCAAGTTAATCTTCATTGATTGAATATCAGGATCATCAATGCGTTAACAAAAAGTGTGTGTGTGGGGGATATAGTGTGTAAAGAAGAAAAGTTAAAGTATTTGTTCATGTGTGGTATCAGATGATTGATAATCTATTGGCTGACCATTGGTTATTAATACAAAAAATCCATTAACTCCATACTGTATCCTGTGAACGGTATACACTGTAAAAAGTTAGGGATTTTTCAAGTGAAAATGTAATATTCATAAGGAAAAGTAAACAGGAGAACTCAATGGATCATAAAGTTAGGGCAGGAGCAGGTATGGACCAGCTCCTAGTTGAGCTGCTACAGGCTCTTAGACTACCGGGGGGGAACTGGCACCTTGAGCTCCTTTCTCTCCCTCTCTCTCTCTTTGTGCATTCATATCATATCACTGCATGTCACTATCTGTACATCTTAGTTACTAACCACATATTGTCCTGGAAGCTCCTGAACTCTCATGTCTTGTAGGTTCTGCAAGATTGTTGGTGGGGACGACCTGCTGCTATGGACCCCCTGCCCCCCCTCCCCTTCTGTGTCTGTGTGTTAGAAGCCCAGAAGGCCTTGTCCTGGCAGCAAAAGCCGGGCTTTTGAGTAGACAGAGCTCCCCCAACCTACATCGAGGTGATCAGGCACTACTACCACCAGACGTCCCTGACGCCCAGCCGCCACCATCGGACTGTGTCGTCCTCACATCGACTGCCATCCTCATTCATGCACGGCCTCCGACCTACACCTCCCCCTATTTTAATTTTGATTTGTTGATGACAGACATGTTACACTGACAGGTGTGGCTGTCGTCCACAAGGTGAACTATTTTTAACTGAGAGCTCAGCGACAAAAAAAAAGAGAGAGATGCATTTTTTAAGACACAACTGTATGGATTCTACAGAATGTTTCTAAATCTATACATTTAAACAAGAAAAACAGTTTGTAAGGAAATTGGGTTATTTTATTTCTAGCTAGTTCAAAAGAAAGTCTCTAAGTCGTCAACTACTCTGAAAGAAACAAAATGTCCTCAAACAGAACCAGACTCAATGTTGAAAAAAATGTGTCACGACCAGATGAGGAATAATTGCAATTAAAATAGTCAACTTTCATTCGGTTTCAAAATCTACATTTTCCCAGAAAAGAACATCTGAGCTCCAGCAGAACAAACAAACAAATCTCGAACACAATGGAACAAAAACCATAGAGAAAATCAAACAATAAGGACCCATTATTTACTTGATTTGTTCTATAATTATATTTCCTATGATACTCATACTAGTAGTAATATGTGTGAGCATGTGTTTTTGAAGCGTGTGCATCAGTATGTTGAATGCATGGTTCTCCAGGCTCGGGTCTGTCCTCCAGATGACACTCAAGTGACATTGTAATCTACATGGCTGATAAATGCTCGGTGTCATTAAAGCCAGGAGAGGCTCTCCATCGCTCTCAGTGCGGCTTTCCATCACAGAGCGGTGAACCCGCCAGAGGATGCCACAACTGGGGTTTATATTAGACTGACACACACAGAGAACAGAATATTTGGACTGAAGTACTTTTTTTTATTTGACTTGTAAGTTGTCCAAAAATATACATCTGCTTTGAACATATTAGCTGATACAAGTCCGGGGTCATAATATATCTGTCAATTCATAAGCATCTTGATTTGTTCTTGTATACGTGGATGTGTATACTTGTGTGTGAGTGTGTAAGTGTGTGAATGTCAGCAACCCTTTGAGGGAGTCAGTGCTCTCCAAAGAGGCATCCATCTCTGGGGTCTTTTGTGTTGGGAGGAGCAGCCAAGGTCAGCAGCTGAAAGGGCTCTCTTTGTGTTTGTGTGTGTGTGTGTGTGTGTGTGTGTGTGTGTGTGTGCGCGCGTGTTTGTTGCCTCCGTCTAGTGACTCAGTAACAGGATCCTTGGTCTATTAATTGGCCTGACAGTGATAAAGGAAATGGAAGTGGATGCTATTTGTCTCTAATGCAGCCACGCTCATATTAACCCAAAGACAAATGGACACTGTTTTCCCACTTGAGCTACTCTCATTTTTTTGAAACCCCTCTCAGGGTGTGTGTGGACAGTGTGTATATATATATATGTGTGTGTGTGTTTTTTATGTGTTAATGGGAGCTTATATCATGAGTGTACATTAAGTGAATTCATGTTTTTTGGCTGCTTTCTCTCCAAAGCATGAATCTTACCACTATTTGCATTTCGGTCCTTGTTGTGTAGTAAACGGGAATATGATGTAGTGATGATGTCAGCACCAGTGTTTTTTTTGTTTACATTATGTGTGTTTGTGTGGATGTTTTTATATGTTTAAATATGCATGTGTGTGTAAATATATGTCTGTTGGTATGCACATATGCAAACAGATTTGTCTCTGAGCTTCCTATGTAAACAGCTGTGTGCGTTGTTGTGTGTGCGAGCAGAGATTAGAGAAAGTGTGTGTGTGTGTGTGTGTGTGTGTGTGTGTGTGTGTGTGTGTGTGTGGGGGGGGGGGGGGGGGGTTAGGTGGGGTTAACACCTGGCTGTACCTGAGCTCAAAGGTCAAGGAGAGATTGAAGCAGACTGCAGGGTGATGAGAGGGGAGGGGCGGAGGGTGTGAGGGGGGGAGAAAAAGCCATTCTTGTCCAAAATGGACCATTGTTAATGCTGTCTCTGTCTCTGACACGTGACCTAATGACACACACACACACACACACCATCACACACTTACGCACACAAAAAAAACACACACACACACACACACACACACACACACACACACCATCACACACTTACGCACACAAAAAAAAACCACACAAACACACACACACACAGTTTTAATTTGTGAAGACTCACAGTATAGTCGTGTGCTGAAAATGTCTCTAATTGCCTACAGTACATCCTCACTGATTTTTGTGTCTGTTTTTCTTAAACCAGCTAAATTACCTGGAACAAATGACACCTTCCTTTGCCGACCAATTTCTCAATAAAGGGTCCGAGCTAACCGGCATCTCCTGCGGCCAATGAACGTATTATTTACAAGTAACTCATACCACCACACGTTAAAATTACGACATTATCCCTTTAAAAGTACTGTATTTCCTGGTTTTATTCCTTAGAGGAAGGAATTATTATCTGGGGTTAGAGTGACAAAAGAAGAAATGCAGGTTTGTCTAAGAGTTTTCCAACTACAAGCTTGGTGTCCTGAGTCTTACATACAAAAATCTGTAAAAGAGAAATATGTCCTGTTTTCAACATTCACTTTCAAATACTTCCAGTTTCATCACAATAAAGATCATATAATAAATGCCTACCTGTTTTTAACGCTTATATGTTTGTCATGTTATTTCCACTTGTTATTATCAAACCTACTATAAAAAACATAACTAGTTCACTGTACACTGATCAGTCATAACATGTCTATGCACTCTAATGCAGACCAAAACAACAGTCCTAACATATATTATACTTTGACTCCAGTACACCACCACTAACAACAACACCTTCAATGATACATATAAAGTAGAAGTATCACCTTTGTGAGCATGTTCAACAAAAGCTGAACAGTAGAAGATTTGTAAAAGTAGAATTTATAGTAAATTTGTTGTATTTGATTGCATGAGACTAAGTGGTCATATATCATGGATGACAGTTTATGTGATAATTCAATGTCAATTTACTTAAATGTGTGTCGTCCAATCAATGTGACATAAGGGCGGTTGCCAGTTCATGAATCTGACAAGTGTCAAATGCTGTGAAGATTGTGACTGTGCCAGAATTCTAGCAAACAGCAAATTATATATTTTTTCAATTAGCTGTCACATTTTTCTTGTTTAGAAAACAAAGTCAGATATATTCATCCCAATTACAAATGATAACATGAACCACATAGGGAAACAATGTGTGACAAAGGAAAATACATCAACTTAACACAACTAATAAAAAATCTTATTCATTTTTACCTAGCAACATTCTTTCAGTTTATGATATCAAAATACATCAGATATGTGTGTTTATATATAAATATATGTTCGTACCTTTTTTTTTACCATCATCATTTCAAAATTTTTTAAAACTGAATTCCCAGATTCATTCATATTCTACCAGACAGATTGATCATCTTCATCTTCCTTTTTATAAAACCAAACACGGTCAGTTTTCCATCAGATATCGTGGGGTACAAATATGGAATTCCAAAAGACACGTTGTTAACGGCTCTTCGTCTACAGAGATTTTTAAAAGGAAACTGTCTTCACATTTAATCCATGAGGTCAAACTTTTGCATATATAAAAAATATATATATTTTTTTTTTTTCCCATCAACTCACTTATTTCACTCCCTTTTTAATAGATCAATGCCTGTTTCATTTAGCTGATAGAGGGTTAACATTCTCAGTCTTTCTATTGTATGTATGTGTCTAAGTGTGTGTGTATGAATACGTGTATAGGTTACTGTATATGTGTTTATATTTAATTTTGTTTTGAAATTGTGTAATTCAATTTGTTTAGTTGATTTATTTGTCTCTTAAGAGGTGAGATCCCTTGTATAAGCCTGTTGGCTTCTCGACCTCTCCTGACATGCCTTTTATGTTTTTGTTATTCCTATTTTGATGTATTCTTATATGTGTGCTAATAAATAAATAAATAAATAAATAAAAAATGCTTGATTCTTGGCTTCTGAGGATTTCATAGGTGTTCTTGGTAGTTTTGGAAAAGGTACGGTCAACCCCCTTCCTGATGAAGCCATCTATGGTGAGTGCATTGAATATCATTCTGTGTGAAGAATAGAGTAAATTTAAAGAGTGGGGTTGCCTTTTTGGAAAAAAATCCTGCTATTCTAGATCACTTACAGAGCTTGCTGTTAAGAAAAATACATTTTACATCCCTTAACCTTCAATTTTGATGGAAATATAATTTGTTGTTAACATAGAAATGAAACATTGTATGCAGTACACACCAGCACTAGAGTCAACAAACTATATTACTCAAGCATACAAATGTTGTTGTTTTTAAAGATTCAAACCACATTTCCCATAATCCGTGTTGTTGTATTGCTCCTGTTAAATGATGAAGGTCCCTGCTTCTAAAAAAACTCTTCCATCCAGTAGAAAATATGGCCCCTCCTTTTTACCTCTTGTATTTGAATGTGAGCAATGTGTCCAGAAATGGGTATCCGTGTTTAAGTGTGTGTAAAGCGTGATAAGGGAGAATGGGATCTGATAGGGCATGATAAAATACCTGGGTAATGTCTAGGTGGATTTTTTATGTTTCTCACGTGGAGCCTGTGCAGGGATGTTATCTCCAGACTGGGAAGCCATGTTTCCCCCTCCAGGGAATCCCCCCCAGCCAATACACCCACCCTCCAGCACTGGTTGTACTGGGCATATGTCCACTCCCTCACCCCCCCCCCCCCCCCCCCCCCCCCCCCAACACCCTTTCTCATTTCTACTATCTCTTTTTTTTTTTTTTTTTTTTTTTTTACCTCATATTGGCCAAATCGTTCCCAAACCATTTTTCAACCAGCTGCTTTTGTCAGTCAACAACTTTATCTCTGGGGATATAGGTTATTCTCTGTAGCATTATCTATATTACATTATCACCTTTCATTATCTTTTGGCTCAAAACCATATGGCACATGATAGTGGAACCTGTGTAAGTATTAGAAACCAGAATTCTCTATTGCACAGAATGGGGATCAAATGAGGAGATATTCTCTTTTTTTTTCTTCACAAATGTTAAAGAAATCCAAGTAATAGCCAAAGAAGAAACACTTGATTTGGATTCGTTTGATCAAGACACATGACCTAGATAACCAGTTAAAGTTTATAAAAGTCAGTAGTATAAATTTCTCCCCTATGGCTGCCATGTAAACCTTGTTTATTTATGCTTGAGCTTTAAAAACTGCGATTGTTCTTCAAGCTGTTTAGGAGATTATATGCATCATAAATATTGAGACATTTGCAGAGAGGCCTTTATCATTTTACATTAAGTGAAAATATCGATATACATTTACAGTTCTGTTGGACAGAAAATAGTCTTGGATAAGTTGTACTGTGGCATAGCTGGCGAGACTTTAGGAGGGAAAATTCCTAACCTAGCTTGAAATGCATTTCAATTGCTTAGCCTAATGGTTTTTAATGCAAACAACTTTTTGAGCAACACAGAGTCAGCGGGAACCTCAAGCAGCTTTTGAACTTCAATTGGAGGACGAACCTTACAGATTAACATACCCACAACTGACAGATATGCATCACTCAGTTATTGTTTTTAAATGCTGGGTTCCAGGTTGCAATTCTTTTCATTTTAGAAAATCTGACAAAATCCTCAACATTTCACTAATCACTGATTGATCAGCAACCATAAAGGCAATATATAGAGAGAATCCTGTGAGGGTACAGAGCACTGCAGGCTTACTTTGGGAAAAGCCTGAATCCTGCAGCCATAACTGCCCTTAACAGCAGGCCTGGCAGAATCAGCCGTGTGTTTTTGTGTATTGTGCACTGTGTAATATATACTGTTTGTTGATTTCTGTCAAACCTGTACAGTGCTGTGAAATACAATTTCCCATTTGGGACGGATATCAGCCTTATTCCAAAACAACAAATTTGCCAATCCATTTTTACCATTGGACAGCAACAAATATAAGAATCTACCACAAGCTCAATAACATACCCATTAGCTATAAGCATCCAATCATTCCTATGGCCAGGTATGTATGTGCATACAAGGAAATCAACTCTGGTTCACTTTGCTCTTTTTGTAAAAGCAATAAAAATTAAATATTGACCCTGGACCACAGAGATACGACTTTGACTGTAATGCATTTGAGCCTGCCTGTGTATGATATCAGAGGAAAATGACCTCTGTGTGAATATCTTGACAGCCTCCTGGTATTTTTCAGTACCTGTTGGATAGTGTTTTGGAGTCATTAAGGCTTTGTTCAGCATCTCTATTGGTTACAGCGACATTTTACTCTTCAGCATACATCCTGGAATGTTTAGAATTTAATTCCCGTAAAATATTTATTTTAAATCAAAATATCAGAATTTATTGTTGTGGACCTTCATTACTCTTCATAGTTACATGTATACTTATGTGGGTGGTCATGACAACTGTTGTTTCATTTTACATTCAGACACATTTTTTTTTTATTGTAAGGCTTTAATGCTGCAATAAGGACTCGTGATTTTATTTTATATCTCATTCAGATCAGTTTATTTAGTATCTGAAACGTTTCACATTGCTCACCACGTTGACATGTAATTGCGTCCAGGTCTGAGGTTGCATCTTTGCTGTGTGGTCTAGTCATGACCTGAGGTGTTTCAGCACCCCCAGCCTCCACCATCCACCAACCCCACCCCCAGCTCTCTGCTCAATGCTCATTGCTAGACTCCGTGTCTCATTTAAATATATTGATTGGGCCATCTGTAAGCCATTTATCTCCTTCAAAAGACCGTTAAAGTAGGCCTCCCCACCCCTCAGCCCGCCCACCACTGTTTCCCTGACAGAGAGAATATAAACACATGCGAAGCAGGACACACAAGAAACACACACACACACACACACACACACACACACACACACACACACACACACACACACACACACACACACACACACACACACACACACACACACACATACAGACAGAGACAAAACAAAAACCCATTGGCTAAAAAATGGACCAAATATCTTCAAAATATTGAATTCTTTAACTGAAACACCACCTTTAAAGTAATAAAAGCAGCAGCAGAAGCTGCAGCACTCGCTGTGATTTGAGATAAGAGCCTGAAAACACATCATGTAAACACAGGCCCGCGGTGGGCGAGCCGAGCGCACAAACTCCAGCCTGCGTTGGGGAGCCAAACACTATCTAATGCTTCATTTAGTGTTGCTGAAATTCCCACCAAATAATGAAACCAATTATTGCATTCATAAAGTGAATAATGCCTCCTTCAAATAATCTGCTTATCTGGCCTTGCCTCTGTGGCTTTACGTGTGTGTGTGTGTGTGTGTGTGTGTGTGTGTGTGTGTGTGTGTCTGTGGATGTGTGTGTGTATCTGCCTATCATCATAAACTGCACCCTGATGTCGGCAAAGCGGAGTCCTGGCACATCTGCAAGCTCCAGATATTCTTTGAACACGTGTATGTGTCGTCAGCAGAGTGCATGCATCATCATGATTGACTTATTCCTGACATTCCCAGTGGTAAAGCCGAGGTAAAGGATTACCCTCCAGTCTTGGACCGCTGCCCACCGTACAGTAAAGACCCTTGAACACACACACATGAGAAAAAAAATGCTAACATACAAACTGTGTGTCTCAAACAGGCACATGTCTCTTTGTGTGTAGCGCCTTTTACTGCCTCTTTGTTCCCTCTTTTGTCTCCATTCTTCATTCAAATCTGTTTTCTCTGCAGACAAACCGTTGGCGGGCAGCCATTTGCAAGACCGAGCAAGGGGGAAGCATAGAGCTAGAGAGAAGGCGAGATGAAGAGCGGGAGACGGGGAAAGCAAAGGAAGAAAAAGAGAAAAGGAGAAGATGCAGGGGTGCATTGAAGAGAGGAAACTGGGGGGGGGGGGGGGGGGCTGAGAAGGGGAAATAAAAAAGGGAAACAAAATGAAATGGTAAATGTAAAATCACTCTCCGCCCCCCAACATGAGCACATTCTGCTGCTTCCACAGCATGGTGGTTGCGGATCAACCTCTACTCCTGCAGGCTGTGAGTTAACATTTTGAAATTTCTGCGCTCATACAAGGTGAAGGGTGGCGGTCGCTATCCAGCGGAGACTCTGCCTCTGTGTGTAAGTACAGGACACGGGCAGATGGTGGAAAATTGGCGTTGGTGCTTGAACCATACGGAGCATATGCACATGGGGGAGTTTGCAAAGACCCGGGGCATGGGGTGCAAGCAGAGGACCGGCGCCTGCTGAGGCTGGCAAGAGACACAAGGCACTGACATTGGCACTGGTGAGGGGTAACAGTGTGCTTTAACTTCTCTTGGAAGGCTCCAGAACCAGAGAGCTGAACTTTAACCACACAACTGAATCCTGTCTCACATTAATAGCTGCAGAATCTTTCTTTTTATTTTTTTTATTGGTAAAAACTAAATGCAGAGCTGAATCAAGGTTGTATTGAATCAGAAAGATATATGTCCTATTTATTGTCAGTTCATGATGCAAAGTTTCAGGAACAGGACCTAAGCTCAACCACACCTCTTATGATGCTTCCCTTAATATAAATTTAACTATTATGGTCCACCCTGTTGATGACGTGGTCTTTGCTAGTAAACTACATATTGTGTGCTTTAAATGAACGCTTGACGGATACTCCAACTGCATCTGATACTTCAGAAGATGTAGGAATCTGGGGGGCTGTGTCCACCAACTTTTATATCTTTGTGGAAAATACAATACGACATCGCATAATAATTGACTCTTGTAACCCTATTTTTTTTTTTGTCCCATTTTGGCCTCTCTCAGTTCCTAACATTTTTGGGCCATCCCTTAAGTTTAAATAATTTTGCCCATTGATTTGGAAGGACTAAACACAATGCAAACCTGTTGCCCATGGGTTCATGGGGGGAAATGCTATGCAGGCCATCAAGGGTTAGAAACTTGATATAAAAAGATTAGAGATGTTTAAATAAGTTAAAAAAAAAAAACTACTAATGCATGCATGTCTGCTCTGTAAAAACATGTCAACTATGTACAAAAGTAATGAATGCTATAAATGAAGCAACACCTGCAGTCCAGTTCAGGTGGTCAACTTGAGCTCCAAACACTTTAAAATGTGTCATTCTCACAATCATCTTCCAATGTGGAAGTCTATTTAAGCTGCAAAAATATCCTATCTCTTCCTCCGCTCTGGTAATACCACTTCTGCCCAAAAGCAGTGTTGCGCTCATTCTTTCAGCCCTTTAACAAAAAGATGATTTTGTTCATATCGGGCACACCGAGGCAATAGTGCTGGCACTGCATGAAAGGTTGGGGGAGCACCAAGAGATGCATCCTCTGTTGAGCCCAAAGCAAATGAGATAAACGTTAGATAGCCAAAGTTAAGTAGATTTCAAATCGTCTCACTCTGACCTTAAATGTTGAATGTATATGGACAGACCTTTAACGCAACAAACTATTTTAGGATCAAGTCAATCCTCAGGAAGATGGACAGAAAGGTTGAACCTCTCAGTGCCCCCAAAACTCACAGAAGACACTTAATTTACTCATGTCTCACAGGATTTCTTGGCACAGGCTACCAGTTTTCTCTCACAGCTAATTGCTGCTGTCAGGCTGCAACCCTGGTTTATGTGCTGCTTGAAACAATTGAATGATGCACTTAGAAGGATGAACATGGAAAGAGACAGGTATATTTGTTGTTCCATGTCAAACCAGAGACTGGCTGCTACACAATGCACACCATGCTTTAGGAACATTTTAGTTGTTGTTGATGCAAACGTTGATACAGTTGATGAACATCATCTTCAGTCTGAGGCCATCATGCTCTCCTTGCTGATAAAAGTGAGGGATTTGTGGGGTCAGTTACAGAGGTCTATCAACATAAAGAATCATAAAAGTATGTACAGAGCATGCCCAGTGCCTACATCAACTCAAATGAGGGATCAGAGAACAGCCAACATATTTATCTGAAACTGTACATCTCTAAACGGTGAAGTAGCCAATTTAAATAATAAATTATTAGATGCATATATGAGTTAAAATGACCCTGTCCGTTTTTTTCTTCCATTTTTATATTCCAGGTGCAGAAGCTGGTCCTCCAAGTGGGCGGCCTTGGTTCAAATCCCTTCTGTGGTTCCTTTCCCGCATGTCATTCCCCACTCTCGCTCTCTCCCTGATTTCCGACTCTATCCACTCTCCTATATCGCCAATAAAGGAATAAAAAGCCAAAATAATACATCATAAACAGGCTTATTTTAGAGTTTTAGGGCTAATTCTATGTAAATAACAAAACTAGTGAGGAGACAAGAAGGCTTCAAAAGCTTCTGTCAACACATCACTTACCTTCAAAAAATAGAGAGAGCAATTCACAGTGACTGAAAATTACAAACACACAAAATGATTGTAGACATTTTATCAGCTGCTGTTTCCATTTTTAAACGATTACATGATGAAGTGACTGGACAGTCTGTCTCTCTCTCTCTCTGTCTCTCTGTCTCTCTCTGTCTCTCACCTGACCTGGTGAAAGTTGTTACACTATCAGATCATCATTGAAACTATTATTTTAAGGTAGAAAAGTGACATATTGTTGCTTTAAATTTGGCTTTTGTGGCTATTATTTGCAACTGATTACCTCCTTTTCTGCAGAGACGTAATTCAAACATTCCCCCCAGTTTAAAAACAAAGATTTCATTTCAAAATCAAAGAACATTTCCAAATGTAGCTTAATAGAATAAAATGCCTTTGTCCAACTACATTTCAACCTCTGTTATAGCTCCTCCCTGAAAATCAGGACAATGATGTACAAGTGTATCTCTGCCAAGTGTGTATGTTTACCAATCGATCTGCTCCAGCCTGACACGTTCAGAGTCCTAGTGTCATTATGGCCACTGTTTGGTGCTATAAAACAGAGTTGGACAGTGCTGATAGCAGTGAGGGATATGGATGGGCCTGTACAGAGTTAGGCAGCGGCACAGCCATACATCTTCCAGGGTAGAGGCCTGTCATCGCTGCGTCGCTACAGAGGGGGTTTCGTCATAGAAGTCTGCACACGAGCATGTCCGGCATCCATGCACAACAATGATGTGCAGCGGCTAGCTAGCTGTGAGCACACAATCAGATACACACACATGATTTTTTTTGTTGAGAAATCCTTATTTCTGCCTTGTCCCATCTTCGTATCTCCAGTCCATCACACCTTACTAAAACACACACACATATAGACACACAGACACACATCAACACGGACACACACACACACACACACACACACACACACACACACACACACATACAGTCCTTTCTTTCTTAGATGTGTCTGTACACGACTCCCTGGCCGCAAATCCTTCAGTGGGATGGATGAGTGTCTCCAGCCCATTCATCATCCGCCTTATCCGCCACCCTCGCCACTGTTTTTATATCAGCCAGCAGTCACACTGACAACTGATGGCCCTCTCTCTCTCTCTCTTTCTCTCTCTCGCCTTCACTCTCCCCTCGCTCCCTTCCTTCCTTCTTTCCCCCACAAGTCTTTCTCGTGCCATTCCTCTTTTTTCTCGCTCCCCTGTGCCCTACTTGCTTTGCTTGTACGCCTGACAGTGTGCATGTTTGTGGGCGTTCATGCACGTTTTCTCACCACCACCTCCTCCTCCTTCTCTCCCCCCCCCCCCCCCCCCCCCCTCTCATACAGATCTCCTTCCTCCACCTCCCGCCCTTCCCTATCGTCTTCCCCTCTCCACGTCCCTCTCCATCTATCTATCTCTCTCCTGTGCACCGTTGGGACCAGAGTGGCACCTTCAGAGCGGGCCGTAAAAAGGCCCTATAAAAAGCCCCAACACGGGGAAGAAAGGGTAATGATGAAATTTAACTGCTCCTCTTGGTGCACCTGGGGTCTGGCTCTGTATGTGTGTGTGTGGATATATGAGTGTGTCGTGTATGTGTTTGTGTGTGTTCGAGCGAGCGTGAGGCCTGGGCACTGAACCGGAACTGCCCTGCTAGGGGGGTCAATGTCACGGTACCGCCATGAGAGTTATCGCTTTTTAAAGACGCACTATAGATTTTGTGGGGGAACTCATTTACACCGGCATAAAATGGAAGGTGGCAGGGGAAGTTTAAAATCTAAAAAGGACGGGGGACTGGGACACCGGGAGGAAAATAGGTTAGATGGCTTGAGTGGCCTCACCGGTGTGATACCGGGTTAACCCTTTGTGGAGGATGGACACTGGTTTTTCTCCCCTTTTTCTCAGACGGACTGAAACAAAAGAGTTTGAGCTCTAGAGGGCTGAAAGGCTGATGGACCTGAAGTCTAATGGACTTCTGAGATCTGATACCATTAAAAATATGTATTAATGCTACAAATCGCTTATGTCACAACAAACCTTACTCATTGAATGTGTGAGAAGAAAGAGAGCAAAATCCAGTAAAATACATAATACTGGATGTAAAATCATGTTTCACAGGTCATTTATTATTTTGATCATAATATGACTTGAGGGCCTGATTCAGAAAAGGATTGTGCCTGCTAAGCCTGTAAAATTTAGACAAAAGACATCGTCCAATGCACAAAAATACACGCAAAGGGTAATTGCACGCAGCGCAACCAGCGCAAATATTACTTTGACATGGGATTATATCGATCCCAGGATGTCAGTGCTCCATTCAGAGAGGAAGCTTTTTTCTAAAAAGTTAAACTCATTTAGCAATTTTTCAAGTCTGGAATTAAAATAAACCCCTGGAAAAGTTTCCCCATCCCCTCTTAGCTCATCATCTTTATGTGGACAAAACTGCTCCGTCAGCATGAGATCTCTGCACAGAGTTTCTCCATACAGGTGCAAAAAAAAGGGAAATTGCACTGATCAGGAGAACTTTTGGGACATGATTGTGCCTGAATGTATTTAGCGTTGTATGCTTTGTGCATTAGACCTTGAGTCAGAGTAGACAGCAGCTGATGCACAATTCTTGTAGCTGATAGCAGGCAAAATCCATCCTTAGTGAATCAGGCCCTGAGTATTTAGTTTTTGCTGTGCCGTGAGCAGGAAAGAACAGTACCTTTCTTTTGAATAATGGAACTGTTACACTCTTTTAATCTGATCTGAAGTCAGCCCAATCATAATGCAACAGTGTTTTCATCATTATTAGCGCTGATCACAGGTCTTTTCAGATCCATTCCTGTTGCATATGATGAGAAACAGACCCACAGTTACAGTATGGAACCTGACCCACACCTGACCATAAAAAAACACCTACGAACAGGTATGAATATCAGGCCAAATCTCAGGTCCTAGGGTCCGGGGGGAACCGTGAAGACCTCTAACAAAGCACATCCAGGATAGACTCGATCCAGCAATGTTATGAGTTGAAGTTATATGCCTTTGCTTGTTCAGATGTAGCTCGCACTTTATTGCTGTATTCTGTGTACAGTATATGTCTATAAAATCCATACGGAGTTATGCCCACTGCAGGTGCCGGAATAGCGTGTTGTTAAACTGATTTATGGAGTGTGTCGCCTCAACATTTTTTAATGTTTTATTGATGCAGGAGAGCCATAACGTCAATGAATAGATCCCATTAAAATCTAATGGTCTTGTGCTGCATGTGTTTGTTGGTGCAAGGTAAATCCTCCAAGTGTGTGTGTGTGTGTGTGTGTGTGTGTGTGTGTGTGTGCGTGTGTGTGTTTGGAGCCACGTGCACCTTCAGGCCCGTGTGTCAGGGCAGGACTATTTTCAGTTCAGTTACTGGCTGGAGCTCAGCACCCTCCCCGGGCTCAGATGCTGGCTCACCGGCCTCCTCAGCCTTCCCCCTGCCTCCACTGCCTCCCACCTGTCCCTGGCTACTCGCCTCTTTGCCTGGCCCGCCGGCGTGGAAAATCAGCCATTGATGGGCCTGTGGGGACTGTGGGGAGGGGGTGGCCAGGGTTTTGGAGAGGATGAAAGCCCCGGGAGGAGCAGCATGCACTGACTGACAGGGCTTGACACTGAGAGGGCCCCCAGCCCATGCCTGGCACCTTTTCCTCCTGCAGCCACCAGGACTCATTGACTGGCCAAAAGAGCTGGGGCCCATGCTGCAGTGTCTTCTAGGTCTCCATGTGAGACCTTAACAATGTCCTCAACCACTCAAAGATGCATTTAGCAACATTTTTACGATATTGCAGCTTTAGAAAATTCGGGCAGTAACATGTTGTATCATGATTTTTGCCAAAGTGTGCTAACATTAGCCAGCTAACACAACAATGCAGGCCACAGGCAAATGCAGCTCAAGCCGAGAACAATTGTGTCTGTGGCTTGAGATTAATGTTGCTTGATTATGGGGCTTTCTAATTGATAACTCCTTTGAGCGAACGTGAGTGGGGAGAGTTTGGAGGTTTGCTGCTGGAGGCTTAGCTATGGCGGAGGTGTCGTAAAACAGTAATTTGTTTTGGTTTAATGCTGGTGTTCATGGGCGACATCTACTGCATCAAAAAGTCGCACATTGTTCCTTTAAGAGCAGATCTCACTTTGAGATTTTCTTTAAAACTTAGAAACAGGGGGTAAGGCATGATACATGAAGTGTAAAAGTTTTTTTAACCAAAAAAAATATTTTTTTAGTCAGAAAAGCTTTACTTTAAAACTGAATGACCTTGGTTCATATTGTTAACGCTTCCTGATGACAGTTAGGACAGGAAGCCATGTTTTCTTCTACTTTTATTAACAACCAAGACCCTTTTCTTCAAGTCATGACATGCTTCCTACAACTACAACCAAAGAATAAATCACTTTGGCCACTACGATGGGAAAACTGCTTTCGAAGTGTCAAAAGTCAAGTTCCAAAGCAAAACAAGTTGTTTTTTTTATTCCTCCATGCCAGCAACAGCCATTGCTTTAGGCATTATGTTATGTACGTCTGTCCATAAGATTCTTGTGGAAGTGATATAATTTCACACAAGTGTCTTATAGGATAAATAAATCACTCAAACTCAAAAATTCAAAGCTCAGGATATTAATGTCCTGAAAAGCTTTCTTCCTGTCCCTTTCCTGTGAACCTCATGTCTCAGGAACACATGAAAGGAAAGCCTTCAAAATGTTGCACAAATCTCCAGGATATCTAGCTTCAAGTTCTTGTCATTGTTTTGCGAGAAAAGTGATGTAAACGTCAACTGGAGTGAGGGTGCATACTTAGAACTCTGACTTTTGAACATCAAATTCTTATCAGTTCATCCTTTAAGTCATTGAGAGCTTCTTGGGATCCAGATATCTTAGCAGCGCCTGCAGGGAATTTGATTTCATCTTGGCAATTCTTTTTTTCAAAGAAAAGAAAACATTGCCATCCGCAATCAATTAAAAGCAGATCTTGCCTCTCCTGTACATGTTTCCCCCAGGTAGGGTCTACTAAAGCTCAAACAGTCTGGAGACTCTTGTAGATGATTGTGGTGTTACATCTCCTGTCTAAAATTGGCCTGCTTATAATGCTGTTTAGTTTTAAGGGTATTGTACTCATTGAAATCATTTCACAACACAAATGCATCCCCTGTCCCAGTCATAGTTACATAGTCATTATGTAAGAAACACTGATGGATGGAAGCTGCAACTTGACTGGATGCCATACAACTGCAAGGCCTTGTTTCTATTTATTCCCCTTAATTTTGCCTTCAAATCTTGTGCCAAGCGTTTACCTCTGTGGTTACACTGAGCCCACCTCCAGAGACCACTTGTTGTACCAATTAGTGGCTGCTATTGGATATTTATTTGTATGTTGCGGGTTATTAACTGATGGGATCTTTAGTTGTCAAACATCATCCTGTAGCAGTCTGTGTGGATGTCCATCCTGCCAATGCACAATCCAATGAAACATGTGCCATGCATAAATTACTCCTACTTCCTGCAAAACAGCTTATTGCTAAAAGGATTATGGTGACACACATATAAACAACACAAACATGCTAATCCTCATTAGCACTGCCGAAAGCCCCTCTGATGCAGTGGTGGAGCGGGTAGGAGGGGGCATGAAGCCAGGCAGGATGGTGGGAGGCGAAAAGTCAGTTAGCTGCTAATGCAAATGGGGCTGGAGTCTGGAAGTGTATACACACACACACACACACACACACACACACACACACACACACACACACACACACAATGTACACACATGGACAGGCTGTGTGGTTTCCTCACGTCAGATTGAAGTTGATCGATAGAGGGAGTGAGTGTGAATGAAGGAGGGGTCGAAGAGGAGACACATGGACCTGCAGCCAACAGTGCTGGCACACACAGCGGGCTCCCTCTTGGTTTTTGGATCTGACAATTCCAATGTAATAACAGATAAATAGAGAGGGCTCGTCAGGCCACAAAAGCAAACAGCTTGGGCTTGCCAAAGAGAACAGAGGGAGTCAATGTTGGAGGGCGTGCGTATGTATTTGTGCATGTAGAGAGAGCAGAGACAGAGAGAAAGAGCTAATGGCTGACATCTGGCATCGGTCGCCCCCATCTGAGTCCTGCGCTCCAGCCCCATACTGTCACGCTGAATGATAAAGCAGAGAGATTGCCTCACATTCGCGGATCCCCCGTCCAGCCCTGGAGCTATGGGCAAGAGAGCCTCTTCCAGCCATTCACCGGTTAATGTGCCAATTTGTTTTCCAGAGTGCTGGAAGGAAGAATTTATCGGCGTGTTCTGCGGCTGTGGGCAAATACTAATAAAATGCTCTTTTAATGAAATTCATTTAATTGGCCACAGTAGGGATGGAGAGCTCGAGGAGGAAGAGGAGGGTCGGCCTCTGCCAAGGCAGTTTGCAGATGTTAACCAAGACCCCCCTGCCCTGTTATTTACAATCAACCCAACAAACCAACCAAACATTTAGAAATACAAACACTCCCATCATGCACCTCCATCTGATCAACAAGCAGTGACACCAATGAAAGATGCTCAATGGAATTAAAAATGTTAAAAGATAATTCCAGTGCTTTTTACACATGGGTCTTTTTGGCCTCTGTTTGGCATCATCTGGTGCTGTTTGTGTCTGAACAGGCAGAATGCCTTTTTTAAACCATTTCTGCAAAAACCCGTCGCCTGCTCCTGCTTGAAAAGAAGTCGGTAGGAAGAGATCAAAATAAAAAAAAAGGGAATGTTGTTGGCAGCACAATCATTCATTAAGGTGAAAGGTACCAAAATGCTTAGAGATTTGTCTGCAGCCTCTTCTACATACATGAAGTGATTGCCTCCAGTTCAACCAGAATATGAAGTTACCTTGCATGGATACATTTGTTACTTGGAGATATTTCAAATACTATTGGGGTAGTAGCCCAACCTTATAAAATGTTCAGATCAGACACAACAATCATATTAAGAAAGGGCAAAACAAATTCAAGTTTGATTGGTTTCTATTGGTGTGTTAGGTCCCTCTATGCAAAGATATTTAAATACACAATAACCAAGAAACTGAGTATGTTTTTGTAGTTTCTCAGTGTCGCTTTGAAGCTGTTGGCGTCTTGTTGTGGTCCTTTAGTATAAAATCTGTAGTTACATGTGTTTGTGGTCATGTTTTGCATCTTTTAAATCTGATCATGTTACTTTTTTGTATCTTTGCTGATTTTCACACATCTTTGAAGTCGTTTTGCATTAATTAATTGACCTTCCAACAATAAATGATGAGGCGAAGTTGGGAGTTTGAAGAAAGTTGATTTATTTCTATTGAGGCATTCCTCTTGGAATTGGACATTTGGATGAGAGAGTGGAGGAGGAGATGTGGTAAATGGGTCGAGGGTGGGAGTTTAAACCAGTGGGCTGCTTCAAGGGCTATCACTCTGCAAAAACAGCGACCCAGTGAGGTAGTATAAATCTTAAGTGAACTTATCAGGATAAAATAAAAATGCAGACGGTTTACGATGTTTTTTATCAGTTGAATTTACATTTGTATCATCAGAACAACAGAAGGAATCTAAAAAGCAATTTATCTTCAAACATCTGGAATTAAAACCACTTCTTCGGATGAAAGTGATGATCATGACTGAAATCTATATATATATATTTATACATGTATAGGGTATATCAATTCTACAGGGTCAGGTTGAAGAGCTTATTTTATCCATCTGTCCTCATTTGTACCTTCCATCATGTTATTTCACTTTTAAAACAGTTGATCTTGCTCCATCTCCCATACATAATGATTTAAAGGTAGAGAAACAGTGCTGTCAGCCTGCAGGCAAGGAGTGTATTATTTGCAAATTAATAACTGCATCCGCCTCACAAATATTTAAACAGCAAGTTGGCAGACATCACTCACTGTGGCTGGGAGGAGATGAAACAAAAGGAAATGACAAAGAGGAGGAGGGATGAGGATGATGAGGAGGTGAAGAAGGATCTTAAGGAGAGGAGGATGGGATAAAAGTAGCTCTTCCTGTTCCTGCGCCAGCCCTGAGCCAAAGCCAGCAGAGTTGTACCAGGGGATGCTCTCCAGAATCTGGCCACACACTAATTACTGGAGCTTTTTGTTCGGGAAATTATCTCCATGTCCATTGCTGCATTTCACAGCAAATTAGCCGTGGAAATCCCAAAAACCAATAAATAAGGCTGAAATTGTTCATCGGGGTCTCCGCTGATTGTCTCGCTCACTTTCTTTGTCCTCCTCCCTAATGCTGCAGAAACTAAGAGCCCATTCCCTTTATTTGGGAATTCTTTCTGCCCTCAAAAAAGAGACAAATAAAGGCTTTGTTTAGGTCGTGCTGTGAGGTAGCGATAAGCTGTCAGTATTGATGCCAGAGTGTGTAAAAAGCGGTCTTAGTGCTGTCATACACACATACCTACTGAGCGATTCCTACCATGTTGGAGCACTCTTCTATTGGCATGTTGAAAAAGAGTTAATTCAATGTATACACACAAAGGTGGGCACAGTTAATTAAAAAATATAACTTTGTTAACCATTAATCCGTTAACAAAGACGTTTACTTCAATTGAAGTGAATCAGTTCATTCTGATGAAGATATATATGATTGGTATTTTTTGATATTACATTAAAACAACTAAACAATGTGGCATTCTTGAGGACACTTTCCTTCTTTAACATCGATTGTAGCTATGATAACCAAAGATGCATTCAGCTAAATGTCGGCAGTTAACATGATCACTTTTTAAACCATTACACCGCTACCATCAAAAACATCAACGTCATGCAATGTCAGAAGGATTCCACTTATTAAGAGGCCATGATGACTTACCCAAAGTTACACACGTGTCTGTATGGAATATCTACATATAATAGAAACTTTTCTGATATCACCAGCTCCGGAAGTACCTTCATGTACGTCAAGCAGCATTTCACAATAAAAGCACCCAGGACAGAGATCAGCATCTTAGTAGTTCAATAAGCTCTCTGAAGTACAGGAGGTGGAAGGCTTTTTGCACATGTTGTCTGCAGAAATCCTACCATAAAAGAGCACGGTTTTAACATTCAAGGGAACCAAATTTATCAGAAGTTAAAGGTTTCGATAATTGTTTTTCAAATAAAGGTCCATGTCTGAAATTTTTAGATAATTGACTGATCATTTGACATTTGTTTAAGTGGAAGAAAGCAGACCTACAATAAGGGTTTCCTCTAAAGCAGATGCTAAAAAGAAGCTGGTTAGTGTCTTTAACAAAGTTAAGGCAACAAAACAACTGAATACATCGGCTGAGTTCAATTCCTTAATTATCGATTTCTTTGTATCCATGTGTATGATAATGGAAGCCAAAAACTGTGATTTTGCACTTGAGAGCTCTTTTCTAGCTGGCTATCACTTTTGTCTCAAGAGAATGAACTGGAAACAGTCACTGATGAATAAAAACTGTACATGTTCAACACCAACAATTAAAACAATCCTCAGTCTGTAGAGACCTTTTCTAGTCCTCACAGTGTGATAAAGATGACACATTTTCCTGTCTTCTCCATGAACACGTCAGCAAGCATGAACGTCCAAACCCGGAGGGAGGGGTCATCAGTTAGTGACAGTAAGTGGGTCAGTCCATTCTGCAGGGTGCATGGGTGGGCGGCCTGACACACCCAGAGGATGAGCAGGGGAATCGTTTGTGTGTGTGTGTGTGTGTGTGTGTGTGTGTGTGTGTGTGTGAGTGGGTGGGGTTTAGGAGATGTATAGAGGTGCTATACCCAAATGACAAGCCCACTGGTCTCATGGCAGGGCACAATTAATGACCCGTGCCAACATTACAGGATGAAAAATCCCCACTGTCCGAGCGGCACCCGCCCAGCCTGGCAACTGGAATTCTTCATTAGGTTTGGCAATGAACGAGGGACCGTGTGTGGATCTTGTTTGGGCCGGTTTATGAAGAAAATACAAGACCGTATGTTGTACTGTGAAAAGCTAAAAACGTGAGCCTATAGCTCCAAATAAACACATGTTGACAGTTTATTGACCTAGAACAACATGTTTTTTATAGCCGGCTAAGTTATAGTTTAGGTGCTTATACAGTATGAAGACATTTTTATGTTTATATATCTAATTTCAAGATGTCACGTTAGAAGAGTTTTTATAATTTTAGCAGCTCTGTATGCTTAATATTTCCATTTATTCAAGGACATGTCACCAAGAAATTAGGGAGAGAGAGAGTTGAACGCATTAACCACTAGGCTACCAGCGCCCTCATCACTGCTTTTACACCATGATTTGTGCATAACACAGACTGCAAGAATGTCTCGTCCTTTTCCAACATAAACTTTATATAAATTATTTAACAGTGATTCCATAGTGTTATAGATTTACAAATACCTTCTTGTATTTTTTAGGACAGCACAATCTGTGTCCAGACTCGACCAACCACCCAACCAGCCACTGCATATCCAAATTCTCACCTCGTCATTTTACAAGCCACAGAGCCAGGATAAACAAATCAAACCAATTTCAAGCGTGAAAATCGCTCTCAAAATAACAACTGGGAATGTAGAAATGTATTATCTTCACCCTCCAAATCCAATTTATTTCATGCATATCTCACCATCTAAATTGAATACAGCACGTAGCTTGTGCGGGAAATCACTTTGAGAAGACTTGCCTTATCTTATCGCCGGCCCCTATCTTATCCCAGCCATCTCGCTTTCTAAGCGTGCAGAGCGTCACGCTGTGGAGGGCTCCGCTGATGCCTGTCTCATTGTGTTTTCATTGGTCTGCTCACACAACTCGTTCTGCCAGATCCACCCAAGCCACCGTGAACTTTTTAAAGGAGCCTCCCCTCGGTGTTAATTGACACGTTTAAAGTTTAAAAACATTTTTAATTAAGGGCAATTATCAGATTTTTTTTTTTTAAATGAATTGTTAAATTGGGCAAGTTGCTAGAGAGTGACTGTTTGAAAACCATCATTTGATATTATTTCAGGAAAAGCTAATTATTGAAAGAGTAAATTATCTCAATGTGGATAGTACTTAATAGAAGCTAACAAGTGCCCTCTGACCAAGTGAAAACCTTAATTTAATTAAGGTGGTTGTTGTTAATTGAATTTCATTGATAGCAAGAGTCGGGTTCTCTTCTTCGTTGGTTGTATTTGGTTGTTCCAGTTATTTGAGCTCTGCAGGATTAAGTCGTTACATAATTCTCCGTCGGACAACATCTGAACACGGTAACAGCAGAATAGTTAAAACTGGAATATTCTGTTATAGGGAAATGGACCAAACAGCAACGGCATTTTAAAAATACAGCTACCCATTTGCAGCTCTCTCCCTTCTGTAAGGACAACCCACTAGACGAGTACACAACCACATGAACGCACTTCATTCTACACATGCTGCTTTCACTGTAAATCTAGCAACACGACCAAAATAACTGCTAAAAGACATAGATATATATATATATGTCATATATACATATAAAGGGAAAGGATTTAACTGGTTACCTGCTCAGGAGGGGAAAACTCTGATTGGCCTTTTCATTTCTGAAATGCTTTGCAGGTTTTACTCAGTCACATTTAAATGCTCGTAAGGAATCTCTTTAGTGCAGGATTTTCCCAAGTGAGGCGCTTTGACTCTCTCTGTCTTAGTACTAGGACTCTAACGGCACTTTTTTCTGCACTAATGCAAGGGATTACATCGCCGTTAGTTGAAAGACAATTGTGTCTCAGCAGAGGCTGAATGGTACCTTTTGCATCTGTTTGATACACAGGCCACGACAAAGTGACAGTATTTCACTATTTTACTTTTGGGCTTTTATTGCCTTTATTTTAGAGATAGGACAGTGGAGTCAGGGAGAAAGATAGCAGAGAATGACATGCAGGAAAAGGGTCACAGGTCAGTTTTTGAACCCGAGCCCCCAATTCTCAAGGACTCTAGTCCTCTAGGACGCGTGCACTAACCACTAGGCTACCGGCGCCCCCAGTATTTAACTCTTGGGTAACAAGAGCGAGCCAGAAGGGACAAGCATGTCAGTGTATGAGTAGAGTCATCAGGAACGTCCTCTATTGAAAATCTAGAAATTGACAGAGTCTCCTGCATGTTGCAAGCAAGATCCTTTCTAAAATGTGAAAACAGAGGGGTCTAATTTTCTCCTATATGATCATATGAATTACAATATATTAAATGGTTGATATGGATTTTTCCTCAAGTGATAAAGCAAGTGTTTGTGATTTGTGCATTCAACTACAAGTATGCTGTCATGGATCTAATTCCAGTGGATACTGGGTGAAGAGATGCTTCAAATGCATATAAATGAATGAAATCGTAATTTCTTTCTCTTTGTAATGTAACTTTGGAACAAAACGATACAGCGGTGACATCAGGGATATTAAGAATGCTGATTTCTTTATTTTCACCCGGTTGACTTTAAAGGTTGTAATGGCTGATTCTTTTATAGAGGGAGGAGCACAAAGTTAAATGAAGCAGCCATGCTTTATTGTAGAAGTATCTTTAAATTAACGAACAAGAACACAGCTCACTATCCAATCAACTTCAAGTCATGAAATCTAAAAATATCTTTATATATACGTATGTGGTTTCAGGAGGATGATTACAAATGATTTTGGTGGCCCCTGCTCTTTTCTTTAATGCTAAATGTGAAGAAAAAAAACCCAATATTTTTTCTCAGAATTTCTGCTCTAAAGCTCCTTAAAAACTTTTAAACAACAATGAAGTTTCCAGTATTTCAAATTGTGCACAATTAGAAAATAATCCATAGGGATCCTTTTTTAAAACAATTCCCAGGACTCTGCCCCCGCACGCTGCACAGAGGTGGTTCACTGGGCGGGGGTCTGCATGTGGGAGTGTCACTGTTTGGTGTGTTTCAGATCATTCCCACAGTGAACGCTTCACAGCACCAGCCTATCTGTCAGGGTGCTTACTGATCGACCTAAACACTTCCTCTCTCACACTCCTGCCCCACCTTTTCCTCCCACTCCCACACGTCTCAGCCACCCTGATTCTCCATCAGTCACATCAGCACTCACCAACAGAACCCACGTCAACAAACACCACCCATCACCTTTCACATAGGAAGTAACTATGGGATTCATTTTTACAAGGCTTTGTCCTGCAGTCCACCTCTTATGGAAGACGTACAAACTTTTTAAACAGTCCTAGGGTAAACTCTTAGGCCACATGTCCACTTAGCGTTGTTTTCTGAGCTCCAGCATCCTTTTTCAAAAGTTTTGACAGAGCAAAAAAGATTAAGCCTGAGAAAAACAACGAGAAAGAAAGCACTGACCCACTGACTAGCATCAGTCTTTAGACATTTGCATCCACCACCAATAACAATTTCATATCTGCTGCCTGCAGGCAGACCTGGTCCATGTCTCTAGAAACTTCCAGTAGGTAGGTCTGCAGCAAGGTCCCCTGAACCCCCTTTTGTCATTACCCAAAAGAAGCTTGACTCAAAAGCACACTACTAGATGGTATTCTTTCTCACTCAGTCAGTTTATTTGCACAGTTTCCAGATGACAAACAAATCTGAGCTGTCTCGAGAACCTGCGCTTTACCCATCCTGGAGGCCCCAAAGGAAAAAAATAAAACCAACCTGAAACATGACCAAAATCAGAGATTGATTTTATCTGCAAAATGTTTCCTTCTTCTAGCACAGCACCACTATTCAAACAACAATATGCCAACATTGTCTGCAAGTATGAAGGCCACTCGTATCTGTGCAGGCAGGAAAATTAAGTTTGACTTGGACAAAAATTATTTGTTTAGAGCAAGTACAAGAAAAACTCAAACATCATCTGATATGGCTAATGTGATCATAATACTTGAAGTTTTAACGGCAGTATTTAGTCAACTTAACCTCCCCTTACCCTCTCATGAGGGTGCATGATAAATGCTGGGTGCAGCTGTGATTTTGCAATAAATAAGACAATATAATATAGTCCTTTATTGATCCCCAGACAGGTGATTCAAGTGTTACAGCAGTATATACAAAGATGAGTGAACGCATGCAACTCAGTCTAAATAAAATAGACTTAGAATAAATTAAAATATAATTATTAACTACTACGTTTAACATAAATTATACACCCATTTATGGCCAAACAAAAAACTCCACAGCAGTGGTTCTCAACTGGTGAGTCAGGACCCACAAGTTGGTCACAGAACTGTTCTCAGTGGGTCGCGAATGAGTGCCTGGAAATAAATTGCAATCAAAAAGTCCATGAAGTCGTTTTTAAACATGTTGTCTTATTCTGTACATTTGTTCTGTCACATTTTTTTTAAATGGCTGAGGTCGAAACGGCACTATCTTTCCTTAAACTAATGTGACTGCTTGAAGAAATTTGGTTGGTGGGTCCTGAGGGTAAACCAGCTGAGAAACAATGCTCTAAACACAGATGAAAACAAACACTGACAGAGACAGAACAAAGTCGAAGGAGAGGAAACAGCGCACAGCGGACCAAAGTTCCTCCTGTCAGTCCATTAACCACGAACGTCCTGTCTAATTCCTCCCTAATTTCCCCCCTCGCCTCCTACATTTCCTACCTTACCCCCCTCACCCCCAAACACACACACACACTCCTCCACAAATCCTTCACGCCAAACTCACTCAAGATTAAGCATGTGTGAAATTGCGGACTTTCTAATACACATGCCCCTTCTGCTCACCACAAACACACACACACACACACACACACACACACACACACACACACACACACACACACACACACACACACACACACACACACACACTCCAGTCCTTGGTGGGAATAAAAACAGAAGAGTAATCGTGCATGTACACGCTCCATGTTGTTCTCCCATCTTCGGCCATCTTTGGTGTGTGTACCAGAGTTAACATGAAACAACATGGAAGCTACAGGTCAAATGTGTTGCCTTTTAAAGAGGATTCTTATCTACCAGGTCAAGTCTAAGAAGTGTTTTATTTGTCAGTGTGTGTTTGTGGGCTTGGGTTACAGGATGTTATTTCCTCACATCCCTGCTTCTATTAGAACATGTATCCATAAGGGCTGCACAGTAAATCACAATGGTATTGTTACTGGAATATGATCTTTTACAATAAACACATTCTGACTTTATAGCAATATATACAAAAATATAATTTTAAAGAATTCATTATTTTTCTGGCATTGGTTATTTCTGCTATGACTTTCAAAGAAGTCTGCATGGAAGTGTTCAGAATGAGCGTCACAAAAAACAGCTGGCAAAAAGACTAATGGGAGTTATGCAAAGGGGTGAACAGGTCATAGTGGACAGCTCCTAGTGCTGAAATGAAGTCTGAAGCTGTTTTTACATACACACTCCTGAAAACATTTCAGGTAGACTGCCCCTGAAATCTTAATGAGATGGTTGTTCACACATGCACCGCACAGCGGGAGACCATCCCTATAGGACGAGTGGTGTGGGTGGGAGGGGAAAAAAAAAAACAGAAGTTACAGACGGAGCACCAGAGTCCGGTAAACGATGCTGTGATGATAATTTTTGCCAATCATTGCTTTGTGTAGTTCGACAGTCAGAATATATATATTAAACAAAAATAGAGACAGAAACAGAAACAGATTACATAGTGAAGTAGTTTTGTTATGTGGAGATCTTACTGGTTGTGTACATACATACAGTCTATGGATGTGCGGCAGTCAAAGGATATTAAATGTCACCAAACCCCTGATGCTTGCTCACAGTGACTTTTCGGCTTTGTTCTCACATGAGCTCGACCCGACTGCGCAGAAAATTTACATGGTGCCTACCAGGCAAAAGTCTAGGATATACCAGAGTGAAAAAAATCTGTCTGTTTGCTGTACAGCTCAGCCAGAAAACAAGATTTCAGGATTTTTATGTAACAGTGAAAGCACTATGACAAACGTATCTGATGGACAGAAGCCATTTTTTTTGCAAAAAAAACTCAAAAATTGTCATTTTCAAATGTTTTGACGGTTTCTTCTTCATGTGTAGAAATATTTAAATGATACTCTGCTAATCAGAAACGATGCCAGAGGGGTAATTGTTTCATGTCCAAGCAAGCTGTCATTACTTTGTGATGACTTGGGAAACTTGACCATGTAGCGTTTTTATCTGAGCGCCAGCGTCTTTATTCAGTTGTTTTCAATGAGTTGTCATAGAGACAGGAGGGATGTGCAGCGCTTTTATTCTCAGCGCACTAATGCTTCATGCAAGTGCTCCAGAGCGCACAGCCAGCGCTTTCCTGCCCGGAAAAAAAAGCTAGGTGGACGCGCGAGTAGTAAAAAAGGCTACAAATACAGGATGCAGAACTGTTTAAGACAGCCTTACATGAAAACATTTTTTCAGTATGATTAGTGAAGGTTATGCAAAAGCAACAGAAGAACACTCTAACTGTGTCTGTTATATTCAGGTATGTTGGTTTTAAAGGGGTGTATTCTCTCTTTACTCATGCAGGTTTCAGAGTCTACAAACGATGAGAAATCTTTAACATTATCTCTGCTATAGTCTTTTATCATACACACACACACACACAGATACACGCACCTACACACACACAGACAAACACACTCTGTGTATGTGATTCGGCTGAGTTGAGAGCAGACATTTGCTCTGTGTGAGGGCCATCGCCGTCGCTTTCCTTTGTTTGCTGCACATGACACACTCCCTCTCCCACTGTGTGGTAATATGGCTATTTTCTCACTCAATTTGCCACTCTCAGCATCTGAGCACATGCAAATATGGAAGATGATACCGATTGGGGAACAGTGCGAGGCTGTAAAATGTGTACCAACTGTTTAAGTCGGGGGTTATTGTTGGGCGGGGAGGCTGGTGGGGTTTCGAATTTCACATCCCGCTTTCAGAGGGGAAAAAAGATTTATATGAAACTGTGCCAACAAAGAACAAAGGATGAAGATGATTGTTTGAATTCTAACCATGCACATTTATTCTATCCTTTTTTACCTCTGCAGGTTCCTTAGAAATACAGAACGAAGTTACACGTACCTGTAGTATTTATCACTCTAAGGTAACTCTACTGTAGAGGATCATTATCTTCATGCACCTTGACTGTTAAGCTTGCCTGGAAGAAAATGAAAAAGCTCTAACTACAGTTTACATTTTAAAAATGTAGTAACAAGTAATGCATTCCCCCACACTTATTCTGTAGTTCAAGCATCCACAGTTCAGTGGATTTTCAATTTAGCACTGACTGGTGATTATGAAGGTGAGACACTAAACTTATGACGTAGCAATTTTTTATTTTTCTTTATGTTAACTGAGTAAAACCATGATTCATGCAAATGGTTTGTTTGTGCTCAGTTGCTTCTCAAAAGTGTTTTTACAGCTAATGTTGCATGGTGGAAAAGCATTCTATAGCACATTATTACTTCCTTAAACAAAGACAGCAGTAAGAGTAAAAATGATTCCCATTGAAATGACTCATCCACATACATCTAAACCCGTACATTTCACCTCATGTATTGTTGTAATCATCCATGTGTGTCAGAGATCCCCTTTTGTTTAGAACCAGCCGAGTGGAAGAGCTGTGCCAGGTCTAACCTGTTCTTGCGAACGTGGGTCAAGTTACACAAGTGTAGATAAACTTGGCATGAATAAAGATAGGAGAACACTGCTTTGCCTGTATTGTACAATCCTTGCTGAAGCTTTACACTGTCTGTGCCAACATGGTCACCTACACCGAAGAGAGACTGTCGACCCAAAAGCAAATGTCAACCTCCGGGTTTAAAAAGTGACACCAATATGTAAGTGCAGAAAAATGCAGTTCCTCAAGTGTCCACTTGAGGCTGGCTGCAAAATAACAAGGAACCCCATTAGGTCCCATCTTACAATTTTCATTTTCAATTTTCATTTTCTTTACAGCAGAAATAAACATATCAACAGTAGACAAAAACTGTTTAGGTCTCCATAGCTCATTGCTTTATTGGAAAAACTGTAGATGGAGTGTTTTCTTTTTATAATGCGTGTCACGGTTTGGGTCCGTGCCTCTTGGTTAATGGTGTTTTTGGAGACAGTAAAGATAGCCAAAAGTGCACAAACGCACGTGTCTGGGGTTTTCACAATGTTCGTCGTTTATAACAAACTTCACATCAACCTTGCCAGATGCCATTTAGTGACGTCACTCCCTTAGTAACTTAGCAACACAGTATGTCTTAAAGGTACTTTCCACAATTATAACTGTTACAGGTGTCAGTTTTGTTTTTCTAAAGCCTAAGAGTTGTGCATACATTTGCATAATTGGGGACATGTTGACTGACAGGTGTTGTACCAGGAGGCTTAAGGCCCGCCTTAGCTCCACCGTATTGTCTGTTACTAGATTCATTGAAAGTAAAGTGGAGGAAGCATTTGCAATAAAATGACTTCCATCAATTGGCTTCAAAATATCTCTTCACAAACCACGAGGTGACGTCACTGAGACTATGTCCATGTTTTATACAGTGTATGACCAAAACGTAATACATACTCAATACAACTACACACGTGGTGGAACAAGTTCCCATTATGCATACATGCACACTAAACGAGACACACACTGGGTATCAGCAGATCTGACAGGGAGCTCTGCTAGGGAACAGGTGGAGTCGTGACATTTTGACCCCAGGTTACTTTATCTGTCTGACCCGGCTGAGTAGCAAGAGGGCAGCGTTGACTGGGCTTTATCCACATCTTCATCTGTTTTACTCCATAAGTCACAGAAAACACCTCCTGTGTTTGCATACGTCACAAGGACTGACTTTAGACCTTTGTGATTCTCTTCTGCATAGAAGATATATGATGATTGAACAAAGAGCAGAGCTGTTTGTCATGAATACAAGAAAGGTTATTTAACATCTAAAACATTGTTCACATCATTAAGGGCCACTAAAAAAAAACAAATTCTGTTGAGGAATTATTAACCAGGGTTATTTTATAAGTTGTGTTGGTGTCTCATCTTAGTGTTAGATTACATGTTAGACAGACTTTTAGTTAATCAGAAACAGACGTTTAAAATATTTTCCTTAAAGCCACCAGACTCCATTGACGAAAAGGTGTTTTTGGCAGAAAATTGATGGTCTACAGCTACCTTCTTTCTTCCTTTTTAGTGTTATTTATTGACTAACACCAAAGCAACACAATTACACACAGAAATAATAAACCAGGGACTCTTGTTTCTGCAATGTAAAAGTCAAAGGAGTCTTCAGGGTTTGGAGAAAGTCAACTGTTTCTGATGAGAAGAAAAGGACCTTCTCTTGTTGTCTGGTCTTCTTGACACTTAAAAGAATCCAAACATTACATCTAGTTTTAAAAATCACCATTGAAAATCTCTTCTAAAGTCTTTGTTGATATATTTTGGGTCTGCCCCAAAAACTAATCCTGAAGAAAACACTGTCCTTCTTTGTCTGATGAGTTGTCATGTGAGAGAGAATATGAAAACTTCTTGTTCATAGCCTGATGAACAATTATTCATAGATGTCCATTATCCCAATTATAAGAAAACATCAACATATGTCCAACACCATACATACACACAGACATAAACCCACTCCCTACCCACACCGCCCCCTACCGCTCAGGTACACCCTCCTGACTCCATCCCCCCCCAGTTGCTAGGCAACGTGTTCCTTGTGTGGACACCCACCTGCCTTCAGGCTTCAGCGCTCTAAATTTGGTCTTAATTGCAAATTGAGTGGGAGAACAGGCCGACGCCGGCTGAATGAGAAGCAGGCAGCCGAGGCTTTGGCTGTGTCCGCGGAGGCGACTCAGCCAACGTGAAGTGACAGAGACAGCGAGGAGAGAAACAACAGGGCTCAGAACAGGGTTCACAAAGGTTCATGTGCACATCCAGGCCTTGATAGAAATGCAAATACATGAGTTAAAGAATGGGTACTCAAATGAAGGACGAAACGTATAAAAGAGAAGAGTAGCAAGTATCATGCTGATGCAGTAGTACTGCTCAAAATGTCAAAATGCAGGATGCCATGACGACCAGAAAGCTTGTTACCAGGTGTCAGATACTTTTATGCAGTAAGGTCAAGAAACCTGCTTTTTTTACACTGATTATGATCCAATGTTTTCTTCTCTGGACTGAATTTTAGAGGGAAAAATGTGGAGATTAACAAAATCAAAGATTTAAACTGCTGGTGTTTTTTAGTCATCTAATCTCTGAGTAAATGTTTCTGGTAGCCATGCTTGTAAATCCCTTTTCTCTGTGTTTACGTTCAATGATTTAAAGGATTTAGAATGGAGTTAGCATATACAGAATAAATAAGACAATATTAGGACTGTGCATCTTCATGGTTGCACGATTTGCTTCGATTGCGATTATCCAGCCAATGATTCGATTCAATATCACAATGCATCACAATATGTTGCATCCTCAATTTTCTATTTTACTCCACTCATTCATCAATGAAAACAAGCAGCCAGATAAATATGAACTATAGAGGTGCAGCCACAGCAAGAAAATCTACAAGGACGATTAAAGCATCCAATAATCGATGATGTTCTGTTACTGCATCGTAGAAACGATTCATTTGAGCACCCCTAGATAATATTAGGAGGCATATTTATTATTTGGTCTGAAATGTTTGTAAATGTTTTATTTGTAGATAATGTCATTCTGTTGCTAAATTGAAATAATGACAAGTAATTCATCAAAAATTTGATTGATTGATCTTTACAGGTCGTAATACTGATTAAACTTGGATCTAAGTCAAAACACTGTTGTTGAAATTGGGATCAAGTGGGCTCTTCTATTGGCCCAATTTCTCCTAAAATGACCCAGAATTTTAAAATGAACTGGTTATCTCCTGACTTGTAGTGTACACATAAGCTTAACCCCATTTTGAGGGTTTGTGATTGGGTGTTTCATACCATGAAGTAACTTGGTTGCTGTTTTTTTTTCTGTATTATCTTTGACCGAATTTCCCCCTGGGATTAGTACTTCTGATTCTGATACACTCCTTATTTTCTTAAACATATAAAACACAACAGTTACACCAAAAGTGACTCATCTTTTAAACGTGTTTGATTAAAGCTGGAGAACTTCCCGTCTGTCAACCTCGGTAAGAACTCACTTCTTCTCTGCAGAGAATAAACAGAACTTTGACTCCTAAAAGCCCAGATGGAAAACTTATTTCAACACTCAACTTCACGTAAAGTAGCAAACAAAAAACATAAAAAAAGAATCAATTTGCAATCAAATCTAGTTTTCCAGCTTGAATGTAATTTTCTTTTTGCATTAACGTGCCTTCAAATACAAAAACGAGTCTTTATTTTAATGTAGCAATTATTCTAATTCCAGGCATAACACATTGAAGCACAGCAGCATGTCGCCTGCAAGTGTGGTTACATGCATTTGAGTCATTTAAGAATATCTTTGAATCACAGATCTGTGTTATTTATCTGAGAAGAACGACATCACGAGGCTGGGTATATTCTAGGAATGTGAGATTACATCAAATCCAACTGATTTAGTGCAAATAGGCAGTAACATGAAAATTAACAACAATGATTTTTTCTCTTTAATGAGAGTTATTGGCCTCATTACGAGCTCAACTCCTTTAAAATGCTTCTCAGAAACTTTCTGTGATTTGTGAGGTCTCCTCCTGCAGAAATATTACAGAGAAACATTGACAGGCCAAAAACTCTTAAGAGAGCATGTATCGAAAAAGGGCGCCGCTCGCTCAATTCAATTACCACAGCCCTATACACAATCCACAGGAGACAACGCAGCACCGGATGCTCATTTCAACTCCTCTTTCCCCAAATCCCCACAGAAATCTCCTTCAGTCGGACAATGCACTTTTTCCCATTTGAAAAAAAAGAAAGAAAATCAATATCTGGTTTCAATACATGTGGAAGCCGATCAATAGCAGCCCCGGCTCTCTTTTTCTCTGCCACGCTCTTCCTCCAGTTTTCCCTCCATCTCTGGCAAATGGTAAATAGAAACAATGGTGTATGGTTATTGGGAGGTCAGGGTGCAGCCGGAGGAGAGAAGAAGGCTGCTGATGAGAGTGCTTGAGCTGGAATCACACAGGCATCGATGGCGTTAACCCCTCTGTAGAGCGGCGTGCACAAAAGAAATACACACACACACACACACACACACACACACACACACACACACACACACACACACACACACACACACACACACACACACACACACACAGTAACAGCCACACAGGGAAACACACAGATGTTTAGCCTGAGAGAGAAAATCACATGTTTAGACCTCTGCATGATTTGGGTGTTTTGTGGTTGATGAAGACATTTGATTGGTGGACTGGAGAACCCCTGCCTCAGATTTGAGACAGAAATGATCTCAAAATGATGATAAGGATGGCAGAAAGTGGACAAACTGAGAAAAAAAGTTAGGAAAATATAAGTCAATGATGTAGAGTGAGATATTTTGATATGGTTTGAAGTAGAATGGATAGATGTGTTAGCTGGAACATGTGTTCAACTCAATAACCCTTATCCCAAATCTAATGCTTTATCATTGCATCTTTACACAATAAACAGAGTTTCAAATTAAAACAAAGCACTATTGTTTCATTTGTCTAAGATGTCATTAATATTTTTATGAATTTAGGTGACCCTTTATATTTATTTAAATTGAAATTTGGTAAAAGTGAACATCTGAGTCTGAATGTCTGGATAAAATTATCCAAAAAATGACACCTCAGTCGCTTAGAAGTTAAATTCATGATCTTATTTAGTCTTGTTTGTATTAGTATTTGCTTATTTTGTGTTTATTGATGATATTTAATGTTATACCTTTGTACAAAGAGAGCACAGTTCACCGAAGTAAAATTCCTTGTGCATGTGAGCACACCTGACGAATAAAGCTGATTCTGATTCTGAATTAGAAATTCTACCAATTTTTCATTTTTTTAATTATAATTATTTTTAAACCAAAATCACTTATATTTCTCTTTTTTTAATTTGATGCTCAAGGAAATTTTACATTTCAATAAAGTAACATAATATTTGGTAAATTACAAAGACTTTGGCTCCAGTACATTTCAGTATTTCAGCTTTTTTCTGTACTTTTTTCGGGCGAATTTCACAAGATCTTGATAAAGCGGATGAAATGTATTCATCATCACAGGAGAATTGAGTTAAATAAAATGTATTGATGCATGTCTGCTTAGGGCCTCCGTAGTTTTCTGATTTTATATCTATTATATAAATACAGTCTTGAGGTGAAAATTTCGTTCCGGTCCTTCATCTTTCTGGGTTTATTTTGGGCATTTTGGGCCTGCTGATGATAATCTTTTACATATGTACCTCATAACGAGTGTGTCAGCAGCATTTCTGTCTCTCTCAGGATCATGTAAAACCTGAACAGACAACAGTCTTTGTCAGGCTTTACTCATTAGTCATTGGAGAGCAGTAGGATGGGTGCCAGCCAGCTTGGGCATTATGTTGTCCCCCTCTCAGCCTGACAAGGACCCCTCTTATCCTGCCTGTCGTGGCAGTGAAATGAGGGCAGGGGGGGTGCACAGTGGGGGCCCTGGGAAGATCTATGGGACCCTATGGTGCTGTTGTCTCACGGAAAAGGAATTACAAACAAATTGCTGAGGGCCAGCACATAATTTCAAGACTCGTGGCAAGTTTATGACTTGCTAATGTTCCTAATTACATGGCCGTGAAAGACTTAATTAATTGAGGGGTGCATGGGGTACGCAGTAAGGGTGGGGGGTGTTAAGCAGAAGGGTGCAGAGAGAAAGTAAGAAGTGGAGAAAAAAAAAACAAAGCCCCAAAGTAAGAGAAAGAAAATCAGGGAGTGATGAGAAAGAAAGTGGTTGCCTGTGTTTGTTATCATGGTTCCAGTGCATTGGTTTTTACTGCCTGAGGAGAATTTAGTGGCTCTCACTATTGCGTGCAAAAGAAAATGTGAGTCTCCGGGAAACGCGACCATTACGATCAACCCCTTGCTGATACCTAATATGCCCCGCGTTCCCCCCATGACTTTGCCAAAGTGTCTGTAATCATATTATTGTAAATGTTGGCGCAGTTAATTGCATGGAGAGGAAAATGGGCTACGCTTGGCAGGTTATGGGGAATTTTTTGAAAGTTTGTTTGCCCTCTGGAGTATTGGAGGCACTAATAATGGTGGATTGGAGGCGAGAGTGCGAGAGAGAAGAAGATGGAGAGGGGAAAGAAGCAGGAGGAGGGCGACACTTAACCGAAAGTGTTTCTTCTCTCACTGCAGAGTCTGATATGATTTCAACAAATACAATAAAAAAAATACAGAGCTGCTGAAGTGGGTTACTACTCCTGAGTGTTTTATATTCATTTGCAACTGGCAATTAATTGATGGAAGGCTTTGGGCATAATGTGGACACCTTAAATGTCAAATTAAAGCTTTACAACATTTTCAATATGTTAAAGAGGGAAAAATAAATGAAATTGTCAGGCTGTCTTTAGCTTCTGGTTGGACATATTGTTGAAAACATCAACATCTAAATGTTGGATGATTAAATTCCATCAGACATTTTAAAACTTTATTTTTTTATTATATTAAGTCGCACAAAGGCAGTGCAATTAACATTTTTTATTTCTACTCTATGTGGTCCAGAATGTAAGCTGCAAGTACCAAAAAAATGTAGTGCTAAACTTTTGCAGCAGTGTTGAAAGGAAAAAGCAAATGACTGAATGCCACATTAAAAAACTAGTGACGTTAACTCCATCCTTGTTGCGGACTGAACCAAACGATTATTTTTTGCAATAAATAATTTCCTTCGAAGCACAAATCAGACTACCTCTTAAAGATCCTTGGGAAACATGTGACATCTCCTGCCAGTGCCTACAATGGTCTTTGGGGATCCCCTTGGAGGCACCTTAAATTGTCAGTGATGCTATCCAGCACCCTCCGACAAAGCCCAGTTTTACAGAAACAATAGACACCACAGTTTCCATCTCTCTGGCATGAAGAACAGATATACCAGGAAATAGCCAGTACCAGATGAAACAAAGGAGCTCCTGGAAACTGATGCGGGCACAGAGATCATTCCAACATCTCCAGGATTGAAAGATCCTTTGAGGGGAAGATCAACAGGGCGTGGTGTGTCACTCAGGAAGTTTACATGCACAGTTAAGTCGAGCTATGGTTATAGCACCATTATGCCATTTAACTGGAATACTGTACTTGTCCCAATATACAAACACCCGGGAGAATCAACTTATTTATGGAAGTATGTCCGACTCAGTTACAGTAAGTGGCGCTATGCCACCTTTCAGCTAGTCACTATTGCACCCTCTTCCTGTTGACCTATTACTTCACATACCAAACAATCAACATTTACCATTACGTCTTTTCCTTCCATCCATGTTCTTCAATATCTTTAACTCCTTTAACGCCATGTTGTCTGGCTTTCCTCTAAGCTCTCTTCTATGCATTAATGCTGTTCCACTTCCAGGTCAAAGCCTGGTGCAGGAACTGTGGAGCATGTTAAGAACGTATAGGCCAGTTTGGGTCCTACTGAAGTGTATAACTCCAAGAGTGGATCGACCCACAACCACGTTATCTAGGTGTGTTAGTCCCACTTTGAGAAAACTTTACTTAGTACGTTTTCAGCCGACCTAGCATGTTTATCGTAAAACAAAGCAATTGTTTAAATGTATCACATTTTTCCACTTTGCTCTCCTGATGGAGCCAGATGTGAATGAACGTATGTGATTATAACAGGAGAGTCTTTACTTAAGATCTATTTTAATTACACCTAAAATCCCAGTCTTCATTTTAGTGAGAAATAGAAACCATGGCATGTTTTCACAACATCATTTTTAACCTTTAATTCATTTTGAAAATGTTTTGGATCTAACAAAAAGAAAAGAAAAGAGACATATTTAAAATGATGCCAACTCAGATGCAAATTAGATCAATCAGATACCAGAGAGGGAATAGTGCACACGCTCTCACACTCACAGACAGACACAGACTCGTACGTGTCCTCTTTCCCTCTCAGTCCTGAAAAAGCGGGCAAGCCCAGCACCACAGAGGCAGACACGACTGATCTAGGCTCACCCTGGGAACATTAGTCATTTTCCAGCTCATTGCTGAGGCTCATTTAGCAAAGCCTCGTCCGGACCGTCATCAATATCTCTCCTAAAGAGGCCTACGAGCTGGGAAGGACCAGGCTGCCCTAACCTGCTGTGGGTCACGCTTCACCATGCTGCGCTGGATAGTGCCAGGGACTAATGAGAAACGACAAGAGCCCATTCAGACTTCTTCTCTCATCTGTTAGAACCTGTTGCATCATTTTTCTTTACAAGGATGTTTTCCTCTCGAATGACAGATGAAGCAGAAATTGTGTTTTCAGTTGACAAATCCTGACTGCTCTTTAGTTTTATATTAAATATCACCAGTTGTTAAGCATGCACCTTTTTTTAAGAATCAGAGACACATATAATGCAATAAGACTGTCTTTAGACGATGCTTCTTCTGAGAGGCCTTTCCGAGTGTCTGATGAATGATGACATTTTGCATGACCTCACATACAGGAAACATCACAAAGTCATGTTTGACAGTAGTTTAGATAAAGCCTGTTCACACATGCACAAATATCCTGAAAGTTTGAGCTGCATGTGTGAACGCAAACAGCTGATTTTTCATCTCAACTTCATGTTTTCCTGCCAGCCTCCAAGTGAAACTTCAGCAGGAAGTAGGATTTAGCCAATATCCTGAAGCATGCGAGTGGACGAGGGATGAATATGGATATATCCTCCAAAAGCTGCGTGACTGATTCAATCAGAAAAAGGAAGTCAGGAAGATTTTAGCGGCAGCCTGCCTGAAATTTTCTAGAAACATTCAGGAGTCCATTTTCCCCATAAGTATCTTCATGTTGAACTAGAAGGTCTAATAGTCAGGACAAAGCCCTGAAGAGGTGTTCTTGTCTCTCAATGATCAGAAAAATCCAAAGCACTTTTTATTTAATAATTAACTTTGTTCTACTGCAGAGTCTGAGGTATATCTTTGAGGACAGGAAGCCAAAGGGTAGCATCCTGCTGTGATGAAATGCTGACTGGAGTGGTGTTTGATTGGCAGCTTCACCTCTGACTAAGCGTTGATGTACAGTAGGTAGGTCAAGGTTAATAAGGGTAATGTAATGGTGAAGCTGCAGCTGGCTGACATTTTTGCCGGTATTCACTGTTTCTTTATTCAATTTCATGCAGAAAAAAACAATCAATTGAGCTTTTTTTCCCCCCAGATTGTCATCAATATTCAAACAGGAAATTGTCATGAGCAACAGTTCTATCAGACAAACTGAGGGCAACAACATTACCACGACCAAACCCTTCAAGCTTTTCAGTCCTGGTCAAAGACTTCCACAATGAAGCAAAGGCATGCAAACGATTTGTATCCTTTTATCCTCTAAGTCAAAACTAAAGCATTTCACCACAATAACTTTTTATACAGCTGTCAGTCCATCCTCCGGTTCCTCTCATCAGTTCTCCACCTTCTTCACAAGATGCTTTGAGACTTCACCCCTTCACCTATCTTCACCCCTGTTCCCACTTAAAGACTTAGTTGTTTGAGCTGTGTAGTTGATTTAACACAAAGTGATTGTGCAGTAACGTAAATGTGGAGTTTGTTGTGATTCTGATGGCTGCTGAGAGCCTCTAGCTGGAAAAGCTTGGAAATGAAGTGGAAAATGCATATGATTAGGGAAATGCAATCTTCTTAGAACCTGTGTGGGTATATACGAATGTGTGTGTGTGTGTGTGTGTGTGTGTGTGTGTGTGTGTGAGCGAGCGGGAAGCAGATAGAGATAGAGAGAGCGATGCACTCTAAACACACGATTACATCTGCATTTCCACATCCAACATTTGTTTTCATTAAATTGCCATTCTGGCGTATTTGCTTTCGCATTCCTACATTTCACAGTATTTGCATCAAATTATGTGGTAAATGATGCACAAACATTTTACTAGACTTAACTTATTTAGAGATGCAGCATGTTCACCACTTACAACTGCTTTAGGCCTGAAAGGTTTGATCGCACCGCCTTCCACAATCTGATTTCTGGGATTAACAATATATATTATAAATGAGTGGGACCTTGAAGTCACAGCTTTGTGTCTAACTATCTCCTACACATTTAATTCTCATCTTGCCATCCTGGGTAGAAGTAAGTTCTACAGCATTACTCAAGTAGGTATTTGCTTGTTTTGCTTAAAAACAAGTTACAATTTCTGCTATTTTGATAAAGAAAAAAAGCCAACAAACAATCTACTTGGACTTAAAAACATGATTGGACATGTGTATTGCATAAACAAAATTTCTCATCCCAGAGGCAATTTTGTACACAGGCAATTTTCTGTGCTTGCAGGCGACCTGCACACATCTGTTTGTCTATTATGGTGGTGAATTGGGGGGGTTGTGGGGGGCTGCTCTGGTATTTTTTTGATCATATCAACAACAACGGGGACACGGGGCAGCCATCATGACCCGACCACCTCTCCCGCTTGCATGTGCTTGAACAGACCCCACAAGTGGTACCAATTTTCCATTTTAATTTGTTGACCACTTGACCATGTGCATTCACCGGCTCCGGCAGATGAGCTCTCATTCATGGACTACTTCTGGTCCATACAACCTGCAAGCTCTGCTCTGATGCTCCGGCTGCTGACAACAGAGAGCAGGCAGCGTATCGCACAGCAGTGCCTCGGAAATGAACAACAACACAAAGATCCACAGAGGAGAACAGACATGGGAAAGGGCACAGAAATAAAGTTGCTTATATTATTGGAGTTTTTGGAATTATTGGGGGGGAAAAAAACATACCCAGGGTCCATATCAACAGCTGCATGTTGCTAAAGTCCAGTTACATTGCACTGCAAGTTTAAGGAAACACTCTGCAGATACTATGGAAAGATAGCAACCATTTTTTTTGCACATAGTGTCTGTACTTTGGTAGCTCTCTCAGGCATTCTTCTGACTTTTTTCCCCAGTTGGCTTGTTCCCATATGGTTTCAGACTGGCTGCATATTTTCATTTCAGCGTTCATGTCAACAAGTCAGAGCTTTCAGAATGCCGCCATCAGCAGCACGTCTCATGCAACGAAAATCTACAGAATAGAAGGTTTGCCTACTTTCACCGTGAGCCGCAAGAAGTTCATTGCCGAAATAGATGAAATAAAATGATATGCAGAGAGATATATTGCCCCTTTATGAGCACAAACAAAACTTAACTAAACATAAATCACAAATGGGGCGCTGGTGGCGCAGTGGTTAGTGCGCGTGCCCCATGTATGGAGTCTATGGTTCTCCAAGCAGGCGACCCAGGTTCGAATCCCACCTGTGGCTCCTTTCCCGCATGTCATTCCCCACTATCTCTCTCTCTCCCTGATTTCCAGCTTTATCCACTGTCCTGTCTCTCCATTAAAGGCACAAAAAGTCCCAAAAAAATCACATAAATCACAAATTACAAAGAACAACCAGCTCAGCTACATTTAATTGTGTTATGTACTTTAAAGATTGTGTGGCCCCATGCAACTCTCACTTCCATGGATACACATGCTCAGCAAGCAATACATGGCCACTTCATTGTCATATTGAATTGATTGATATTGATTGTCACAGTTAGCCAAACAAGTTAACGTTTTGACTAAGTATCTAATAATTAAATTCATTGTATTTGTAGTATTCTTATGTTTCCCACTGATAAAATAAAACTGAAGTTACAGGGAGCATCCTTATGAACTGGATTATTTTACTTGTTCAGATTTGGAAAATGCAGACTGTGAAGTTCTGGAAATATAACAGCAGTCTAAGTCTTATTTGTGGTTAAAAAGTTGCATAAACATAGAGGTAAGATGCCAAGAAAAGCTTTGTACAACAGTGTGTACTTGTGGGCGACTTGGTTGATTTCTTGTAGGCCCTCAGTGTACGACAGCATCCCGCTCGCTCTTCTTTCTCTACATGTTGGCCCTGCTCCCTGGAACCACTTGCTGCTCTCCCTCTGGCCTCCTCCTCTGCTTCCTCCTCCTCTCCGTCTTCCTCTTCTTTTTCTTGCATTCATCCAGCGTTCCCCCCCCCCCTCCAGTGGCCCAGACAATGGGACCCCGGCTGCAGCCAGCCGCGGGGACCCCTCAAGCCGACTGAGTCTTTTCACAGCGAAGCCCAAGGGCTCCAGGGTAAATCCTACAACTTGGCATCCTAGCGTGCCAGCTAAAAGGATGCCAATGTCCGCCAGCATTGCTGCACTCTTCATTTGCAGCCTCCTCTCTTTGTTTTACAGTGTCTGTCTCTATGACTGTATGTTTCTATCCCCGGCTTTGTCTCTCGGATTTCTTGGCTTTCCCTTCCTCTTCAGTTTCTCTTTGTCTCTGTCTTGGCACACAGTGGATTGTTGAATGTCTCCTATTTACCAGGTGTCCCACATCTAGTTTTAAACAGGCCTTTTCCCCACAATATTCCACTTATAAGGGTTAAGACAATAAAAAGACAACCTCAACAGATGCGATTACTAATAGTTCCAAATTTGGATAAGTGAGGACCTACTTTAAGCCTCAACATAGTCTTGATATATCAGAGCTTGGTTTTCTTGGTTTGATTCTGCAGCCAAAATGCAAACAAGTTATAAAGAATACTGTAAAGAAAGTACTACCGGGGACTGTCAATACTGTTCTATCTATGTCAGCTATACCAAGAATTCAGCTCCACTATAAATTCACCATCCAGTGTCTTGTGTAAGAATCCTTTTTTTGAGTATTTAAATTTCTATCTTTTGGAATTTTACACATCAAAAAAGATACATGGACGCATGTGTTTATTTTGAACCCGGTTCATAAATGTTTACAGGAAGAAGCAACCGATCATAGGATGTAGACGAGTTTGAGAAAAAAGTGAGCCAAACTCACAAAACACAGCATCACCTTAAAAGGATCAGCTTCCAGCTATATGAAAGCAGTAATATGATCTGGCTCCTTTTCAGACCTGTTATTCCAAACCCTGCCAGCATGCACCTGTTGGTTGTACAAACAGTGTGGGTGTTCTGGGTTGGGGTCACGTAGCATTCTATGCAGTAGCTATGTATGCTAACTGCAACCTTGATATGAAGTTATGCCTTTATACCTCTACTGATAATATTAATGGAAATTTAGTTAATCAAACTTTAACAAGAAGAAAGACAAGAAAGGAGATCAAAACTATTTAAGTATGAGTAAAATTACTTGTTTTTTCAAGTTATCAACGTAGTACAAATATGCAAAGAAGAATAAGTCACTTCACTGGGAGTAAACACACTCAACTCCAAACTGTTCATTAACTTTTTCCAGTACTGCTGTAGTTTGGAAGTCCTGCTTCTTTGAATGCTACTCGTTTCAAATCTTTAACAGCAAACGAAACATAGCATAGTCTATAACATACACACACACACCCACATACACACTTGCCCTTTGCGTTATCAGAGAGTCAGAGGGCCGCTGAAGGAGAGGAGGGTGCACGTGCCGGGCCGCTGGACAGCCACATAAAGGCCGCTGGCACGATGAGTGATGGGCCGGCCATTCTCTCAGCTTCTCGGCCTTCAATTGCTCCATGTGACCCCCCCCACCCTCACCCACCCCGCTGATCATTTACTCCTTTATGGAATCATTTGCATATGGCATTGGCTGCTCTGTTTTTTATTGAGGTCATTTTTATCGGCGCCGCGTGGCAGCCAGGACAACAATAAATCCAGTTTACTCCCGGACAAGGATGACCTTTTTTTCTCTCTAATCAAGCTGTTACAGGTGTAGGCTGTATTCACAGAACAGTCCTTTCTTCTCTTCTGTTTGTGTTTATCAGCTGAATGAGTGAAGGGATTGTGGCTGGCTGTGTGACAACTATGGAACCAGGAGAGAATACCAATACACCCCCACACACGCCAAGCACGAGCTGAACTCTCACTATAACAGACTTCACCATCTTAAATGGCATGCAGAGCATATGCCAAAGACGCTCTTGATGTGCAGGTGATACAATCAGTTCTATTAACTTCTTTGATGGGCAGATTAATTTAAAAAGCACAGGTTAGCTTGGACGATGATTAAGTTTCCAGCATGTAATCTTTTGCTGTTTTTTATTTTACAGTCAGTCAACATTTAGTGCCATTGTGATCTTTTTCTCAATAGACTCAAGACCTTTGTGCTGATAATAACCTTCCTGGGGTTAACATAGTGAAACATGAGTCAGCTTTGGATGAGGAAATATGTGTTTGGTTAATATAAGAGAAGTGACAAATGTTTGTTCATAACTTCCATGAAGACGGTCAACCCTGTCTCAGTGATTCAATTAGTTTATTTTTTTTGACTTTGTATCATGTATCAATGCATGTTTAGTTATGCTTTTCACTATTTTGCTGGTCACTTCCTGTTTCATTTGCCTGTTTCTCTGCAGGTTTGTTTCCTCAAACTTGCTCCTTGTGAGTGTTTGTTCTTCACTTGTTTTTTTCTCAACATTTTTGTTTTGACCTTTTGGACATTTCTTTGCTTGCTCCACATGGACTGTATTCAATCGTGAGCCCTTTGTTTGGCCTTTTCCTTTATCGAAAGGTATTTAAACACCTGTTTCTCTCCTCTCTCTTTTATCTAATGCTTTTTTCACAAATGCACTCCTGAAAATGTCTACAGTGTTGTCAACTTCCCCCAACTTTAGCAGATATGATTGGGTATTTACTCGTGGTTTGGAGTTTGCTAATCCCAGCGCTTGGACTCACAGGCACACACAAACAGAACCAACTCGAATAAAAATACAATGCATGGAACCTAGTTTTATGCCAAACCAAGAATACTGCAATTCAACTTAGTTGCCGTACCAAACAGTTCAGTATTAGAATCGTTGCATCCACAACAGAGTACATTATGCAATGCAATAACGAGAATATTAGCCTTTATATCAATGATATGTGTAGTAGGAGAAGGACATACTGGCAAGAATAAAACATTATGCTGCAGCTTAATTACATGCATAGACAGTTTACAAGTTGTGTACATGCAGTCTACGGTCACGCACCACCCCCTCTCACTCACTTGAGGTGAACCTTTAGAGGAGCAACTGGTGGACATGGTTTCTAGCGAGATTTATGAGCATTTTTCCTTCATGGATGTTCAAACATGAGCGGATTATACAAAATAAATTGTCATGATTCCATTTTAAACATCTGCAGGACCAGGTTACTGATATTTGTAATTGTTAAAAGTAGATAACAGCTATAAACAATATGCAAAATGACATCATATTTTTAGCATTAGTGACACTGATCTGCCAAGCACTTAAGAAGGTTACTATCAGTTTAACAGGTTTTGTAATGGTTAAATCTTTGGCAGTAAATCAATGTGACCATTATACACTCCTTCATGTTCTCTGTTTTTTTTCTGAACCTACAGTATCATATTAGCAGTGTTTGCACACTCCACACCTGACTCTTTTTTTTTTTTTTGCATTGATGGTCTGCACACTTTCTATGATTGCTACATCTGCTTAGTCTGCACCTGCAGCCCCCTGTGGCCCCACCACAAACACACATTGCCTCCCTTAGCGCTCCACTACGACCTGATCTGAGGCAGCTGCTGTGGAGGATTAAGTCTGCTTTTTAAACAAACACAGCTCTGCAGCGCTTTTCAGGGGCCAGGGGCAGGGGTCCCAGCTCTGGGGCCCGCTGAGAGTGAGCCATCCCTGGGGAGAGGTAGAGAGAAGGGCCCCTGTGTAATCTGATGAGCCCCTGAAGCTCTTCATCAGGGTCAGAAAGAGCTGTTTCGACTCCTCGTCCATATGAATCTCACATAAAGAGGATGGTACAGTTTATCAGTTGAATAGCGGGAGTGAGGCAGCTATTTTGACTGCTGATGGCCTTTCAGCCTCTGACAAGAAAAGGACTGATCACAGCTCCATCTCAGAGAAAGGTGAAGTGTCTTCTTCTCCTACCTTTTGCTACCTCAGTCATGCTCTTTCTACCTGCATTCTTCACTTCAGACAGGGGTCATCTCTGCAGATTAACTCAGAAAACCAGATCCAAACACCCCGGGGAACATCTATCACTCGCTGATGCAATCATGCTAAATGTGTCTATTTGCATCCCTCTTTTTTTTCCTAAAGAAGAAGGATAGGGGGAAGAAAGGGGGGTATCCATCTCTCTTGTAGTTGACAGTCCCCATTAAAACGCCAAGCGTGCTGAGGACTGAGCCAGCGAGACGGCAGCAACTTGTTTCTCACACTGTTGTGACAGCGAATGCAAATAGCCCGACTTTCCCCCTGGAGAGAGACGGAGAGTGGCAGGCGGGGAAAAATGCAGAAAAAAAAAAGAGTGTTAAAAAAGGAGAGATGAGTAGGAGTGCTGGTTCGAAAAAAGCAAAATGAAGGAAAAAAAATCAGCCCCTCCCTCCTTTGGTCTCTTTTAATGACTTCTCTTTCCCCGGCTCTGCCATCAAAATATTATATCAATAATTGCTGGCGAAAAATTAAACAAGTAAAACAATGAGACGGCCCCGGGGGCTGCCTTCCCCCTTCAAATTAGTCTGTGCATTTTAGAAGAAGGTCACTTCCTCCTCCTCTCCCTCCCTCTCTCCCCTCGCGGCCCCCTCCCCCTGCTTCCATCGGATCAGTGACACATTCTTCGGCGTGATAGCGCTGACCTGAGTTTGAATTTAGAGTGTTCATTAATAGGATATTATGCCATATGCTCGCTGCACTGTCTTATTGTAATGTCTGGCACTGGTTTAAGAATTTGTAATTAGTGCTGATATAATGAAAGGACTGGAGGGGCTAATGCTAACTGTGGTGCAAGAAAAAGATTTGCACTTTGGATTGTAAGCATGTTGGATCGGTCATCTGCTGACCTACTGGCTCACCAAGTGCACTCTGGGAAAAGACCTCAGCATGGTTCTCTGTTGAACAAGCGTCTCAGAGGGAGAAATCAGTCCAAACCAGCCCAAACTGTCAGTCCATGTTTCTACCTTTGGGCTCGGGGGCAAAATCATTTTATAGAAATGCTTAATCTAGGAAATTGTTCCTGTCTGGGCCTATATTTAGGAGAGATTCAAAGGTGCATAAAATGTTACGACCTGGTCTCGTGACATTTCATGAAAAAGTGAAAGAAAATGTTCTTCAAAGAATCATCGTTTCCAATGAAACTCCCTTTGCTATTTCTTGGTCACTACAAACATCAAACAAATGCAAATATGTCAAGCCTGCAACATTTATAACTTAGAAGCCTGATGATTTCTTTATAGAGCCTCATTGTCAGATGAGACTTTAGTATTTTTCTAAAGGCGGTCCTATAGCCGGAGATAGATTGTGTGATTTCAAGTAAATTCTAACCTGAATTTCAAGTCGCTCGGATGATTTTGAAGTCAACCTGAAGTTCAGCACAATCGTTCATCGTTGGCAATGCAGTGTACAGGGGCAAGGAGGCGGATCATGGCCCTGCTCAGCTGCTCCCGACTGGTCAGATGAATTTCTGGCATGCTTAGCCATAGAGATAGGGGGAGCTCGGAGAAGAGCTGCTACTCCAACATATTGAAAGGAGCCAGTTGAGGTGGTTCGGGCATCTGATTAGGATGCCTCCTGGACGCTTCTCTTTGGAGGTTTTTCTGGCCACACCAAACTGGGAGAAGACACCATGGTAGCCCAAAGTTTGCTGGAGGGATTATGTATCCCGTCAGGTCTGGGAGCGCCTCAGAATCCCCCAGGAGAAGCTGGAAAATGCTGCTGGGGAGAGGGAAGTCTGGGTTGACTTATTGCCATTGCGACCCGACCTCGGATAGGCTGAAGAAAATGGGTGGATTGTTTGAAATTTGGGTGTTCGACTACGCACACTCACACAGTGAGAGCAGAGCCACAAGCTGATTCCTCACTTTTGGCCTTTTTTCCCCCTGATTGAACCTGCACAAACGGTCACACAGCGTCTGAAATCACCAACAGCAGGCATGCCTGTTTGATATGTCTTCCCCCTGCTATCACAAAAGATATGAATGAGAGAAACATTGGCAGGAAAAAGCTGTGGACCTCCAGCTGTCAGGGAATATTTGTTAGCTTGTTATATCACAGTTGTTGATCCGTCTGTTGTAGTGCTATGAATATCAGGAATCCCACCTGGTGGGAATTTGTTAAAAATTGACACAAAAATGTATTTGGATTCAAGAATAAACTTAAAGATGTATTTGTCTGTTAAAGGTTAAGCTCATAGTTAGTCTGATCTCTGAACTCATCACCACCTCAGAAAAAACAACTCTTACTCTGGCATTTTCCAAAAGGATAAACATATGAAGTGCTGGCATGTTTTACTCATAAGGTCAGACATCTATTTTACTCATAGTTTTACGGAAACAAAATTTTTCTGGCAATTTCTGGTGCGTTTCTGGTAAATTCATCGCCTGGAGAAGATGTATTTCTACTTGTTTCTGTTTATTTTTCATCAATGCAAAGAAGAACAACATCTCCGGTTTACAAGTCATCAGTCCACGATGGTTTCACTCCAGGTGAACCTTTTTTTTTAATGTATAACTTTATCCCCTGTCCTGACAAGAACAGTTACACCGTCCTTTTTGGGGAATAAAAGATGGAAGACTGCAACTTTACCTCTGGTTGGCAAATGCATTCGACTGCGTGGCCTTAAATCTAGTTAGAGCTAGTTAAAATATTCTTGCAATGCATCCCGACACAGAACTCTCCACTCATCATATCACTTTCTACATCCCTGGTCTGCCGGGTTGCAGCGCTCCCAACCCGCTGCCGTGGTGTTTTTCTCACGTCCCACCAGCACTAATTTTCATTCATAATGATCTTCATGGGCGGCGGTGAAGGATGAGGGTTTGAGCGGCTTTCGCCTTGGCGCAGTCCCAGCACTTTCAGCCCTGATGTGCTGTCATAATTATGCTGTCCGTGCTAAATGCCTATTGTGTAAATGTGCACACAGCTGCCAACAAAAGCAGAAAATGGAGGGATTTTTTTTTCTTTTCCATCAGCAGGCAGTAAATAATTGCACACAATGTGGGTTACGCAAAAAAAAAAATCTATCCTCATAGAAGGCATTATTCTGGGGGAAATGTATGGAATAAGACAATGACACAGGAAGTCATATGTTGGCAGACACACACACACACACACACACACACACACACGCACGCACACACACACACACACACACACACACACACACACAGAATAGGAAGGGACAATCAGGCGATTCATATTTATTGGAGGGGAAAAGCTGTTTCTATTAAGGCAAAAAGATTCATCATTTTCAACCGTGTGGAGTAAAGAAGTTCTATGATTGAACGAATGATGGAACTAACACGGGACTGTCCTTTTTAACATGTGATAATTGAATGAAAGCTTTAAAGGAGGGATACATTTTAAACATTCAAAATTGATTCATCTGACAGAGATTTTTTTTTCTTAAGATTTATTTTTAGGGTTTTGTGACTTTTTTAATGGAGAGATAGGACAGTGGACAGAGACAGAAATCAAGGAGAGAGAGTGGGGATTGACATGTGGGAAAGGAGCCACAGGTTGGATTTGAACCTGGGCCGCCCGTGTTGAGGACTATAGCCTCCATATATGGGACGCGCGCACTAACCACTGTGCCACCAGCGCCCCTGATAGAGATTTTTAATTCTTAAGGATTGCTTCAAAAATGACAACTAGGAGCATTTCCAGACTCATCATCTGTCCATTTAAGAACAACTGTATGGCAAAAGTCTCCAAATTATATTTAAGAATGACACTTACATGGTCTGTCCACATTTAAATCTTTGTTATATTTTTAAATTACTATCCTGAAAGAGGGGTTTACATAGACTACTAAAAAGTTGTGAGGTTAAAAATCCACAGTGCAGCGTTAGAGATCGCTGCGAAACACAACCTATGAAGTGAGATAAACATAGAAGTGTTTCATATATAAGAGGAGCAGGGGTCACACTTCAGGAATTTAACATCATCATTTGAGTACTTTTGAATCCCAGTTTGTGTCCTTGTGAGAACTTTTTCCACACAATGTTTAAAAAAAGAGTGTTTTTTAACAGAATAAAAAAACTGCATTCAAAGAATCAAACTGCAAATGTACAAGACACAAAAAAACACTCATGCTTATACAAAAATCCAAATAAGTTACAAACTTCATGAAGCTTTTGTGGAATTTACGTGAACTTCTTTTACTTAAAAAACATGCTAGTAAACATTTGTTTTGGCAATCTGCCAATCTAATTGAGAGGAAAATGGATTTTAATGATGACTATGAGAGAACATTTTCTGTTATTGATTTGTGCTTTACTTTCTTAATCCAATCATAAACTCAGCTGCACACTTGAGATGATGAATGATGAAAATAATTAGATATAAAGGCTGGGACCAGAAGGGGTCCAGACCAGAGACTGCTTTATTTTTTTTAAAGGATAAATCAGGTAGAATGCACTCCAAAAAATGCAATCTGTTTGTGTTGTATTAACTCAAAGCTGTGAATATGTGACTGTATATGAAACAGTGACTTACCCAGCCTTCTCATTTGTATCAGTTGAGACAAAGCTGGACGTATAGTATGTGTATGAAGTGTTACCTGTTGTACAAGTATCACCTTTCTCCCACATCCTCCGTGAGGCTGACGTCCTCGGGGCCTAAGAGCAAAGCGTCTGGAATCATTTCTGCTGCTCCCCTGCACATGACATTGCACATAAATATTCAATAAATTAGCTGCGGCCGTTTTATAGATTGATCAGTCATCTCTGGCACACTGTGACAGGCAATGCTGGGGCTGAAATATTAATGCTGACAAATTAGGGATTTCTGAGTAAATGATGTCACATTGCACGGCTTCACTCAAATTGACTCCCTGGCACAAGGGCACATTTGCCAGCTCTGTAATATACTCAGCCTCCCCCCTTTTCCCTCCCTTCTCTCCGCTTGCCCCCCCCCCCCCCTCCCCCCCACCACCACAATCTCCTCCCTCCCTCTCTTGCTCCTGCCTCAAAATGACATTCATTATTTTATCGTTAAGCAGAACTCATTCTTTTCCCGCAGCCCGGGAACTAAAAGAAACGGGAAAAGGGGAGAAAATGAGGAAGAGAAAGGCCAAATCACAGCTCGACCAGGTTTCACGGTGGCAATTGGAGCTCTTCTCAGTGTGACCCAGAGACCCCTGGTGAAAATGGCAGAGTGCTGCGCTGTGGAGGCAGGAATGCGACGGACTCTCTGGGGAAATACAGCTGCATGTATGAGGCAGCGGCTGCTGGGTCAGGACAGAGGGAAGGGATTGTCTGTCAGAGTCTCGATGAGGATTTCGACCGGCTCCGACACAGATGGCCGGAATCACTCCTCAGATCTCTTACAGATACGTCTGGATTCCTCACAGCCAACGTTAATATGATAAGACCGTCTGCATTCTTCAGAAAACGGGGAGTCCACTCAAATATATTCATGACAAATTATTGAGCAGTTTGAATCGTGTAGGATGTTTGAAGTCTCAGAATCAGGACAAAACGGATTCAGGGTATATTTCTAAGAATCTGTGGTCAGAATTCAGATTTCTCAGAGATTAAAGTCAAAAAGTGATGTCCCTTCCTCTCTCCCTACGAAGCTAACTTTTTACATGAAAATGATCTTCAAATAGTTTACGGTTGCATGATTACAAGAGAAAATCTCATTAAACACCTTGTGTATTTGGTATAGCGATTTCCCCTCCTGTACCAAGCAAAGTAAATGTTCAGGGCTCACTATACATTTCAGATTGTTCCCATAATATCAATCTGCTAAAGCTGATTATAAAAAAATAATACACTTAACAAGCAAATAGAACTGCTGAGAGATAGGGCAAAGTGAAGTATTTTATTTGACCGTGAAACAAACCAAAAAAACTTTAATGGTGTTAAAATTTATGCTGCTTCAAAAATGTTTGGTCCTATATATTATCTTCAAGCTTAACTAATCAGTATGTTAAAGGAGCAAAGAGTCAAAAGACATGGTGTAAGGTGCTGTGATTTATCTCTGCAGCTGCTGCTTTGGAGTCTTTTTCATTTGAGCATTAATCAAGCTAACAAACAATGTGCCATCGACTCATCATCAAGCAGCTGATGATCACAGTTAGCAACATGCTAGAAGGCTGCTGAAGGGTGATGTGCTTTCTCTCAGGAGTTGGTGGAGACCCAAAATGGAGATTAAATAGAAAATGTTAAAGGAGTACTTGTTGTGAAATGCTGCACCCAACTGGCAAAAAAAACAACATAGGAAGTTTTAATCAACGACATCCTAATAAAATCATGTAAACAACTTAAGTAACTGTTGATAACTTGGTATTCATTTGATTTTATATCGGGTGGAATTATTTATGTAAAACAGATGTTCTTTTTTTTAAAGCCCAAAATTAAATGGATGATTAAGACAAATTTTAACTACGTCAGAGGATGAGGGCCAATGAAAGGATTTTTTTTAGTCCGGAGATTTAAGTCAAAATTCTGAGAAAAAAAGTAAGAACAAAAAAAAAAAGACTTTTCATTGGTTCCTAATCCTCTTCTGTATTTTTACAGACTTACCTTTTTAGCTGATGGCTTTTTTAAATCAGAGCTCTGGTCGACATATTTTAACAGTATAATTATGATTTCATCACTTTTTGACCGGCTTTACTAAGATTCTCTGTTAACTCTGTGCTTGCATTTGGCTTTTTCTTGTGTTTTTATTATGTTGCATGTAACATATATATTTGTGATGGATGCCTTTGATCAAGAGAGACCATTTTTAAGACAAAATGCAACACATGAGAAACGCTGGATATTTTTCATAAAGTTAAATTTTGCATTGCTAATGTAGTAAGATACAAAATTGAAATCACCCTGATCGTGTTGTTTTTGTAATTTGTAATTATAAAATAAAATGCAGAAACAACTTTAAACATTATTTTTGAAAGAAGTTTATTTTTCTTTATTGCTGTTACTTCTAAAGCATCCCGGTGACCGCTATTGCAAATTAGCATTTTGCTATAAACACTAAGAGCAGTGTTTCTGGGATGAGTGCATGGTTAAATGTTATATCACCAATGTTAAATAAATAGATAATAAATGCATCCCAACGTAACAAATAAAATATTTGTTAATAATGGCAAAAGTTTCATTTTTACCATCATAAACAGAGATTGAGGGTAAACTGATATTTATATAAATTACATGCAAAGTGCTAATTTAATGACAACCAGTATTTACAGAATGTTTTGTAAGCTTCTGATGAAAAAAAAAGAAGAAAGAAAATATATTTATTTTGTAATGCTTTTATCATTGTATGTGATCTGATTGTTATTTTTGTGTACTTAGGTTGTCCCTGACTCTCCGAGTGAATGTTGCATGTTATGTAACTCTTTAGGAGGAGACATACGGCCCATCTTCACATTAACTTATGCACGGCTCCTACATTTCACTCTGGTGCTTTCCAGACGACAGAGAGAAAGGCCCTGCTCAGCAATAAGCTTCAGCTCATCTGCTGCTAGTCAGCCTGTAATGAACGAGGCCTCGTCTCAGATCAATACTATCTGTGAGGAATCACCAGCAGGCCGGACACACACACACATACACACACACACACACACACACACACAAACACACACACACACACAAACACACACACACACACACACACACACACACACAAACACACACGCACACACAAACACACACACACACACACACACACACACACACAAACACACACACACACACACACACACAAACACACACACACACACACACACACACACACACACACACACACACACACACACACACACACACACACACACACACACACTCACACACACACACACACACGCTATGCTTACTGCTTCCAGTGTGATTGGATACTGGAGTTACTTGTTTGTACTGGTCAGCTTGTTTAAGGGTTTTAGCTCTGCATGTAAACTTTGATGCGGTTGTCTTATATTCTATGCAATTCTTTAATCAGATAAATGTATTGAATCTTTTAAAATGTAGCAGAACAGCTTAACAGTATGCAGAAAGACAGAGAGTGAAAACTTTGTCTGAAAGCGAATAATAAGTTATGTAGTGCAGATAATCAACAAAGCGATTACCTCTGCAAAGTTTAGAGGTTTTGTTTATACTTCAGCGACCTCTCCCGTACAAAAAGAATAAACCCTCACACTAATGTAAGAGTTACAGTAGAGTGTGTGAAGATTCTTTCTGGTATTTGTATCTGGAGTGTGTCCTCTGAACCCTCTCCGGCTCCTTCTTTCTCAAAAATGTCAGGGGAAGAAAAAAAAAGGGAACTGTCTGTGGTCCGTCTATCAGCCGTGGTGATGAATAGAAATGGAACACCCTCATCTCTCACCTCCATCCCTCAACACACTCTCTCTCTCCCTCTCTCTTTTCCTCGCTGTTCTTAATGCAATCATTCGGCTTCTCCGCCGTCTGTTTTTTTCTTTTTTTTTTGATGCCAGCCCGTTTTTGTAAGCAAATTACTCCGTCAGAACCCGGCGGCGCCTGTCCATCACGCTGAAGGAGGAGTCGGAATGTCGCTCAGACAGCTGACTGACAAGGAGGCACACAAGGGGGGGAAAACAAGATGAGGTGGAGGATGGACGGAGCAAAGGAAGGGGATAGGAATGAGGGAGGAAGAGGAGGAGGAGGAGAGGATAAGGAATGGAAGGACAAATGATGTAAAGGGCAAGAGAGGAGCAGAGAGATAGGAAACAGGTTGAAGTGAAAAGGGGGAAAAGAGGAGAAAAGAAGTGGGTCTGTCTCTTTTTTTGTGGAGTGTCCCCTGGGTGTGGCAGTATCAAGTCAATCTGGGGGGCTAATTCGTGTCAGGGTTTGAATCCTATCTCCTTGAGAGGCGAGCAGAAGGTTGATAAAAATTGAAGTGGAATTGAAGTTGGATGCACAAGAGGATAGGGGGCACAACAATGGGGTGGGGGAGGGGGGGGGAGGGTGAGCAGTCTGCTTCCCCCCGCTGATCGTCTACCTATCCACTCCCAATACCTCTGACCTTGCCCAAAGTGTCCCTGCTGCTGCTACTGTAAATTTCTAGTTTATTGCAAGTTGTTTCTTTTTAATCGTAATTTTTGCAATTTAGCAATAATGCAGAATTCCGACAAGGGTAAGAAATAACCTTAGATGGAAAACTCAGATTCAAAAGGAGCTGAAAACCACATCTAGATGGTACATCTCAACAAGAACTATCCATGTTAGTGATGTTTTGCATTGTCACGCATACACAAAGTCATATTCTGAATGCCTAATAGTAGTTATTACCAAAGTGTGGCAAGATGGGTAATGCTCCTTTAAGTACTAAGAATGTGACAAACCTGGTATCAAAAAATTAAGCCAATGAAATTATTATTTTTTTAAACGGCAGTTACTTGAGTGTCCAAATCAAACAAATGATGTCAGAACAACCAAATCTTCTGCACTATTCTGTGTTTACATTGAAGAACTTCTACTTCACTTGCTAAGGCTGTGCTAAAGTTTTTGTTGCACCTCTGTGTCTGTCCTAAATTTCTTAACATCAGCACCAAAGTCTCCAGTTAGGGATGTTTGGTAAACCGGTATCAACACCGGCACTGGTGTTATGTCCTGCAAAGACATGGATTTTTACAATACTGTCAATAGCGATTCAAAAACAGACATTTGGTTGCAATGCACACACGAGGCAACACCGATTGCTCAGCCTACCAGCCACTGTGGCGGGTAAATAAAAGTGTCATGAAATAGTTATTTGTGACAGACAACAGCTCAGATTGAGTCCCCGGGTCTTCTGCTTCTTTCGCTCCGACACTCAGCAAGCAGCTCACTGACCAAAGGGCACCACCTCCTCCTCGTGTTACAGCCGGTATCAGTGTTCACAGTGAAAGTGAATAGTGGCGCAGCACTCATGTAAACTTGTATTCTCCCATCTCCAAGTTTCAGTAAATAACAGCAACTTTAAATGAGTGTGATCAGTTGCAGTGCATCTCTTTTGGGCTGTAACAAAGGCTGTGTGTTGAAACGATTTTGCAATTACAACGGATCAACCTGCTGGATGTGTTTCAACCGATGACTCGTTGGTCTAAAGTCCAAGATGACTAAAAGAAGCGGACTGTGGCTGTAGCCAAAGGTGCAAATACTGTAACTGTAACTCTAAGTGTTGTAAAAAATCTTTGCTAATTACAGCTCCGCTAAAGTTCAGTTAATTTTTTAATTTATACATTCTATTCCCGAGAAATCCTTCACAATAAAAGTCCCCACTTATTATGTTGTGGAAACGCTTTATATTATGAAAAATTCTGATCAGGAAATGTGGAGATATCAGCCCAGCAGCTTAAAAAACCGCAGCATGAATCTCAGGTCACGTCACCCACCACTAGTCTCCAGTAATGTTGAAATTGTGGAAAAAGTTCATATGTTGATTGCATGTCTTTTTTTCAACAAGCAGGACATGCCTCCCTGCAGGGAATGTTAGGGAACAACCCCCTCTCAGACTCTTATTCTGATCTGTACTAATACCAGATTCCGCCTCCAAATCACCCACAAAAAAGCAGAAAATTAAGCACTTGAATTTAAAATCAGACACGCACAAGACCAGAGAATGGGAACGACGGGAGGGGTGGATGGGATCTTTTTTTTTTAGCGAATGTCTGTGTATTTGCTCAAGCTTTAATGAAAGCATGGCAGGCATCTGTTGTGTCTCGCTCATTGCGCTATGAAGCCTGACCTGGATTCTCAAAAAAAAACACTCTTGATAAAATGTGTAAGAAAGCCAAACAGATAAAAATCATGACATGAAGCTGAGAAGGGCATCGTCCAGACAGAACCTTTCAGACTTGAATTTTTGACCTTTAGCGGCTCTCAAACATGGATCAAACTAATTAAGTTAGTCTGCCACTTTCATAAACCCAAATAGAAACCCCCTAGCCAGACATACACAGTGTGATTAGCACTGTCTCATTTCTGTTCCCAACACAGAACGCACGCAGACACTTTCCGAGCCCTCACACCTATTTGGATCTGAGCATCACCAAAGAGGCATTGTCACAATCCTCATTTTTTTTATTACGTAATGCTAATACCTCTGAAGTATTTTGATATTTCCTCTCCCATTGGTTTCGGTGCAGATGGGAATGTGTGTGAAAATATCAGACAGTCTCATGTTTTTCTTATTAATAAGGGCAGATTAAGAGATTTGCCATCCGACGCTCGAGCCCACAACTGTCAAAACAGCAGGCAGGAAAAGCCAGTTCGTTTCTCCCCTCTGGAACAGCCCCCACTAAGAATGCATGAATACAGATCTGTGTGAGTGGGCATATTTATGAGAGATAAATGTGTTTTTGGGAGGGGTGTGTGTGAGTGTGACTGCATATCTGTGTGCATTTTAGGATTAATATGGATATCAGTCCGTGTTCCAAGACTCATGCTGATTGATGTCGTTTTCGTCTGATTCGCCTCCAGTTTTTGTTGATTCTCGGATGTTGTGATCAATGTCACGGCGTAAACACATACACAAGGACATCTTTCAGAAGAATACTGATCTGCATCTATATGTTGTGAGCTCATTTGTGGAGAACAGCAGCTGTCGGGCCACACAAAGAAACTCGAAGAACGCACAACCCGATTGTCCCTCAGTGACTTTTGAACTTCTCCGTGGTACAAATGCCTTCAGCTGCCAATGTCACGGCCGAGGCTGGCAGCGCCGGCTTTGTCCCGGACGTCATTCTCCCTCCGCTGCCCACGGCAAACCCCCACCACCATCTCCACCCCAACAAAGCCAGACAAATGATTTCGATTTGTCCTCTGCAGTCCGGGGGAAGAAGTTATCGATACAATCCGCCAAATGATGTCAAGGATTTGTCAGCAAAGCTTATGAATGACAAAAACAGCCCACCTCCTTCCCCTCCCCTTCCCAACCCCTCCTAACCTCAAAACACCTCCACTGCAGGCCAAGAAGATTGAGAGCCAGGAAACTTTATTGATTTCTTCTCCCTGCATCCTCACCCTCACCTTCTTAAATAGAAGCTCAAGCTACAAAGGCCAGAGCAGCAGCTTTTGTGTGCTAAAATGTGGCTAAAAGCTTTCTGGAAGGTTGAGGGAAGGGATTGAATTGGATATTGCATCTAATGCTGCCTCCAGCAGATGGGCTTTACAGCCGACTGAAGGGACGGAGCAGTGTTTGGCTGGCAAGCCGGCTGGCCGCTTGTTTGACTGGCTGGCTGACATCTCTGCATCCCCTCCTTCCTTTAGCCCGGGTTGTTTGTGAAAAAGATCAGTGGGATGGTGGGTAAATAGATCAACTTTGTGCTGCTGACAAAAGAGGGTGTTGGAAGGGTAGTGGGCTGAGCTGATGCCATTGAGAAGCGCTCTGACAAAAGGGTGTGATGCCAAAGATGGTATGTCTGGCCGAGGGAGGCCGTGCTAAAGGAGAGCTGGCGATCACAGCAGAAATGGAGAACAAATAAGAAGAGGGAGGAGAAGTGTGGAGCGTGTCAGTGCTGAACGTTGACATGTAATGAAAATGATCAAAAGAAGAGCAATGCTGCAATGTACAAAAAAAACTCTCCTCAATTCATGGATACAGACATCCATTTAAGGGCCATTTTTATGAAACTTAAGACCTCAGTAGGACTCAAACAAACAGCTTGTTGGATCAATTTCTGAAACCCCATCTCTGGTGATAGATGTAGCTGCTGTGTGCAACAATAGTTGTGACTTAAAATAAATGATCCAACCAACGTAGCTATCTTACACTGGGATTGGCTGCTGAGATGTGCAACAAGCAGTGGTGGGTACGGTTAAAGATATAGTCCTAAGCTTTTTCCTAAAAAAATTGCATATAGACTTGTACAAAAGTAATACTGCTTAATCATCACTTATGGGCCTCCATACATGTGTGGTGGTGACTATGATTAGAGTTCTTCAGAGGCCATAATGACTTAGAAAACTCCTAATTACACACGTCTGTATTAAAAAATGTACAAATAATAGAAACTTTTTGATATCACCACTAGCTTCACACTGGCGGCGCTCTGGATGCACGTTCATGTAGGTCAAGCAGCATTTCACAATAAAAGCGCCTTTGGCAGAGACGGGCATTTTGGCTCAATATTCAATTAGCCCTCTAAAGGAGGCTTTTTGCTCCTGCTCAGGTTGTCCGCGAGCCACCTGACTATACCAGAAACTGAATTTACCAGAAGTTAAAGGTTTGGATAATGATTTGTCAAATGAACATCCAAAAATAGTGCTGATAAATTAATGGATCAATGGACATGTGCCCAGTTCTGGCAACAAGCAGTACCTGACCTATTTCTCATGCTTTTGATTTTGATTCTTCATACGATAACTTCCATCACTTTCTACATCTTAAGGCCTTTGAGAAAAAAAAAACGGTTCAATAAATGAAGGCATTGCAACCATTCTAAATGTATCACATCAAAACCACAAGAAGACACAACTCTGGTGAAGACGTGGTGTGACTTTTTTCTATCGAAACCTAAAGAAGCACTTCTGCCTTTACACCTCATGGCATCAAACAAGATGGGAAACAGGTCATGTGAAGCCAACTGAGACCTTTGAGGCCTGATCACACAAAGAGTCGATCATGTGTGTCATGATCTGTCTACTCTGAGTCTACAAACTTTATGGGAGTTTAATATGAAGTTGCTTGAACATTTCTTTGAATAATTGATAAAAGGTTAGTAACTGCGATAATGATCACAGAAGAAACCAAAAGTTCAGCACCTTTACAACTAAACTGTTGAGTCATAGTTTTTGATGAATCATTTTCAGAAAACACCTTCCCTGCATCTTAAATTAAAAGGGACCCAAAGCCTTAAAATGAAAACATAAAATATGTATTAAAGTCGTACTGTCGTGCCCTCGCTCACCAGCAACCTACTTGGCCTCGTCCTCTCTGCATGCAGGAGAACACACAAGGACTCCCATCTCCTGAGGTAAGCTCTTTGGCAAACATAGTGCTGATTAAAACAAACAGGACAGCGCGCCTCGCTGCTGGGGAGGACAGGGCAAACAGGGCTGGTGCAGCAGGAGGCCTGGAGATGGCATGAACCAGACTGCAGCGTAGAGAGCAGAGCAAAGACAAAGCTGCCTGTGAGACGTGTCAGCATTGAGTCTGAGAGGACATCCTCGGCGCTGCATGGACTTCACCAGCAGCATCACAGATTTCACAGGTTTTTGAGTTGGATTTTATTGTTTGTGTTTTAAGATATCAGTAAAAAAAAATCTGCCTTCTCCGCTGTCAGAGTTTCTTGGCTGGGGCGCCAGTGACCTGGATCTTTGCTTGTCCCATGTTGCAGAGGCTGTGGTCTTCAGGGCGGGAGGCCGGGGACTGGCTCCTTTTCCGCACAAGGTCAAGGCATTTCACCTCCTCGCTGCTCCAAGTAAACACACTCTGACTCATACTGTCGGAAGGCTAACTAGCTTACATTCATTAGCGTTTTGGAGACATCTCACAATGCAAAGTGCGACCAGTATGCATGGTATTTCTTTACCTATGCAGTGAGAAAAGGAGACTGTGACGTAATGGCTTAAGGGTAGCCCTGTGTTGTTGTGTTATGACCCACTTTACAATTTTAGAGTGTGAACACAAAAAGACCAGAGGGAAAAATGCAAAAATGTATCATTTTATCATCTGAATCGGAACAAAGCACACAAGCTATAGGTGTGAAAACACACCTTCTCTGCAGGTTTAAAAATATATCCAAATAAGCACAATTTTAGGAGCTAGGCTTATTACCAAAAGAAATCAGAAAAGAATAGATGAACAACTTAGATGTAATGCAACTGCTTCCAAAGATTTATAAAAGGAGAGAATAGTCTTCCACTCATTGGCTTTTCTTGCAATAGCACTAGAACTTCATCAGGAAAACTTTACATGATTTTGTCTTTACTTTAAAAAAAGTGAAGTCATGCTGTCACATCCATCTGCATGACAAATACGCAAACTCCATTGACATGAGAAAAATGTAAAATGTTTTAAAACTGATCTTGGGCAGGGCTTGTCATGATATGTTTTATTTGTTTCATTTTAGTTTAAATCAAAGCTTATTGGTAATAATGAAATAAAAACAAAATGTACATGGCATGTATAAAAATTAGCTCATGAGATTCAAAATTTATGGACAAACTAAATATTTAAATACAGGGTGCACAGGGTGTCAATACATTATTGTACACACACATTTTGGTAAAAGCTATATCATAAAAACCATGCTAAATGCATCAATGAGGATATATAATATGAGAAAAGCATAGAAAAGTTGGAATCAAAGCTATTACAATAAGATAACAGAAAACTATAGGATTTGTATTGTCACGCTCGTCCTGACAGCTGCATGCTGTTTGCATGCCTGAGAGATGAACCTGGACTTCCTGGTGGAGAAAGAGAATATCTGTCATTTCTCAGTGTACTCAATGGTTTTAGTGTCAGCTTAAAAGAGCCCGGAATCCTGCCAAGAAGTAACGGATCTCCAGGCATTTAGGAAGCATGTGAAATCTCCCTCCATGTTCTCATTCTGGCCTAATTCAATTAGGCTCCTTTCCAAACGAGCCTGGGACCGCACATCTTCCTCTCTCTCTCTCTTTTTTTTTTTTTACTCCGAAGTGGAGCGTCAGACGGCTGCCTCGGTGTCAGGGCTAAAACTTTCACCTCATCGCTTTGGCTTCTCCGTCTCCTCTCCGCACGCTAACACCCTGATAAGCATCAGATTCTGCAGCGGTCAGCCAGGATCCCATGACATCAGCTGGGCCAAAGAGTCAGCTGAGCATGCTCTGAAGTGCTCAGGAGGAGCTGTCTTTTTATCTATGCTGATGATGTCATACTTATTACTATTTACCCCTCAGGACAGAGCCGTAGATGCTGGACTAAAAAAATACTATTGAGCATGTCAAAAACAGAACAGAACAAGAGCCAGCGGTTTTTACTTATTTCCTGAATACACACTCTTATATCAACGTAGACATGTTTTATTTATCTTACTGCCTCTGTAATCCCATAATACATCTATTTTTATTCATTTTTGCTTTTGCTTGAAACAATTTTTGTTAACATTGTTAAAATCAAAGCATTTTGCAACATCTCTCTCAAGACACTGGGTTTAGGTTTAGTCCGAGGTACAAGACTCAGTCAGAGGGCCTGTAGTATACTAATGGTTAGGTTAGTAGGCAGTATGCAGTATATACTGTTTGAGCATGTAGAAGGCAATACGTTCTGTGGTTTCAGACTACTCCAAAGACATTATTTTTGATCATGCTGAATGCGTGCAAAAACTGCTAAAGAATTAGCAGATGACTCTAATGACACTCTCTCCTTCCCTGAGATTTGATGAGTTGGATGTGATGGCTATTAGTGTGAAATGGTCTTTGTTGAGTGGAGGACTGTAGGCGGTGTGATAGTGAGCCTCAGCAGTAATCCCCACTGAGAGTGACATCCTGAGGAATAGCTACAAAATGCTGGAAGCCCCTCTGACCTTAGCTGACACCTTGAGTTGACCTTGGTTTGACTTTAGCGCGAAGTCCCTGAGCTTTCTAACAGCAGCCCAGCTCCATAACACACATCCTCTCATCCATCTCACTCCGCTCTCCCCATTAAATATCCTCCCTCCTTCATATTTACAGAGGCTTACAAACGGGGCCAGGGCACATGGCTGCTGCTCCTCGGATACCCAATCTGTCTGCCACTTATCTGAGGGATTACTGCGGTGAGGGCCAGCTACTGCAGATTAGAGACAAAGGCCAAATTAAAACAGGGCCTATCAACAAACACCGGGACAACATGACAGGGAGGTGATCCAATTACACTGATAACCCAGCGATCCCTGCATGCTGCAGGAGACACTGGAACAAACAGAGGTAAACAGATACACACACACATACATACACACACAGTAAGCACATGTCAATAGAGATGCAGACACATGCATGTAAACACATTGGCAAGTGTCAGTCAGGTGACAGACAGAGCTGCACTGAAATACAGCTGGGATAATAAAAGGATTTTACATTGAAATACTCAGTTCATTATTGTCAGAGTAACAGAGAAAGAAGCGTCTTTAATGCCATCCACAGGGTTCAGGGAGGAGCTTTTAGCAAAAAGGAAAAAGTGTTTTGGGATCAGAGAGAAAACGTGTTAAGACACCGGTCAAACACATTACACAAGATAAACTCCTCCCAAATGCATAAGTCCTTTTAAAGGAGATAATGATTCTTTGATAAAAGTACATAATGATTAAATGTTCTTATTATTTACAAAGTACTTGAACAAAATTGCGATAATGGGCTTGTAAAAAGTAAAGCAGAGATTTTGTTGCATCATCATAAAACATCTGGAAAAGTGTGAGTAAGAATCACTTTTAATTGTTGTCATAGTTTAATTATAATATATTTATCAATTATTTTAGCAGGGATAGCCCACTGAGGGGTCACTTTACACGGGATGCTGGAATTGAAATGCTTTAAGACCAGAATAAGTCAGTCTTCAGTCTGTTGGTTTCCATCCTGCCATAACTGAGAGGTGTAGTGTGATCGTCTGGCATTGGGTACAAAAGAGTTGCTGAGTTGGTAAGTACTAAGTAGTATTACAGAAGAAAGTAAACTGAGCCATAGAAATCTGCTGGAAACTGGTTTTCCATCCTTAAAGAAACATGCAGCAAACTTAGTCTTCACCCTTCAGAGAGCATTTATATCATACTGTACAGAGTCGGGGAACTCGCTGGTTATGGATTTAGTTGTAAAACTGTCAACTGACACCCTCGCCAAGTCCTCATTTTCAAGTCAGAGAAGCAACTTGAAGCTACAGCTTGTCTCTGTTTACATCGAACTCGACATTAATTTAAAGCCAATAAAAAGCTCTCCGCTCATCAGATGATGTGTTCCATTTCTGCCACTTCTGTGCCCCAGTCATGACTACTTCCATCATGCAACTTAAATGCCCTCCAACGTGATTACTCAAGACTACGCAGACTGCAAAGAATACCAAAACACTGGTACCAACGTTTTGTCTACTGCTTTGAGATTTAGCATTCAAAGATCTCTTAATGTGTGTCAGGTGGATGTATGCTTTATTTGTGTTTAACATAAAAAAAAAAAAAAAATGCTTACTCTCCAAGGTCAGAGGAATTTCCAATCCAAAAGGAAAAACAAAGACAAAGTCCAAAGATGAAAAGCACCAAGAAGAAAATACACCAAAGACACAAGAGTTGATGAAAAGGTGAAAACACAGGAGAGTCGTAATAAACAGATCGACACAAGGCACAAGGTAAGGAGAGATGTTTTGTCTTTGCTGCATGGTACGTCTCGACTCGCCTCACGTGGGACAGTACTTCCTTTGTTTTCCATTGGCCAAAGTAATATAAAGCATCTGATTTGTAGTCCCTTTTTGTTGATCACCTTACCCAGAGTTTCCCAATAAACTAAGCAGATACTTAAAGGTGACGTCACAAAACGCTCCAGACCATTGATTGTTCAGAGAGAATCAAAACTAAACAACTCCAGAGCAGATGTGTGGGCTGCAGAGGAGATTATGCGGCGAGTGAAATAACTTAGCAAAACATGTTTATTTTATGTGAATGGTGACACTACTGCTGCCTCTAGCAACCTGGTTTTAAGAGTTATCATTAGCACAAAGATGAGAAATGAACCGGGGTGAGACGACACCTGCACTAATCTTTCCCTCATGGTCATATGAGTTCATAATTTATCGGAAAGAAGTCTAGACAAAGCTCTCACATATTTTAGCATGAATCTTTTCTCAGCTCTGCCATATTATACACAACAAAGTACAGCAGGACCACACCCTATCAAGTAACTTGAAAGCCTTACATCACTGCGTTTTGGGAATATTCCACATGACACTTAGTTTTATCACAACTCTCAGTAATTCCAAAATGAACTGATAACACACTCCTAGGACCTTTTATTTGTCTCAGGAATGCCGCTGCTTGTAAAACATCTCGGCTTCTTCTGACAGTAAGTTGGACCCTCAAGCTCTCCCAGATAATATATAATCCTTAAGAGGCAAACAGAGGCTCAAGTTGTGTTTTCCTGGAATTTAAGTGCACAATATTAAGACACTGGAGGATACATTTTGAGATTCTGGAGATGTGTTGATAAAATACCAAAACAAAGGCGCTCAAAGTATCATCAGTACACAAAGTGTTCATGGAGACCAAAAGGCAAAACGTGATAAGAAGAAGTAAGAGACAGGATCAGCACAGATGACAGATAGAGGGGAAACTAAAAATAGCATAATGTGAGATAATAGATAATACAGTGTCAAATAAGCAAATGACAGTAATTTATAGCGCAGAGCTCCTTAAAAATGAAATAAATTGTCTTTGCAGGTTTTTTTCTGTAATGACAGTGTCATATCTTTGACTCCTGCTCTAATGGAAAAGCCGCAATCCAGGAACTAACTAGGAAGTGAGTGACAAGAAAGTATGAGCTCACCATGGCCCCGTTGCTGCCCTCGGTGCCGGCAGCAGACAGCCGCCATCCTCCGACTCTCCTCTCGGCGAATCGCAGGCCAGCTCATTACCGCCGCAGCCCCATTGTGTTAATTGAAGCCGCGCTAACTACACCGTTCCTCCCGCTCTATAAAAGCAGAAGACTCGTCAGCCTCTCTGGCCGCTTCTCCCTCCAGCTACACAGGTAATTGAATTGTGGCAGGTCTCTCAGTAAGCTGGCTTGTTTTAATAACTTCACTAGATTATGTTTAATAAGTGTGCCTTAAACGCTCTTTTCGGCAGGCCGGGAGGATGAGGAAGGTCAAATGTGATAATAGAAATGAGGGAAGGGGCCATTTTCTATGCCCTGCTCTGGGGGCAGATGTAATCACTGCAGCCTATCACCTTGTCTGTACAGTGTGAGGTTCAACTGAGGGCCACAGTGCCGGAGACTATAGAGTTAAGGTGGATCAGCCCCAATACAGGGTTGATTTAACAAAGAAAAAGAAAAAAAGTAGAAGCTGATTCTGGAGCATCCCTCATTTGTATGTCTATTATCACACCAGCTGTCATATCGGCTGTCTGCTGAGTAAACATGCAGCTCAGACACTGTCTTAACAAGTTGTCGCTGTGACATCCAACAGGAGATCCTAAAGGAACGTTTTGCATGTCAAAGAACTGAAACATTACCTTTTTTACTTACCTTGTTTGACAATCATCTATTTTACCACAAAACATTTAAATGTCACATTTGCCTTACTGGTGCATGCTGTAAATAGGGGTCTTTGTGAGTTAGTTGTGATGTGATGATGATTTTGAAGGAAAATGTTTGGTGGGAAGTAGTATTTTTCTTTTTGCAAAACTTGTTAATATTATTATAGAACATTTAAATCATTCATATTCAACTTTAAGGGGCCAAAAAAACGATAGTTATCCTCACATATATTGGAGTCATCCTTTGGAAAACATGAATGTCTGGAAAAGAAAATCACTTCTACAAACAATTATTTTCCATTGAAGAGTCTCTCTCATATTGTACCAGGGCTTTTATCTAGAATTCTATTTGCAAAGAAAAATGCTCATGTCCAAAATCACTGCATCATCTGCATACAACTTAAGTATGGGGTAGAGTCGGGATTGGTTTCTGAAGAGGCATTTGAAGCCCAACGATAGCACACCCCATATTTGAAAGGCTATACCTCCACCTAACTTTCAATCCAATCTTGAGGTGGAAATGAGGCGGGCCTTAAGCTACAATGTGCCCACCTGTCAGCCAACGCAGCCATTCCCCTGATTATGAAACACATTATTCATAGCCTTAATATAGTTAAAGAGGATATTTTATTTTATTTAAAAAAAAATCTTCCCCTACAGTTTTTGGGAAATAAAGAAACAAGCTACTGAGATGAAAACTGTTTTTGTACAAGGCTGTAAACATCATTAATTCTGCTGTAAAGTGAGCATTTTAACATGGCTGTTAACGGGACTTCCTGTGCTTTTGCAATACAGCCACAAGTGGACACTTGAGGAATTGGACTTTTTACATCCAACATCCACAATTAATTAATTTTTCAACACCAGTGGTTGGCATGACGTTAAACATCTGGAAGACTCAATTTTGTATTTATTTGATTTAATACATATACTCGCAGCAACATTGTCACGGCTAATGTTAGGCATTAAGGCTAGCTCGCCAATGCTCTATTTTGAGATTACCTTAAGCTTTATCTGATACAGAGACACTATGTTTTTTTTCATCACTGCCTCTGGTTTTAAACATATTACAATTGGGAAGTTATTGTTGTTGTTAGACATTAGCAAAGCAGAACAGAACTTCAAAGATGAAATGAAAATAACAACAGGATAATGTTTTCAGATTAAACATGTTTCCTATAGACCCCGTTTGTCTTAAAGATGTAAAGATATTTTTTATGATAAAGTAAATGAAAATAGCTGCGGTGGTAATGACAGTGTCAATAAATGAAAGGATCGTTTGGAGCTATTTGAACTGAGCGAAATCATCAAAATGTAAAGCAATAGTGTGCATGGTAAACAATTCCAAAATAAGAGGGGCACATCTGTGATTATCAGATTAAAGTTATTATAGGATGAGATTTTCTTTCTCTTAAACCCCTTCCTTACTTTTTCCAAATGTTTTTTCCAGCTGTGATTGTTTTGACTGTCTCCGTTCATTTTAAGGTCATCCGAAAGTTCACAGGTTCAGAGATCAGACTGAGGTTGAATCTTATCAGTCTGGACTGATGGTTTGGTTTCACTGATAGCTTAACGTCTCGGCTTCAACAGCTTGGCCAGACTCAGACCAGTAGAGGCTGCGCCGATAGGTGAAAAGTCACGCTGCTGAACAAATTAGAGATAAGGGAGCAAAACAAGGTGCTCTGTTTCAAGTTGGCTGTAACTTTGAGGTGTCTAAACGGAGACAGATAGATACAAAGTCAATGTTTCGAAAGAGAAAGCAGGGGTGGTGTGATGTCCTAAGCAGACAGGGAGAGAAAAAAAAAGAGACTCTCGGGGAGCCAGATGTTGGGACAGAGGGGGAGACAGGCTGCAGATAGAGATGCATGAGGAATGGAAGTGAGCTGATCAGCAGTCAGCAGGGCTGTGTGGGCAACACCAACAGCAGCTCCACTGTCACACAGACGCCTATTTGCATAATATTGTGTGTTGTCAGAGGAGTGACGGCTAGTGCAGGTAGTTATCTGCAGGAGCAGGGGTGTACATGTTACCCTGTGTGTCTGTCTGGTTCAGTGTATGTGTGTGTGTGTATGTGTCTGTGTATTTCTGCTCTGGCCGCCTCTTCCCGTCACCTTGCTGGACAGGTGGCATCCCCTAGCCCTGTGATTAGCGTGTCAACGTCTTAACATGTCGATGGGAGCGCCTCTGCAGGCATCTACATTCATATATAAATGTAAATTCAACCCCCTTCCCCCGTCCATCCTGGAAGCTTCACACACCTGCACCGCGTCGTCTCTGACAGTTTAGGATTGATTTGTCCGCTTCCCATCCTCAGAGACAGCGGCAGAAAGAGCGCACCGGGATCGCTCCGGACACCAGCAGACAATCACAAGACGCCACAAATCGTCAGCAGAGATGGGGGAGGCGGGGGAGGAAATGACACTCACAAAATGTCCCAATCAAGAAAAGTTTGCATGAAAGCCATCTAGGAAACTTTTGACCCCTTATTTCTTCTTTCATATTCTAATGACGCGTGTCTGAGGAAGAGTCCTCATCAGGGATCGAAAGGGAAATGACAGCCCTCATCAGATTCTAGGAGTGACTACGTTGTCAAGCCACACACTGATTTGGGATTGGGTTTGGATTGTGGGGTAACACACTTCAAGTGGTCAGAGGCATAGCTGATTTTTTATTTCTTTGCTGGGGGTAAAGAGGGATGATTTTTGAGGAAGCTTAAGGTTAGTCTCAAATTTGTGTTGCCAACAGGAAAGACTTTCAGTTTCTTTGAGCAAAATTTGCCTTGGAATAAACTGAGTATAGTAAAAAATAAAAATCAAACGCAAACAAAGAAATTATCTTTTGATTTGTAGCTTTAAATAAACACTACATTTGCAGTAAATAAGTTAACTTTAAGGTGGTGTTCGTGGTTTTGAAGTGGTTCCTGTTTGTTAGAGGTAAGTGGCAGCATGAAGGTGGTGTTGATATTTTGTTCATGTAAATTAAGTCACAGATTTAACAAATGTTCTGCACAAGAGGTTTTAGGCCAATGTGGGATTATTAGCATATCACCAAATGTATACAAGCTTTAGTGTTTTTTACAACGTTCAGTTACATGTAGTAGAGCCCATTGACAGCTTCCAAAGAATCCATCAAACGATTTTGTTTGCAGGATGATGAATGTTTTTTTCATCCCTAACACACTGTATGTATCTTACCACGATAAACCTGCAGAAAATAGCACAAAAAAGTCTACCTGTGGCTCCTTTTCCAAATGTTATTCCCCACTTTTTTTTTCTCTCTCTTTCTCTCTCTCCCCTACTTCCGACTCTACCACTGTCCTATCTAAATAAAGGCAGAAAAGCCCCACAATAATTATTAAAAAACAGAGTTTGAAAAGGTGATCTGATACACCTCTAGTCTAATGTCTTGCAGGGGCAGATCCAGGTTGCGACCAGGGGTGGCCTCAGCCCCCCTTCAAATCTGATTGGCCACCTTCAAAATCCAAAACTATGACTGGCTATCTGCTTGGTCAGAGGTGGGACTTATGTTAAGATCAGCTATGTCAGCTGATTTGCAACAGACTGCTAGGTGCTTTCTTTGCACTTAAATCTGGAACATGTTCTGTTGTTAACACTTTGAATTAGGGCTGTCAACCTCATCGTGTTAATTGAGATCAGTGTTGTGGGTCATGCGTTACTCAGCATTTTTAATAGCATTACTTTGAGTCCACACACTACTTGCGATAACTAGTAGTGAATGTAGATACTTTTCAATTCAGTAACGTCGATTCAAAAGTTGTGACTATTGAGAACCCAAAGTGAGACCAAGAGGCTCGGTCCAAGAGAGGCTAACATCAGGTTTATTGTTTACAGGCTTGAGTGTTTCACACACGCGCACACACACACACACACACACACACACACACAGTCAGCAGAGACAGAGGATGAGTCTGAGTGGAGGCAGGCAGTCAGAGGGTCAGTACAGAGTGATTAAGGCTGACCTTGTGGTGGTGGTGGTTGGGGGTGGTGGGCAGATGAGTTGGAGGTCGGGGTCGCACCAGGTGTCAGTGAGGTACAAGTCAGGAGATGACCCCGGCTTGGGGTCTTGCTGCCACCAACCTGGACGCACATGTTGCTTTAATTGTGACCGCTCCTTGGATTGCAGGTTTTTACCAGGGGAACCATCCTCTGCCTCTGTGAGGCCAGGATGTGTCTGCACCTACTGGAGATAAAAAAATATGCATTAAAAATCCCCTATGATGTGTGTGTGTGTGTGTGTGTGTGTGTGTGTGTGTGTGTGTGTGTGTGTGTGTGTGTTTGAACATTAGTGGTTATATGCATTTCCTTTTTGTTAATCCTCTTTGACAAGAAACTTTTCTGATGTCACAAAATTATGAAATATTTTTAAACATTGCTTAAATCTATGTTTTATCAAAGTGTATCTGTGCATTATAACAACATTATACATTTGAATTGTAAAGACAGAACTTCACAATCTCCCTGATTTGTTGTGATTTCAGCCACAACATATGGTTGATTGTTTTTCCCTTTAAAGACAGCTTAAAAGCGTTTTTTTTTTTTGTCCTCATTCAAAACTAAATATACCTGAAGGGAATGAAATGACTCTAAATGCCAATTTGTCACACTTTCTTATATGTGTGTTCCCTTTGGCTGAATTCAAACTCAACACTGTGGTTAATGGACTTGAGCTTGTAGTGCTTCTCTACTCTTCTGACTACTTAAAGCACTTTTTACACTGCATGTCACACCTACACATTCACACACTGATAGCAGAGGTTGCTATGTAAAGTGTCCATCAGTATTAACTAATACCACTCATACACATCTATACACTGCTGATGAAGCAGCGGGAGCAACATGGGGTTAAGTGTCTTGCACAAGGACACATGGGACATGTGGCTGCAGGAGCTGGGGATCGAACCCCCCACCTACCGTAGAAAGAAGACAGACCCTACCAATAAAAAACAATTCTTTTCAACATGAAGTTAAAGATTTTATGTAAGATATCAAAATTTCAGGGAAAACAATGAAACATGCTCCAGAGGTGAAAGTTGTATTTTAACTCCACTCAAAATAACTTTAATCCGTACAATATTTTCTCTTTTGAAAGCACTATTATGAGAGAGTAACATTTATTTTACTCTTATTCTTAATTAGTTATTCTTAATTTCCTTTCTTCCTCTTTTCATTTTGTAAATTTTCTTCCATTTATTTTAAATGACTGAAAATTGAATCTTTAATGCTACAATTAACCACTGTCAATGGTTGTCAAACACAGTCAATTTTTAAGAAGAAAACATCCACTCACTCTCGCACACACTTTCAGCAAGCACTGTGTGTGTGTGTGTGTGTGTGTGTGTGTGTGTGTGCGTGCGTGCGTGCGTGCGTGCGTGTGTGTGTGCGCGCGTGTGTGCGTGTGTGTGCGTGTGTGTGTGTGTGTGTGCGCGCGCGTGTGAGAGAGCCTTTACAGCTACACCAATTAAAAAACATGGGCAGGGAAGAGAAATGTGCAGGTTTTTCCTCAGAGACCGGAGTCAATACAAACACCAAATGACACGCTGATGCAGACAAGGCGCTCGCTGAACTGATGCACATGCACATGCACACACAGATACACACACAAAAAAACACACATGAATGACCACACAAACAAACCAGTCAGCAAAACAAGTTGAACACACACAGACACACACACAGACAGCATCTCTCAGACGAGACAGAAAAAAGCTCATCAAGTGTGTTTTTATTTTTTTTGTCTCCTTGTTTTAATCTTTTCTTCTGCATCTTGTGACCGGCCTAATTGAGTTGTAAATCATCAAAATAACAAGTTGATTTCATACTGAGATGTCAGAACATTTTCTTGACAAAGCCGGGGGAGCAGCATAATTACAGAGGAAATTAAAAAATGTGCCCAAATGTGCTGCTGCAAACAGAAAACAGCAAACATATTACATTCCCCCTGCAGGCTACATCAACACTAACGGTACAGTACGCTGCATTCAATAATAATGCATTTAATTAGCTATTGCATTCTTCACTAGCTTCTTTGAATGGGTTAAGAAATGGTTTAATTAGAGAGGAATATAAAAATACATTTACGATTATTTTTCTCTGCAAAGTGTGTGTGCTTTCCAGAGTATTGATGGGAGCAGATGGTATCGGCAAGCTGCATCAGCGGCAGGCGGTGTGTGTGCTGAGGTTGTGTGTGTGTGTGTGTGTGACGGGGCTAGTTTCAATTCATACTCTCGCTGCACCTTTGATAGTCAAGTGGATTACACCTTGTGTTCAAACAGAAAGGGAGGAAAGAAAAGCGGCAGAACACAAAATGGAATTAGGAGGCTGCTTATAGGCCCTGATTCATTTATTGTTAACTCCTTCCAGTTCATTAAGTCTAATCCCTGTTAGGATGGCGAGTAACAGAGGACCTGAATGGGCCCAGGCCGGCTGGGGGGGGGGTGGGGGGTGGGGGGTGGCATGTGCGCCTATTGTGGTCCTCTCTTGGGTTAATCCTAGTCCCCGTGGTGTGTTTGTGTGTGTGTGAGATGGGGGAGAAAAAGGGAGTCAGCTGGACAAGGTGGTGATGGTTTTTCCTCCCGCTGGGTGCCAGTGCTCTGTCTTGGGCGGGTGTTGGGTCCCACCCTCCACCCTGAGGTTTTTTTTTTTTTTAGCCCCCCGAGTCCCAGTGACAAGCGTGAAGCAGCTCTTTCCTTTTGTGAATCAATCTGGTGGGGCTCTGCGCGCCTCGCCTGGCCAGACACACACACACACACACACACACACACACACACACACACACACACAGGGTCACCGATGGCCGTGTTAATACAGATGTACATGCCAATAAGGCCTCTTAATCAGTACACAAGAGGGAGAGATTGACTTTTAAAGAAGACATACGGCCCTGCTTTCTTTCAGCCCCTGTGGAGCCGTTCGCCTCTGTGCCGTGCTGACTCTTTTAATTTTCCCTGTATGGCTGACTCCGGCCATGCTCCGGATCTGCACACACACTCGGAAAAAAAAAAAACTGAACCGAGGAAACAAAATCTGTAAACACAATTTTTTTTTTATTTCGTTCGCAAATTTCTTTCAGAGTGGCGATCTGAGGTGCTTTAAAAACTGCAATAAGGAATTACATGTAGAAAAGTATGAGACTGAAAAGTAGATCAAATAACAAATGCATGGGAAGAAGTTGAGATTAATAAATAGTTAAAGAAAGATTTACTAATAAATTTAGATCTGCACATAACTGGATATGGACAATAACTCATATGAAGGTTTTTTTTTTCTTGAATGACCTAAATGTAGGATTTGATTTAAAACCTGTTGTTTGACTTTGTTCAGAGTTCATCGTCTTAGACAATAAGACATTTTTCCATGATTTTGTCCTCAACTCTTTCCACGCTTGAACACTATAATTATTACCTTCATGAAATGTTGTTTCTCTTCACCTACGTTTTAATATAAAACAGAACATACAATATATTGTATTTCTCTAACAATTTTGTTTTTATAGTATTTTTATTCTTAATTAATTAGATTTTATTTGCTCATCTCCTGAGGTCTCGTCTTTGGTAACACACTAAAAACCACCGTTGCTACTTTTTCTTCTTTTCCTTGTCCTGATATATCATGTCATGTTATTCTGTACTTTAAATACTTTGGCTGTTTGTTTGTTTTTAGAGACTATTTTGACACATTGTATGATGTCTTTGCAAAAGTGGCCAAACTTCAAAATACAACCTAACAAGTGATCCAATGGTAAAGGCTTTATCTATTTATTCATTTTTACTTTAAAGCAAAAGAGAATAACTTATATAAGAGCAGTTTAGATCATGGAGCATTTTCTTTGTGTAATCAACAGTAAATCATACATTTGCATTTTATTTAAGAGAATATTAATACCTTTACATTGTTGAGGCCTTAAATGAGAGTTTAAGGGGTTATGCCTGGTGTGAAAATATTTCAGTAAAATAAATGTATGTTCCTTAAATATCACAGTATAATTGGCTTATAATTACACCGACTGTACCATTAAAAGGCCCTTCATAACAAACAGTGCCGTGCTTATTGGAAACTCTGTCATGTGAAGATTAGAGAGGCATACAAACATTGTGTCGTGCTTTATACACTCAGCGCCCCAACGTTTTCTTTGCAGTTCGAATACAAGTTATCAATAACTTCAGAAATGTGAATCAAATGTGAATCACTCTGATCTGATGGACATCAATCACGCTGACTGAAATGAACAAAACGTAAGCAGGATGTTTGTTTTCTGATCACAGACAACGTTTACCCTGTGTTCTTCTCACTTATATTTCATAACTGAACTGTGTTTTTTTTTTTCTTTTCAGGACCTGGTGTGCATTCAAAGTCTATGACTGTGCTGATGTTGGTTGTAGCTTATCTCTTCGAGTGTTATTATTTGGGGGGAGGGTTCATGTTAATGGTGCTGTTGTGAAGTGACATGCTGGAACATTTGATTTTTCAGTTAATGTGTCTGAATAATTCCCTGTGAGGAATGACCTTAGATGAAAATAAAATATTAGTTAACTTATTCATTCTATGGTCAATAGACACAGCCCTCAGTTCAGTCACGGTTCAGTCACGGTTCAGTGCGAGTTCGGTTCAACAGTAAAAAAGCATCAAAAAGTCGTGGATGCATGTTTCTACGTTTCTCTCATTTATTCAAAACTGATAGTAGTGAAAGTTTACTTAGTGCAGTTTTTTCCATGTTTGTTAATATAAAACAAATACAATGTTAAATATAAAGCAAACTAAAATTCTTCCCTTTAGGAGCAATGTATCATATTTATGAGTCATGAATCGTGCGGTCGCATAGTTGTTAGTGAACAGCAGGTGCAGCAGTTATTCAGGCTAAATCACTGATCATGTACACCAGTAAAAGGACAACAGACTGGCTTGTGTGCACATGGGATGGGACATTGTAACCAGGCTTTAATACACACTGGAGGTCAGGGGTCTTCTACTACTGAATATGTTCATGTAGCCTTAGATTGTGTCAGCTTTGGTAATGTCTTCCACCTTCTCTGCTTTCACATCCAGAGTTTTTTTTTTAAAACAGTGAGGATAAGTTGTTGGACTCCTGTTTCCTTTTGCCTAGCTTTGATGATGGGCACCTCTGGGTAACGCTGTTGAAAACTCATTAGCATGTTTGACGTATGACCAATGACATACCGCACTTCAAACTGGAAGTTTCCCACACAACTGATTTACAGAAGTCGGCAGCTCTTCTAGCTCCACCATGTCATGTTGCTTACATATAGTATTACTGTTTTAATTACTGCTTACTGTGTCTGCTTCTTCTTTTTTAATAGCTGTTAGCAAACAGTGCAAACGAGCATCATCACATCCTGGATTGCAGTATGCATTTTGCTATGTGTGATTTTCCTTTTTCTCCACTCAGAATTCATTTTGCATGCATATTGGGTCTGTTGACACCTGCCCTTAAAATGATCCACTGGTGATGGGATCAGGCAGGATGCATGTTGATGACAGGTGTTAACAGGGCCTAAGAACACTCAGGTTTAATTCCAAAAAGGTTTAAATCTACAGTATTTTAAGAAATCTTATCAGCAATACCCTGACGTGTGCATACTATCAGTATTGCATGTTTTTGAGCTTTTGCACGTGTGTGTGTTTGTTATATTGGTTGGACTTATTTGTTCCTGCATACATTTTTACTGTGTTTTGAAATCATTTTACTCAGCAGCTTCACAGGAGTGCCCAACAGTCAACACATAGTTCCTGTGATTGTAGGTGGCTTTTGTGGTTATGAATAAATGAAGACATATAATAATTGACTGATGTTGATATTATACTGAAATCAGCCTGCAGTGTCAGGCTTCAGTACTCTAAACAATTTAACAAACTTTGTTTCTGTCCTCTACAGTACCGTTGCTATGCTTTGTCCTGAACACAGCTTGTGTACCATCTGAAAATTAGGATGCAGTTCAATATATTTCAAGTTCAAACCACCACGACTCTGTCCATGGTGCTGAAATATTCACCACTAGAAATACAGTGGAAGCAGCTTTTTCTTCTCGCTTTGAGTCTTCATCACTGACAAACATTTAACACAAAAGGTAAAGAGTGAGTAATGCAAGTACTTTAACATTATAAAATGAATAAAAAAGAAAAATGATGCTTATGCTTAAACATCTTTTAAAATGCATGTTGTTGTTCTTGATGTCATTTTGCTGGAACAAAAGCCCCTGATTCACAATGTGAGATACCAACGGAGATGATACAGAAATATTAGCACGGTGTGCAAAGTGTGGATAGAAATGTTTACCGAAACAAATAACTGACTGTCTTTATTGTACATTAACAAACCTTCACTGTACTGTAAACAAACAAACAAACATACAAACAAACAATTGAATAAATACGATATAAGAAAATATTTAAAGCACAGAAGAGACATTACCTGAGAAATATAAAGATGTAAATATAACCAAAGATTAAAATTACAGGAAAATATTTTAGGACATTAACTGTAAGAGAATGAAGGTGTATCAGTAAAAAGCTGATAGATACACATGACATAACCATAATAATAGTTACCAGGGGAAGCTCTCATAGACATCCAAAAAGACTTTCCAGACTGAGCTTAGGTTTCATAAAATCATTTTTTTTGTTTCCCAGAGATAAACATCATAAGTTGCTGTGAGTCCTGGAGCAGTTTACAAAAAGCTGCAGACAGCTGAGAAAACGAGAACACAGCTTCTGTAATCAAAAGTCTTAATTCATTACTTCGCTGGAGAGAACGCAATTGGTATGGACACTGAGGGGAAAAAAGTGTCCTGAGGCAAACCAATCAAGAAAGAACTATGGTACCACGTTGATACAAATGCCTCTGCATCACAATGAATCAAGTTGGACAATAGGGCCACAATGGCCCCTAGATTAGCGTCTATTACTGGGATGCATTAGTGCCTCACACCCGTACTAAAGTACTCGTTTAACACCGTTCAAGGGGCGGACCAGAAATCCCCAAGTTTCTAAATTGGAATTTCATTCCCCCAGGTACTTCTGCTCATATGAGAAAAGTTGGAATGCATTTGATCTGTCCTAATTTCAATTAATTAGCGACAATGGTTGCTCGGGGAGTCCCACAGGGCAGAGGGAAAAATGGGCTGAAGGGAAGCGAGCGTCAGAAAAGTGATGGGAGAAGTGGCATCAATAAACTGTTAGAGACTCATTAGCAGGCTAAATGGCTCTCCCAAAGTCACGACACTTTAACACGGGACCTGGCGCCTAATTACTGGCCCCAGTATCCATTACAGACCCCTCCTCGGCTCCCCTCCCCACATTCCTCTCTCTTTCTATTCCACCCATCTCGGCCACAGTGGAATCGGCCGGTTAATGATTGCTCTACAGAGCGAGATTAGAGGGCCATTGTGGTGGGGCTGAGTGCGAGTGTGGGCAGCCAACACGAGGAAGTGAATGAGTAAGTTGGTGTCTCAGTTGATTAAAGCTTTCAGGGTTGTTGAAGCACCAGCTTGAGTTAACCTCTTGAACTTCTGCGGAACCACCTGTGGTGCATCATTACAAACGCATGCATGGCTGACTGTTCTTCAAACTCACAGGCAGACATTTTACATCCTCACACAGAGCACCATTTTTGTCAGTGTTCGCCAAAAATGATGCACAAAACCAGAATATTTATATTTATAAAATCATATGGACAATTGATTTTGTATTCTGTTGGAGATCTCAATAAAGTGCAAAAATTTGCTTGTAGAAATAAAACTGGACCCTGACCAGGATCATTTTAACTTAAATTACATTTTATTTATATGGCTTAATTATGTATTCATTTATTATCTGTTGTTTTATTTTTCATGTTGATTTATTGCATCATGGTTTGCATATTGCATGTCTCTATGTGTTTCATTGATGGTGATTGATTGTTCCTGGTGTGTGTGTGTGTGTGTGTGTGTGTGTGTGTGTGTGTGTGTGTGTGTGTGTGTGTGTGGGGTGAGGGGTCTTTTCTTTCTATGTTTTGTGTACTTCTTAAGGATTTTTATATGTTTTATACAAATATCTACAAAGCAGCATTGCAAATGATCTTCAAATATAAATAATGTTGTGCCTACTATTAGTTTAAATGCTCTAAAAATGTTCCTATAAAACTCAACATTAAATACATAGATACATGGATAAAGTGAAACACAGATTTGCATACATATCTTCATGCATTATGTTTTGTTATCACATGCAAAATGTTTAAGTTACTTTTAAGGCATCATATATTCATGTATCCAAGTTTCTGTTGTTTTGTAGGATCATCCACTGAGAGAGTTAATGAATGTCTTCTCTCCAATAAGTCCGTAACAATGATATAATAATATTTCTTTGGTTTTAGAAAAATGTCCCTTTCCCCCCTAACAGCATTCCTCGCCCTCCACAGAGATGGACCTTTTGTTAAGGAGGAAGCTGTTTCCATCTTTATTTCTACCAAACTCAACAGTTACATCACTCCCGTCAAAGCACCAGATTCTAATAAAGGTTATAAAGTTGATCTTCCTACTACAAGTGTTTCTAGAGGTTTTTGACTCCACTGACAAAAACAGTAATTGAACTTATAAAAGCAAAGGATTCTGGCCTCACTCTGTTAGTTTATACCTGTTGTTGTGTGTTACAGAAATATTGTGTTGAGGGATATGTTAGGTGTTAATTATGTTCTATCGTCAGTTAAATGTCTTTCACCATACAAATGTATTCCTGACACATATAGACTAAATGAAACTGAGGAAACAAATCCAAAGTTTGTAGTAATTGTATGCACTGCTTTAGGGTTGCAGGTCTTTAAACTTTGGTCGTTTCTTGTTTTTAAACACCAAAAATAAATACAGTGAAGCTCCTGTACACTGTCTCAATTGCATACATACATTGACATGTATCATTAGAATAACGGTGATTGTATCATTTTGGAACTTAAGTACTGAAGTATTGAAAATGTTACTACTTTAGCATTAACACGCTATATTCAGAGACGATTCAAGTAACATCTGTATTAGATATGAGGCCCTGTCTTGTGCTTACATGGTGCTTTATATGAAACTGTGTTTTAACTACAGTTACTATTCACTTAAAGTTACACTCTCCATACCTAAAAAAAAAGCACACAATTAATGCACACAATAATTAATTCACACTCCAAGTCAAAAATATATAAGTATCAGTATCAGGTGTCAAAATGAATCATTTCTCTCATTGAAGCCAGAATATGGATAAAGCACATGTGAGAAAATGCTGACAAAGACGAGGTGGATGATAGAAGAAGAGGCTTTACAATGGGACCACATCTACAGTACAGGGAGCAAGGTGATGGTGTTGGTAGGGGGGGTAACCGATCTCATCTCATGTCCTCTCTCATGCTCTCTGAATGGGGTCCTAATTGGCAGGGCTGTGTGAATAGGCAGCTGGCCGAGGAGTGCCTGTACAAAAGAAATACACAGTGAGACAGTGCTGGAGATGAGGCCTTCTCTATTCACAACCTCTACCCTCCGAACTACAAAAAAAAAAGAGCTGAGGAGAGAATGAGAGAAAGAAAGGCAAGGGTATAGATGGAGTTTTGGGGGGCGGGAGGGGGTAAGGTGGGTCATGCAACAACAGAGCGGAGTGGAGTGGAAATCGACAAAACAGAGAGAGAGAGAGGAAAAGAGATAGAGCGAGCAGATGAGAAATAGAAGGTAATCACAGGAGATTATCTTCTTGTGATGGAGGCAGAGCTGCAAGGATAAGTAGGCTATCCTGAGGAGGACCATCCCAAACCGGTCAATAAAGACCCATGTCTGCAGCCCTGATACGGGCGGGTGGGAATGGGTGGGGTGAGATGGTGCTGAAGGGCCAGTTTGGGTAGTAAGGGGCCAAAAGTGGTCCTTGTGTGTCAAGGCAGTAACACTTTATGGGGGGGGGGGGGGGGGGGGACTGTGGGCTTTCATTTCCCGGCATGTGTTTCAGTTCCCACACACATACAAAAGAGGAAGGGGCTGCACAGGTTGTGGTGTGTGAGGGGTCAATTTGTGTGTGTGGCTGAATTAACAAGACTGTCTTCTGCAGGGGGAAAAAAAATCACCCAACACTTAAAATGACGGAGAGTATGTTCATGTTTTCTGGAAAGCAAAATCTTGCAGTCAGGTGGAAATTGTTTTCAGAAGCAAAAGCAAATGTAGTGAGACATTGTCACAACACTTACCAGATGTTGAGAATGAAAATGGAAAATCATTTAAAATAGTTTTGTTGGGTTTGGCACAGGTATATCTGAGGAGATTACATAAAATGCAGGATGGGCACTGGTTTGGCTTGGTCAGTGGAGTGGGCACACCATGTACAGAGGCTACAGTCCGTGTGGTGCAGTCGTTAGGGCTTTCTCCTCACAGCAAGAAGGTACGTGGTTCGTATCTCCGACCTGGCAGGTGCCTTTCTGTGTGGAGTTTTGCATGTTCTCCCTGTGCGTATATGGGTTCTCTCTGGGTACGGCAGCTTCCCCCCACAGTCCTAAAACATGCTCGTTAGGTTAATTGATGACTCTAAATTGCCTGTAAGTGTGAATGTGAGCATAGATATCAACGACGTCCCACCCTCCCACTCGCATGTTGTTTAGTTTTCCTGACTATTTCCTGTTGCAAAATGTCAGGACATTTCAGTTTGGTGCACATGTGAAAGCACAATATGTCTGTCGGATGTATAAAGCCCAAAAAGCCCAAGAAAAAAAATGCGGGAAAGCCATCATTTGTTGGTTTGTCTTTCCTTTACCACAAAAACTATGTAGACCCAGGGATGCTGAAGTTCAGCAGGGCTTTTTTTTTCTGCTGTGGAAACATCATGCGTGTGCCATTTGTTGGAAAATGATGCATTTTGGATGAAGCAGGTTAGAAGAAATGGCCCCGGTATGACCTCCATTTTATAGAACGGTCACAGGCATAATGAAAACTGCAGGAGGTAAAGATATAACCATACATACCTACACTATATTGTACACACACACACACCTACACACAGGGCTGCAGATGCTTGAAGATGCACACACGCTCTGATGCATACACATTTGAAGACGTTTATGAAGTAGCATACAGGGAAATACATGCAATAAAACACAACATACAAAGGCTGAGATTAGACTGAGTTGAAAATCCTTCCCAAGTCTGGAACAGTCACAAGCTCAGTTCAACAAATACTATCACTAAAAACCAAATATTTTAAGATGCATTTCAAAAAGACCCATATTTATATATTTTCTTTCCACTGTTATTTTGTTAAATGTCGTGCTCCTGGTGGATTCATGTTTGGTCTTTGTATATAATATTACAAAGAGTACGGCCTAGACCTGCTCTTTTTGAAATGTGTCTTAAGATAACAGTTGTTATGAATTAGTGCTATAGATATAAAGATTGATTGATTCTTATCAGACATCTCCATGGCTTAAAACATGCTGAATTAAAATTTACAGTAGGGTTTTTAAAGACTTGTTTTGGGGCTTTTGTCTTTATTTGACAGGACAGGGGATAGAGTAAAAAAATCTCAGAATCTCAGGATGTTCCTAGCAACTAATTTCCTAGATTGTTAAACAGAAATTAAAATCCAGCATACAGTTTTCACAGTTTGAGAACACATTTTGACTGGCCTTGGGTCAACACCCTATTTGAGAAAACAAGAGCTTCCAAAATTGAAGTTGCAGTCATGACTGCTTTTTCAGGAGGTCAGTTGAAGCAGTTCACTTCAGCGATTTCAAGACAAACTGAACTAAAGTTTCAGACACTTATATCCACAGTTCAGATCTTAGGCTGTGTCCGAAACCACATGTGAACATGTTGCCTATATTCATACTCAAACAGTGTATACTAGATACTGCCTACTAACCTGACTGTTACTGTGCTGTTTGCAACATACTGATCCACGGGTCACATGACTTCATAGAACTCGTATTCCCTGTCCTAACTACGTTGCATCCAGCTAGTATGACCATTGGTCCGTAAATATATTTCAACATTGATATATGTCAATCATTTATAATACAGATGTGTGATCATTTACAAATTATTTGTCAACATCCCTCTTCTGCTGACTCGGGGCTGGTAGAAGTCGTGTTGGCAGCAGGCTAAGCAAGTTGCCCCAGATGTCCCTGTCCCCAGCAAAGTTTTCCAGCTCCCATTTGACAACATATAAAACATATTGCATTTCACCATTACTTGTGTTTGTACGCTGCTTAGCGAGCTTCACCATTGGATAGTCTGAGAGCTGCAATGCATTTTTTTACTACATCCTATGGCGGTTTATTATGACCAGTCTGCTCCTGTATCATACTTTAAAAATCTGGCTAATCCAGCACACATTCTGGCAAATTAGCATACTATGATTTCTGAATGTAATACATCCTCGATGTGACGTCATATTTAGTATGAACAGTATAAAAGTATGTGGTTTTGGACACAGCCTTAGTCTCCGTACCTGAGCTTTACAGCATAATCTGAAACTTGTAAAACGCTCAAAGAAGGTGTCTCTTTTCTCTGTGACACTCTCTTCTGTTGGTCATAAAGACGTGATAAATGCCAGCGAATAAACCATCTGTTTCCCCACTAACTGTCAATTAGAAGAGTCCCACCTTATCCATCACAGCGGTGCTATACTCTCACTGGGAACCATGGAGCAGCTGTAGGCCTCATCTGTGCACTTGCTGCTGCAGCTATAGGCATCATGGCGGGAAACCTCCGCGTAGTGCACAACAGATGTTTATGGCTGTGTGTGTCTGTGTGCAGACATCACAGGGTGTGATTCCTGCTCTTACATTCATGTATTGTTGTGTGTCCACAGAAATGTGTAAATATGTGTGTGAGTGTGTTGTTTGTGGACAACAATGCCATCTCTTGCCATCTGGATAATTGATCGTTTGCTATCATAAAAAAATAAAAAAGGAGAGCAGTCGCGTCATAATGGGCCACTTCTTAAACGGCCATGTTTTTTATCTGTTTTCCACGTCTGCTTTATTCGTGTGGGGGGGGTGTTGCCAGTTTTCATGATGATTATGAAGAAGGTATTATGTGCAGGGATTATGCATCATCGTGCAATGTTTGAGGATGATCAATGACCTGAGGCTTTTAGCTGGCTTGTAAGGGATCAGCACACGACTACATACTGCTCTTCTTCAGGCCACAGTGTCATGTGTCCTGTTTTTACAGTTTTATTCTACACAAAACATGACAGATTTTTTCAAAAACTTGTGCCTCTATATTTGACTCTGCTAAAGAAAAGCCACTTCTCATTCGTTATGTATCAAACCACTTCAACAGCCAGTGTAATGTTATTTAATAAAACACCAAAAAGACACATTTAAAATTACCCTTTAGCTTTGCCTTCACTATAGCAAATACAGGGGAGATGTTGTTTTTTTTCCCAATGTAAAAGAAGACTGTCACTCTGCCTGAAACTTTGGATTAAATGAACTAATTTTAGCCTCACTGTTGGGACTGTTTGTGCTTCTCACTGGGGAGTATTTATTGTCAGCGTTCAGGCTGTCAGGAGCAGACCGACACATTCAAATAATGTAGTGCCGGGCTAAACAGGCTGCTCAGAAAATGCCCCCAAATTGTGTGTGCTCGTGTGTGTGTGTGTAATAAGTAATATGTCTAGTTTTGGTATTAGGATGCATAAGATTAACAAAGAAATACGCCATGTGAAAGCAGGACTAGGCTGCAAGTACAGGTAATAAAACTGCAGACTGTTACATGGTATGATAGTTTAAACAGTGCATCATAGTTTCACATGTGCATTTTTGCATACAGTGCTAGCTGGCTGCTGATGAGGAAAAAAACCCAAGTCAGGTGGAAATAGTGCTCACACTGTATGTGTGTTAAATCTGAACGGAGCATTATTGACAGTAGTTAATAAAGTTTCCTCTGAATGCTCCCACGGACTGAAGTTGAGGTCAGACATTTGTGTATTTCAGTCGTCGAATATGCACGCGTCATATTTAATATCATGCACACATACACTCAACACCAAAAAACAGAACTATAAGCTAAATCATAACAAATATTCATTCCCCATAAGCTGGAGGTCAACATTTCTTCACAGACGTGCCTGCTGTTGCAATGGTGCTTTCAGATAACAGTTTACGCAGGCTCGTGGCCCCGCTCTCACTGTGAGCATGTATGCAGTCATACAACAAAAAATGTCAAACCTGCCGGAAGTTCATCTGACCGCTCAGGAGCAGCTGATCAGGCTGTGATTGGCTCCCCCTGTACACTGTGCACCAAACGAAACATGATCGAGCTGAAGTTCGACCATGACTTCACAATCAATCATGAAACTCAGAGATCGGCCTCAATTGGCAAAGTGTGTGCCAGACTTCAGCTTTTCATACTTTTCAGTTAGAATTTCATCAACACCAAGTCCAGATATGAACGCATGCACACACAGTGAAGAATTATTTTTGTGCAATTATACCAAAATATTCTGTCCTTTATACTAAAATACAAGTATACTATCATACAAACACACACACACACACATATACACACACACACACGCACACACTTGTGAGGTTAGCCTGTTCCACGCTTCTCATAAACAGTAACATTTGCCCCCGTCATTTGACTATTGTCTATTTAATCCAACTCTGTTTCAGTAAAATCGTATCATCCAGCCTTCTCTCTCTCTCCGTTCTCTCTGCCTCTCTCCGTGTCACCCCTCCTCACCCTCCTCTCTTGTTCTCAGATGGCTTCCTCCACCTCTCTGCCTGTGCATTATGTAGATAACCCGGGGACGCCATATATCCCGGGCAGGTCAAACGGAGGTTGCAATCACACACTGTGACAGTGGGAGCCAATCCCAGTCCATCATGGAGGAGGGGAGGGGACGGTTCTGTGTGTGTGTGTGTGTGTGTGTGTGTGTGTGTGTGTGTGTGTGTGTGTGTGTGTGTGTGTGTGTGTGTGTGTGCAGCAGGGTTTAGCTGAGGTCTCCGTAGCCAGTCTGTCAGACAATAAGTTGAGTGGGGGAGTGGGACATGTGAGGAGGACGGGGGTGAAAAAAAGAGGGATGTGAAACTTTGATCATGGTTGGAGGGAGAGGGGGAGAAAATGAGGGCGGACAGAGTGTGAGCTGAAGACGTGATGGGAAAATGAAAGTAATACAGTGTGACGGAGGCAGGGGGGTGGAGAGGAGACGTGTTCTTTTCTCCGATGAGATTCCAAAACATGCATCACACACATCACAGTCTCTGCAGCGTCATCACAAAGTCATAAACAAATGTTTGCAATTTGTTTTTTCTGTGAGAAAGTTAGAGGGGAAAGAGACGATGCAGAAACAACATATTGTGTTTGTTTCACAATAACTGAATAATGCACTTAAGGTACTGAAGTTTACTGGTTTCTAGGTTTGGTTACTGCCTGGGCAAAGGTGGAGTTAAATATTTCTAATGCTTATTTGTTCATTGATACATTTTAAGTTAATTTATGGCTGCAATATATGTAGGGAAATAAACCAATGTTTACAGTGCCCTGGTTCCCATTAAGACAGTTCTATCTCCTTTTTGTTTGAATACCAAGTACTACATGGGAATTCAAGTATTATAAAACACAGGCTCTGTTCATGCACACTTTCTAGTATAAATGAAAAATAGGTACAAAGATTATTATTTTTTGCATCAGTAGATGAATTCAACTGACTGTGAGTCCACTTAAAGATGTTGTTTTTTGTCACTGAGAGGCTCAGATTTATTCAAAGTGTCTGCCAACATTTAGGGTCCCCACAGAGATACACCCTTTCTTTCTTTTTATGGGCGGCTGTGGCTCAGTTGGAAGAGTCGGTCGTCTCTCAACCAGAAGGTTGGGGGTTCGATCCCCAGCTCCTGCAGCAACATGTCCAATGTGTCCTTGGGCAAGACACTTAACCCCAAGTTGCTCCCACTCTTCATCGTCATTACATACAGCAGCAACCATCAGTGTGTGAATGTGTAGGTGTGACATGCGGTGTAAAAGCACTTTGAGTAGTCAGAAGACTAGAAAAGCACTATACAAGCTGAAGTCCATTCATCATTTTAATAGTATTCTTTTTAAACCAGAAACAGCAGTAAAGATCACTCTATTCACCAGACTCCATTGGCAAAAATAGCTATTTTATATAGCAGGACGCAGGAGATACAAGTCTTCCTTTTCTGTGATTGGTTATTGTTTCGGCTATGTGTTACTTTGGTGTTTTCAACAGTGCAGTTTTTATCTAAACTATATTTGTGTAAACAACATTTACACAAAGAAAACTAACCTGCCAAGGCAGCAGCAGACTAGTAAATCCTATGTTCTGCGAGGTCCATTTACTGTTTTTATCAATGGAGTCTGGTTGCATAGAGAGCCTTGAAGTAACTGCTGTTTGAAGGTTATAAAAAAACAACTTCCTTTTCACAAACAGGTCTATCTCTGTAGTGATGCTGTATGAAATGTTGTCATTTTGAATAACAATCTGAGCCTGTCATTGACAAAAAACAAGAACTTGACAGAGCACACTTACCTCCAAATATTCCAGTATTTTACACTTTCTGACGCATTTTACTGGAAATGTAAGTGTGTTTACTTATCATTTAGAATCCAAAATATGCAGGGAAAGATGTGTTCCTAATGTGGTCCCCATGTAGGTGGGAGGGGACTAAATCTACTGTCCTTATAATGTGAAAACATGAAGCTTTATGAGGCTTTAACAATCAAAGTCGCTCATATAATAATAGGATAAAAGTCACTGTGGTTGTTGTTATAACCTTAACATTTGTTTATCCCACCTGACATTTCAGAGTCTTCAGGAAGCTGAGATCAAGGCTGTGTGATCACACTGTTAGTCATTGTGCAGCCTGTGGAAGAGTTATGAATCCATCTCTTTCTTTTACTTCAGCTACCTGCCAATCCATCACAGAGACGATCTCTAACTCAACTTGTCTGAATGATGCAGATCACCACTGCACTCCTGGCATTTCCTGCCTGCCACTTTAGAGAAGTGCATTTGGTAAAATATTCACAGAGGCCTCTCGCTCTGCTGCACATCTGTACGGAACTGAAGAGGCTGGAGGAGTGTATGGAGAGGTTGTAAACGTGTAATGAGCTACACCCTACAAGAATCTGGATTTAAAAAATGTTCTTCAAACTTCAATATCCCGAGAACGGAAATAGCAACAGAGTTTGGAATAAACAAGAATCGTTCTGTAAAAAGGGACACATCTTAATGTCTGAATGTGGAGGATGCATTCAAATCAATAAATTCATCTGCAAACAACATTTACATTTCATCTTATTAAATTCCTTACCAAGACCTACAGACCCACCTCTGTGCGAATGAAAAAAAAAAAAAACTTTCAAAAGAACTACTGGTCATGGGGTGCAGTTCTAATGTTGTAGTCAAGACCACAATAACCAAGACCAAGATATACAAGATACCAGAGTGCTCTGAGACCGAGACAAGACCAACACATTTAGGCATCGAGGAAGGCCGGGCGAGACCAAGACAAGACCAAGACCATAAATATCACTGAAGAATCATCATCTTGGTTGCAGGGGGCGTTTCACTTACTAACACCGTAACACCGGGCCGGTTGAGGCTATAACTAAGGGATAAAAAATCGAATAATGAATGAATTCAAGATATTTTTCATTTTAGAAAGAGGCATGTTCCTTCTAATCACAGCAATGACGTGGAAACATGTCAGTGGTGGTCATGATTTAAAATCTGGAGTCCGGCCAAGCCGAGACTAGACGGAGTAAAAATGCTTTCGATTCCGAGGCCTTCAAAAAGTGGACTCAAGACCGGTCTTAAGATATATTATAATTAATCTTTTATCTACAACCCATCACCATTTACTAACATATACATGTTTGGCTGGTGAGGTAAAACACTTAAAGGCCATTCTATGTCTTTGTCTTGTTGTTCATACTCTGTTATAGAGATGCAGACACACAACTAAATCTGTACTAGTGTCATGAATTCAATTCAATCATGAATTCTGTGATGATTTCTGCTCTTCTGCTGCAGTGATTAGGCTTGGATAATGTGCATGTGACGGTGTGTGTGTGTGTGTGTGTGTGTGTGTGTGTGTGTGTGTGTGTGTGTGTGTGTGTGTGTGTGTGTGTATGTGAGAGAGATAAAGTTTGCAGATGGCAGTGAGCAGCTGATAACACAGGTATCACTGTTGGAGTTCTACATGTGTGCTTACATGTGAAAGTATAACAGTTGTTTGGATTTAAATGTGTTGTTGTCACGATTTATTGCATTCCTGCTTCATTACAAAACTGTATTCTAATCTTTTCTTTCTGAACTATTTGTCTTTTTTTTTTAAATGCATTTTTGTCGTCTATGTGTTTGTCTTTCTCCACAGTGTTTGTTCTTCTCGTGGTCCAATCTAAGCTTTGTCCTTTTTTGTCTGATATGTTTGCTTTTTTTCTTTTCTTCTGTTTTTCTTTGGCTCTTTGCATTGATTTCTGTTTGTTCTCTTTTCTTGTTGATTTGTTTGTATTAAGTCATCGGCTCGTTTATTTCAGTCCAATCAAATATGTGTGTTTCAGACATGCTTTGTCTTTTTATCTCTCATCTTGCATGATGCTTGTTTGTTTTTGCAGCTTTTCATAACTTTCAGTTTCATCTTCTTTTTGTGTCTTTTTTGTTTTTTTGTTTTGTTGGTTTGATAGACAAAGAGAATCCATTGCACCTGTTCACAGAGATCTAGGAGCTGCAGGTGTTGTATCGTGTTCCTCTGCTGCCCCTTGTGGGGTCACAGCAGTGTGGAGTCTCAGTGTTCAGAGGAGGAGGAGCAGAGCGAGAGAGAGAAAGAGAGAGAGGAAAGGAAAAGAGGCAGGAAAGAAGGAGGTGCTGATGGGAAACTTAAATTTGCTGCTTGTGTGCATTTTTCACATCTATAAGGGAGGTGGTGTGAGACACAGACACATGCATTTTCCTTTTATTTATGTGATTTACAAAATGCTGATTTGCATATTTCTTGTGCAGTTCAACAGTGGCTATGACTTTGTTTAGATAAGAAGTAAGACTTAATAAAAGAACAGAAACAAGGTTGCAGTATAACATTAAATCTTCAGCAGGAAATATCTGATACTGTGATCTAAAGGTTTGATAAGTAAACAATGGATCATGCAGAAATAAGCTTTTTTTGCCACTTACAAACTCTACACCTGTATTTTGTTTTTCTGCAAGAGCATGGCAATGACTTAAATGTGTTCTTGTTACATTGTTTTTATTAGATTTCAAACAGAGTCAGTATTCTTACAAATGTCTGGAACTTAATGATAAATATACAAACTCAACATGTGTCTTGTATTTTGCAGATATTCCTTTTTGCCGTTCCACTTAGACGCAGATTAAAAAAGAAAGAAAGTTATATTAAATTAAACTGATGTTTAATTTCAGTGCATTAACAGAGATGTTAGCTTCTATCCTGGCCTGAAATATTGTGCTGTGTGTTGCATTAACCAGCTGTAGATTGCATATAACAGCCAGGAGTCTGGTTAGTTTTCTCTAAAGTTAAGGTTGAGACTAATCCAAATGATGAAACTGCAAGAGAACACATAAGACTTTGATGGTCATAATTTAGCCTGATGTGCTTTTACTAGCTGCTTTATGTTATTTTGATTTTTTGTTTTGTTTTGGCATGCTAAGCTAATTACGGTACACTCCAAGAGTACCTTCATCTCTGGACTGGAAGAAGTCACAAAAAACATTTAATATCATGTGGATCCCTATGCTTCTAGTCAAAGCTGCGTTAAGCTGGGCCAAACGTTCCTGAGTTTCTTTAAGACAACAGCTGTTCTGTGTAAGTTCAGTTTGTTCAGTCATACATTAGTGGCATGATCGATCAAAAATATTTTAAACAAGTCCCATGACCTGTTGATTCTGTGTATTGTCATTAGAGGGATGGAAGTGGACATGGTTCTGCTGGTATGGGGTTGGAGGGGAGGGGAGGAAGCAACCCTCCTCACTGTTTACCCAGAGAGGGGCAGCCACCGTCTCCCTATATGTCGACTCTCCCCTGATTGGAGTCACCCCAGCCACGTACGGATTAATATTTAATGTTGGAGAGAGAGAGAGAGGCAGAGAGAGAGAGAGAGGGAGAGAGAGAAAGAGAGAGAGGGATGTGCAAAGCCAGGCTGCTGTTTATTTAGGATATTGTGAAAATATGAGCGGAAATTTGCAATTTTATTGGTTTTCCGCAACCGTAAGAGCTGTGTGAAAGCTCCGTATATTTTGTGTGTGTGGGTCTGTGTGTGCGTGAGCCAACAGCTTTAGGAGTGTGTGTGTACTGTATGTGTGTATGTGTGTATGTGTGCTCAGCAGCTTCAGTGACCTTCAGCCCTCAGTCTCCGTATGTACACCCTCCTCGCTGACCATATCAAGACTCTGACACACACACACACACACACACACACACAGATTTGGGAGACACATTTGGAAATCCAATGTTCGTTTTTTTGGAAGTTTGTGTTTTGCTTCATCTCAGGCTGATAACCATCCTACTTTAACAACTTACATCTTAACTCAAATATCTGTCCTTGCTAAGGGAAAATTATTATTGTTATTCAATATAATTGCAATCAAGAACAATGTATATCTAAATAGAGAAAATACCAAAGAAAACAGAGGAAAAATTAGTTTTGATTCACACTTGACACACAAAACATGAAGAACACATAAAGAAATATCCTGACCAAACAGACAACTATTTGTTTTCATAGCACCATTTTTGAATATTCTCTGTTTTATTTTAACAGCCTGATTTCAGTTTCAAAGTCTCCAAATATGAGCTGAGCTTTGCACATACAGTTGGTAGGAATGTCTTTCAGAGGTATACTTTTACTTTTAGATAGTACGGACATTTCCACCTAGACTTTTTACTTTTTACGTAAGTAAATAAGTTGAATCAAGACTTTTCTTTTATTCTACTTTCACTGAAATCTTGTTGCACACAAAGTGCCTGTACATCTGCTTGTAAAAAAGAAACTTGTTGTGCCATCTCTGATAATTACAGGCAGAAAAAAAGTGAATTATTGAAAAAATACCGTTTCCCATTGTACACGCTGTCATGCAACAGAGATGCTCGGGCCAAAATATCAAACTCCAGAGACTTTGGTCGTTAAAAATCACAAACAATCATATTCTAAAATACTGAGAAAGGTCTATAATTTTTTCCTGGACTGACCCTATGTCAGTGATTTCTCTCAAATGAAATACACTGCTGTCAGTCTACACATGCTGTTGTTATAAATGTAATCATTTATAATTGAGTATTTCAAATCAACATTTTAAGCAACTTTATCCTGATGTATGCACAGACTGTGGGTTATCATGCACCAACTATTAAAACATGCACATATTCTTTCCTTTTCCATACTGATTCTTTTCTTAGAAGAGACAAATAAATGTCTTATTTATATCTGTATATCTGTTGGCTGTTGCAGAAAACTAATACGCAATTTTATTTCCGCTGGACTGCAGTGATGAAGGATTCATGATGCAATCATCTACTTGGTGTCAACCAGGCATACAGAGCAGATTTTGGCTGCATTACTTTCCCATGGTGTCCATTTCACTGTGGGATAACTTGATCTTTAACCCCTGAGCTTGTAGCCTCAGCAGCTTGAGACGAAATCGCCCACTGAACCGAAGGCGTGTACAGGTCACTGGCGTTTTCTATCCACTCACCAGGATGAAAACAACCCCCACGTGCCTCACAAGCTGAATGAGAGGGCTAGAAAAAAACAGCGACTAGGAGACACAGAGCCCAGCCTGTGAAACGAGGAGCAGGGATGGGAGGAATCAGGGGGGCAGACGGAGGCAATTTCACCAACTCTAACTTCCTCTGCAAAATTACGGCTAAATGGAAAAATAATGGAAGTGGCATCATTGGCCTCCTAGCATGGCGCTATTAGTATGCCGGTGACATGGAGCGCGGAGACCGACAGCAGTTATGTATTTTTGCAAGTATGCATATAATTTATTGTGGGGAACACAATTTACATGGGTAGTCAATGCCTGTTTTATGGGCTCACAAATAGATGTATGAATTGAAGCATATAATGGTGGGGAGCAGCAGGCACAAATACATTCTAAATCTTCCAAATGTGTTCCACGAAAAATGTAACCAAGGAATATAAAGCAAATTAATTCTTGCATGTTATATGTATTGGTTTTTGATTTACAAATCTAATCGGGGAAAATTCGCCCTCGCTGTGTGGCCGGCGTGTGTGGGTGTGTCAGCTGACATTTGATGCTGATTCTGCACACACATATACAAATGTTCCTTCACATTTATTATCAAGAACAATATGAGGAAGCAATGACCGTGCTGCTTCAGTTATTGTTATGATATTTCACCATCAACTTGATGTTTTTGAAACTTAAAACTATTTACTTTTGTGCCAGTTGAGGTGGTTGAGGCCCTTCATTTGGATGATCCCCCAAAGGAACTCTTTGGGGATTTCTTCAGGGCAAGTCCAGCTTGGAGGAGACTCTCTAAGTTGTGAGTTCCTTCGTTGTATAAACTTTCAAACTCTTGGACAGAATATAAGAAGTGTAATGTATCCTCTGGGATTGGAAATTAGGACAACAAAGCTTTCAAATACCTTCATTCTGGCCAGTAGGGGGCGAATCCACTATTCATTAAAAGAAGAGTGAATTTATTGCAGTGAGAGCATGGTCCAACTTCTCAGTTGATTTATCCCCTCAATAATATTTTACTAATGTGTTTATGGACCTAGTCTTATTCATGAAAGGAATATGTGGCTTCTGCGCCTTTTAAACTTGTCCAAATGTTTTAAAAAAGACAAATTCTAATCCACAAAACACACTCAAAGGGTTAAAATCACCCCTAACTGCGCTATAGAGCCAACAGTCTCTGTGCACCAGGGCTGGTTGTGTGAATCTAAATGAGCCATTGTGTAGTGATTTAGGGAAAAATCTTCCAATTTCTATGCAAAACGTGTCTGTTTCAAAAACACTTGAAATGAGCGTCTGTTGACAGTTGGTGGAAACTGTGTCGCAGTATTTATAAAAGATGTCTCAAGCAAACTTTCCAGTGATCAGTAAAACAAGTCTGCCTTCTGTATGATTTAAAGAAATAATGATCTATGAACATAAAGTCTGTAAATATAACTTTGACATAACTATTATTAATATAACAAGGGGTTAAATCCGTCTGGACTCTGAGCAGATTGACCGATTCTGGAATTCGAAGCACGACAAGGATGAGTGTTTTTTTTTTCCCTTTATTTTATTTCTATTAATCTTTATGTGTACAAAACTGTTCTTTGTCAGCATGGGATGCACATCTTTGCAGAGTAGAGGTGTAAAGAACTTCCCTGCACATTCAGGCGCAAAGTAAGAGCAAACTGCACAGAGCAGGACAACTTTCTGGGCCCACCTGAATATCATTAGTGCTATGTACTTTGTGAGTTAGACCTCGAGAAGGCAAAGACAGCAGAGAAAATGATGTGCAATTTTTTGAGCTAATAGCCGCCGCAATCGAGTCTTAGTGAATCAGGCGCTCGATCTCTAGTGTGAAGACTTCTTCAAAACAGCATGATGTTCAGTTTGTAAATTACTGTATGTTCCCATTTAGAGTCAGAGAGACCGTAAGCAGGGGATGATTTTGGCGTTTTCTACCAGGACTGACAAGTCACTACCACGGAAAACTTGAAAATTGTCCTTGTTCATCTTTGGGTTGTTAAAAAAAGACACTGAGGAGTTTGTTCATTTTTTGTGTGTGAGCAATGATTTTGTAATAGTTGTTTTTGGCAAGCCAAAGGTTGCTTCCCAAGTGACAGTGAATCACAGATGCAACTCGCTATCCAAGTGATGGGAAAGATTTCTTTGACCGAGAGATGAGAGACACATCAAGTTGAGCTTCAGTTGCAGTAAAGTGCAACATCCATCTTCAAGCAGTTCTTGCAGCAGAAGCAAAGTCTGTTGGACCTTCACATCTGAAAGCCCACTTGTACTCTCCGAAGTGACTAAGTGCAAAACATATCATAAGTCAAATGGGCCCCACAAATCCGACAACCCAATGTGGCTCCAGTCCTAAAACCTCAGTGCAAAAAAGACTTTCACTGAGATTAACATGCATGAAGAGTTCAACCATCTATCGCTTCTAAACCTAACATCAAGCTAGCCTATTGGAGGATAACTGAGTGTTGGTTAACAGCTCCAGCTCAGCCCCCCTGTCCAAATGTGGTCACTTCTGGTTTGTCAAAAAATTCTCAGTCAACCAACCATGACATTTAAATTGGTTATTAAAAAATCAATAGAAGATATCACATTGGCTATGATCGTTTCTTATAAGTAGTCATTTATTTTAATAAACAGTACTGAATATTATGTAGTACTCTCACCTTAAAGGTAACCGTGATCTAAAGTTAACTGAACCACCTTCCTGTAGTTTAATTTTCATCTTGCCACCCTTGCAGGTGATTTCAAGACGCAGTGACATCACTGTTGGGTGCAGCTGCAGGTTCAGAAATGCACACTTCTGACCACACTTCAATATTAACCAGCCTGAAACTTTAAACATGATATGATATTAAGAAGACATCCCTGCTTTTTCATGTTCAGACACTATTTCAGCCCTTCTCGTTTCAAACTACATTGTGTTTCAGAATATCATGCTGTTGCGACGACTCAAACAAGGATAAATCTTTTGTAACACCTCAAACTAATTGCCATATAATGAACCTGGAGCCCTTTGACACTCTGTGACTGTCTGGCAGAAGCTGACACCCCCTGCTTGGTAATCCAGCCTTGCATACATACAGATAAACATTGTCTGCCACATGTTTGTGTCAAATAGGGTGCTGCCACACAGTCCTGGAAGGGGTGCACCACATTGACAGTGCTTTGTGTCACCCTCCGACTTTTAACAATGACAGCCCCCTCAGAGGGTTACGGCTGTCCAGCAGCGACCCAGGAGCAGTTGAAGCCCTGATGAATTTGAGATAAGACACCTTTAAGCCTTTACCCTTAACTACCAAAGGCAGGATGGGGGTGCAGGGGAGGGGGGGGCATCAAAAGCATCTCAGCAACACAAGAGAGGAAGGTTAGAGTGTTAGGGAGTGAGTAAGGCCCGCAATTACTTTCCCAAAAATCACGTCAGGGGAAAGAGGCATCCGGTTTGCAGTGTATGCAGGGGGGTGGCAGGTTGGGATTTTAAAAAGAGGATATTGTTAATGCATTAGCCTGTTAAGGGTTTACACCACTCACATAAAAAAAAACAGGGCAGCAGAAGAGCCCACAACATAAATCCTGCTCAGCTGCCATGTTTGGAAGAAAGGAGGAAGAGGAGATGAAGGGATTTGTCCTTGAGTGGGACAGAGAGAGATGGTTTTTGGAGGTCAATCACAGATATTTTGGAAAAATAAACAATGAAGAAAATTCAGCATATACTGTACTCTACATCTTATAAAGAAATGTATTAACATTAAATAATGTGTAATTAACACGTGAGCTGCATCAGTGGTCAAGTAAATACATAGATCCATATTCAGAAATACACAAATCAATCGGTTTACACAAGAGGCTTCCTGATCAAAAGACTGAACCACCTCACCTGGTATCTTTTTTTTAAAAAGAAGTGTGGTTCTTCTAATTCTGAGCTACAGCTAGGTGTCTTATCCTGTCACGCCAAAGACCAAAAGAAAATATTTTTTTCCTGATGGCACTAGTACACCTAAAGTTGGTGCAAAAGGGCAAAGAGATGCAACTTCACACACAACCATTCAAATAACCAATGCAACACGCACCAATGCAACATCAAATATGCTTAATTCCCATTGGTTGAAATTTGTTGCACCTAATTGAGAACGTCATGTGACCGGGTTGTGGTTCTCTTTCAGCTTTAAGATTTTCCTGACATCTTGATCTTGCATTAAAAATGGTCAATGAGAACTTGGGTAAGGTTTTCTTACTTTTAAGTCTGCTTAATAGAATATTCTGGTATCCTTACAACTGACTGTATTTCAGGTGATGTGTGAATTGAAGCTGAGACAGAGAGACAGGAGCTCCACAGATGAAACAGAACTGTGGTAGTTGGTGTCCCATCAGAGACATCCTAGCTATAACCCTAACAGCTAACAGGTCATCAAACTCAGCACTGCTCAGCCTCAAGAAGCTGGAAGCAGCAGGAGAGGTCATACAGTACACAGTTTGTGGAGAAGGCGTGGAGATAAACCGAGCTGTGCGCACCTTTGGGTGATGTTATAAACCGAGACAGGATGGCATTATGTTTCCCAATTTATCTAGAAGAGTTGAAACATAAATAAAAACAAATAATCCATCAGTCCAACTTTGCAAAAAATGTCTTTGTTTTGGTTTGAACACAGCTCAAGTGTAGGCCTACAGACACACGGCTAACTTGGAAAGCCTTTAGTTTTATCTATAATTGCATTCTGATGTAAAATAACAGAAGCTCATGATTATAAAGATGAGGACTGAACTGTAAATTTGCGTCTGCAGCTCCCTTCTTTTTAACCACTGTACCATAAGATGCTCACATTTTCAACTATTCTCCATTATGATCAACCCAGTCGGCCATTTCCTCCCTCTCTCCTCCTCCTTTCCCCCCAATCCTCTCTTCTTCCTGTCTGCATGGCTGATCTTGCTCTCTCTCTCTCTCTCGCTCTCCCTCTCTCCGGGCGGACACCTGGCCAGGCTCGGGTGATCGATACCTTGCACGGCCCTGCAGGAGAACCCTGTGAGCGGCTACTCCAGATCCATGAAGCTCTCACCAACTTCACCACACCATCATTCACACCATCAGTTCAACTCAAAACACTCAATAAACCACACACACATAGATAGTGTACAAACTCAAAGTAAAAAAAAGGAAAAGCCAACTTAGAACATAATCTGTTCAGTTTCTTGTGGCGATCACGTTTACTAAAAAGAGAAATAAAATATGTAATTCATATTTTTGTAGGCACAAGCCAAACAACATGATTAACTATAAGTTCAGTTTAGTTTCATTTGTTTCACTCAATAATCTAAAAATACCAAACATATATAATAGTATAAAATGGTTATAACCAGTAAATGGATAACGTCCAGAACTTGAGGTAAACTGGAAAACAAAAGTAAAAAAGCAAGACATGTTGCTTTCAGTGCTGTTCTAAAATAAATACATTTTTTAAAACATACAATTTGTCAAAGTAGTTTTTTGCACAATTACAATGACACATTCATTAAATGAGCATTTGATAGAGAACTGAGAGCGGCCCAAGACAAAAAGATTAAGTCTTAGCATGAGTTTTGTTTCAATCAATGGTTTTAGGGCTTATATTTAGCTGTATTATTTTCATGTTTGCTAAATTATGTTTTTAAGGTTCTTTTATTTATCCTTGTTAAGCATTATGAGTTTTTATATGTATGAATAGTGCTGAACAAATAAACTTGCCTTGCACTCTGCTGTAAGTATTTAAGCAAGGGATGCATTGCATCCTGGTATACGTAGGCATGGTCTACAAAGAAGAACTCAGCTTTCTCTATTAGTACAGCACGGACTGAGGAATTGATTTCTTTACTTGGCCATACCCAAACACTGACTTGGCTCACAAAACATGGTCAAACTTTACTTTAATAATGGTCAAATGGTCAAAACAGGATTTAGTTTTCATTCATCATTGAGTGTTCAGATAACTGTTCACACATCACATCACCTGACAAACACAAGTATGCATACCTTTATATTAACACACACACACACGCACGCACGCACACACACACACACACACACACACACACACACACACACACACACACACACACATACACACACACACACACACACACACAGTCCCAGCTCTTATCAATCTTTAACCAGGCAATTTCTCCTACTGCTCTTGCAGGTCCAACACAATAAACGGTGCAAACAATTAATAAAGCTCTTTGAGATAAATAATACATCGGAGCGTGACGTCAGGCCCGGCGTTGTTTTTATTTATAGACTTTGCCTCCGTTAGTTGGCTGGAGGGTTAGCCTCACGGTGAGCCCTCTAATCTGTTTATTGGTCCTCTCACATTTCTTCTTCTGCGGCTTAATTAAGATGAAGTTGTGTTCAATTAATTTCATGAACTGCTTCCAATTTGAGGTGTCATCACGTCTTATATTTACTTAAAGACTTTTTTCATGGCATCAGGTGGCAGTGAAAGGGGTGAAGGTCATGCACTGCACTGAGACCTCTGATACTACAGGAATGTGAGCAGAGGTGAAGTCTGTCATAGGGAATATGTCCATGTTAACAGCAGAGCTAAGCACACGTCCGTTAATACATTAATCGTTCATGCTTAATTTTCGGCATTCAACTTTTTGATTAATTTTAAACGTGGACATTTTATTTGAAAAATGATTATCGTAACATCTTACTTCCCGTACATTTGGTCTGGGTTAATGTCACTTTCATTACTTGAATTAACTTTCAACAACTTAAGTCAGCTGACCTCATTTCCTCCCGACTCTCTGAAGAGACGAGAGTGCCGTTGGTTGGATCTTGAAATATTTTACATGGTTGGAATCACAAGAATCGTACATTTCTAGCGATGTATAGCATGATTTATATTTATACACAGCAGTTGTGTAAATATCGGTGATAATGAGAAACACATTTACTGCCCATGAGCAGGCTGTTAGGGGAGGTCCAGCCATTATCTTGACCACTTTCACTGTTGGGGGCTGATCCCAGCTGTCATTGGGCGAGAGGCGGGGTTACACCCTGGACTGTTTGTCAGTCAATCACAGGGCTAACATATAGAGACAGACAACCAGACACACTCACATTCACACCTACAATCAATTTAGAGTCACCAGTTAACGAGCATTTCTTTGGACTGTGGGAGGAAGCCAGAGCACCCGGAGAGAACCCACACATGCACAGGGAGAACATGGAAACTCTACACAGAGAGGCTCCTGTCTGATGGGGATTGGGAAGTAACAGCGCTAACCACTGCACCACCATGCAGCCCTGTTGATCACCTCATGTTGGGGGGGATGTTTCTGTAGTTCTGTTGATAAAACCCCTTAACCTTAACTATAAATTAATAACTTAATCATTATATAATAGTTAATTATTAACAGAATTAACTGATATCGAGGTTTACCTCTGTTAATTGATCAACAGTTAACAGGGTTAGATTTTTCCTGGTGCCGTACTGCTGGAGTTGCAGAGATGTAAAAGCTGGACTTTAATTTTTTTATTTTTTGCTTTTCGGAACATGGCCAGGTATGATCAGGTTTATAATGTGCAGCTATGAGCTCATATCAGGAGGTACACAGATAAATCAAAGATGAAAACACCATCTGATTCTTAGTAGGTCACTGCTTTTCCAGCCACCGCCTCTCCACTCCTGCTATTACAGTATAATAGAGGTATCAGGTGGAGGAGGTGGCGGGGGTAAGGTGGATGAGACATGCAGCCTGAAGCAGAGGGAGGTGGAGTGTGTGACCTGAAAGCGGGGCGGGACGTGGGGCAATGACCATCAGGAAAATGAAAACAAATGGGTTGTCAAGCCCCAAGAGGAAATCTATTCCCATCTATTTTTAGTTATGACCTCTGTGAACTGGGTGAACTTCACTCAGATTTTCTTCTTTGTAGAGTAATACTGATGATTTGCAGGGGGAAAAAAGTTGTTAGCATCTGCAAATTGTCAGTTGAAGTAAATCTGCCAATAAATGCATGAAAAAAGGGGGTGTAAAAGTGTAAAAGACTTTCTCTGACCAATCCCTGACTCTTGGTTGATGATCTTTGACCTCTTCCCAGAGAATGCTGTAAGTGCTTTTGGAAAGTTGACAGTGAAATTGTCTGCTTGCACTTTTGGTTAAGCTAGCAAAACCCTGATCTAAAAGATGTGCATTCACCAAACCTTTGCCTTAAACTGAAGATGAAACCAACAGGAGAGCTCACACTGGATTATGAACTAAATATTGAAAAACAACAACTGTGAGTTTACTAAACAGAACAATGGAGTTGCTGGATTACAAAAAAGCAACAACACATTACTGATGAAGTGAGCAAGAGTCCAGGATCCCCTGTGATGTGGAAAAAACACAATTTTTGTTGATGGAGTTTGGTGGCTTTGCACAAAGAAATGTTTCTGGTAAACCAGAAGTCTTACTTTTTTTTGTAAAGGAGCATTGAAATTAAACTATTTCTAATCTTTTAGAACCTATTACAGGTAACTAAGGGCGCGGCCACACTGGCCATCCGTACCGTGCCCAAGCACGCTTCAACCCTAAAGTCCAGTTCGTTTGGCCAGTGTGACCGCTCCGTGCCGTGCTCAGGCAAGGTACACTTCCTTGGCTTTGGCACACTTCATAATTAAACATTGAGTTTTCATCAAATAAAAAGGTCAATAATTAACCCTGAAGCTCAAAATCAAACTTGTTATTGAGCTTAAGAGCTATTTCTGTGTCTTTTGGTGGACAAGCTGTTTCCCCCTGCTTCAAGTTGTTATGCTAAGCTAGGCTAAGGACAACAACTCTCCAACTCTGTGCTTTAGACACAAACTATATACTGCCATTCCATTGAAAACCCCACACTGGCACTTTCAATGTAATAAACTTTATGCACATTACAAACATACTGACTGCAGTTTCTTTAATTTATTAAACCAAGCACATCTGCCAACATTTTCCCCATATGCCTGCAACCTGAAGGGAATTCCTCGATTACTGCCACAAAATTGAAGTTCTAAATACAGTAAACACAGAAACCTGACAGGATGACAGCTCACCAAAACTGCCCTAATATCCAAAATACCCACCACTCGGAGACAGGAGAGAAAGATAGCAGGACGAGTGGGGCTGGGAAACCACATTTACATTAGTGATGGCCCCATAATTCTCACAGAGCTCCAGCATAATGGCTACAGTCCCACAATAGGCCATAAAGTATCCATCGCTCCTTCAAAATGATGCAAGACAATGGGGAATGACACATCACATCCCCATTATTTATTTCAGAGTGCAGTATGTGTGTGTGTGTGTGTGTGTGTGTGTGTGTGTGTGTGTGTGTGTGTGTCGGTGTGTTTATCAGCGGGTGTAAGCATCAGAGAAAAGCTCATCAAGTCAGCGAGATAATTAATGAATATTTTAAATGTCATGATGATAGGAACCACTTGACAAGAAGACCAAAGACTGTCTGGGGGGATGATTAAGAACTCTTTCCCATCACAGGTCCATCTAACCCATCAGCTTTTACACACACACACACACACACAAACACAACACACACACTCTTCATAAGCCAGACAACCCAGGGCTTAAACTTGATTCAAAATGTGGGTTATCCACCTGCAGCCACTGTTGGAGACTTTCCCCACAACACAAAAACCATCATCTCACCCCTGTCTATGCTCTTTCCTCCCCCCTTTTTTTTTTTTACACATTTCTGGACATACTAATGTACAAAGAACAGATGTCAATGCAGTAAAATTGCAGACTTAATCACACCATGCTAGCATACCACCATCACCCCCCCAGCTCCCCCCAGCCCCCCCCAAAAAAAATCTGTGGAAATGTCACAGAACAAACCACGGTCGTGTAGGGACATGACAGCAGCCCTTTTGATAGAGCTGGCCCTTTAACTACCCCCCACCTCTTTATTCAAAGCAGGGGCCTGATTTCTCGCGTCGGGGCCGATAAGAGGTTTGAAAAACAGGAACCCAATTCCCATTATCTGCCTCCCGTATTGTCTGTATTAACCTTCCCCCATGGTAACTTGTTCCCCCCGTAATGCTACACTTGTCTGGCCACAACACACCGCCGCCGTGAGCCAATCGCACCATGCAAATGAAGGCCTGGGCTCTATTGTGAAGGAGGGAGCAAGAGAGCAGGAAAGAGGGAGAGAGAGAGAGAGAGAGAGGTGGTTTATCAGGAAGACGCTCTGCCAGATGATGATTGTCTTGTCCACACACACACACATACAGACACACTGGAAGTGCTGCATGTGTCAGTGTGTTGGTATATGTTCATCCTGCTTGTACATGCTTGTGTGTCAGCATGAGATCATGGGGTCGCGGGGGGTAGGGGATTCTGGAAAGACAGGAAGAGGGGTTTTTGTTGCTTTTTTCAAGAGTAGCAGCGTTTTCCCTCCTCTTCATGGTGTGACCCTGAACAGCACGGGGACACTGTTGCCATAAAACGGGCGCTGCAGAGGTATCAATATGCAGACAGGCAAGCTGCCCACCCCCCACCCCCCCATCAGACCAACACTTGAGGCCCAGATTGAACTATTCTCCTCTGAATCGACAACTGGCTGTGAGATGACCTGTTTGATATGTAAACCTCAATGGCTGCAGCCCTCTATAATCAGGAAAAACACATGCCACTGGGGATTCAGATGGACATTATGATGATGGAGGGGGAGGGCCCCTGTGTGACCCCAAAAACAATAATTTCCACTCTGCACACCAGAATATTGTAATCAATTGCTCCACTTGAATGGGTGATAAATATTGTCATTCAGGACCAACGGACGCTCTACAATCAACACTGAAAGTGGCCAAAGCAGAAAACTGGAACTTCTGGGTTAGAGAATCTAATTAAAAAACAGATTGTAATGGGATTGTAATCATGCAGGTCTGAAGATCCAGTATTAGAACATAACTTCTCATGGTTCACTCCATAACTTTGGAAAAAATATTTAATTGAAAAATAACAACACTAAGGAACTGTGCCAAGGTTGCCCCAAAAAAAATCATCTTATGGTCACCTGTGAAGTCAACACACTGACATATCCATCTTCTTACTGGTCCATTTGCTTGTTAGTATATATACTCACACTTCTTGTTTCTTGTCCAATCTGAGGGCAGAGCTCAGTCAGACTGAATGCAGACTGCCCCCCTGTGTGCCCCACCCTACTTCCTCGCTGTCATTTACAACACTCCACCCCACCAAACCACCAACCCCCGCCACTTCCTCGCTGTGGGTGCATTTTAATTTATGCCCGGCATGGGAACCACTCAATACAGCCCAGTGTCTGCAGTGCAGTAGATAGCTGTTAATGAGAAGAGGTCCCCCCCTCTTTATCTCTTTTCTTCTGCCCCCCATTATCTGGGTGCAGTCTATAAGCGCGCAGTTACCTTACTAGGTCCGATAATGCCCCAATAGGCAACCAGCACTGATGAGCTTTCTATACAGTGTGCGGCGCACAATGCCACTATCAGGAGAGCAGACCTCTGCTGCTTAAAAAAAAAAAAGAGAGAGATGGATGCAGTCACACACGCAGGACGAGCTCGCTCTGAATATCCTGCAAATTTACAACGGCCCTCATCGAAACACGACTTCTCACATGCCTGACTCTCTCTCTCTCTCTCTCACTCTCTCTCTTTCTCTCTGCCGGCTGCAGCAGTTTCTTATCTCCCCCCCTTCCCTCTTCTTTCTCCGAGATAACAGTAATTCTTCTCCATGCTGTATCCCCCCACCTCACTAGCCTCGCAGACACACACACATGAACACACACACACACACACACACACATCCCATAGTCTGTCCGTCTCTCATCAGGCTTTCCACATACTAACACACACATATGAACACTCAAAGCTCTCGCACACACACACACACACACGCACACGCACACGCACACGCACACACACACACACACACACACACACACACACACACACACACACACACACACACACACACACACACACACACTCCCCCCCAGCCCAACACAGACAGAGATGCTGGCAATGTCTTTCTGCTCAGTCAAGATAAAGGGTTAAGACTGCACTCGGACGGCCCTTCTTTGTGAGATTGGGGGGTGACGAGAATAGAAGGGGAAGGGAAAAATGAAATCAAGTATTCAAGTATTTTATCAGTTGTTCAGTATAAAAAAAAAGCTGTATTTTTCCCCCATTCACTCCTTCTTTTCTCAAACCCCCCTCCTCAATTCCTTCTTCTTTCTTTCTGACTTGGTCTTCCTCTCTCTCTCTCTCTTAAATATATATTTCTTTCCCTTTTTTTTTTTTGAATGTGGCTGAAGCCCGGAGTGTTGCAGCCAGATAAAAGAATTAGTGGTTGCACACAGGGACCCGGGCGCTAAGTACAGCGGCGAATTAGAATGTCTATCTCTGTCGCTCTTGGCTCATCCGCTCGAGCTAGCCGCGCTTCGCACTCGTAAACAATTTAATCTTTTCACTACAGTTTGGAAAAAGAGAGAAGAAGGAATGAATGTGAGAGAGAGGGGAGAAAAACCAGGAGGAGTCTTGGACATTACCCCCCCCCCCCCTTCAACACACCTCCTCTTGCTCGCCACACTTCTCCCCCCTTTTTTTTCTGCCTCCACATCCTCTCACCGACCTCTCCTTTTAAACAAGAAACCTGACGCAAACGCTTGTAAGGTGCTTGAAGATTGAATCAGCTCGCTTTCATTTTCCTCCCCTCACCGCCGCTCTTTTGGGCCCTTCTCTTCTGTTTTTTTTTTTCACTGCATGCTATTCACCCCCCCCCCCCTTCGCTCGCTCGCTCTTCCTCTTCTCTCCACCGTTTTGAAATTGAAGATGTGTAGAGGCTTGGGCTTTGGGGCCAGAGTCTATTTTGGAGCTGTAATAAAATTCATAGCCTGACACACACACAAACACACACTCGAACACACACACCTGGTCAGGGGAATCACACTACAGTATATAGTGGTCTCTTGCTGTATTACCTTTAAACCATCCTTCATATGTGCAGCGCTTCAGCAGCCACACCGTATTTTGTAACCCTCCAACAGTGTACTGTCTTTATTCATAGTAAACTATCAATTCACTGCAACTCTATACTTCACAGTCAGCTGTGGGGACAGACTGTAGCTAAGGTGAGAAGAATTATGGGAGATGCCAGCACACTCACTCAATAACGTTGATTAATAAGCCTTCATGGAGCGCAGTGCCAACATCTCTGCAGCTTAAAAGGCTTTTTACTGCTGTGTTTGTGGCACAATTTGTTCTTTTCTCTGCAAACACCTGGAGAAGCAAACATAAACTCAACATTGTTCGGCTATGGGATGTAAATTATTTACAGGGGAATCAAGAGTACTGCTCTTGATGGATATTTTATCAGATTTTCAATTTGTATGGTACATAATTTAAGAAAAATAACAAAGTCAAACATGTCAATATGTTTGTGTCCTCTTTAGTTTAACAGTACACACATTACTTATAAGTAATGAGTAAGAACCATTTACTGTTGTGAAAAAGTGAAGCCAAAATACCTCCCCAAAACGGCCGCTGACATATTGCGCTGCTGACGTAATTTGGAGCCAAGACATGTGCAGAAGGAAACTGGCGGGTGAAGCTGTGGAAGCGACCCCCCTGTCCCTTCCACTAGCTAAAGCACACATCGATGAAACGCCAAAGATCCTGCAGGGTTAAGATCCACATAGACAGATTTCTGTATCGGTTTGAAGCCGTCTCTAATGGTTATGGAAAGTTCAATGACTCTTGTGTTAGTGTTTGTTATGCTCCCTCTCGCTGTTCTTCCTCTACTCTGATAATCCAGTGCAAACAGCGGTGCAGGAGCCACATGGAGCTGTCAATCATGATGTTACATCTTATTTTGTTTTTCACATCAAATAATTAGTTAAAACTGAAACTCGTCCCATGTCCAATCTGTGACTGTTACATGGAGGAGGTGCGTTTTTATGACCTATACTGCAGCCAGTCAGTAGGGGGAGCTCTAAATCTTTTGGTTTCACTTTCAGGGAGCCGTTGTCTCGTCCATTTTTCTATTTTAAGTCTATGGATAGTAGTTGCAGACATTATGCAGGGTATGGTCCATGTGTCTTCATGACATAGGACAGTAAAGTTCAAGTTTACATTTCCCCAGCTTGTTTCTGCTCTGCCTTTGAGTGTTTTGAGGCTACATGCTGGCCAATAGAAGCGTTCATATTTGAGGAGAGTTGGGAGAAAGAAAGACATTTTTGATTTTGTAATTCTTTGAGCTACATCAGTGTTTATGGAAAAAAAAAATAAGATACATGTAGGTAAAACTGATTTCTGTGCAGAACAATCTCAACAGGGTATCATGAAAAAGTCTGAAAAGTATTTTTGGTTTTGTTACTGGTTGTAGTTTAGATACTGGAAATATTGATTACATTTTACATAAAAAAATGGGATCATATGTTTTTCCATATTGCCCATTCAGCCTCTTTGTATGTTTTTGTATTTTGGGAGGCTCATTATTATAAACACACATAACTAAGTAACCAGTTTAGAATTGTGTGTTTAAACAGCACAAGTTAACACAAATGATCAAGAATTCAACATTGGGCTAGAAATGCAGGTGGAAAATTAGAACCCAACTTTAAACTTACAAACTGGAAGACATCAATTAACCTGCTGTGCATGGACAAAAATGACCATTTCTCCATACGGCAATCTACTTTCATTGATTCATACACTTATTTATGCATTCACCACAGTGGATATATAGATTATCAGAGTAAAGTGGGGTTAATTCTAACAGATGGCAACACTTTTTTTATAATACCAAACTCACAATGGTCAAAATTGTCAACTGTGATAATTTGTTTTTTAGGATTTTAGAAACTGACTGGAGCCAGGAAGACCCTGAAAAGTGTAATAATTTAATTCAGCGTGTGCGTAATGTGTGGGAAAGGTTGAACAGGCAATGAGAAAGGAAAAGATGTTTTATGGGAAGAATTTGAATATGAGAAGAGAAGGGGATGAAGGGGACGACAGGGAGGAAGATAGAGATCAGAGGGTGGCAAGGCACGGCCCCGAGCACCATGGGTAAGGAGATAACACCCTCATTTGAATGCACACTGACACATACACATACACACATACAATGAATGGCTTTAGCTAACAAGAGCGGGAAATCATGCAACCATGAATGTCAGAAAAACTGTCTAAGCAAGATGATTTACACATCTAATGACTACACATACACATAAGCAGGTATAAGAAGAAGAGTGTTGAGGAGTCAGGGTGTGTGTTTATCATAGCTTATAAACTACAGAGAGATGCAAACAATCACAGAGAGATAAAAGCCTAGAGACAAAAAATAAACTTAAAAGACCCTTCTGAGAAACAAACAACGAAAAAGAGATGCCAACCACAGAAAGACAAACAAAGAGACATAAAAACTGATGCAATCTCAAACTACAAATATACAAATGATTTCAAAGAGACTCATATAATCTACGACGATATGCAACAGGACTACAGAGGGATACAACTACAAAGTGAGATAAAGGTGAAGAGAGAAACAGTGAAGAACACAGACAAACAAACAATGAAAAAAGTAAAAATACCACCACAGAGAAATAGTAAACAACCACAGAGAGACACAAAAACACAGAGATGCAAACAAGACAAAGTGAGAGAGACAAACAACTACAAAGACATATAGCCTACAAAATCTCACCTTAGGCAAAGTTGTCCCTTATGGCGTTTAAGCACGATTATGCCCCCTCCCCATTCTCCTGTTGGCCTGCTCTCACACTGTTTCAGGACTAACCGGGCCTGAGCATGATTACCGCTTGTAAATAACATTGTTACAACACATGCTTAGATTACAAGACAGGCGGACTTTAAAATGTATAAAATATATTTTAAAAATAATTTTTTCGATAATGAAGGCTGTCCACCTTGTGTACCTGTGCTTGTGCTCGTGCATGAACTATACTGCACCAAAGCACACTTCTTCCAAGGGTGCCAGAGCCAAGAAAGTGTACCAGGCTAGAGCACTCACACTAGTCAAACTAACTGGACTTTGTGGGTGAAGCGTGCTAAGGCACGATACTGATTGTCTAGTGTGAGTGCGCCCTAAGTGAACTATATAGAGAACAAAGACAAAAAAAACTCCAAAAGCTCAAATACAAGTCTTGGACTATGGACAAATTTAACATAAAACATTGATGTAACCAAACATGAAACATGCTTCAATATGTATTAGAGATATCAAGTTGTGTGTTAGTGTTTTAGATGTGTGTGTGTGTGTGTGTGTGTGTGTGTGTGTGTGCGTGTGTGTGTGTGTGTGTGTGTGTGTGTGTGTGTGTGTGTGTTGGGTTGGAGGTGGGGGGTTATCCTTTTACCTCAGTGTGACTTCTATCCAATTCACTTACTCATTAGTAAAGAAAGAGAGGCCTGCTGCAGGTCTTCAACAAGAAATTAACTAATTAAGGAGCCGGCAGGACCAAGAATGATACCATGAACCATGTGGACCCAGACTGAGGGCAAGCGAGCAGAGGACAGCATAGGACAAAGGAGGGGAGAGAGAGAGAGAGAGAGAGAGAGAGAGAGAGAGAGAGCGAGAGAGAGAGAGAGAGAGAGAGAGAGAGAGAGAGAGAGAGGGGGAGGCAACAGGAGCTAAAATAAGGCTCAAATATACAGCTGTCCTGCAGGGAAATGTATTTTGCCGTAATGAATTGAAATACTAATTTATGTAAATGAAACCCTATTGTGCATACTGTATATAAATCATACTCATGATTGCATAAAATATACATGCAGGTTAATACATATAGAGGCTCTCTGCAGTGCACCGGAGGTAGTCTGGGCAAATAAGTTAAAAGAAGAAAAACTTTAATGGATTTTCACAGCACTGAAGGTGAAATCACTGTACTCACAGTGCAATTTAGCTATGGTGGAATGAGATGTTGAATCATTGGTGAGTGAATGGAAAACAGGATGGATTGACAAATAATCAGATGGTCTACTATTAATACTGTTATCAATAGATCAATATGCAGGTGTTGTGTTGTTTGGTTTTGTTTGGTTGATTTGGGATGGATGGATGTATGGATGGGTGTATGTTTCATTTTCTATGCCAGCTGCCTTCTTACTTAAAGTGAAAGCTTCAACAAAAACATCAAAACCTTCCATGCCTCTGTTCTTCAACACACCTCTGATTAACACTAAATACAGTTTTCCACATTAGACACTTTGTCTACTTGTAATCATTAGGGAAAACACTTCCATACAAAATGCAGGAGATTCTTACATTTGTAACACTACCACAAACACATAAAACAAGTATATACTAATTAAGCACCAATAAATTTGAACCAATGTCATTTATTGAAATGGCAAATCAAAAAAGACATACATGCCCCTCACGTGTGTGCTGGATCCAAAAACACAAATAGGTAAATAAAAACAAACAAGATCTTCATACCAAGAAGATCCTGTTTGAAGGATTTATTGATAAGTGATGTTTGGAACCAACATGCTCTCCCTCAGACTTGAGAAATGGCCACAGTTTGCTTGGGTTTCGAAATACTTCAGGAAAAAGATGGTTTGACCAAAAAATATAAAGACAGGAGAAAAGTCTTCTTGCAGAAAGAGAAACAGATATGCTCAATCAAATGACATTGGAGAAAAAGTGGATTGCTCTTTGTGGTACTATCACCTGGCAGTTTGTTTTGAATAGGAGGAACATTTAGATGCTGGTTATAACCTCATGAACAATCAACATGAAGGAACCAACAACTAAAAACAAACTGGGTTTCTAGGAATAAGCTTGCAGGCGCTCATCCCACAGCACCATCTTCACAGTTTTCAAACTTCTTACTGTGGGGGGATTGCATGGTTGGGGGCAGACAACATGTTTACAGTTGGACTTATATTCCCTCCTATTTTTCCAATCTCTTCTCCAACTTCTAGCAGAACTCAAGTGTTTTCAAAAACCACCACACACTCACACAGCTCTCCTCTCTCTCTCTCTCTCTCTCTCTCTCTCTCTCTCTCTCTCTCTCTCCCTCCATGTGTCACTTGATTCCTCCCTCTCTCCTCCTCTTGATTCTTTTGTACACTTTGCTTTCTCTTCTCTCTGATTCTCTCTCTCTCTCTCTCTGAGCTGTTACTGCGGGCACCAGCGAGAATCAGGTCAGAGACGAAAAGGCGAAGAGAATTTGATTCCAGCCCCCCCGCTGTCCAAACATGTAGTGGGTGACAGATTTAAAGGGAGGAAAGTGATGGAGGGAGGAGGAGAGATGGCAACAATGAAAGAGAAAAAAAACCTCATCACTTCACTGGCATCCCCTGCCTCTTATCGTCACTGCCTTGTCATTTTGGATCTAGTTCAAACATAAACATGGGAGATGCCAATTATGCCAGTTGAGGAGTCATAATATTGTGAAATTTTATGGAAATAAAATAAGTTTAAGAATCATCATAAATTAATAGTAAAATGCATTTAAATTTTTTTGGAAGATATGTGCTGAAAAAGTGTTTGGTTTCTTGGCTAGAGAGTATGTTATTTCCTACAGTAACCAAGCAGTAACCTCTGGAACTAAAAAAGTAAAGCAGCGTGAAAACTGCAATTCCTCGAGTGTCCACTGGAGGCTGTCCCCAAAATGAGTCAATCCCCATAGAGCCACATGTTAAAATGTCCAACTTTACAGCAGAAATAAACATGTTTACTGCCTGGTACAAAAAACCTTTTTGTCTCTTTAAAGAATTTCTCTATTCATGACGACTGCACATGGGTACATTTTTATATAACTCAAATTACATTAAGGTTTAAGTAATGCAAAATTAGGGGTGTCTTTGAGTGACAGGTGGGTAGCTGTCTGCTAGGTGTCACCTCAGCTCAATCAATCACTGATTTTAATTTTTCATATGTGTGTGATGTGTTGGAGCCTTTTGGAGAATTTTCCAAATAGTAAGACTTGATGTGCAGGTAGTTTTACAAACTGATGGACCAAGAAGTCTATGCTACAGTTCTTTTTGATTGAATACAGTACTTTAGTATTATTTGTATTCATATGTTAGGAGTAATTTAGCAGGTCTTGTTTTGCTCGTTCAATGTCTATTACACTAATCTCTGCCTCTTGATAATCTCTGTGTCTATCTCCTCGATCTTTGTATGGAAAAAAGGTTTGCATAAAAACATGGCTAATTAAGCATAGGTTTAAGAATTAAATAAGTACAAGTACCATTTCAATATTTCAGTATTTTTCTTTCATTCTTATGGCAGACAAAATTAAATTGAACTGAATAAAAAAAAAGTCTAATACGGAAAATGTTACACAAGTACAACAGTTTCATTCCAGTAAAACATGGAAATATCCCTTACATGTGGAATGATTTTTCTGCCAAGCACTTCTGTGTAGCATCTCTAGTTTGTGCACAAACACTGGTACCAAACCTGGAAACTTCAAAGAGGGTGGATACTCCAGGGGGCTGCACACAGTCCCTGCAAACTCACTGTTGTTGACTAGGATACCAAAGCAGCTGTTTGCTTTCAGTCTTTATACTAAGCTAGGCTCACAACAGTTAAAATAGTAATATCCATGTTATTGTCTACCGCTTGGATAATTAGTATATTTGCATAAACGTTTACTCTCTCCTTTAACTTACATATACTAAGATGGAAATGTATTTTGTCCTTGATACATATACTAGTGATATATATTAGTGATTATTCATACTGTTCATCCAAGACACCATGCAGCCTCAAACACAATAAATATCCCAGAGCCACATAGGTGCTTAAAGAGACAGTTTCTCAGCATTGTTGTCAGCTAACTGTCAGCTTGATTCTTCCACCAGTAACAGATAGGTGCTGAAGGTAGCACATACACCTCACAACTAACACTCTGAATGTGATCCTTCACATCAAACAAACACACCAACTCTGAATCAGGCTTGTCCGGCTCATCTCATCCCTTTATACCTCCTTAAAATGAGCCTCACCTTCAATAAAATCACATTATTCCCGATCCCTCACAGCAGGTATTGCTTGTCTAACAAGCTAAGGAGCCGAGGTTAAGCATCACCAGCACCCGTCCTGTCCTGGTTAAAGCTGACCCCACAGGGCAGGTGCCATCAGCTCGTCCCATCTTGCAACCTTCCCCCTCCTCCTCTACTAATCCAGCTCAAACGCTGAGGACAGCATGCTTTAAGCAAAAGGGTCACAGATGAGGAGAGGACCGGAGTGAATGGATGGAGCAGAGTGGAAAGGTTGGTGAGTCAGGGAGGAGTAAGAGAGAAAGAGGGAGAGAGAGCTGTGATGGCGATAGTGGATAAGACTCAATTTGAAAAACCGTGTACTGGGAAATAACTGTTTTTTGCCCCATCATGTCATACAGCAAGGGCACATACGTGCCAACCCACTGGTTATAGACTGGAGGGAGAAGTGTATTTTTGTGTAAGTGTGTGTGCGTGTATGTGTGTGTATGTGTGTGTATGTGTGTGTATATGGCCAACCCCCTACTTTTTCCATGTGGGATTTACTTGGTCTGCAGTTAATAGGTGATAAAGTTCAAGGGGGAGGGAATGGGTGGTGGGATTAAAGATGGAGTGTCGTTAGAGTGAGGTGGGGGTGTTGGTGTGAGGAGAAAGTGTTTATCCGTAGACTGACTGACAGACAGACAGACAGACAGAAAGATACACAGACAGACAGATACACAGACAGACAGATACACAGACAGGCAGGAGTACAGTGGTGTTGATGCTGGGCCCTCTGCTGGCCACAGACCAGCCATGGTAGGTGCAGATAATAAGGGAAAGGTATCTATTCTTCTTTTCTAACAGTCAGATTTATTTGAAGCAATGTTATTACTGTTATGCATGATAATCATGAAAACAGATTTATTTGTCATAAAGCAATAAAGCATCTAAGTTTGAAACACCAATTTATTTTTGCTGTTGTCATACTGTAACCAGTGGCAGCTGGGACATTAATTCACCAGGGTGGGGGTGGAGGGTATTGTTTTAAGGATTGACTGGGGTGTTCTTCTTAGTGCGATAGCTTGATGCTAACATATGATAGCAGGGGCTAACATAATTAGCATCACTACCGCTACTGTGGTCATTTTAACTTTAGACACTTTAAAGATTTATTTTACTTAACAATGTTAAGTAAAATGATTTTCATTCATTTTGTCTTTGCTTTCACCTCTTTCACTTTGTCCTGAAGCCTCCTCACCCCAACACAGCTCCCCTCTCACCCTGGAATCTCTCAGTCCATCCCCTCTCACTCCTGGGTGTTATGGGGAGGCATGCCTCAGAGGCTAGGTCATGTCTCTGGGTGTCACAGTGGACTGCTGGGTGCTGTGATGGGTGGATGTGCCGAACAGCCCAATGCTGCTGCTGCTGCCGATCCTCTCTGCTGGTGATGATACCTGCATGTCATCAGTCCTGGCACCCTCTGCAAACTTCACAGGGAGGCTGTAAATTAAACAGGGGCTCCCTTCCCTGCCTGTGGCCCAAGGAAACGTGTGTTGGTGCATTCAAACACAGGAGTGCTTTCATAATGGAATAAAAAAAAGCACACATGGACTTGTAGATTGTTGGGATTAATTTGTGGCCTTGAGTTTGGACATAAGACTTCAACTTTGTACTTGTTCTCTGCATCATGAATGCAATAAATGCTAATATTATTTATGTGGCCTTGTTGTAAGTGAGCTGATGTGCATGCTAAGCTAACAAAAGCCTACTTGTATCCCCCCCCCGTATTACTTCCCCCATTTGGCATCTCTGACCTCAAACACCACCAAGTTGTTGAGGAACACTGGCACTGAAAGCACAAACACGCATTTCGGCAAGTAAGCACACACACACACACACACACACACACACACACACACACACACACACACACACACACACACACACACAAACACACACACACACGCGCAAAAGACTTGGCCAGGACGACAAGCCAAAGCCACACTTCACACCTGGGCTGGCTGGCATTTATTGGGTAAGCTCCCACCCGGCGGGAGGGGAAGGAAGAACAACACCTCAGCACCGCTAAAACAATCTCACAGCTCTGTGACCGAGGGAAAACAAAGGCAGCAGTGCAAAAAGTCAAGAAAACCAAAAATGTGCCAAATTGTGACTGGTTAACAGAAAATTACATTACACAATGTAACTGTGTCGGGAATGTAATAGCTTTGTTGGCACATAAGAACTAGAGTAACCTCTCCAGAGGAAGTGTTTTTGTTCTATTGAAGTGCTGAAATGAACATTAAAGTATTGAACCTACAAACAAAACTGCAACAGTGATGAGAGCTTCAGCTCTTTAACGGGAGTTGGATCTTATAGCTTGGTTGCTTTTACAATAGATGTAAAAAGAACAGCAAATTACAGTTGCAAACAAAAGGGGTGTACACTTATTTCCAGAGTGTCTACCGTATATTGAGGGTCAGTGTTGGAAGCTTGAGTAGTATTGTCCACAAGCATTTCAGCTTTAACTTAATATGTCATTTTGAGTTTTATAGATTTCTCTGTCACAGGATACAGTTTTTTAAACTTTTAGATCAAATGACTTAGACTAATCAAGCCTTAAACACGTATCAAAACTGCTGGGTTGATGTGTAGAAGGACAACAGCTATGCATTAAAAACAGGGATCTAGGGATGCTGGTGGTGCAGTGGTGCAGTGGTTAGTGTGCGCGTACCATGTATGGAGGTCCTCCAAGCGGGCGGCCAAGGTTTGAATCCAACCTGTGGCTCCTTTCCTGCATGTCATTCCCCTCTCTCTCTCCCTGATTTCCAACTCTATCCACTGTCCTATCGCTCCAATAAAGACACAAAATCCCAACAATAAATATATATATTTTTTTAAAACAGGGATCCAGAAGCCAGTACAGTCCAGGAGGAATTGCCACACTACAAACACCCAGACAAACATGTAGATAGACACTGGTAGACGACACTGACACAAGGAAAATGGCACGGTCCATCCATGATACTAGATACTTAGACTAGTCTAAAATGATGCTCCCGGACCCTAGTAAACAAAACGTGCTGACATAGTTCTGTGCTCTGATAGGCAAATACATCATCTGTTTGTTGTCTCATATGTTACAGATGCCATCCCATGCATGTTCAAAGGAAGTGAGATTGTAAGTGCTTTTGTTGAGGTCAAACCACTTGTTTTTGCAGCCACTGCCATGAGTGAGAGTATTCACATTATATCCCAGTGCCAAGACATCACCATAGTCCTCAAAATGGATCCAATTTACACATCCCGCTCAGCACTTTGTTTTTATGTCCAGCCCTTGAGAAGACAACGACAGACCGCATTAGAGCTTTTATTCAATAGTTTGAGGGGACTAAGTTGTCAAAAATCCTAATAAAACACTGGCTCTGATGGCAATTTCACCATAACCATGCCAAGTACTTTGAAGGTGACCTGTATTTTATCTGCGCTCGTTCCTTTTTTTTCACGCCAGTGTACTGAAAATGAGTTATGGCAGGGACGGGATCGAGCGGGTATGTGAAGGGCAGGGTTTTAAAGATCTGGCCGAGCTAGGACAGAAGGTCCAAACAATGAATGGTTGCAGGGCAAACAACCAAACCAAAAGATGGAAATGGTTAGAAAAGGTTTGGGGGAGAGTGGGGTACTCAGGGAAAAAAATGGAATAGCTTCAAAGAATGCGTTATAGGTCATTGAAGAGTGGAAATACTTTTCAATTGTTCACATTTCCACCTTCAGCATCATAGAACATGTTCATAAAAAAACGTTATGGCTGAGCTTAAAAAGTTGAAAGGTGCAGAGAAAGTTTAATTCTTAACCAGGCATCAATGCAACAGGTGCTGATTTCTCTTATTAATATAAAAGTAGGACTTTATTTTGATTACTATTGGTCCATGGAAACACTGCAACTGTTTTTTTTTCAACTACAGGAATGACTGAAATCAAAACTGGGCTTGCAGCTGATCCAGTTGCTTGATATTCTGATATGGATCTGGTATTCAGTGAGAAGTTTTTGTTTTCCTTTGAACATTGTCTCTGAACAGGATAAATCTTAATTTAAACTTATACTTGAATATTAAATGATCATCATTGGACGCAGTCTAAAAGTGATGCATGGCCAGATGTCCCAGATCTCGTGTAGATGTTACATCGTAGTAGTTGTCAATGTTGGTGCAGCTGCCGTTGACAGCATGTTGTCACTGTCTGCACACCGAGCTGTGGTCTTTGAACATCGCAGGGGAACAACCAAGCAAACAGGAAAACACCAGTTTTATAACCTTTTTTTTGGTGATGTACATTTTTTCTTTTAAATAACCATTTAAAGAATTCTAGACCCCTTATGAGCTTTTGCTCTTTGACAGTTGAAATCTGAATATCTACTTGATATTAAGAAATAGTTAATAAGGAAACCACCACTGAGGGAATAGGAGTAAATGTACAGTGACAGCAGAGACACATGTCTACAACTGCTCCTCTCTGGTAACCTTGACTCCAAATCCAGCCCTGCAATTAGAAACAAAATGAGGTGAGCTGTGACAGAAAAACACTGAGATTGACCCACTCGGGCTCGGTCAACAATAAACTAGCTTTTCTTTAGCTTTTGTTGTCGCCTCTGTGCCTGTCTCCTCTGCCGCCGGGAGTGGGGGGGGGGGGGGGGGGGGAGTTGGTTTCTGCGAACAAGGTCTTTCAGTACTAAAATGACTGTTGTTGTGTGATGTTTACAGTGGCCTCAGAATCCAGGTGACAAATTACACTGTCAGGGACACATCCATATGCGATGAAGAGGGGGAGAAGCTTCAAATGTTCACCATTGAACACCTTCAATGGCTGGTAATACAAGAGGCGTGGCTGCTCCTATTAAAATGTGGGCCTGAATCAATAAGAAGCATAATTAGAGTTGTTAGAGCAAATTAAAACATGGCTATTATGTGGCTGTACAATGTTGCTCCGTAAACTGTTATTACAGGGAGTGAAGCTTTGTGTTTGTTTGTGTGTCTGTGTGTCTGTGTTTATGTGTATGTGTGTGTGTGTGTGTGATGGAGTGGGATTTGGGCAGTCGGTTAGAGATGGAGGATTAGATGCGATAGTTGCCTCTTTCTACTGTAATTACCACTCCCTTTATTGACAGAATGCTCACTTTTCTCCGGCTTTGTCTAAACTACAATTTCCTCCATTGTACAGTAGTAATTTTGGAGTGTATTTCTGCAGCAGCAGTGCCTATTTTTCACTGTTAGAAAGTGTTGTTATCCTCACCTTAGATGAACAGAGAGCCTCTACTCCCACCTCCATGAACACACATCCTTCATTTATCACATGTTGTGTTTCAACATTCAATGAACTAGTGTGTGTACTGTAACAAAAAGTGTATATCATGATTCCTATAAAATAAGTGTTTCTTGATATACTCTCAGTTTCAGACTGACCTCTGTCTGGATTCTGTTCCTGGGGGAATGCTCTTGTATTTTTTCATGCACACGATAATCAAATTATGGCAAATAATCTGAGGGAGGGATTACTCTAAATTCAGATGTTTAAGTGGGTTGTGTAATGTAGCGTTAGCTTAAAATATGTGGCTCCTTCAAAAGTGTTTCCCAGTAAAGGCTGAACACCATTTCCAAAAAAAAGTGCACTTTGTATGTAATTAATGTTAATTTCTCCTTCAACCCGTTGGTCTGCATCCATTTCTTTTCGACATATCAGTCACAAATTCCAAATTCTTGTCCAACTCATAAAACAATAAACAGTATAGGTACACAGAAATACAAATAACCTTTAAACTTTTTACTCAGGGCTAAACAAAAACTGATATATTTCAATTAGAGGTAAAGTGCAGAAGTAGAAGTGCATTATGTGGGAGTGTAGAAAATTCAACCTTCAGTGCTGGATATGTCTCTTTCTCTCTCTCTTAACTTGGACGGCTGCTTGTTGCATGCCTGAAACAAAAGTAAAAGTTGCCTGATAATTTCCCGTAACCCAAACCATGCTCCACTCCTAAACTTGACTAAGTATTTTGGTAGTTAATAACCAAACAGCAATGTTGGACAAGGTAGGATTAAGACGATTGCCTAGTGGTTAGGTCGTGTCCTCCATGTACTTGGGTTTTAGTCCTCCAAGCAGGCAGTCTGGGTTGGAGTTCAATCTGTGGCTCCTTCCACTCATGCCATTCCCTTCTCTTTCTCCCTGATTTCCTGCTCTATCCACTGTCCTGTTAAATAAAGGCATAACACCCCAACTTGTGGCACATGTCAACCAACATTTGGAATTTTTAGATGACATGCACCAAACAGTTATAGGATCAAGAGTCAAATATGTGACCAGTGCAATGAAGACTGTAACCTCTGTGCATGGGACACTTTACAGACTGAGCTAAACCAGCAAGCTGAAATGGAAAGTTAAGAGTCCATCTTTGGCAGAGTTTTTTTTTATTTATCTTGTTCTACCCAAGTGAAAACTTTCAAATTTTAAAGTGAGCACTTCTCAAAAGATAATACTTATTACCAATTCTCCAAATTATTCAACAGTCTTTGACAAGTTATCAGGGACAACAAAGCCAAACAACAGTCATCCCCAAACCAAAATATGACTCTGGACAAGGCGCAGCATTATTGCAGAGTGCTCAGTGACAGAAATCAATTTGAGGCGTGCTAATGGCCAGAGTCCTCCACTGCAGAGTGCTCTCATTGACTGGCATGCCGCTCTATCTGGTACAGAGCAAAGTTGGAACAATTACAGTAATCTGCGTGTGGAGTGATGGTCCTCCATGTGAAGAGGAGCCGAGGTGAGTGGTGCTCAGCACTGATCAGCCCCCCATGACAAAGAGAGGCAGTAAAGCACGGCACCGTTTGGAGAAGTGTATGATGGGATAACAAAGTTCCACGGGGACTGGAGGTATTGATTGAGGGGACAGACAATGACTGTAATGTTTGCTGTCATCAAACATTTACCGTGAAAATCTTTAAAAGAGGGAGAATCTGTTATCGCACAAAAGTGCTGATGACGGCAAAACACATCAAGACAGTTGTGTGAATTTATAACGTAGATTGCGTCTTTATTTGAGGACTGAGCTATTTCAGGAAGATGTCTGATTCTAAATTCTTCATGCCAATATAGTGATCTGTATGGAACTGTAAAACCTATTGGTGGTCGACAGTGAACCATTGCACATTCCCAAGCAGGGGCATGTCCAGAGGGTTGGTCAGGGGTGGCATAGGATCCACTTTGAAGTCTGCAAGGCCAGCCTGGGTGCCACCAAGTTCTTAACTCTGATTAGCTACTTGCCTGGTCTGAGGCGGGACTTATGTTAAAATCAACTATTTGGTCTGCCTGTAGCTTTCTTTGCATTTCAATGTGTCACATTTCCTTTTGTTAGTACTTGCAATTTTGACTTTGAACAAACATCTTATTTTTTAATCCCTAGAGAATTAAGTTCGAAGAGTGATGTTTTGCCACTCTGTGGTGTTGTCAGGTTCGCTCCAACCTGCGAAGCACAGCAAACGCATCCAGCTTCTGTGTCCTACATCAAGGTGCTTTTATTTCTGCTGTGAAAGAATCAGGATAGACACAAGTCTAGCTTTTCTCTTGTAAACAGTGACCCTGTTAGACAAGTGTTTTTTTTTCTGATTATGTACCTGAAAGGCATTTAGACATGAGTGTGTCCAACTTTGTTCATGAAGTCTTCTCCTACAGAGGTTTCCAACCTTTTTTCTTGAAGCCCCCGCTACTTATTTCTAAGAAAAGTCGAACCCCTCCCACAACCCAGGCAAGGAAAAGTGATGCTTTGCAGTCAAAAATGATCATTGATTTAAACATCAATTGATTTTATTGGAATCTTAACCAGTGATAAATGTCTCTTTTCTGGTATAAGCTTAACATTTATTCTTTAAACACCCAACAGAAGAGGTATACACTCTTTTTCTTAACAACATACATGTTTTCTAAACTATCCAGGAAATGGAGCCCTTGTCCCGACAGTAGAAGCCAGGCTCTCGAGTAGAAAGAGCTCCCCCAACCTTCAGCGAGGTGATCTGGCACTACTAACACCTGCCGTCCCTGACGACCAGCCACCACCATCAGAATTGTATTTGTCCCCACAACCACCATCGTCCTCATTCAGGCACGGCCTTGTCCAACCTCCACCTCAGCGGCTAGGAAGTGTGGACAACAGGAATACAAAGGAGAAATTCTTCCTGTGTATAATCCCATCACCCCATCCCATATTTCTTAACATTAAGTAAGGTCTTTTACCTGCTCTTTTGTGAAGTGTCTCGAGATGACGCTTGATTGATTGATTTTGAAAATTTTGTCAGATTGCATGAATAACTATTTGTTTTGACTGTAGACTTAGAACCACAAAGAGGTTGTTTGCTCTGCAGTGCAGTCAGGGGTACATTTAACCCTTAGCGTGTGTTTTGTGAATTAGACCTTAGAGTCTTTTTGACACAGTTGCAAAGATTTAGTGGGCACAAAGCTGTGCAACCATTTTGTGAATCAGGCCCTGATTAAAAGAGAAGGAAAGTTACACACCTCTTCACTACATACACTTGCTTCCTGTGTCTGCTCACTGTTCTCATTCCTTCCTCTCTGTGGTCCTGCTTTAACACAGAGCTATATCATACTCAGCACATCAAGGCTCAGCACATATAGGATAAACAATGCCACTGTCAGGCCCGTCACTTGGCTGCGTCCCCAAATCAATTCCTCACACCCTTCCTGGATTAGCCATGGATGACTTAATTGATTCAGCACAGTCAAGTGATCTTCAAACAAACAGGCTTTTCCAACTCCAAAAGGGAGTGACAGCCACCAAACCTGAACTCTCTGGAGATGACAAATCATTCCTGCAGGCGACAGACGTTATTCTTAACAATAGTTGCTGCTGGAAAGATATCTCCTGCCTGTCCTACATTCCTATAGGCTACTACGCGAAATGGGCAAAGAGTGAAGCGAAACCGGCGACGGGTCACTGCTGCCGTTTACTAATCGAGAAGTCTTGAAGATAAATTTCTTTGATAACGGATACGGCTCATGGTTGGCACGTACCTCGGAGCTGTTGGCGAGAGTGAGACAGAGAGTCTTTTTAGGGGTTTTCCTGACTTTGCTGTTACACCACAGTTTAATCTTGCCTTGGAGCGGCCGGATGACAGACAGAGCGATTAACACCAGTTCTATCAGAGTCCAGTTAAGCGTCAGCCGTTCTCTGTAGACTTCCTTTTGTGCCCAAGCCCTAAGGAGGCAGAGTTTTCATTGTGATGTACAGTAAATGCAACTTATTCCCAGGAAGATCTTCAGCATGTCTAGTGCTCTACATTCAGCTGGGAAAAAAAATCACATCTGGATATCATCACATGTTGCAACATTTCCAATTTCCCTTTCAAAAAAATGTAAAAACTAGTGTTGGACAGAGTCTCGGGGAGTGAGTGATATGTATCCACAGCTCTGTCGAACATCATCAGACAGGAAACAGGGACGTGTTTACTGCTCCGCCAGGAGGATGTGCCAGGACAGGTTTCTCCCTCAGCAGGCGGACTGGGAGCAGAGATTGCAGACGGAGGTGGGAGCAGGATGGAAATGATGTGTGGCTGCCATGGAATTGGTGTCAAAATATCCTCAGACACAATATTCTTACTTCACTTTAGGTTTACTCAAGCAGAGTTAAAGCAGCAGGTAGGCAAACATTTCACAGATGCTGTAAAACAAACTCAAAACGGTTGCAGTGAGATCAGTTTTGGTCTCAAGAACAAATTTTGAATGTACTGGAGTCTGCCATATTTTGATATCTGTACCCTTTCTGTGGAATTTAAATGTTAGGAGGAGTTTTTAACTGGTTATGAAAGATACTGATATGAGTAGTGATCCCTCTTTATGACCTAGAGAGGCAAACAAGGCCATAAGCGACATAATTTATAGTATTTTATAGTATAGTAGACCTGGAGATTAACATCATGCTGAAAAAAACAATCCTTTTGTTGCATTTTCTGCAGGGAAGATTACCGATTAGTGATATGTTTGCCTGTTAAAATCTCTGTGTGAGATTTTGTCAGAAAACATTACTCACAAATTTCAAGGAAAAGATCAGCAAAGAGATAAGACATACCAGGTTTTTTTCAGAAAACCTCAAGTCCTTCACACAAGCTTTAAAATGATTTACAGTGTTGTAAGAAATTAATCTGGCTTAGATCTGTAGTGAAACATGGAGGTGAGTTGTGATTAAAGGTGGAAAAATAAAAACTATATACTATACTATAAGAAGGAAAAATTCCCAAGAAGTAAGAAGGAAGGATTCCTGATGTAGTCCTCTGTAAAATGTGGAGTGCCAATGGTTTCACATTTAATAAAACGTTCGTCATGGGACTTGGGCTGGCCTTGTCTTGGACTTGAGTTGGTCTCAATCCCTCTAAGTCTTGGTCTTGTCTTAATTTCGGTACACTCTGGTCTTGGTCATTTTGACTTAATTTTTTCATGCGTTGATCCTGGTTTTAACTCAATCTCAACACCTCAAAGTCTTGGTCACAGTTTTATCTGGTTTCTTTGTCACAACTTGTTCAATACATGTTAAAGGAGATCTATTCTGCTGATCCATATTTAAATACATGCATATAATGTTACAGTGTTGAATGTCCATACTGAAAAGTGGCTAAGTTTTCTTAAACACAACATACACAGTTATTGGCATAATCCCTGGACATGGTTTCCTGCTACTCTGAAGCAGACGTTATGAGAAATTAGCAAGACTTGTCGTCAGGTTCTGCCGACGAATTAGAGCAAACCGTTGAACAAAGTTGTTGGACCTGCACACTCCAGCAGCTCTTTTAAGGACACGCCCACCTGGAATCTCAATCTAATTTCCCTGTGTGTACAAAAAACTGGCCAATCGAAGGAAAGTGGGCACATGGAGAGGGGGGCCTTAGAGAGACAGACGCTGAAATAAGGGTTTTTACTGATGCCATTATCAGATAAATAAGGAGTTTTTTTGAGCTGCACATCTGGCAACGCGACTCAATAAGTGTCCCAGACCAACATAATTAATGGTGAAAGTGAATATAACTGATACTCTTGAATAACATCTCTATTATTTGCAGATACCTTTGTGGCTTCTGAATTGTGATGGCCTTCCCATCTTGCTAACAGACTCAATATTAAAAGCACCTGCATCTATTTCTTCCTCAGTTTTAGATCTTTAAAATGCTTTTAATAGAGTTGTGATTTTTCTGCAACTCTTTTGAGTATGAAGTGTTGAGAAGTGGTCTTGACTACACAATATACTGTATGTGTATTTTTAACAATGACGAGTTCCAGTATCCAAGAGTTTGTCTTTTTGTATTGTTAACAGATAACGTAGGATTGGTTCTTTTGCATTAAATTGTCAAACCTTCATTTAACAAGCTAAAGGCTAAATTGTATGGGCACTGGCCGTAGCCCAGTGTGTCTGACCGGTCTGAAGAGTGGCCGTTTTCTCTGGTCTGCAAAATAACAGGTCTTCTCTATCTTTGACTTAGCAGCTGTACGGCCATTAAACTGATTATGGCAGATGAGCCAGGGAGGAATCACAAAGTGAATCTGATCATTTTTTATATAAAACACCCTGTGCAGCCTCCTATCGTATGTTACAACACTTCTTCAGTTCAAGCTTATTGTGAAACTCAAAATAGTTATTCAAATTCCTCAATACTTCCAATCCTTCTTATTTCAATAGAATCTTCTTTCTTTTGAGTCTTCACTAGTCCAACACATCCACTCATCCCTTCAAAACACATCCACCTTCAGAACACTCATTGGTCCCCTAATCAGGCAGCAAGTACAAACACCTGCCAGCCTACATCAGTGCTCTGTCAGGCCATCAGTCTTCCCATTATCCATTGTGTTACAGCCACATCTTGATTAACTCAGCTTCTAGGAATCAGGCTTTTCTTCATTAAAAAAAACATCCTCTAAAATGTGTTGCTGACACATCAGGACCTTTGGTTTCAAAAGATTTTTATTCAGACAAATATATTGGATTAAAGAAAGACCCAAAATCTGTCCAAGCTTTAAGTGCATGTCTGCAGGATCCATATTTTCAATTAAAGGGATAGTTCTGTATTTTTGAAGGGTTGTATGAGGTACCTGTCAACTGTAAGTAGGCCTATATAAGCCACAGGAGAAGCCGGTCAGCGTGGTGCCTTTAAGGAGAGAATGGCCAGAATGCCTGCACAGAAGCTAGACTATACAGCTGTGAGGTTGTTTGTTCAACATAATTTAGATTATTAAAAAATATATATATATACATATGACATCAGGGTAAATATACGCTATATCTGTGCTTTACTTTTTTCCTTAGCACTTTGTTTTAGCACTACTTCAGCACACCACATACACATACGTGTTCCTCCGCCTGCAGTCCTTAAGTGTAAAAGATCTTGTCAGTGCTCTGCTATGGGTTTAAAATCATGCCCTTTAATTTCCAGGTGTGTTTTTACATAACCTGTTCAGTTTTGTGGACAGAGGGAGACAAAAAATGTGAGGGGGTTTAAATATTTTCTGTTGACCATCATTGACGTCTTTGTTGAAGTCATATTTTTTTTTAATTAGATACGTTTCTCAGTGTTTTAGTTTAATAAAGAGTTGAAAATAGTAAAAAAATTGATTTGGATTTTGCTGTTTCACAGTTACAGGCCCACTTAAGCTCTTAGTGGGTTTTTCAATAATAGTAATGATACTCAAAATCAAAAGTCCTTTAAATGCAAAAGCTCCTCTGAAATTCTGATTTGTTTTCTGTTTTAACTCTCTGCAGGAACTCTTGTCAGTTGTTGAAAAAAACTTAACTACAGGGACTCACACATGCAGCAAACTCTTACATTTAACATGGGTCACACAACAAAATGACTGTCTGATATACTCCTTTTTAGATTCAAAGTGTCCAGAGAGCTGATGTATTAGACTCCCTTGTGTTTTTTTAATAACCAACATACAGTATAGAGCGTGCAGTGCCATGTTCATTGGTGTAGTTCAGATAAATTTGATTCTAGTTTTCATATTTCTGGCAGAACATGTCAAAAAAATAAATTAAACATAGAGTTTGCATGTTAAGAAACCCTTTGGCAACGTTCCTTGAGCTGCATCATGCTCATAACGTTGAATGAAGAGACAGTAGTTTGTTGAGAAATTGGAGCGGGCTGATCGTTTGCAAGAAAGACTTTAGAGAAAATCAGAGGTAAAAGGAAAAATCGGTTGAAAGATGGAGACAGAGAGGTGAGGGCATAAACACGAGGAGAGAAATAAAGTGAGCTAAGGTGTAGGAACGGGGGAAGGTGGGGATGGGGGTGGTGGGGTTTAGTGTGAAAGGGGTTAATAGCAAAGTGGAGGCTCAGAGCTGATCGAAATGCAGAGCGCGTCCCCCCAGCCCTGTGCTCAGTGATGAGTTGGAGCTGAGATCTGGCGCCCGCTATAAAGGAGCTCATTGAAAATAATTCAGAGTGACGGCTGTGCAGGAAGGGAAACAGGGGAGGGGGGGAGGGGGCAGTGGTGGTGGGGATGGAGAGGGGAAAGTGGAGGGTGGCGAGCATGGAGGGAGGGAGGGAGGGAGAAGGTGGTATAGCTACAAAGGGAGCTAGATGGAGAGCGAAAAAAAGGGTAGAGCGGGAAGAAAGAGAGGTGGAGATTGAAATACGAGGGGAGACGGGCATGGGCGACAGGTGATAAGGTGAGAGGGTCAGCGTTATGAAGGAGTCGGGAAAGTAAAAATAACAATCCTCAGTACCACAGAAAAAGAAATCATACTGGACTCAATACTACAGCTGCACTCCAAAAGTAGAAATCAAAAACAGCAACATTCAAAGTTCTAGTTTACCTCTATCACACGGCGAGAGAAAAGCATCAGACTGAAGGGACAGCCTAACATCTTTAAGCCTCCAGAAATATGTATTGGAAAAGTGAAAAAAATCTAAATCAGGAGGTTAATAAAGCTCAGGATCAAATATGTTTAATCATATTGCTAATGTCCTTTTTTTTTGGCAGACTGGAAGATTGGCTGATCACATTTTGAGTGACACCTTCATGGATCCAGACACAATGATGGAGGGTGTAATGAAACTTAAACCACTGTGTACACGCTTAAAATCCTTCATTATTGTTAAAAGACCATTTTGTGTTTCAGCAGGAATTTATAAATATTAAGATAAATATTACAATGTAAAAAATTGAAATTACATGTAATTCTCAATATTTATCTCTCTTTGTTCGTCTACTTATTTGTTATTTGTATTACATTATTACTATTATACATTTTTAGTAACTTCCTTCAAAAATACAAATCATAGATTGTATATAGGCCTATGTCTCATTTCTAGTCAAGTAAGCCAAAATTAGGCCTGAATGCTTTTAATGATGATGCTATGAGCAGAAATAGCAGACAATGTTTTTTTCAATAGGTTAAAGATGTATCTCAATAAACTAAATTACATTTTGATTTCTGCATTAGTGGCTTTTTTTTAAGATATACTTTATTAATCCTGGGAGGGGAAATTTGGTTTTACACTCTATTGTTGAGACATGTTACACACACATAGGCTGAAACACACACATGCACAAACAGGATCCTGTGGACATGCACTGATGGAGAGATGTCAGAATGAGGGGGCAGCCCACTGCCGTTTACTGCTCCTCCCATTCCTATGATGCCCACTTCTTAAGATATTGACTAGTAGTGTTATGGTGCTTCTGCTTCACAAGGTGGAGCTTTTATTGTTGCAGAGATCCACAAATGTGTGAATAGATCCACAAATGTTACACAGAGCCACAAAGTGTCGTATAGAACCACAAATGCATTCACAGATCTGCAAATATGTAGATTGTAGAGCAATCTATAAATGTGTTATAAATTATTAATAATGACTGAAACCCTAAAGTAAGTGTTTTTGCTCTCACAGCTGAAAATACACACAAGTCATCAGGTACAACTGAGGCTGGCCTCTTAATTGGCTGCCTGTTACTTGACTTGAAAACACTTCTGCTGTACGAGATCTGTGAATTTAATATATATATATATAGCAAATATAATGCCAATCTGACCAGTGTTTGTTCCAGGATAAGAAGTTTAAAATGATGTGTAAAAATGAAAAAAAGAGCAATGCATAAGATCCCTTACATGAGGGATGATGAATTGTAGAAGCATTATAGAAACTTGACTTTACTGTTATCTATAACCAAACAAAGCGCTCTCAGCAAATCGCGTCCTCATCACTCTGGCCTATGTGCCAAAGGCTCGGCTCACCTTGAAGCCTTAACACATCAGCAGAGTGCTAAAGCAGCACAAGTCGTCACCTCTCTGTGACTGTTTGACCATGGCTGTCAACACACACAGATGAGAGAGGGGGGTTATAACCCAGCTGCTGGGTTAAAGTTTACATTGTACCACCGGCGTGACATGTCATCACATCGCCAAATGACTCGTCTCAAAAAAAAAGAGAGGAAATAAAGAGAGAAAAATGGGGGGAGACAGGGTGAGATGGAGGGAGGAGTGGGAGGTGTAAGTCATGGCCTCCTCTCAGCGGCCTCACTATATTAATGTGGAACCCTCCAAGACCTCTATTAAACTGTGCAAAGCTCATCTGGAGCAGCAGCCACATCTTTTACGCTAACGCCACTGTGTTAAGCACACAGGGAGCCTGCAGAGAGGCGGGCGGGGGGTTAATGGGGCTTGATGCACTGCAGGGGGGTGAGATGAGGATGGGTGAGCCATTGAGATGGGGGTGCTGGTGAAGCATCAGACCATAGCAACACCCAGCTGGGACTTTCAGTCCTTTCTCCAGAGTGGTTACCCTCTACAGTCATAACTGCAGCGTCCATTCAGGGGTGGAAATAGTTTGAGCAGACGGATGGCTTCCATTCTTACCCAAAAAATAAAAAAATCTCCTTCCAGTTGATTACAAGTAGCATGTTGATATTTTCAAGCTCTGACACACAAGAACAATGCCTCTTCACCTAAGGGGTCTAGAAATGTCCATCCTGTGTCATTCAACAGAAAGAATGTAACAAATTAATCATAAAAAATCTGTTTTTAAGGAAAGTGAAAACATAAATAGATCCATACACACTTGACATGTAAAAGTCGACAAAAATATGGGACCCTGGTGGGCTAGTGGTTAGTGTAGAATGTGTACCCCATGTACAGAGGCTTAAGACCACGAGAGAAGGTGGCCCCGGGTTCAAATCTGACCTGTGGCTCCTTTCTCATATGTCATTCACCCCATCTCTCTCTCTCTCTCTCGCTCTCTCTCTGACTCTATCTACTGTCCTATCTCTAAAATAAAGGCATAAAAATGAATCTTAAATCTTTAAATATTTTCAAAAGATGTGACTGAAACAGATAACAGCCAAAAATGACAAACATAAAGTTTATAATCCCCTTCTTGTAATATTGTCAGCTTATTCGATCTACTTTCATTGCATGATGTCGTCATCAATATGTTTAATTCTCCCAATATTTGATAGATTATTAAGGGATGTTTTTATGTAATACAGCTGAATAAAGGCTCAAAATATATCTGTGCAACAACGTGTTAAAAAACGTCTGCCAAGGCATGAAAGCATGCAATTTTTAAGATCAAGCTCAATAACAAAGAATCTTAAACATGCCGAATATAGTGCAAGGGAATTGTATTCTAGGCGGTAAACACAACACACTACAGTAAAAAACAATCTGTATTAATACCCTCTGTAAATACAGTAGTTAGTTTAGTCAATATAAGAAGATTTCATTGAATACATTTTCTCTCTTTTGTGTCGATGTAAACAAAGAAAGGAGAAAAAGTCAAAAGAGACACAAAGCTTGTCTGTACAAAACAGAAATGTCACAAAAATTGCCTGGCTAAAGTTTCAGAGCCCCCCCTCGACTTTAAGACTCAAATTTGAGTCTGTTCGATGGATGTTAGTCCTACATACTATCAGACGACTAAATGCACGGATAGAAAAATACATCTATACATCTGCAAAGCTGCATGCTTATTCTCTATATCCTTCTCTGGACATATTTGATACTACACATAGTCATGTCAGCAATGTCTAACACGTACACTATAGCTAAGTGTGACTTTAAATAAAATCTATGCGCACTTAAATTTGAGAAGGATGTGTTAGTCACAGAATCAAATTGAAGTTAAATAAGTCAAATATATATATTTTTTGTGAAATCACTGCTCTTGTGCTCTTTTGTGAAATGAAATGTTAAAATAAATAAAGAAACTATGAGACAAAGTTCATTTACTGATATGAAAGTCCAAATATACAGACTCTGCCCAGTCACAGTGAGGAGAGTAAAGATATGAGTCACACCCCCTCCTGGCTGCAGCCTCTGACAGACTCATGTAATACACACTCACACCGAGCACTCTGCAGGTGTATCTGTGTTCATTCAGCTGCATGCACTCCAGCACCTCTGACAAATGAACCATGTTTTCACTCTAAACTATGAATGCATAAAAGCATGCATGACTCATGAAAGCACATATTCATAAATCAGTGTGTACAATGGTGCATTCACTGGTCAATAGAAACAGCGTGCACACACTCCCACAAAGCACGTACACCTCCGAGGAGATAGTTGAGCCTTGGCTCATTGCTTGGGCCACTTTCTGAACACTGCCGCGTCTATGATGAGATATCGAGCTGGGGCTTCACTCCGCACTCTGATTTATAAAAGACCATCTCGGAGCATGAGGCCGTCCTCGCTCTGTATTTCACCACCGCAGCTTTTCAACTCTGAGAGGCGAGGGGGGAATTCACAAGGGCCAGGTGGGAAAGTGAGTCCACAGAGGAGAATCAAAGCAACTGAAGATCCAAATCCATCTCAGCTGTCTGACTGTGATTTAGGGTCTTATGTGCATAATAGTAAGCATCTTAGAGGATGACAAGCGAGTTTCTATTCAAATGAGAAATACTGCCATTTATGTTTCTGTCAAGAATTGGGCTTGGTTAGGCTTTGGTATTTATTTAAGTTGTAGCCGTTTCTTTATGAATTCTTTGGATCTATTTATAGGACTGTTTTCACAGGAAGTGTTTAGATGAATACTTACACATTTGTTGTTTTCTGGTTGCACTGCTGTGAACTGGGAGCAAAAAATGTCACGTTTATTATGTCTGCAGATAAAAGTCAGTAAGTGCCAACGATCCACTTTAAGTCTGATCAGACAGACAGTGCACATAGGCAAAGCGCAACATCGACAGCTGTTCTAATCAGCATCAACACCATCCTAAATTTCATCTTTGTCTTTATCAAACAAAACCATCAGTATCATTATCATCATCATCATCATCATCCATATCATTAACTGTGTGTGTTCACAACGAGCTGGGTCTTTAGATTTTTCTTAAAGGTGCAAAGGGACTCCATATGGAGTTTTGTAGTTTGTTCCACCACCGGGGGGCGACAGAGGAGAAGAGTCTAGTTAGAGACTTAGGACCCTGTTGTGAAGGTTGGATCAGACCCCTTTCATTGGCAGAGCGTAGAGGGCTGGAGGGAGTGTAGACCGGGATGAGAGAGTTAGGGTTAAGAGGAGGTGTTTTTGATGCTGACATGTAAGCGAGCAGCAGAGTTTTAAAAGTGATGGGAGCAGTAACTGGGAGCCAGTGGAGGGAGATGATCATTGTCCACATACAGACAGTCCAGAAAAAATGATCTAAACAGCAAAAATGAGCTGTCTTTCTATTATCAAGTTATAATTTCGCTCAGATTCCTATGAACACTTATTTGACCCTCAAACTTGAACGATATTAAGACCTATTACCAGAGGCATTAATAAAAAGTGCTGGAAAGTTTAGAGACTGTTCTAAACTTTGAAAATCTGATCAATTCCAGGATCCAACAAATCAAACCCTCGTAAGTATGCCTAACAACTGGAAAAATAGCTTCAGGAAAAGAAGAAGAGGGTGGGAGTGTGTGTGTGTGTTCGCTCTTTGTCCAAGTGGGATCAAATCACATCTGCCTTTTTTTCTATCTTCTTTTTTTCAATAGGGGATCAATTTAGCGTGGCTCTGAACATCGCGGTAAACATCGACAGAGTCATTTTCTGGCATATTAATGTTTACATCCAATCAGCAGGATGTGGGGGCGGCCTAATTAACTCAATCAGCTGGAGGAATGCGCCAGCAAATGAGAGCCCCACCTAGGGAGAGTGCGCGCAATTGATCACTTCAACCGACTCTCCACTCAATTGTTTCTTGACAGCACTTCAGAGCACCTGAATTAGAGAGGGTGCATATGGTGATTAAAAGAAAAGGCATCCCCCCCCCCCCCTTCTTCTTTCCTTTTGTTTGAAAAAGACCCTGCCGGCATCATAATCTAAGTTTGTAGAGGAAAGGAAGAGTTGGCGCAAAGCTGCAACACTATAATCTTTTTCTGTTATTCCACCCAGCAGTTTAATTAGTACTGGAAGAGCACAAATGATCAAACTGAATATGTTCTCCATTTTGGAGAAATGATTTCTTTCTCTGGCATGAAATTGATCAAGAATTGATTTGGGATGGGATGTGAAGGTGGGATGTGGATGATTGCAGACAATCAGTGAGTTGCACCCAAGTAATGCCTTTTTACTGCGAGCTCACCTATCAGTTTCTCACATGTAGCGCAGCCACAAGCTAGTCTGGGAGTGTGTGCGTGTTTTCAGGGGGGGTGAGGGGGAGGCTGCAATATCAGACCAAGACAGAAAGAAAAAAGTCTGAACCCAAACACAATAATAAAAACCGAGGCGTTATCTTCCACACACCCTGCCTCTGCCTCTGTCCCTCCCCATCTCTCTCTGTCTTCTTCTTCTCTTTTTTTCTCTCTAAACTAGCCTTGCTTCCCTTCCTTACCACCCTCCATGTGTATGAAAAATCAGCAAATAAAAAGTTACATTAACCCCGCAATGACCTTTCCCACGTAATACACTGCAGCCTGATGGGCCAGCCCGGGAGCTTCATCGAAAAGCTGTCATTCTCTGCTATCCCAAGCACTGCCTGGGGAACATTTACCGGATAATTAATATATTAAATGCATGAAAAATAGTTACACAGGGGCCCCTTTGTCAGCTCTTCCACCGCACGGGGGAAGAGGGATACAGCCTGTGAACCATCAATATACAAGCATCCTACTTCAATGGGCCATCATAAAAACTGCTCATAATTTTATGGCTTCATTCACGGCCCCCGCTGTAAAGGAAGGCCATATTTCCTCGTAATTCACTGCAGCTCGCCGTGGCTTTTTTATGATTTGGCGGTTTTAAGCCGCCGCTGCCGCCGCAATTATGGAGGTGCTCCTGGCCCTGGCGTGAAGGACGAGCAGGGGTCAGCGGTGAGCAGAGGCGTGACGGAGTGTGACCAGGGCCCCTCACGCGCAAGCAGTCACACACACACACACGCGCCTTTAGCCTCCTGCACCTCGGAGCCGTTGGCGTGCAGCTGACACGCTCTCCGTCAGCCCTGTTGCTCTCCTCTCAGTCTGAAAGGCGCTGATCAGACGCTGTAGATCAGCAGGTGTAAGCTCTCTCTCTCTCTCTCTCTCTCTCTCTCTCTCTCTCTCTCTCTGTGACTGTTACTGGGTGGAGTTAAGATGTTGGCCTTGTCAGCGCTTAAAGGGTCAGCTGAACCATAATACACAGACACACAAAAATCTGATTCAACTCACTTCAACCTGTTGGGATATGTTGAAACCTTTAGCAGTTTTCTGTATCACATCACCTGTGTGCATTGTCTTACGCAATTCAGGAAGTGACTGATCAAAACATCTAAATCATAGACACACATGATACATTTAAAAACAAGGGACTTTAAATATTGTTATACTATTTGTTAGTATGAACATTTTTTGTCGATTGAGTTCACTGTGGTCATCTAGTCTATGGCCCAGTAATAAAAGCCTGGAGCACTTCCTGTGTTCTCTTGTATCTTAAAGGGAACATATTATGAAAAATCACTTTTTCAGTGTTTTTGAACATATATCTGACCCACAAAATGTGAAATAAACCCATCCCCGTCTGCATTAGTCTTACAACACAGAGACAAAACGCTCCGTTTCAAATTTGCTAACTTTATAACATTTATTGTCAACATGTACTGTCCTGTTATTGTTGTTGTTGGAAGGCCTAGCGTGGTTCGCAAACTCGTCCATTGCTGTTACACAATGTTACAATTGATTTAGCAGATGCTTTTATCCAAAGCGACGTACATCAGAGAGTAAGTACAACACTAATCCATTCATACACCGCCACCGAAGCAGCGGGAGCAATGCGGGGTTAAGTGTGTCAGGAATGTTGCTCAGCTGGGGATCGAACCCTTGTCAACGACTCTACCAACTGAGCCACAGCCGCCCGTTGTGGTTGCTGCCTTACATGGATTAAAGAAACCTAAAGGACATTTGGGTGCTGACTTTTTGTCTCTTTCCAACGTTGCCTTATACCTTTAACTTCCTGAATGCTTACGATGTGTTGAATCAAGGGATATGAAGCAATTTAAAATGATTATTTATATCACATGAAGCAAAAGTATCAATGGCCAGTGTTGTGACTTATGAACTGAAAGTGTCTTTAGCAGTCGTCTGACTTGTAATGAAACAGAACTGGATTCAGAGAATCATAAGAGTGGGGGTTTTAGAGCTGTTTGTTACTCTTGTTCCTGTACATTAGTTCTCACTCATCCTGAATACATGACTCATACTCGACTGTATCTAATGTGACAGAATGCAAAATCAGGTGAATTTCTCTGTTTGCAATGAAAACAAAAAAATATCGCACACAAAAACCTCGAGTTCATTATGTATGAACACTGCAGACATGCTCCATTTCTCAGTCTGCTTTTTTTTGTGTGTGATTAAACAGCAGTGTGCTATTTACATGGGAAATTAACTTGAGACCGTGTGATGGCTATTATCCTCCTACAGACACATGAACAAACACCCGGATACTGTACGTGCACACACAGCAGCAGCAGGCGCACGTGCACGCAGACAAACACGGGAGCATATGTTTGCTGGCATGCAGTGCAAACACACGCAGCATGCTTGTGCACGGAGCACATATTTGCACACTCTTATTGAGAATTGACAGACATATTCACCCACATGTCTTGTATAAACACTTTATATGCATATTTTCTGGCATGAATTGCACTCCCACATATATGCACGTTATCTAATTCCAGTAATAACTGCACTCTTGCATGTACAGTAAAGAAATCTGACTTTCAAGACAGTCTTTAAAATTGTGTGACATTATAGTGAAGGGAATACAAACTAAATCAATATTGGAATATGTTACAGTTCTTACAGATTATCCAGAGAAACACAGTGAAACATGACCCAGTTAATGCTTTAAAATGTCTCTCTGTGAATGCATATGTAATCATGCCTGCACGCCTATTCCTTACCAAGAAATATACCCTAAGACCGAGACGTTGATAATAGACCTATTCATTAAATATTACTCTGTCAAAAGGCTGCTGCGGGTAGAAGGGCATTTCATTTCTGATGAAATACAAGCCTGCAGAAAGAGACAGAGATCCTGCAGGAAACCGCATTAATTTTGTGAAGCAAATGCCCCCGATTCCACCAAATGACATTCTGTACCGCTAGCATTTTATAATGTGACACAAATGGCATTGAGGTACAATTTAATACCAAAATACTGAGTCAGGAGGGCTTTGGCAGGATTCAGTGAGGGAAAAGCAGCCGACTGGAAGGTCAAGCTGAGACTCAAGTACCGCTTTGTTATTTAAACATGTTAGCTCAGAGGTAACTTATAACCCTAATAATAAAAGGAAGGTTCAGTTTAGCACACAGACAGACACAAATCATATCTTTACTGAATATATTACCCATTTCTTTCCCCAGAGACAGAGACAGATCAAAGATTTGTATACAAAGAGATTAGCTTGAGTAATATTTTTGTTTTGTACATGCTGTTCTTGGTAAAAAACCAACACACATACATCAAGGTATCATGGCGTATGAACCCAGCCTTGGCAAAGGTTTGAGAAATACTTCTATGAATAGTTCATATATTTTCAAAGCCTTCTAAAGGGTCAAAATCTTACAATTCATCAATTTTTGCTTGCTTGAAAATGGTCACATTTCAATATATTGAGTGCAGAGACGTAGCAAAATCAGCCTGTGAACCAACCTCAAGCATTATGTTGTAATTGTACAAGGAATCTTTGTCCAGATTACTCAAAACTGCAAAATTTCCTGGATAAAAAGTGATAGGGCATGGCCTTGGTGCACTGCAAAGACAAGAAACTTTGACAGAGTGGCCAAAAAGGTCCAATTGCAACTACCTGGGAGTAGCATGCAACAATATTTTTTCGCACCACAGACACTAAAATGAGCCTTAGTAAAATATTACATCCCAAAGTTGTAAAATTCACTAAGAGTCAATCCAGAGTTCTTTTTTTCATCAGGTTTAAGGAAGCACTAGTTTGTTATATGGTCAAGTGTCATCCTATACCACTTAACGACTAATGACCCGTTTTAATATTTCAGTTGTTCCTAGGACATGTGCTGTGCTCACTGACGTCTGTTCTAATGCTGGAAAAAACAAAGACTGAACTGAGCTTCTTAGGGGTAAAAATGAAATTGCCATATTTCTGCTAAGCTAGCTAGCTATGTTTATAAAAAATTGAAACTAGAAAATGGTCAGAAGCTAGATAAATTGCCTAACCAAATATTCCCAAATCAGCTTAAAAATATATTAAAGAAGCAGTTTGTAGAATTTAGCGTGCTCTTATTGCAAGTTTGCAGATTTCAACTGGCTCTCCATCAAAGCATGGAGGAGAACCTTTGGGGGCCAATAAAGTACAGAAGATGTGAAAAGAAATCTCTAGAGACTTAGTGTCTTTGATTTATTCCCTCTGGGCTACTGTAGAAAGTTTTCATGTGCCACGTGTGAAATCATACTCATAAGGATTATATTCCACATCCTCAGCCTACACCTTGCTCATCAGTGAGACGATATTGCAAATACATTGTTCAGTGGAATCTTTATCAGGAATTAGCCTAACAATCATTACCTGTACTCAAATGTCCCGACCTCATTCCCTGTTCAGCATCACATGACTCCAGAATAATGCCACTTCACAAAGGATGCATTGTTTGTTTCAGACACTGAGACAATTTAGTGTGGCATTTATGCATCAGATCAAAACTCATTTTGTTACTTATCAGAATATCTTGTGACACTAAATGAACAATGTTACAAATTTGATTTATTTTTGGTAGATTGCTGGTTTGCTGGCTGGTGCTTTCAGGTCTTCTAAAATAACGGCACTGCAACCAACCGGTGTTTTTAGTCTAGTCAAATTAATCCTAATTTATAAAATGCATGGCAAATTAACTCAGATCTCCTATTCAGGCCTGGATATGATTGCCCTCTGCCTCCTCTCAATCCTCTTCTCTCTGCTTGAGGGAAACACATTCATATGCTCCTAATTCAAAGTGCAAGAAGAGGGGAGGGGGAAAAAACAGGCTGATGTAGCCAAACTGGTGAGCCAGCATTGTGAGTGTACAATATGGCGTATAGGTGATCCCGGAGAGCTCACACTAAGCAAGCTTAATCCTGTTGACTAAGAATGGGCACGGGGAGCCATGCCAGCCAGCATTGAGCGGTGGGTGTATGGAGCGATGACAGGGGAATTACTCACCATGGCACGGGTGGTCCTCTAAAGCACGAGCTGCAGCTGACGACGGCTGCCAACAAGCGCCAGCCCTGGGACGGGGCTTACCAGGCGGCTGGTTCCCTGCCACATATCCCCTCTCTCACTGACCGGAAAAGCTGCAGGCCAACACTTTCATGGCTCTAACCTGGAGGCTGTTGCATTTGACCTGTGAGTGCTGAAAAGATGATGATATCCTGGTTACAGTGGTGAAGACAACAAAAACTAAGAGCACCAAATCCATTGATACCATCTGCTATCTATGTGCATTTTTTAACACTGCAACTCTGACAGTCTGATACGTCATAGCACAAAACCAAGGGACACTGCCTGGCGTTGAAAAATGAAGCCAATGTGGAAGTGCAAAAAACTGTATGGGAGGTTGATTTGTTTTATAACTCCTCTACTTTGATTGTATTAAGTCCAAAATGATTGACATATTTGCATAATAATGGGCATGGCTGAGTTGACTAATTGGCTGTGTTTAGCTGTTTGCCAGGATGCTTAGGCGCCTCATCAGCTCCACCTTTTTGTCAGTTTCTAAATTGTTTGAAAGTTAGGTTGACACAACATTTGCAATATGGCGACGGCCAACGTTGAGCTTCAAAAAGCTTCTTCAGAATCCAAATGGTGACTTCACTGACAGTACGTCCATGTTTCATACAGTCTATGGACACAAACACCATACTGGATCATTTTACAAAAACGTAATGGAGGTTTCTGCAGGAAACATTTACTCTACATACAATGACAAGTCAGAGAGTGAGAGAAGAGCCTCCATCTTAAAAACATTTGCACAAAATGTTTAAGAAACATTTCCACACTATGACTGTTTCAGGAATTGTTACACATTCTGTCTGATGACGTTAGTTGCAGATTCATTTGGTGTCTCTAGGTTTAAAATAAACTTAAACATGTTAAGCCGTGATATCACACCTGTGACGTTTCGCCTTTAATCTGAATGTGTAGACAAAAACAAATTGATTAACATTTGGCATACAGGCTTAAGTTTGGTTTTGACCTTCTAGACTTACGCTCAGCAACAAATGTCCATCTTATTCCTTTGAAATTAGAAATGTTTTTCATATACCTGTAAACCTTGACCGTTGCAGAAAACTCAAAGTCATCAGGAATAAAGTAATTTAGCAAGGTGTTGTAGTGATTCAGGTTTCATTAATAAAAGGTGTTTCTTGTAGTGCAGCAGAGAGAGAGTGAGAGAGAGAGAGAGAGAGAGAGAGAGAGAGCTCTCTGGGGAAGCAGTAAGATCAGCAGCAAAACCTGAAATCCACTGACAATATAAAGGTTTGAATACCTCAGAACATAAAGTGCTTTCAAGACAGTGCACCCTATTTTAAGATATCGCATTCATAGAGAACAATCGTCTCTGAATGGGAGCAATGATTGGCAGAATACACGCACTAATTCAACACCCGGCCCGGCTCTGAAGGTCAGGCTTTAACAGCTTTAACAGAGAGAAATCCTGCAGAAATGTGCCGACCTGTTGAAATCTCTCACTTCAGATTAGCGCTGTCTAACCGATTAGCACATTCTCATACACGTAGAGCCATAAGGAGCGGAGAAGACGCCACTTAAAAGCTACATTGTTCTGCAGAGTGAACATGTCAATCCTAATTCCTTTAGCCGCGGTTAACAACCCATCAGCCGGCTGGCAGTTGCAGATTGAACACTAGTTGAGTCTTAGTCCTGAGCTGAGATCTTCCCGAGGCATTACACCAGGGTGTCATCCTCTAATACCATGATCTAGATTGAGGGTGAATACACAAAGGCAGATATTGGACACATTGTCAGTGCTGTTCTCTTTTCCAGCTATACCCACTCCACCCCCCCCCCCCCCCCCCCCCAGGCTTACTTCTTCACCCTTAAACGACTGAATATGAGCTGCTTAATCAGCCAACATACACACCGACGTCTCCCTCCCTGACCCTCGCAAAGGGGCCTCCGCTTGCCCCTTCTGTAAGAGCTATGACATGGGAGGGACTCCTCAGGGGGCCGTAAGAAGAGATCACCTCCACCCCTCCATTAAATCATCCCCTCCCACCTCGCCTCCATCAGAGGAGGCTCTTCTTTATGAGCTGTGTCCTGATGGGCCAGCAGACGGCCGGCTAAAGGCCAGCCGTGCCACTCGGGTGCCTCCAGAAGGAGGGCAAGCAAGCGGAAGGGGCAGTTAGTGGCGCAAGTAACACCTCTGCACACACACACACACACACACACACATTGAGATATACATGCACACAAATCTGAGCCAAAACAATCACAGGGGCTTTCCCTGTGACTGCTTACATGCATATACAGTACTGCAGGTTTTTGCTTGTGTGTGCATGAATGAGAAGTATTACGTTTAGTTTCACATTTCAGAATTTGAGTCACAGTGTAGTCATCAAATTTGAGCATCAAATTTGGTGTTGTTGTATTTTTTCATCCCTAATGAACAATAAAGTTGATGAAGGCCATGAGATGTAGTTTTAAAAAACTACAGCCAGAATCAGGACCATGAGTAAAGTTTGTGTAGGGAAACTATTACTGCAGAAGTCAAAAATAATACACACGCTTAAATTGATTTTTTATTTACATTAATGGTTCAAAGCTACATGTGTAAAGAGGTAGTTTTCCACCCCACTGACGTTCAAAGGTTTGAAGAGAACATTAAATGTGAGCTGCAGATTTTATAAATATATATATAAATATTATAGATAAAATGTTCTGTAACCTTTCCATCCCCTGTTTCAACCAGAGTACACCTGAAATCCATGAAATAAAGACGAGTCAACACAACACCCATGATTCAAGTTCAGATAAGCACCCTGGTTGCATACGATCTTCCTCTCTTTGAAAAAAGTATCTGATAATAATACATCACACATGTGGCTCAGAGTAAACAACCAAATACATAGAAACCATACAAAGAAAAAAACAAATCTCAAAGTTCATTTTGAGGTGGAAACAAGTTATGAAATGCACGTCAGAGTTGCTGCTGCTCCATGAATAATGTTATTTTGTTCACTGTGATATATATTCTAAAAAGTTGTTATACACATATTTTGACTCAGAAAATGTTGTGCTGAGCACAAGTCAGGAAAAAAGTTATTTTGATACAGCAAGCAAAGAGCAACACAAGCATGACTTTACCAAAGACTGACATGAAGTGAGCTGAAAAATATTATTGAATATTGCAATGACTATTATGGTTTTCCAATACTCAGTAAGCGTTAAAAAGTTTTGTTGGTGGTGGACGCCTCTGATTTCTTCTCATCTGTATATCAGTAAGATCTTTTTTAAAATAAAAGAGTTCACATTCTGCAGTATGAAAAAAAAGAAAACAAATAAATTACATTTAGTGTTTCATCACCGTCATGTGCATCCTAGCAAAGTGGAAAACACATCAATCTCCTTAAATATGAGAAATATTTCATGTTTAAACTTTAATTTCTGTGTTTGAGGTTACACTGGGGTTTGCTTATACTCTCAATTTCCAAATCCTGACTATGGCTGCGTTTGTCAGCACATGCAGCAAATAATCAATGCCGCTGTAAACCATGCAGAAGATTTTAAGTACAAAACTTAACTAGTGACAATTTGCAATGTGGAACACAGAAAAAAGTTTGTATTCAGCAGCGTCTGTTCGGCCATAATACTTCACTGTATTTGTCATACTGGGCACATTAAAGAAATGGTTATTGTTGGGGGCGCCGGTGGACAAGTGGTAAATTTGTGCAGCCCATGTACAGAGGCTGTAGAGCTCGAATCAGTCGGCCCAGATTCAAATCAGACCTGTGTTTATTTTCCTGTATGTCATTTCCCACTCCCTCTCTCTCCAAAATTTCAGACTCTATCCACTGTCCTGTCTCTCCAATAACGGCACAAAAAGCCCCCCCCAAAAAAAGTTGTTCTGCAGGACAAAACATGGAAAACAATCAGGGGAAACAACAAGCAGACGTCACTCTACTGTACAAACTTTGAGTGAAAAGCCTGCAAGTAAGACTTTGTGAAAAGGAGTGAATGTGTGTGTATGCGTGTGTGTGCGTGTGTGTGTGCGCGTGCACTGGGGGCAGCCCCGGGCCGAGCAGCTGTGAGCAGATGTCAGCGTAAGTGAGCGAGGGACTTGGAGGAGAGAGAGAACCGTGGCTGGGCCAACCCTCTAATTTACGCATGAGTGGTGCTGCACCAGCGATATTTACATTTAAATTGATGTTTCAGATACTTAATTAAAGACGAGGACTGGGCTCTTCTGGTCGGCGGCAGCCTCTTCCTCATCTTCCTCCTCCTCGGCAGAGTGCACAGACTGCTCACTGGAACCCGCAGCACTTCTCTGAGCCCTGTCAACAATATTTCACTGCAGGCCAGTTAGTGACAATGCACCCTGTTTTGCGTCTATGGTAATTTTCTGGGTGCATTATTGAATACACAATGCCCCCTGGTGGTTTGTGACGCCTGCCCTCTCTCTTACACACACACACACACACACACACACACACACACACACACACACACACACACACACACACACACAATGCATCTCCTCCCTCTGTCCTGTGGTTTGTAAATAATGACAGCAGTTGGACACACAGAGAGTGTGAAGTGAGCAGTTGTTAAAAAGGTTTTTGGTAGAAAAAGGTGAAAGTAAAACTGATGTTCATGTAGAACCAATGTGGTCAACATCAGAACATTCAGGGTACAGAAGATCCCCGAATGAGACATGTAAGGTTGTTAAAAGTACAAACATTACGTTTGGTTTATACATTCATCCTGGCTGAATGATTCTGAAATGTTCAACCATTTGACTATTATGACAACAGTAAAAAGAAAAGATCTCATCAATAACTTTACCTGAGCCATGTGTTTACAAGTTTTAAGATCTTTTTGTTTTCTTGCTCATTGCTCTTTATATGTGCGTGATAAATAGATAGATAGGCCTGGGTTCAAGTCCAACCTGTGGCTCCTTTCCTGCATGTCATTCCACACTCTCTCCCTCTCTCTCGCTCTCTCTCTCTCTCTCTCTCTCTCTCTCTCTCTTCAAGGGGGGTCCTTCTGAGATATGATGTAAATCAACGTATGTACATTTTGAAACAGGGTACATCTTAGTCAAGCGACAATAAATAAAATGTGTGTATTTGTTGCTTTAAGAGGTAATGGTGAGTATTTAGGTGGAAAATAAAATTTGGTCACCGTGGTTTAAAATGAAGGTGGACCTTGCTAACCTCAATGTGACTGGACCCCAGTCACATTATCCCCCCTTATGGGTGGCCTTGGACTTTCCCTTTCTATCCACTGTCCTCTCTAAATAAAGGCATCATCATCAAAGCAGTCCTCAAATGGATCGTAAGAATTATTTTTGGAGGCAAAACAAGCTGTAAACACAAGCGGACATGAAGAAGGCTCAATAATCTGAGGATAATCCAGGTTGTTATTGAACACGCGAGCACTGTAAATTCTCCTAACAGCTGAAGAGAATCACTACTCTGTACTCACAGGGTCTCCAATGAGGCCAAAGTCCTAATGCAGTGCCACTCCATTCCTGATGAACCATACTCCCAGCATGCTCTGCTGTCCTCGCCGGGGCCCTGAGAGGGGGGCGCCTGACTGCCCACAGACCAACTCGTCTCCACCACTTGCTCCAAAACAGCCTTTTAATAGGTTTTAAAAGAGGGTTATTAACATCACCTGCTAATTATGTTAAGGACCTAATTAGGGAATGAGAAAAAAGGCCTTTTTGTCTAATTAGGTTTTCTTTCTAAGCACACTGATAACCAAGGGAATGCTGAGATCTCTGTAGAAATGAGAGTGCAATGAGCCAGTGAGAGGATGCTTCAGAAAGAGAGTTAACCCTTTCATCAGCGCCTCCACTCTATTAACAGGCCACTGGCGGAGTGCAATTACCACCCAAATCGTTTATTTGGGACGTGTTTATCTGGAGTGGGAGTCTGCATCATTTAGCGCATTATAAACTCAATAGTAGCTTCATTAGCGATTACAGTCGGTGGGTGGTATTACCTGCCTGATAGCCGAGTGCAGCCTGATGATATCAGCTCCCGCCGCTGAATTACAAGGCAGGGACCTAATTTTTCAGCCTCTGCTGCTCAATCCTCGCTGTTTCCTCCACTCAAGCGCTACCCGGGCCGGTGTTCTGCCAGCAGCACTTCACCGGGCCTTCAGCTGCAACATGGGAATGAGAAGAGACAACATACAACGGCTTAATCACAAAGCAGGAACAGGAGACGCTGGAGCGGGGAGAGGAGAATGTAAGAGAAGAATTATGGGAATATTCCAGCCTGCTCTCATTAAAGCTGGTGACATCAATGCAGTGTTGTTTTTAGAAAGGTATATAAGTTAACGGATATACAGAGAAACAGTGTGGAGGCTGACATAATGATTTTTATTTATTTTACATTTTATTTTGTAATTAACTTAAACCTCTTAGCAACAAAATATTAAGTTTGAGTTTACTAGTGGTCACTATTTTTGGTTGATAAAAATAATTTTCAAACTTTCTCATATCTTTTTAATTAGATTATTTCCACTTTTTGCACAGGCATAATTACTACCAGCCTTGTCTGTGCAGCAAAGCCCCTGCTTGCAATACACAATGAATTGCAGTGAATTTTCTATTGCATCCGGTTGCATGCATGGTGCATCAGGTGAGGATGGAAGCTGCACTCGCGGTCATCTTCTTAATGGTCGCACAGGCACATAGGAAGCAGGCAGCCCCCTTTTATATGTTAAATGAGGCATTTAAGTGTGTCTTATACAATTCATTTCATGGTTATAATAATCAAATAAAAACTCCTTACATCTAGCTGAACTTATCTTAGATAGCTGCAGCACTAAATCAATGCTTGTGTTTGAACTGGACAAAGATCTTCACCAGAATCAGAACATGTTTAACAAAACAGTTAGCTGATCGATCTGACCATAAAACAGCCCAGTTGATCAAACCTGACACAGAAGTGAATCAGCTGATCATATTGCTGAGCACTGCAACAGACAACATCACGGCAACAATAAAGTTTGTGTCCTCGCCGACTCTATTAAACAAGTGACAGTCAGAGATGGAAATGTCCCAGTTGAACAGCAGAGGTTTCACTCCTTTAAACATCACTGGAGTTTGTCTCTGCTGTCGAGGCCCTGCGTCGTTAAAGGTCAGCACATCATCTCTCCAGGTGCCAAGAAAGCAAATAGTACAGTGTCATTTAACAATGAGGAGATGGAGGTAAAGATAGACGGGTAACGAGGAATGAAAACGAGCTAGTGAGACGCCTGCGGACGCTCGCTGACGGGAGTCAAGTGCTGGGGAACCTGCGGCGGCGCTTCCTGTGTGATTACATGTTTAATTTACTTCACATCTCAAAAATTGTCTGCTATGACAGAGCCAATTTACAGTGATCCCCGTGTGAGTGTCAGGCAAACCAAAGGAAAGGCTGCAATGAAACCGCTCCCCGCAGCCTCTAATGGAATCTCAATGAACCCACGAGCCGGCGGGTCCAGGGGAGCAGACAGCCCCGCCATTAGAGCCGAGGACCCGCTTTACCCGAACGGCCCTCGCCTCGGCCTGTCTGTTATTATCGCTTCACTCTCCCGGGGTGAAACGCCGCCGGGCTGAAAGGAGGGAGAAAAGCAGTAGAAGAAAGAGGAGGTTACTCCAACTTAGACCTGTATACCTTGACATTTGTTGGATCCAGTTAAGCGAGGGGGGGCTTGGGGAAGGGAGGCTGGGTAGCAGTTCTGTAAATTGATAGAGCTGGACACTGTGTTTATACTGATAGCTGATCACCAGGCTGGCCCTGGCACCCAATCTTGATTCCAAATAGACAAGCAAAGCACAGACATTGCACATGCTAAGTGTCTATCTGGTTGTCATTTTGAAGCAAGGTTAAAAAAAAAAAGATAAAAATCCATCTGAGGAACAACATTATTCAAATGATTTTAATGTTTCTGAGTCTTGGGAAATTTCAGGTTTCAAATTGCAGAGCAGCAATTGAAGGTTTGTGCTTTTATCTCAAAGTCATAAACATGTTGTCTTAGAACGCCGTCCACCAAATTCAATCGTGAAAGATGCAAATGAAAGACAGAAGCAATACATATGTTAATGCGCTGCTGTTTAAACATTCAGACAGAGCAGAGCTTTAACTTCTGCAGCTGCTTTATCATTTTATTGCGGCAAAATGATTAGTCAAACTGTCAATTCTGTGAATCGATTTGATTACAACAATCTGTTCCCACCACCTTCAGCATTATTTAAAACAGCATTTTACAAAAACATGTGTCAATGTGTCCTTTTTGCTCCTTTACAGTGTCATCTTCCCGTCGGGAACTTGTGCCCTCCAAACTTTAACATTACAGTGAGAGCTCACAGATATATGTTTTACACATGATAGCAAATCACAATGCTAAGGAATACAAAGTTTTATTGTGACGACTCAAGCTGTGAAGCCGATTCATACTTCAGATGATACAAGTTTGTGGAAGTTTTTAAAGCGACTAAATCAGTAAATCAAAAAGTTGTATATGTGAGACATATCTGAGCTGAATCCAAATGGACTACAAGTCTCCAAACTTGCAGACTCACAGACTTCACAAGTATAGTTCAGCCAATCCAATTCCAAAATTTAGTAACATTCCTCATGTTGACTTTTCTGTGAACTCTCAGACATGAGACATTTGCATGCCACGTGTTAGCGATTCCTGTCCAAATGAAACAGACTTCTCTCTTAATTTGTGAATGTTAAGATGTTTTGCGTATGCAAGCATCACTGTATTGAATTTTATTTTTTGATCATGCAGAAAGTAAGTTTGTTATAAAGAGTGTTACAGCCACATGTTTGCTTTCCTTTTACTTATTTAAAATAAAATAAACTGAGGAAAAAAAATATTTTAATGACGATTCAATGAACACTTTGAATATACTGTAAGTTATAGTAAGTTTTTGTTGGGGTTCTGATTAATATTTGGTAGTGCTTTTGATTAATAATAACGACAAATAAACGTCAGAAAACTCAAATGTAATCTTTGAAAACCTTTTTGTTTTGTATTTGTGATATTTACCAGTCACGGCCTACATATCCGTTTTTATTGTTTTCATTAATGCACAGATTGAAATGACCTGTTTGCAGAAAAAGGTTTTGATTCAATGTATATGAACTGCTTCAAAAAATACAGAATTACATTAGATCAGTAGCAGCTGGTGCATTGTTCTCCAGGGTGGGCACTTTTTTTTCTCACAGATGAACAGGGATATGTATCTTAGTTTGTTAGCTTGATGCTAACACATACTGGAACATGTCTTCATTGGCTAACAGAATTAGCATGGTGATCATTTTAACGTGGGAGTTGATCTATTTTAACATCCTTTATAAACAGCACCATATGCACTCATACTTAATAAAGGCATATGTTTCCTAAACTCTGTTGAGACTAACTTAAAAAGCTGCTGACTCATGCTAGTCTGGTCTGCTCTGATCCCTCATATAAACAGTCAATGCTCTGATCCAGTGACACTGCATGACTCGCTCGTCATGTCTTAGTTTATGGGACGTCTCCCTCTACTGCCTCCTTCTAGGTGGTGTTATGTAGAACATTCAGGAGCGCATTTTGTCCTGCGCCCATCATCTCCTATCTCTTATATTGAGGAGAAGCAAATGTCAACACTCAGTAACGGTAGACACCTAGAACGTTTTAAATCTACATATTTATTGCAGATTATTTATTTAATCAATAACTACATAATGTTTACCTTTCCCTGATACATCTGTACATGTATGTGTTGCTCATGTTTAAAACTAATTTAAAAAATCCTTATTCAGTGAAGGTCTGTCATTGTCCTTGTGGGGAGTGGAGTTGAAAGTTTAGCACCTGTACATTCCTGCGTCTGGTTCAATCTCTCTAAGGATGTTTCTAAGGTATGTCCTGTTTGTTGTCTGACAGCTCCACACTGATCCTCTCCCTCCTGAACCTGCTGTGAAACCAGCCTGAACGCACTTCTATCTGCTCCGTGGAGCCCCACTCCACAAAAAAACAAAGCTTGTTCTTGTGTGGGGGGAGGGGGGGGGGGGAGTGGGGTGTCAGGCAGGGTGCGGGGTGTTTACTGTTTGCAGAGACTGACCCCGAACGTGTGCGGAGACAAGATGAATTTGACAGCTAATGTAAAAATAACAGACAATCATAAATCAAGGAAGCAGGCGTCGAGAGTCGATGATGAGAGTTAATCAATACAGGCCTGACTCTGCCATTGTGCGAAATGGCACTCCATTTATTACAGGGAGAGACTTGTAGGAGAAACATTATTCATATTAGAGTATGCACATGCTGGTTAGAGGGAGGCAGGAGAAGCAGGGGGGGGAGCTGCTTAGTCATACTGCAGGTGCAAAGGGCCTGCACTCCAATGAAAAGTTGACCCTAAAAATAGCATTATTAAATGTGGAACACAACTGAAGAATTTCCAAATAACAAACCAGCCAGATGCTTCATGTTAGTCCTTATCTAAATAAGTCAAGGCCAAAGTTTCAGAGCAGACAGTAAGCAACCATCAAAACATCTGCTGCAATAAATGCATATTTCATGTCGCCAAATCATTGCAGTGTGGATCTAAAATTAAAGTACTCACCAGTTTCATTAGGCTCAAAATGACATTGGAAGCCACAGCTACTCTCCTTCCAAGATGGCGGCCACATCGACTTATTGCTCCTGTGAACATTAGCGGCCCAGGCAGCATCTACGCGTAAATATATATGAAGTAATAGGCTGTGATGTCATCGTCATACAAAATATATACTGTATAGTTCGCCACAAAAACATGGGCTGCATCTTTTACTCGTCCTTTGACTCATGGCTTTAACCTGGAGTCTACCACGCTGCCATTGTGAGCAACCTGTCCTTCCTTAGATTTCAAACAAAATTCTATTAAACAGCCTCCATACTGCAAATGTTTCAAAACAGGACAGGGAACCATTTTTTGATTTTCTTATAAACCCCCCCCCCCCCCCCCCCCCCCCCCCCCAAAAAAAAAACAACAACAAAAAAACACAGATGTCAATGCAAACATACATATTATTGGTTCTGGTAATTGATAAAGTCTTAAAGTATCTACAAAACAAAGGTAGGACTTTAATTTATTTGTTTTAGAATTAAAATGTGAAAGGTGCTTGTGGTCACTCGTCTACACAACACAAATCTTTATGAATGCTTTTGCAATTTTTTTATTAGCATCAAGCATCTACCCTTTGCACCAGTCCCTGACATATTAACCTCCATATTTAGGACATTTGGAGTCTTTTAGCCCTTTTGGAGAGTCGGGGCAGATGTAGCAGTAGTATCAGATCACAGACAGCGCTCTGGCACACGGGCTGATTTGAGTGGCTGTGGCTGGCCTCCTCTTGGGAAATCGGGCCTGAGGAGTGGGGCTTCTGATTTACTCCAGGCCCTGGCATGTCTCACTGATGAGCTCCAGGCAGCCCGGGCCCCATGTGGGGATTGGCTGCGACCAATATGTTCCCTTCCACTCAAAAGGACAGGGCTAATGTGCTAGAATCCCGGCCCCTGCACCCCCTCTGCAAACCCCCCTTCCACCTTCATTTAAGACTCTCTCTATCTCGCCTGACTCGCCCGCTCTCCCATTGCTTCTTCTTCTTCTTCATATCAGAGCCTCTCTATCTGTCGCCACCTCTCTCAGCCTCACTCGTATCAGGATTTCTTTTTCCCATCTTCCCCCTCTTCTCGCCTTCGCCTCCCTCTCATCCCTCTCTGCTGCTGCTTCCCTGTGCTGCAGTCATTTTTCCTCACCTGAGGCTCATTCCTAGGTTCAGGGGGAATGTATGGCTTTATTTGTATGGCGCCAGCATTTTATTGGATTCCTATTGCTTTGGAACAGAGGTAGCACATTCCAAATTCATCAAGGGCCAATTTAATTCAAAATTCATGAAGTGGGCATCCGTCAAGGTGCCGGCTCCAATGTGCTCTGTGTGTTCTCAGGGTGCCTCCGTATGCACCCGAGACCATCAGTAACTCCAGTCCCATTTCCCTCTCTGATTAGAAACTACTGGGTGGTTTCCTTTGGCTCGATGCTGGATTTCATCAAAAAGACCTACACGCTTCTTTCTGTTAGATAAGGTACATCATCACACATGGCTGACAGAGCAGAAACGTCTGTGGCCTAACTCGTATTTCCAACAGTTAGTCACCAGTCAAGAAGTGGGAGGCGGCTCCTCATATGAGGACATTACTTTTGGGGTTTACAACTACTTAAACTTCACTTTACTAACTATCAACACATTGTCCTCATTGAGACCTTTCTGTTGCTGGCCAGTAGTAGCCAAAGCACAATAGACCAATGGGTCTCAAATCAAGATGGTAGCCATCCTGCAAAATCATAGTACGAACAATAAGAGGCAAATGTACGAAACCAAGACTTAATGGATGAACCTTGCATATTTATGCTAAATTAAAGTTATAGTTAGATACAAATCTGAGTTTAAGCAATGATAAAAAAAAGTATAATGCTGATTATCAGGCAATACCTTTTTGAGAAAAATGGGATGAAACTATTGTGCATGTGTCCTTAAATACAACCATTAAGGGTTTGCAACTTGATTTTACTGATTTATCTGACATATTGTCCTCATTCATGGAAAACCTTTTTAAAAACTATCTATCGATCCATCAATTATCTATACTGTTTTCCCGTTCGGGGTTGAGGGGGGCTGGAGGCTGGGTGCACCCTGGACTGTTCTCCAGTCAATCACAGGGCGGACATAGAGACAGACAACCAGCCATACTCACATTCACATCTAGAGGCAATCTGAGTCATAACGAGCATGTCTTTAGACTGTGCGAGGAAGCCGGAGTACCCGGAGAGAACCTATGCATACACGGGGAGAACATGCTAACTCCACACAGAGAGGCTCCTGTCTGATGAGGATTTGAACCAGGAACCTCCTCGCTGTGAGGGAACACTGTAAACACTGCATCACTATGCAGCCCCCTTTTTACAAACTAGTGTTAGCAAAAGCACAGTGGAGTATTGGGGGTAAAAACAAGATGGTAGCCATCTCTGCAAAGTCATTCTATAGTCAGTACTCAGGAAAAGAGGCCAAAACATCATTACATGTTATGATTGAAAGTTGTTTGTTAATGCTAAATAAATGTTATGGTTGTATAAGTCATATAAATAAGTCAAATTTGAGTAAAAGCTACAATGCTTCTAACCAGGAAGTACTTGTTTGTTGACATTGGGATGTCATTTTTGTTCATGTAGGGTAAAACTGCAAATTGAAGAAAACATAGCTCGGAAAAAACGTGTCAACACACAAAAAAGTTAAACAGAAATTAAATATTTATTGCAAATTGCACTCATTTCATTGAATATGTTAGGGATATCGTCCCAGGGCAGATTTATCGGTTATTGTAGAGATGATAGAAGATAAGTCAGATGTGGAGGAAACATAACAACTCACAAGATGTTTTTTTATGTTCTTGCATATCAATTGTTTTGGGTTTTGGAATTAACAGCTTGATAGTTTGTTCCACACTGATCATTTGAATGTGTTATAAGTGAAATAATCCCTGTGTCTCCGTACAAGGTCATACATTTGTTTTCTGAAACCACTTCAAATTTTTACCATCATTTACATTCTTATCAGGTCTTACCAATCCCAATAAGACATAAATATCAAAAAGGTAAACCAACCTAAATCACACTATCTAAAGGAGGATGGTGTGACATGAAGCTTTCTTGCTCTGACACATTTCCATCATCGCCATCAGTGGAGCTGTCTGTTTTTCTTTTTCTGACTACATAAAGTGCTGCTTCATGCACATTTCTTTCTGTATGGACATGTGAGGCAGTCTCTGATTCTGTGCGCATTCAAAGTGATCCATTATTTTGTTAATGACCTGCCAGATTTTGAGCTAAAGTTCTCTTTTCTCCCTCAGGAACTATTTTTTTGTGCGTGTCTGTATCTGCAGACTTCCATCAGAATCTGCCCGCCTCACAAGGTGAGAGTGCTCGTTTGAGCAATTTATGGATCCCTGATGGCTTTCTTGTACAGATTTAGCGAGCTAATATTTGGAGTTTTAATATGAATGAAGAGTTCCTGGAGGTTGGCTGATTTTTCTGCAAAGTGCAGAAAACTGGTTAATTATAAGTTTCAGGTATGAGACAAAAAGGACATTTAATGAAGGAGGGTAGAAATGCAGAAAACAGCTTGATCATAAAAGGTTCATTGGCTGTTTTATTTGAAACATTGGCTTTTACTAGTACTACATGGGCTTCACAGTCAACAGTTTCTAAACTATCTCTTTGCCAAATTTTGAACAATGCAAAACTGCTGAAAACTCACATCAAATTAAAAAAAAAAAACATTTAATACCCTGATTTTTAACTCCAACAGGTTATTGCAGCTTCTGGATTTTATCATGAAAATATTATAGGTTAAACACTTTTTATTTCATGTTGTTTGTTACGTGTGCATATGTAGGGATGTTGATTTCTATTGTCCTTAATTGTACTTGTTTTTAGAATTTATTTGTTTTGGGCCATTTTTTCTTTTATTGGATAGGACAGCTGAGGAGAGACAGGAAATGTTGTTAGGAGAGAGTGGAGGGTTTACATGGAGCCGACTGCCGAAGTCAGAGTCAAACCCATGGTCGCTGCAAGAGGACTATCCTCTGTACACCGGGCCCGCGATATAACCTCTAGGCTATCAGACGCCCCACTCAATCATTTTTTAACCATTCAGTTTCTGATGTACACAATCTCTGTTTTTGTAGCCCCGCATGAATTGCAACTATTGCTATTAAACACATTAAATTTGGTATCGTCTATATGTTCTCTTAAGTGTTTATGCACATACAGAGATGTTAAAATACTGTCATATCAAAAGTAACAGGCAAAAGTACTGTACTTACAAAGTTTATCAAAAATGTATAAAAAAAGAGTAATGCCCTAAATAGCAACTGTCCATGCTTGGTTTCACACTGATCCATAGAATATATGAATTTATAGATTCTTAATAAAATAAATCAGAGACCAAAATAAAAGTGTATGAAGCTGACAGGACCCAGGTGAGTAATCTACTGTATTCTAACTTTGATTCTGAGTCAAGAGTTCACATCACCTCCAGTCTCCTCCCCCGGCCCTCTCCCCTCATTCTGACCTACAAAGGCCGTACTGAAAATTTCACACAATCTCCCTGCACAGCAGTGGTTGCACCAGCGCTGGGAGCCAATATGCTGCCATAATTGGGCCTGTAGTGGGGGCAGAGTCCAAGGCAATTAATCCTTTCCTCCTGTTGTTTGCACCCTGGTTGGCAGTGACAGGGTGCAGCGTAATTGGACAGGAGCACACTTGTCCCCTCCATTTTACATTAATATCCCTTCAACTCCAGACTCTAATCCCGGCCAGGTTGAGAATCCCACTTCTGCCACCAATATCCACTCGGTCTCTCTCTCCTCCTCTCTCACTCCCACCTGTCAACTCCCCACCATCGCCATGTTGGGCTAATCTACAGCCCTGATGAAGTGAATGGTTAGCTGAGATTGAAGTGGACAAAATGGGATGAGGAACGGTGGAGAGTGTGTGTGTGTGTGTGTGTGTGTGTGTGTGTGTGTGTGTGAGCGGGCATGCGTGTGCAAGTATGTCTGGCCAAGTAAGGATTGGGTCTGTGCAGAAGCTGACTGGATTTTAGTCTCTGAACTGATATGTGTTTTCTCTTACTTTTTCTACAATGGACAGATGGAAAACCAGCGGCACATTGGAAGACTTACAAGTATTTTAATAAACGTGCACAGTCCAATTTGTGTCTGAGATTTGTGTCCAACATGTCTTACTACAATACTACATGATTTTCTCGACAATTTAAATATTAAAATGTTATATAAAAGGAACAAAACAGAAAGAGGACAAACTGTTACAGCCCAATCCCCTCCACGATCAGGTGAGTCATGTAACAAGAGGCAACAAAAGGATCCGGAAGTTCACATGTAAGTGCTGTTGGGAACACATGCAGAACACATTGCAACAAAAACATTAAGCAGAATACATTGGGTGCCATTACTTTCTGAGACTCTTAATGGGTTAGTATAATGTGCATAATGAGGGTAGAACAAACTTCTCCATGAGTATAAGAGACCTTATCTAAGTTAAAGAAGATACTGTCAAGTGACCCTCATATGTCTCTGTTTATGTCTGCATTGCCTTTGTTCATGACATTTATAAAGTGGCCCTTTCAGAATATCTGGCTTCATACACTCCATGGCTGAGTTTTTATACATATTTGTAAAAACTCTTTAGTTTGGTGGAAAAATACGAAATAGTCCCAGTGTGCAAAAAAAAACATCTTATGCAATTACATTTTATCTAATTTTGACGCATAAGCCAGCATGCATTTAGGCTATTTTGACCCACAATCAAAAAATGTGTCACATCAACACTGATCCACCCAGAGAGCACAGACAGATGTGCTACTAACTGTGATGAACACAAGAGAGTCAAAGTTTATCCTGCAATTTTTTGACTTGGTGATAAATCCCCATAGTATGCATGTGGCAAACAAACAAACAAACAAACTCCATGCTTTGTAAGGACAGCATCTGAACGAACTATAGTCAAAAGAAAGAAAAAAAAAAACAGTATGGGAAATTGTTTGCTGACCAACAGGTCCACCTATCTAATTATGCATATTAACATCTGATAACATCCAGTAGAATCAAGATGAGAACAATAACTTCAACCAGGTGGAATGGTCATTACTGCAGCCACTAAATGTGGATGAATGTCTACATCACATGTGAAAAACTCCACTATGATTCACGCAGAACATACAAATAGTCAGTAATCCATGATAATAAAGGACATTACATCTGTTTTAGACATACATCCTTTAACCTCACACCTTAGAAATGGCTCCACCCCCCACCTCCCCCTCCCCTTCCTTTAATCCCCCAAATTCTCATATTCTTCTTCTCCTTTGAACACCCCTCCAACACCATCCCCTCCCCTCCTTTCTGGGCCATTTCTAATCTCTTCAAGCGACTCTTCTAAGCCTAGGTGTGCTTCAAAAACAAATCAATAGAAGTATAATAGCACTGTGCATGCTTTGTAATTTTTATATCATTTTTTTCCCCCCCTCCCTCCCTCCCTCCCTCCCTCCCTCGCTATGCTTACTTCTCATGCAACAAGAGAGAGTGGGAAGGGCGGGGCTGCATACAGTAGAGTGCCCTCATAAACTTTATTTAGTATTCTATGAATTTCAGATCAGTTATGTTTCATAATGACACAGCAATGCGGTGGAGGTAGAGGGTGGAGGGTTGGAGGGGAGGTGTGGGAGGGGGGCAGGTGGAGAGGAGACAGGGCAGGCAGAGGGAGAAAAAGGAAAAATCAATACAACTAGCACACTTTTTTCCCCGGCATGGCAAAGAGAGGGGATCTATTGTGGGGGAATGATGATTTATGTCAGGGGTGGAAGGGCCGTCAGGGTGCGTCGGGGACGAAGGTGTGCGCCAATAATGATTAATGCCCTCCATCCTGGAGACAACCCAGCCAGCACTCTTTCAGTCTACCCCCACACACCACCCCATCCCACCTCTCTCCTTTACCACCACCACCCTCTCCTCCTCCTCCTCCTCCTCCTCCTCCTCCTCCTCCTCCTCCTGGTCCTCCATCTTTGACTCAGGACCTTTACCTCCTGTTTAGACTGCAATGCCTTCCTTCTCACCACACAGTCACACATTTTCAGCTAAATACATCACAAATGCATCACAATCAGTGACTTTACTTAAAAAAGTCTGAGTATCATAATTGCATAGCGCTGTTGCCTTTTCAAATTTTGTTGCTTGCGATTTGCAAAAGAATGCATCTCAGAATCATTGCATTTACACCAGCAGAAAACAGCTGTTTGCCATTTCAAACCAATATCACATTTTGTATTATAGCATAGACGCAATGTTTTTTGTTGTTGTTATAACGTCCAGCTTACTTGTTGACATACTTCTAATGTTTAGCTCTGGACAAATCACCTCACTCAACTTGCATGTTGTTCTCAAAGTTGTAGCATAGCGTAGCGTGTTAACAGTCTCTTTAATGGACATTATATATTATGATTCCTCCCGAGGGTCCTGCAAGATCATCCACCTTGAATTTGCAAACTCCTCCGAGTGAGTCTCCTACATCTAAGTTTTTGATATCTGTCTGGAGTTACCCCCAAATACCTGGATTTGAAAGAGCGGTTTCACAAATCTCGAGCTTCTTTGCCTCCACGCAGAATGAAAGAGAGTGTTGGTGCATGACGAATGAAGAGAGCAAACAGAAAATGTAGAACGAGAATCAGTTAAGCATTTAAGCCCCGGCGACTTTCACTCAGGGAAGTAGAGCTGGGTATTGTGTGGAACCAACTCCTTTAAAGTCATGTGCTTAACTTCAAACACATCCAGATGTGTTAAACATAACTAATATAACTAGCATATCTACTTTCACCAAAAACAAAATCTGTATTCTGTACTTATCCAAGCAGTTTTGGTCCCTGTAACACAACTGCATGTTCTATGTGTATGTATCACAAAAGTACAAAAAAAACCGACTTAAAACATTCTGCATATCTCAGGGTGAGTTGCATGTAATGCAGACTGCCAATTTTTTTCACCCCAACTTTATCCAGATTTCTTTCCAACCAGCCCCCTTCTGAAATGTCTGCATGAAGTCAGCGTGAGTCGATGTGTGAACTCAGCTGAACCATTTTAGGAAATTCACTGTGAGTGACCAGGTGCGGTCCAACACATTTATTAAATGAGACCTGTGAGCGACAGGTGAGATTTTTTTTTGTGTGTGCACACAATGAAGCTGCTTCATACACTTTTCTGCTCACCAGTATGTTCTTCTCTGTTGACTCTGTGAATATGTCCAGTAACACATCGCACTGATATAAAGTTAAAATCTTTCATCATCGTCTCAGACTCTGTTGCTTCATCTATCTTTTCCGTAATGTCCTTTATATGTCGGGGACATGTTTGAAAGAGAAACCTCAGGAAAATTTCAGGTTTGTACAGTATGTGTGATAAAGGCTTATGAGGACAAATTGCTTGACTTTGATAGAGGCACAGATTTTGGAAACATTTCTGTAGTTTGTCTTACAGTTTAGAAACTAACAACCTTTTTCTATGGCTGAGAGGTCTTCTTGCAATGTAGTCATGTTTGTACTGAAACAAGTGGAAGTCATTGTTCTCCCAAATAATAATATAACAACAATTGAAAATGGCTAACATTAGCACCAAAAGCTACAGGTCACGACAGACCAAGTCAATATTATTGCAGGAATACAACTGAGTGTAAATGTGAAACTGTGTGTTTTCCATTTCTAAGAGTCAGTTATTTTTTAATTTCACAGACATTCTGCCTTTAATACTGGTTCTTAATAACAATCCTTCAGTAAATGTTGCACTCTGTTAAATGGTATGATTGAAATGTAATTAACTTTCACTCTGTACCTGAAGACTACTTCACAGTTTCCCATGTTTTATTCTAAACTCCTGCAAATTTAGATTTTCAGAATGTTAGTCTTCCAATTACTGTCCCTCCACCCCGCCTCTTGCTCTTACACCCCATGCCTCCCCCGTCCCCCCTCTCTCTCTCTCTCCATGCTGCTCTGGCTGTGCCATGGGGTGATGGATCTGTGGCTCCCCAGCTGTGTGGCTGCAGGACAGGGGCGGTCACTTTTAAGCCCAGCATCAGCACTTTGTCTCTGCCAGAGCTGTCAGCGCTCGCCACTCGCTACAAAGAAAAAGAACAGAGAGGCAAAAGAAAGAGGGAGGTGGGAACGCCGGAGCGGGCCGGGGAGGGTGAGACGGACAGAGTGAGAGATGGCCGCCTGATGAAGGAAATGAATAGACGGTGGAGACTCAACAGACAGGAGATGGAAAGAGAGATGAAGGAGAGGAGACAAAGTGCTTGTCTGTTCTGTCATGCTACAGCCAAGAAAGGCCCTGCAGACACCAGAGTGTGTGTTTGTGTGTGTTTGTGAGGACATTTTGTTGTGTATTTGTCCTGTGTGGAATCTTTCAGCACATCATGCAGCTGTGGTCCTGTGCTAAGGATTAGCTTAATCCAAGCTACATACACTAATTGTAATGGTTACTGGGAACCTAGAAAGGGACCCTCGTGACTCTATTCAGAGGCTTATAAGTAACATGCACAATATCATGTCCTTCAGTATGAGAAAACATGTGACATAAGAATACTTTTTAATCTTGTCAACATAAATTAGATAATGCTGACACTGTGCCTGGTACAGGACACCCTGGACCCTGGACAAATGGAAGCGTGTGCCAGTCCATCAACTTTTGCTAAGCAGGTGACCTGAGGCTTCTCTCTTATTGGTTTGTCTCAAATTTTCCAAGGGGCTCAACTCTCTGCACCCCAGACACTCCCACTTTCATTGGCAGCGAATGGCATTCTTTCAAATGTTTTTCCTCTAATGTGATTGGACAACTAACGACATCTATCATGTTCACATGTTTTTTTTAACATTATTAACCCACCACAGTTAATATAACTACGGATGGGCAACCGTCCCTCCTGCCCTTTAACTTACTGAAAACGTTTTCGGACCGCTGTTCAAGACGCAAGATTTAAGCTCCTGAGACGTCTTCCCCTTAATAAAAATCTCACAGAGACGTAATGGAGGGAAAACTAGAGAAAGAAATGAAACATTAAGTAAAATTAGTGCTTTCTTAAGTTAAACTTATCGTGATTCAGATGCTGATACGGTTATTGTCAAATGCCATTATGTGTTAGCATCAAGCTAACAAATTTAGATGCACCCCCCTACCCTCTGGTAGAATAATGCATGCACCAGCTGCCACTGGTAGGTTACACTACTCTGAAATGTTTGTGTAATAGAGTAACACCTTTGTTATCCTCAAACACCACCCCAAGTGGCTTATGTGTTCTTGATACTACTTCACCTGTTTTCAAAATCACATCATAACAACAAGCTTTCAGAGTCGATGATTGAGAGGTACCTATAGCATCGTCTTTTAAAGCATTAGGAGGCTGTAAGCTGCTGTGTGTAACAATTTGAAAACTAAGAATGTGCAGGTCATATTAGATAACCGTATGTACTTAAATAGACTGGATTATGTGTATCTCTTTATGCCTATCCCTAAATAAGTTGTGTTTTGAATATTGACCCCTGCACAAATGATCCCCGCATGTAAATAAAGATTGAAATTACTTCAATGAGAATGTGGCCCATACACATCTGTACACACACATAGAACATGTGGTTAATGAAGTGAAACAGCTTCAGACGCGGTACTTTACAGGGACCAAAACTGCTTGGATAAGTATAGAAAGTAGTGGTTGTGGTTTGGGTGAAAGTAGATCTGCTAATCACATTAGTTATGTTTGACACATCTGGAGGTTAGGGTACTTGAGGTAGGGCAGCTGTAGCCAAAGGTTGTAGCCTATAGCCACATTTCTTGGATAGGAGCTCTTAACAGTATAATGGGTACAGGGAATACAAATACTCTATATATTTTCTCCTTTGCTGCTTTTGGCGTAATACACAACACACGTAATTGTTGCTCCATTTAACAACAGCTCTTCACTTCTTGCAAGCAACATGTTAGTCTTTCTAATGTTAAATTAACTTTACCTTTGTTAATCTGATGAATATTTCTATACGTCCTTCACCCCATATTCTCCCAACATTCACAGTCTACAAATGAGGGTGAGCACATGGAAATATGAGGATGTAAAAAAACCCGATATATTGTCAATCCTGTTGGATATCACCTCTGGTCCACTTAAAGAATGAGCAGGGAGATTGGATTTCCACCAATGAAACGTTGCACGCAGGAGGCCATTCATACCCCGTACATGTTCTCACTTTGTGTCGGCTATTCAAGAGGAACCTCCAAGTGGAAGGCAGCCTTCAGAACGGGCCTTATTATTACCTGTGAAGCAGGGAGCGCCCTTGTGAACTATTCTAATGCATGAATGGGACATGGGCTCTATGGAGAGGGGGAGGGGCGGAGGCAGGAAGAAAGGTGTGAGAGAGTGGGGGGGGGGACTATTGTGTCCTCTGTTGCATGTGTGCACATCTCTGCAAACACCGCAGGACGGAGGTTAGTACTGGCCTCTGCAGTGGCCTGTTTCAACCTTTAGGGGGCAACGCGGGGTCCTGCAGCAAAGGACAACAACAGTGGGGATCGCCTGAACACGAAAACAAATGATGCTTTCTATCTAATTTGCTCCAAGTGTGCAGCTTTAGATTTTCGTAGGTAAGACTGAATGAACAAGGGGACTCTGGGTAACAAAGGCTGAGAGGTGGGAGGAGGGCTGAAAACCTAATTTCCATCCTCCACTGCCTCCCTCTGCCTCTGTGGAAGAGATTACTCCACAGCACACCAACACATATACTGAGGTGAATGTGTGAGAGAGTGGGTTTTCAGCAGGAGGGCTCTTTGTAAGGGTACTGTAGATGTGTTAGAGGGATAATAAATGTACTTGTGAATGATAAAAAAGACACAAAAAGCACAGGACTAATGATGGCTGTATGAGGTTAACAGTTGATTAATTGCATTACTAAAAATCTGATTAAATGAATTAATCCTAAAACTGCTTCACATGGAAGTTACACTAACATCAGTGCAGTCTTTCAATTAGAATATGAGCATTAATTGTTTAACAATAGGTTTAAAATGTTGAGTTTACCATGGGTAGTTATTACATGATGGGATGTTATGAATCAGGGGATTGAAACAAACAAATCAACAAGCCAATGGAGATGTCTACATCACCATTTCTGCTCCTACATACCATCACAACAGCACAGGGTTTTCAAACTAAAAGGTTGTAAGCTGTTTGAATACGCCTGTTTTAGAACTTTTCAATAACAGGTGTTAAAAAGGCATAATGTCGTAAAAGTTATACATTTGAAAAAATGTTGTTTGCAAAACCTGAGTTTGTGCAAGTATCAATCATTTCAGACATAGGGAAGCCTGCCTAACACACTTTGTGGCCTTGCTTAATTTGCAGTCTTATACTTTACACCATTGACATTTTGGGATTCCTAAATGAAAGTTGTTGTTTTCTGCTCGGGATTCACAGTTTCGCATCTTTAAATATCATGCCAAGAGCATATGACAAGTTTGTGTCTAATATTTTTGAAGTTGTGCTGAATATTTGTACATATTCCTACAGTTGACGTGTTTTCTTTGCATTATAGTGCATATTTTAATCTGCTTTTGTCCAGTCGTAATCTGACATTTTAAAGCATCATTTAGTGTCATGGCTTAAAAGAAAACTGAATTTATTTTTTTTCCATGTAATTTATATATATTTCTTAAATCTCTGAACTGTATGTTAGTCTGACTTAAATCTTTTTAAAGCAGAATTTATTGAAGCTGTCCAAACACACCTAGAAAATTCAGTGAAGGATCAATTTTCTCTTGGAACAACTCAATAAAACTAAACTGGTCAAGGCTCCACAGTTCCCTGTGCTCTCACCCAGAAGTCAAACAGCATAAATACGTACAGTTTAGTAGAAGTCGTGTCTGCCTTCGGATATCACCATAAGCTAGAGGGACAGCGTGTATCACATTTGCACTAAAAGTAAAGCAGAGAGTAGGTACGAAATGTACAGAACTGTGAGGTTGTCCATGTTTTCACTGTTGGATGTAACACCAATTTGCTGTTTGCCAACTTGTTTGACATATCGTTGGTATGTTACCTTAAAGGTCAACTAGAAGAGGGGGCTTTGGCTCAGTTGGTAAAGTTGGTTATCTCTCAACCAGAAGGTCTGAGGTTCGATCCCCAGCTCCTGCAGCCACATGTTCAATGTGTCCTTGGCCAAGACAATTAACCCAGAGTGGTTCCTGCTGCTTCATCAGCGACGGGGAAATGTGTATGAATGGGCTTAATTACTTCTGATGGTCACATTACAAAGCAGCCTCAACTGTGTGAAATGGGTAGATGTGACCTAGATGTGTAAACACGCTTTGAGTAGTCAGAAGACTAGATTAATGCTATACAAGCTCAAGTCAAGTCCATCCAGTAACTAGCTGAAAGGAACCATGTGGTCACCTAGTGTAGCACAGTTAGAAGTACTTCTGTCAATAAATTGATTCTCCTCCAGTGCTTGCATACTGGGAGAAGAACAGTAGTCCAATTAAATGGCCCAATCAAGCCAGAACTTTAGCTCGACTAAACTAAGATTGTTGCAGCAGTGTTTTTAATGCAGCCATGGTTGTAATGAAGTATTCTACTATTTACTTTCAGATCATAAATAAATGTTAAACAATTGTGTTCTTCTTTTGGTAAACATGTGCATATAGAGAATATTTATTTTCCATTTGTTGAGCCTCAGCCTTGAGCCTTGGAGATGTAGCCGGAGTCCAGCCTGCTGATCAATAGTAAATCAGCCCACTGGGGAAAGGACAGAAGAAGAATAGAAAAGGACAACAAAGGCGAGTCCCGCTCTCTCCATTTCACCCAGCTGCATCTTTCTCCTCTCACCTTGCACCATCGACCCTGGACCTGTGCAGGCTCCCAACATCCCCGTGTAAACACAAAGCTACTTGCTATTCTTCGTCACTTAACTGCACAAGTGTGTTTGCGGTCTGCCGCCCTTCAACCAATAATTATCAATTCTATCTCATACTTAACTAAATCAGAATAAGAGCTCATGCATTGAGCTTTTCAGCTTTTCAGACTACACAAGCTGAGAAAGAGAAGCAGCTTCGTTTACTCTCAAGTGTTCCATATTTTCAAATCTGCATTCAGCAGATTTCATAAAGAGCTGCTTAAAATAACAGCACAATGCTAAGATGGTGCATGATCCATAGCCCTTCAGAATAAAATATAGCACACTTCACGAGATAATATGGAGTGATAATATGCAGCTGACCAATATGTGCGTGGACACCTTCATTCATGTTATGTTTGCCCTACTTAAGAGTCATTATTCTGGATCTTTTATATTTTTATGTTATATTCACAACATGGTGAAAAAAACTAAGTGACAGGGAGCAGATCCTTATAAAAAAGAAGGGTGTTTCCCCATGTTTATCCAAAATGTTTCAACTCTGAATCTCAGAGTGAGTTAAGATATTCTCAATGTAGACATTTTTAATGGAGGAGGCCCTAATAATTTTTGTGATCAGTAACAGATTTAGCACATGACATGACATGACATGCATACACACTTGCAGGGGGACGTTGGTGAACACGAAAAAAGTCCATCCCCGAGGAGATTAGATTAGATACTCAGCTGGAGAGTTTTCCCATCAATCCAGCTACAGTACGAGTCTCTCTTTTCTTCACACATCATAAGAATGAACTCCTCAGCAGCTAAATATAGAGGTGAGCCTCAGAGTCCAAGTCTCGGGGGCTCTGGACGGGTCTTATTTGATAATTTGACCTCATTTTATGGCTCCTATATAAAGCAGCCTTAGTGGAATTACAAGCTGAGACACCAAGTGAAGGGCTGCAAGGGGTAGTGTGTGTGTGAGGAAGGGCAAAAGGGCATAAAATCTACATATACACACACATATATCTTTATATTTGTGTGTGTGTCAATGTGTAAGAGAAGTCTGTGGCAGCTTCAACCGAGCAAGAAAAAGTGGAGCGGATCCCAGTGGTGAGACTATTAGTGCCTGTGAATTATAAAACTATTAACCAGAATGTAGCTCCCAATTAAAAGATGATTCAATATCAAGATCTGATGGCTGAATTTTGATTAAGCAGAGACCCCATTAGGAGCGAGGGAGATGGACGGCGGTCGGCGACTGGGCCTCCACTTAAGAGGCAGTGGTCTAATACAGATTTGTCTCTTTTTGGGCAAATTAAGGTTAATTACTTTAAATAACATGGCTGCGAGCGAGTAGAGGAAGAGATGTGTTTTAATTCTCTGGACAGTCGGAGGGCAGGTGGAGGAGGTGAACCTGCTTGTCTGCTGCAGGATATCTTCAGGTAAGGGGTGAATGAGCACATACACACACATAGACACACACATACACACACACATTTTCATATATTGTATCTATCATAAAGGAATCTTTTCTGACTTTCTTTATTCAATAAATCCCCAAACCTAATAAACCCTTATTTAAATCATAACCCTTAACCTAACTCTAACCCAAGATTTACATAAACCATATGTTCCACCTCATCCTGATGAAATAGATGCTAAATAGCCTTTCAATATAGGCATTATTTTGAAATTGAAATAAAAATGGCCGTTTTAATTCCTTTTTGGGTTTTGGGTGCAAGAGGATTTTTCGTAGGTCTTCCAAATCTTTTGGATGCTTCAAGACACATGATGGGTATTTTTTTGAAGTACTCTGATAGAATGGGAATTGCTTTAAAATGACTGGTACTGGTATCATAATTTTCTATACTGTACTGGTGAATTAATGTAAAATAACTCAATTACAGTGAATGTTCAATCACGAGGTATGTGGCCATTCCCACTTCTTCTAAACAGTCTCTGACCATGGCTTCTGCTGTGGTCTTCAGTCTGTTGACCTCTCCACTGTGTCACTCTTTTTTTAGGACCCTCAAAGGCTGTACATGTTGTTTAACACCTTACTGAAGGACATCACTTCCTCCACATTTCTTCACCAACAGAAGACACACACACAAAAGACCCAGTCTGCTTTTGAAGAAGTGAATTACATTATTGACACAGGCAGCCCTCTCTCTCCTCACTGAGTCTCCCTGGCTCTGTTTTTTTTCTTGTTTCCTCTAAAACCAGGGTGCGTTCGAATTGTCCCTCCTATCTCCTTTCACTATCCACTTTACCTTAACCCCGGAAGCATTTATGTGGCGGCCATGATAAGAGCCGTTCGAATTCTCTAAAAGCTAAGGAAAGGTGGGTCAATGCTTCCTTTATAACCTCCTTTAGCATAGGATACACTGAACCATCCTTTACCAAAGGAGATGAGATATGCCGCCTCACAATTCCTTGCGGCCGCAACAATTAAAGCGAGTCGCGCATCCGACCGCTCACGAACATTAACGATGATCGTAAAGTGACACAGATCATGAAAGAGATAAAAAGATAAGAGACATTTTTATCAGATGATGTTTTATTCAACATATTTCATTCACTTAAGAATGCTTTGTGCAGTTGTACATTTGTATGTTTAAAACATTATGTGTAGGTTATATCTTACATTAATGTAACAATTAATTTCATACAATCATATTTATGTTGATGTTGATTTCTGAGTGGACAGGAAGCTGATGGTTTCACTTTTCTTACTTTTAGCCTGGTAGTCTATATTTCTTTTATTTCAATCCCAACCTTGTGGTAATTAGGATTATTTCACCGGTAAGAAGGCACAGGGGAAAGTTTTTTAGATGCGCTTTTTGTAGTCCATTTTCTGAACATTGTAGTTTCACCACGGCAGACCCACGTCATTAACCTCCGCCGGCCCGTCGCATTTAATGACGTGGCCTAGTGGAAAATGCGGTCGGATTGTCAGAGCAACGAGATCGCCTTTCCCAAAGTCCTTTATGAATTCTCCTAACATCTTTCCTTAACCTCATGATATTTTTGCGGGGTTAAGGTGAAGTGGATAGTGAAAGGAGATAGGAGGGACAATTCGAACGCACCCCCAGTGTGGAAAAACAAACCTCGTATTCTGTTAATTCCAGATATTTGCTGCGTTGGCATAACTTTCAAACAGGGGACATAACTTATCCAATATATTAAAATAGAAAAAACACAATAATGGGATCTGAAAGCCCTCTTTGTCGCTCTCCATGGTGCTGAACGTGTTTTACTGAAAGAACAGTATTTTCTTTTGTCCATTACGATACGATACACTTTATTCTCCCCAACACTTCTTCTCAAGAACATATCATAAGTCTTCATTCAGTTATCATTAATTTAGCAAAAAGGTCACAGGGGGCCGTCCAAACAGGGTTCATCTGCATTATGTTATAAATACACAAACACCAACACATATTTTAAGTGGAAGTTATGTCATTAAAGTGTCGCTCCCCCATATTAAGGCCTAGATGAGCATCATTCAGTCTTTTATTTTTATATGAGTGAGTGCTGTCAGATGGGCCCCCCTTAGGGAGGTTTCCTATTGCAAAATTTTCACATTTTGAGCCACTACTGCGGTGTAAAGTTAATCAGCCAGTAGCCTTCATTGCCTGTTGACAAGCAGCAACTCTGTAAGAAGGAGTTATTCTTCTTTATAACTGAATACCACATGCCCCTCCTTTAAACCCAGGCAATGGATGACCCGTCAAAAAAGAGGGTTACCGGATTGCCCTCACTTTTACGAAGTAGGAGCAAGCTTTAAACACAAATCGAGATTGGATGACGCAGCATCCTTGAGGTGTAGCCATGAAAAGAACCTTCCTTGACTTTAAGAAACACCTATTAAAACCAGCCACCTGTTGAATAATCAATCTTCATTTTACACCCACTAGATTAATTTGAAGTTTGCTAAATGTGAGAAGCTCCAGCTTCGTCTGATCTGCAGAGTTAAAACCCAGGGGTACAACTGAACTGACACACACCTTCCAGTCCCCAGCCCGGAGCTGAGCCGAGTGTCGGCAGCCCATGATTCTCATGTGTTACTTTTCAATTTAAAGCAGAGAGGCAGAGTCTGGTCACTGCCAAGCCTTTGTAAGGGAGATGAAGAGCAGAGTGAGGGGAAGATGGGATGGGAGGAAGGGCTGTATAATTGACACTGACAGAGAGCAGTCAGCCTTGATTAGTTCAGCCTTGGTAAGCAGTTCATTAACAGACGGGATTGAAGGGGAATAGCAGAAGAGAAGAAAAAGATGGAGGAAAGTACAAGATGTGCAGAGACGTCTAAGGAAGACACTGTATGCTGGGACTGAGTGCATGAGACAATTTTCTACAAGTTCTACCGGGGATTATTGAAATCTGCTCAGTGTGAACTTTTAAAAGTTTTTTATTCTAAAGGAACAAATGACATAATAAAAAGAAACATGGTATCTAAAACTTATTACAAGCATCTTAAGGATTGTATCTTTCCAACCTGGCCTGTCGGAGAGGATTCATACCGAAGTACCCTAAAGGGACAAAAGGCGCAGAATATAGTCGACTCCAACTGACTTTTCTTTACAAGACACCAACGGTGTACAAATTTCCTCCTTGTCACCTCAGCAGTCTCAATGCAGCCTTTTCCAGCCTCTCGGTCAAACAGAATGAGACGTGGGCTCGATCACGATTCTCCGTTTTGGCTATATCCCTTCATTGTGTCTGCTGCTGTGTAGGGTGTCCCATTTGTCTTGTGGATCTGAGGGTACTGGTCATGTAGACCTCCAAATGACCCATCAAACAGACCCATGTGTTTGGTTTTACTTCTTAATTCTAAGGAAGTAAAACAGGAGCTGGGCACACATCCGTTAATCTGTTAATCATTAATTATCATATATTATTATTTTCAAATGAGTTGTTAAGCAGGACATTACATTTTAAATTGATATCCAAACATTTTTTAACTTCCCAAAAATTGGTTTCTGTTAAGGTCATTTCAGCTGACCACATCTGCCGACCCCGTTTTTTATCCCCTTTTTCCACTGACCAATCCGTATCATGAGTAATGTCGGCAATGTGGGGAGAGCAAAATTGATCAGTACATGAATAAGTGTAAATAAAGATAAGTACATGAATTAGTACAGAGAATACAGTTGAAAATTGGGAACAGGGGCGGATATTTTGAAGCAATCCGTGGATCTTTATGGATGTAATGTGTTTGTTTAAGGTTTTTTTCAGAGTAAGGCCTCTTGTTTCTTGTGGGTGGAAGTCCTGTGTTGTCTGACTAATCCATAGCCACCAAATTGCTCCTCAAACAGAATTATTCAGTCTTCTTCAATTTTCATGGATTGGATTTCTTTAAAGTGCGTGTCATGCAGATCCTAAAGGGTAACTCCTGTCTGTATGAGACGCCGAAAGCTATGTATTAGGACATAGGTCGGTATTTGTGACTTTGGAATGAAGATCACGTCATCTAAATCCATCAAAATGTCCTGAATGAGTAAGTAACAGGAACAAGTAAAAGGAAGATTTCCACGTAAAAGCATTCAACTTGGGATGCAAGAAAATAGGAATTAATTGCATTGACATCTTGGAGATAATCTAGTCATACCCTAAACCTTGAAATGATGACCTTCAAAATGATCTTCAAACTCATTACTGTAGCGTCCAACAAAAGGTCTCTGAGCGTCTTCCTGTGCAATCTTTTCTCCAAGGCTAGAGGCGCCACTTCGAGCCAACCCTGATGCTGTCTCTTTTCCTTTAGATACCTTTACTAAAGTCAGGGAAAAAAGAGAAGAATGATGCTCACGGTGGTGATGATGATGACGATGATGATGATGGCGGTGTCATTGGCAGTAAGGAACATCTTCATTACCCTTTTCTTTTCCCAAAGAAATGAAGGAGCGAAACAAAATGGGAAAACTGGAGGGCTCTCCTTGGTGTGAATGGAAGACACTAAAAGACAATAAGAGAGAGAATAAATTTCAGCCCTGTGCGTTCATAGCAGCCGAGGCAGTGGAGAGAGCGCACAAAGGGAGAAACACATCATAATGTTCCCTCAATGGTGGCTGACGTCAACACCTCCATCCTATTATGGTCTATTGAACAGGATGTGGTTGGAGAGGAGAGAGGGGACGATAAGGCTTACATTTCCAAATCAGTCTGTTTGGGTGTGTGAGTGTGTACGCGCGTGTGTGTGTGTGTGTGTGCAAGAAAAGATATTCTGAGTCACTGAAACAAAGAAAGATGGAATGGCGAGGACAAAACAAAGCAGGCACAGCTATGTTTGGGAGAAAAAGAAGCAAAGGAGATAAGATGGAAGCAAAACATGAAAGATCATTTTACTGTCATCAGGAGAAGGTAGCTTTATGAGGATAACACAGCAGCCAAAAGGTTTGGACCACTATTGGGTTTTGAAGGCCAACACAATATTTGTTCTGATATTCCAGATCTTGTGCATGCAAAAAAAAAAATTTTCACTTCCCAATTGCTCTGAACTAATGAATGGGCGCATTAATGCAAAGGCACAACAGCTGACAAACTGTTGAAGGAAGAATGTGCGACTTCGTGATCCAGTAGATGTCGCCCCCTTGTACACAAGCATTAAAACCAAAACAAACTGCTGTTTGGAGACACCTCCGCTATTCTGAAGCCTCCGCTCTCCTCCAGCGGCACACCTCCAACCCCTCTCCACTCCCGTTGACAAGAAAGAATCAATTTGAATGCACCATAATTATGCACCATTAAGCGCAAGCGGTGGACAAAATTGTCCTTTGCTTCGAGCTGCAGTTGCCTGTGTCCTGTATTGTTGTGTTAGCAGGCTAATGTTAGCACACTTTAGTTAGCTCGTAGCTTCATAATGCACATACATAGAAACGGACAGAGATCTAAAGACACTTATGTGACATCCAAATAAGCAGTGATTAGTCTGTGTTATTCTTCTTTTCTCTTTGACTAAAACAGTTTTACACCCAAGACCGTCACGTCCATGTAAACGTGAGCTACCCAGCTACCCCAAAATCAATCCTCCCAACTCTTCACGAATGCAGTATCACAACCAGTCAGGTTATCTAAGGTTATGTTTTGTTTCTCTCCATGTATTTTAGTAATATTGTAACTACACTGTTTTATTTTGAACTTACCATCCTTCAGATCCTGCTCCTCATGTTTCCTGCCTTGTGCTCACCTGTGTCTCGTCACCCCCTGATTGTCTGTGTATATGATCCCTGTGTGTCCTCCCTCATGTTGCCAGTTCCTCATGTGTTCCCTCTTGTCACCTCGCTCCAGCTTTCTCGTCTCGTGTGTTTTTACCAGCGTTTGCCCTTTGCCTACCATTTTGTCTTTTCCCTTCTGCCTGCCCCACTAGGATTTTTTTTCCTTGGATATCTTTTGGATTACCTGTGAACCGACCCTGACTGTTAATTAAACGCTGCCCTTTTATTGCATCCTGCCTTGTGGTGTGCCTGCATTTTTTGGTCCTTTTAACCCAGTTGGTTCTGTTATGCAGCTCTTTCAGAAAGCTTCAAAACAAAGCACTACAAAGCAGATTTTTTTTATTTTTTTTAATATTTTGGAAAATGACAATTGGCTCTGATATGAGTTGTTTAAAGGACAGCATAACACACCCTGATATTTAGGTTAAAAGCCAAGTAGCATGCAAAGATATGCAGGCACTGAACACGTGATGTAGCTCAGAGACGAACACAACAAAGAGCCTCTGAGGCCTGAGCTAACAGCCGACAAAAAGGCCATCCCGAACAGTTCCATGATCTAAATCCTAATCAAACATCATTTACAGCTTGTTTTATTTGAGCCCCTGGAGAGACCGTCCCTCCCCGCTTTTTCGCCATGGCAACCCGCCTCTCATTTCAGAAGTGTCATGCCACATTATCATCCGGCAGGCTCACATACACTCCCGCCTGACAACTTCACCATGGACCCTGGTGAAAAATAGCCTCTCTTTTTACACTGCCTCTTCACCTCCCTCCCTCTCCATTTCTGTCTATTCCACTCCCTGCTGTACCTTCACCTATCCTCTTCCTCCTCCTCCTCCTCCTCCCACTCCCCCTCCTCCTCCTTGGCGCTCCTTTCTTCTCTCTGCAGGTAACCAGAGAAGATTGGATGTGTGATATATACCTCTCCTAATTGGAAACAAGTCCAGGCACTGGCATCAGTAACAGAAATAGATAACGATTAGCCAAAAGATGGATTGGACATGTATGGTGTCTAATGTGCATGAAAGTGTAATGATTTTTCATCAAGGTCACACTGAAACGCTTATAATCACACAAACATGCATACAATACGCTGCTGCTGCTATGTTGTGGATTCATTAATCAATGCTGCAGAATAAGTACTGCAGTACAGGGCGGCTTGGTGCTGTAATACATCAACCTGCTGATCCAATGCAGAACACTTATGACTGTACTCAAAAGTCACATGTGTGTTTTTGTACTGCAGTGAGAGAATATATCGGTAAACCTCCAGCTACAGTACTTTGTTTTGTTTTTTAACTTGTAAGTATTTCAATAAAAAACTAGATATTACTTATTACAATTTCATAAAATAACATTTTATCACTCCTCTTTGTGGTGGCACATAGTTTCAAAGTGATTTTAAAATACACATTTTAACTTAAGGTGTATAGCCCCTGAAGTCTCAAAAAGTGAAAAAAATATATATTGTGTGCACAAGATTTGTTTTTTCACTTTTTGGGACTTCAGGGGCTCCGTAGTTTCAAAATGTTTTTTTTTTTATTAATGGATCTTACCTAGAATTTAGATGGATTCATTATTTGTTCTGCTCTACCCTTGGCCAAGTATCGTGTATGATTATTCTATAATACCAATCCCTAAAAAAGTTGGTACATTGTATAAAATGTAAATAAATACTGAATTGTGACAATTTTCAAAACACTGAGACCCATGTTTGATTGAGAATAGTACAAATACAACACATCAGATGTTGAAACTAAGACATTTCATCATTTGAATTTGATACCGACAACATGTTTCAATAGTTGGGAAAAAGGCAAAAAAAATGAACGGAAAAGTTGCACACTATTAAAAAACAACACCAGGTGGAACATCTCCCAGTTCATCATGTTAGTAACCTTACTGGGTATAAAAAGAGCAGCCCACAGAGGCTGAGTCTTTCTGAAGTAAGCATTGGGAGGGGTTCAACACTCAGCAGCAGTAAAGGTAGTAAGGAAATGGGCTTGTATTGATTAAATAAAGTAAAACTTCAAATTGGGACTCTGGGTCTCTAAGTTCGGTCTCTCTAAATACTATTCAGATACATAAGCGATGATGTAACATTTATAATGTTATATATAATAATATTATGAATACTAAAAATCTGCTTTATACAAAATAGTGTTGATGAATGTCGTGGAAAACTGAACCATCGGCTGTCATGAATGGACTGATGATATTTGTGTGTTTTGGTTGTATATGGTCTTATAAAGAGGAAACACAATAAGACTCATGTTTAATGGGGTCATTCTTCAGAGGAGTGAGATCTGACAGGGGGAGGGTCCTCTGGGGACACATTTTATAAAAATCTCATTTCTGCCTGGTTTTGTTGTCCGTTTTACACATCATGTACGGAGAACAAATAAAATCCAGTCCAACTCGGACCAAAGTGAAGGGAATCAAACCATAACCGACTAAATAAAACAGATAGAAAATAAAATACAATACAGATTTTATCAGCTATTAAATTTAGAATTCAAGTTACCTGATAATAAAAACAAAAAAGTTTCCTCCTGCTGAAATACACTTACAACGGGTGAACGTCCAGTGATTCAATTGTTCTTATTAAAACCCAAACTCTGATTGTCCTCTGAATCCTAGCCAAGAGGCTAAGAAGAAGTTTCACTGGATGTTGCAAAAATGTATTTCTACCTTGATTGCAAAGCCCTGCATGCGCTAAAATGACACCATAGGGAAACCTGGAGAGTCGTTCTTTAAAGTGTTGGTCCGCCCAGCAGCATTCCATGCATTTGTGATTAGGAGGTGGTTTTGTTTTGTTAATAGCAACATGCAGCTTCAGAGGGCACACATGGGCACCCTGCATGGCTCACACAAATCACAAGAAGTGAAACACAAATCACAAGTAGTATCATTTTGATTTATTTTCCATTTTGACTGAACACACCTTTAGTTTGTTGAAACCAACATCTGTTTCCACTGCATATCCGGCCACACGATAAGAGTTTATTTTTGTCGAGTATTGGGACTTTTTCCACTCTAATCTGGTCGGCTGTTGTGTATTAAGTGAACTTTCAGAAGCTGTCAAACACTCTTAATCAAAAACAGAAAAGAAATCTGAAACAACACGTATCTGCTCAGCACTACATTCCCAAAAAACACATTAAAGTTCACTCACTACGCTAAACTGAAGCAAATCTTTGGGGTGTCTTCAGACTCCTAAATGATATTTCCTGTTACAGTGACATGTAGAGAAGCTGGCAGACCCTCCCCCCCCCCCCCCCCCTCCTTATCTTTCTGATAGGCTGCCTTCACACCGGGCTGCAGCACGTATGGCCAGCTGGGATCTCCATTCCGACAATCATCAGGAGCGTCTAACAAAGTGAGCCTGCCTGTTTGCCTGCATGTAAATAAATAACCATATTCACTTTCAACTCTTGTATTGGCCCCATGACAAATTTACTGTAAAATCAAGCGCGGATGCTCCCGGGTCGGCCACAATAAAGCCGGCAAATTGCATCGAGATGCAAACATCCCAATAAAAAATCTCATTTCACCCCAAATAAACCACAGGTTCCATTGATTGCAAACCACCACTGTTTTCATATCAAGCAAATCAAAAGATATGACAGCCCCCCTCCCCTCGCTTACAACCAAAACGCAGCACGGCCCCTCGGTTAATGGGCCCGGTTCATGCATTTCAGCATGCGATGCAAATTGGTGGAGGGGGGTAGGCGGGGATGGGGCCGGTGCTTCCTCTTCTGCTGTTTTCCAGCATCATCGCAGGGTTAGAGCCTGATGAGAGCCAATCACTTTAGGATAATATTTGCTCGAATGTGGATCAACAACATTGTGTACTCCCCCCTCCCCTCCCCTCCCTTCCCCTCCGCTGTCAAGGGGCTGAGGTGAGGTGTTTCAGTTTTAAGACATGTTCACTTCATTCCTTTACCTCCATCTTTAGGATATAAGCAGGTGAAGAGGAAAGGTCAGAAAGAAGAAAGAGAAGGAAAGGACGGCGAGGAGGGATTTAGCAAAAGTGGCGTAAAGGAGGGAAAGAACAAAGTTTAAGGAAAGATATGAGGTAAATAAAGAGGCAAAGAAAGAGTGAGTGAAGGGTCAGGAAATTATATGAAATAGGACGAGGCTAAAGGGCATTATCGAGGAGAAAAAGAGAAAGGAAATGGTCGTAAGGGGGAGAGGACATAAGGAGTTTAAGGAAAGAGATAGGATTATGATATATGCCTCTGGGAACCAAAACAAACTTCTTGGTCATTTCTGTGGGAACGTGTTGAACATCTTCCAGCCAGATGTAAAGTGAGACTCGCCCCTTCAGATGTCTTCAATGTAAACACTGTGAACGTTCGGTTTATTAAAAACCCCTCGAGGAGCACCCGTTCATCTGTTTCTGGTGAGTCTCAGTTAAACCGTAAATAGTAAGTTACACAGAGGCTTCACTCTGACTTACTTCAGCGGTATGTATCTGAAAAAGATTGATCTGCATTAATGTGTTTAAGACACAGTAATAACACCACCATGATGCAGAATTACAAAAAGTAAAAATACAAGCCTAATCAGATCTGTTCACAAGGAGAAGAAAAACCCTTGAACACATTTATTTTAACACATTTATTTTAATAGATTGATAATTTGTGGTGCATTCCAGTAGGTCAGGAAATCTGAACACTGATTGGCTGTCATGACAGTGTCAAACAGATGTGTCTCTTAAGTTGAAATGTCTGATCAAGAACGGATTGTTCGCTGCGTTTGGATGCAGATATCTATTTGGATAAAGAAATTTCCACCAATGGCAGCCAGGAATTCATTACCCTGACCCATACGCTGGATTGTGTTTGGCTGCTTTTTGCTCCCCATACAGACTGCAAACACCTCCTGGTCAATACTACTCTGACTCAAACTATACTACAAACAGAAACCCAAACACTTCTCATAGCAAGGATTCAACATTTGTATGTCTGTAAATACAGATTGCATTTCCTCCTCCTTTCAGCCTTTTCCTTTTGTTCCACTTTTGGACCTTGAAGCTTCCTTTCTATTTCCTCCACTTTTCTCCATCCTTCTCTCTCCCCTTCTTCTTCTTCTTCCTTACCTACTTCCTTCTTCTCCTTTGCACCCTCTCCCTCTTCCTCTCCTGCTCCCTCTCCTTTGCTTCGCACAGTGGGAAAATGAAATTCTCATCATCAGAGGCTGCAATTTTCGCAAAACAATGTGAGATCACACGGCATGCTGGAGAGTCCCCCCTCTCCTCCCCTCTCCCCCTCCCGCCAGCCCCTGAGGCGACCAGTGCCTATGTAGATTGGAGGATTAATGTTCTTTCAGTGTGTGTGTGTGTGTGTGTGTGTGTGTGTGTGTGTGGTGTGTCTGAGACTGAAAGACAATGGAAATAAATGTGATAGTCTTCTCAGAAATGTCTATATATGTGCATATTTGACACATTGTGCTCTGTGTTTTTAGATGCTTGTTTAAAGGAATGACAAACACACCTGCACACACACACACACACACACACGCACGCACACCTGCAACCACACACACCTGCTAACAGGCCAGAGGTTCAGACGGGGTAAACGGAGGGGAAGGATGGGTGGGGGTCTCCATCTTTCTTCTCAGCATCTCTCTCTTTAATATCAGTGTTTTCAAAAGATGGAGCTAAGCTGCCGCTGCTCTTGAACATGGAGACACCGATAAGAAGAGGGATTGTGGGACAGAGCAAAGGGACGCAGAGTGTGACTTTGCCAGGGGAATTTTTTTTTTTTTTCAGATGTAGAAACAAAGGGATGGAGAAAGTGTCACAAGATGCCAGTCCAACACGTTAAAGACTGAAAGTTATTGTGTCACCTTATCATCTACTGCAAATACCAGGTAGCCTGTGTGGCTGAGGATATTCTGAATATATTTGGCAAAACTTTCAATTCTACTTAATCTAAGAGGGGACTCATTATGAAAAATCCACTTGTACAGTGTTTTTGAACATATATTTGGGTAACCTGAGTGTCTACTGACCCACAAAATGTAAAATAAACCCATCCAGTCCTTTGTTTGTGGTCTGCATGAGTCTTAAGGAAAATGCTCCGTTTCAAATTTGCTCTCCTTGTGACATCACAGTGGGATTCTGGTAAAAAAAAAAAAAAAAAAAATCCCTTCCTCTCCCCTGGTATCTCCACCCGTGGACTCCACCCCCAGCCTAGAACAAAACTTTTGCACACTTTTTTATTCTCGCTAGCGAAGGAGTAATGTCTACCAGGGGAAACTCGGGGGGGGGTCATTGCATTTAAAGAGACACACACACACCAGAACGGAGCGTTCTGAGAGAGCTGGTTTATACAGGGTCACAAACCTCCTCTGGTGCTTGATTCATGTTATATTTTGACCAAAGCACAGCACAGATGTTTCATTTAGACCACAGGGGACTGTTTGAAAATGTGGAAAAGGGGAATAATATGTCCTCTTTAAACCTCTTTAGACCGCTGTTTTGTTTAATGATCATTTGTTTTACTCATGCTTTATACTTTAATTTTAGAGCAATCTACTCCTTCAGGGTTAATACGCTTCTATCTTATCTTATCGTCATGAATCTTATCGTGTATTTAGTACCGTATTATAATCGTAATGTTTCAGACCAAAGAAATTGATTACACTTTCCAAATGCCAAACTTGTCCTAAATTGATCAGTTACGGCAACCCCCCCGGGACATCAACATAACCCTGCTTTACACATGGATTTGCCTGCAGGAATTTAGTGGTGCAAATGGCTACTTGTGAACATATACGCTCTCTGTATGTGTGCATGTGTGTGTGTGTGTGTGTGTAGAGCGTGTGCAATGCAGAGAGTCAGGGGACCGGGATCTGCGTCTCGGTCCCTGCTGTAATTTCCTGGAAGGCTGGCAGCGGTGAGGTCGGCCCTGGGCTGCAGCCGAGCCGAACAGCCGTCACCTCCCTGACCCGAGCTGCTGCTAAGCTTCTCCCACAGTGGGACGCTGCGCCTGCATGCTGCGCTCTTTCTTTCATTTCTCACCTCAAGAAAGCTAGTGAGGGGGAGGGGGGTGTACCTCAGCTCACTTGAACTTTTTTTTTCTCTTAAAACCGCAGGCACACATGCACTCCCACAAACACAAACACATATTCTCTGAGCTGTTGTTTTGGTTCTTGGAAGAGAAGAAGCAATAGAACATTAGTTCATCTGTCAGCAGGTGTTTGGTGCTGGGACGAGACCAGTCTGATAACCAGTATTCAGCTGTTTTATTTCACTTGACACTTGATAAATCTCCTGAGCATCATTTACCAACTCAACATTCTTTTAAAAATAATCAACTTTATTTAGATGACTGTATAGGTGGCCTCTGCTAGCACCCTATCAGTCCGGTTCTGAGGTCTTAACACAGGCTCCCAGAATAGATTTTAAAACACTGCTGCACTGACTGGTTTAGAGCCAAAACACATCGACCTTCTGATGAACTCTGAACCATCCAGAACAATCTGGTCGTCTGGGACAGGTCTGCTTTCTGTCCCCAGAGTCAGACCCAAACACGGAGAACCAGTGTTCACTTTTTATGCTCTGTACATCCAGAACAAACTCTCAGAAAACTGCAGGTCTGCTGAAACTCCCAGTTCTTTAAAATCAAGGTTGAAGACTCACTTGTGTACAGCTGCCTACATTAAACAATCTTAATATATTCATTTTAATACTTTTTTTAAACTAGAAGAATCTTGATCTTAATCTTGTTTGATACAAAAGAATATGGCATGCTTCACCTACACCCCCCCCCCCCCCCCCCCCCCCCTGCATATCTCTAACGATACTCTACATGTAGCGCGCTCCAGAAGGTGCCCATCAAACATCAGATTCCACACAGCACATTTAGCAAACTCCTGACACCTCAGTTCACTCATAGTGGTTAGAAATTTCACGGCCGCAAATTAGCTAATAACTCATGGGCCGTAATGAACCAGGGGGCTGTCATGTAAAATTTATGCCGTATTTTCAATTGTGTGTGTGAGGAGGGGTGTGGGGGGGGTTATTCATTTAGCTCCAGGAGAGAGAGGAGGGGGCGAGACGGAGGAATATAAGGTGGAGAATAAGAAAACTGCTCCTGTCTATGTGCACACTCCTCTATGAGATCTCAAGCAGTGTTTAATAGTTTTTAAGACTATTCATATGTTGTATAACACTTACATTAAACCTATGCTAAGTCACAATGTTTATATTTGTTTTTCTAGTGTGATATATTTAGCATCACATCCACAACCAAGCAAGGAATGAAAAATACAACTTTGAGTGCCAAATTTGGTTTATTACGTTGTGTTTTATTTTTATCTTTTCCATTATTTCTGCAGTCATTACTCTTTAGGCTGTAGTGTAAAGGCGGAGATATCAGATCACAACATGGACTAAGGCTGATAAAAAACCTGTGATCACGACCTAAAAGAATCAAACCTGAGTTGTTTTTACTAATTGTCAATTAAAAACATTACAGAGCAGGACTTACAAACTACAGCATCTTGTGTATCACAGTATTCGATCTTGTAATTTGAAGGAGATTTTATTAAATCTTTGTGAGATGATTTGTGAGCCATGAATCGGCAGACCCAAATACTTGTGAGAACTGTTTCACATTTAAATGTTTTCCAGCAAATGTCACAAACTTTTTGCTATCAGGATGGAAAAACTATCAGGATGCTTGGGTCTATAGTTACGTATCATGGGAAGTGCGGAGCTTGACTCGTTAATTCATATATGTAATTTAAGAAAAAAAAAGTCAACATTATCTATCGCTGCTTTCACAAATTCTCTGCACCCTCGGACATTTCCAAACATTGTCCAGGCGGCCTGCAAGTACAAATGCAAGAGTATAAATGCACACTGACAGCAAATTTTATTCTAACATTAAAAAAGTCTGTGATGATTTTGTTCACAGAGTTTCTGTGCTTTATACTCGCCTCAGTTCTTAACGTCCTGTACATATAAGCACAGAAACATTCACCATTAATGAACAGTCCTCCTCCCCCTGCACTTTTATCCCCAGCGCCCCCGTCCTTTCAAACCCTGACACAGTATTTAAGAACTCTTTCATCACTGACAGTCTGCTCCCCTGCTCTGAAGTACATGTTGGATTCTGGAAAATAATCGTCTGACATTTTATAATAAATACAAAACATGTGTGAGGGGTCTTCGAGTTTAACACTGAAATGTAAGGAATTGGCACTATAGGGTATTTACAGCATAACATTTTCACAAGTTTAGCCACTTGATTAGCTACTAGACAACTTAGAATAACATATGTTAGAAGTATGGATTCACTGGTTTTTGGTGTGTTTTATTTTTTTCTATCAGAAATTATCGTTACAATTATTAAAATAGATTCTCTGCAGACTTTTTTCAGCACAGGCTGGTGTACTACATGAGTAGATTGTGGGTTTAAAGGAGGCCCTCATGGTCTTTCCTGTGGAGTGTTGTTCACTTGACATCACTGCTGCCCTTGTAGTGTTCATGAACTGTCTGAAGCTGCCACAGGACGACGTCTGTGCTGATGCAGACCAACACTGCAGATTTACTCTGTATGACAAAACACAGTATATCAGTTTAAGAGGAGCCCTCCTCGCTCACACACACACACACAGATTGTAGAACTGTGCTCATTTCAATCAGGTGACATTTGTTAGCAACTAACATGAGGGAGGAGCAGAGCGCACCACTGGCTAACCTTTCAGCTGTGAATTATGGGAATTTACCTTCATGCCTCGGTGCGTTTGCTGCCGGTCTGCCTTTCGTGTCTAAATCAAAGGCTGGGATCTGCAACATCGGCACTTTTGCCTTTCTACAAGGGCAACGCGCTGCACAAACGCCTGATGACGGGTGACATTTACAGCACGCCGAGTCTCTGACTGCCACTGCAAACACCAGAGCTCTCAGAAACACACAGAACATCGCCTGGGAGGAAATAGCAAGTCACTCTGAAACAGCAGCACCGCTCTCCATTTCTACCCTCACAGTCCGTTTGTTTACATGCAGTTAGAGAGAGTGTGTTCTTCTGATTAAAACTGGACTTTTAAAATGCATATAAACATGTTAGACGGACTGAAAAGTGGAATTTCTTAAAGGCAGACTAACGCATCTAGATAATGTGGTGAGGGATGAATTTACAATTTACATGTACACACCTAAACAAGACCCAAACTGGCCTAGGTGTTCTGAGCATGCTCCACAGTTGACCTGGAAGTGGAGCAGCATAAATGCGAAGCATAGCAGAAGTCTTGTTGTTGTCCGCATATCACCATAAGCACAAGGCGGAGCATGCATTTGTACCAAAAGTAATAAATGTAAAGTAAAATTTCTGCAAGAAGTTGGGGTGAGTGCAACAGGAAATATTCAGGAATATTCACATTGGGAGATTGCTTCTTTTTCCCTCTTTGGTTTATACTGTGAATATATCCAATTAACACATAGCATTATTTTAGAGCAGTGATACTCAGCCCGAGGCTCTCGAGCCACATGTGGCTCATTTGGGACTAGTTGTGGCTCTTTTAGGTCCTACTTGGAGAAAAAAAATCCAAAGTATTTATTTAAAAACAGGAAACACTGTCAGCAGAAATTATTCTTTGCAAATCATGTCACTGTGTTTCTCACACATATTTTAGGAAAAAAAAATAGTTTTTTTGATTGTGGCTCTTGCAGAAATATTCAATGTGGCTCTTAAGTCTAACAACTCTGAGAGGCTATGGATGCAATGTCATCATAGCAGAAGACAGAGGGAGAGAATGGCTCGTGGGAAAAAATGGAGCGATATTAAGCTCCTGAAGAGTCTGCCCAGAAGCTTATAAAATATATGTGCTTTCTTTATTTAAAACACTACCAAATGAAAAGTAACTATTGTCTCCAATGTGTTCAAGAAATCCTAGTTAATTTAAAAAAAATGCACTGATGTTTAGAAGTGACATACTGCTCTGGTGCAACAAGAATTTCCAAAATCATCCTCAGACAGATAAAATCAAAAAGATCTGTGAATCTGATGTTTGAGGCAGCAGAGACTCAAAGACCAGAACAGCAGATAGCAACAAAAGATGCTCTAAAGCCATAAAAGAAAATTGTCCTTGGGGGGAGGGAGGGTGGGGGGGGGGGGGGGGGGGGGGGTAAAGAAAGAGTTCCACAAACAGAGACTGAAATAGGTGAGAGTATTTCTTCGCTCCGTGTCTGTCACGCTGCCTTGGGAAAGCAAAGCGACCGGTGAGCCTGACTTTGCAGAGCCCCCGCGTCTCAGTCTCCTATACTTCACCGAGACGTTTCTCTCATTTATTATTTGAGCAGCTCAACAGGTAATTTTCCAGCTAAAAACCCCTGATTTGTGCAGACGTCTGCTTCTCTTCAGCATGTATTCTAATTACAGGGCGCTCGCTTTGATCTGAGGCCCCTCCGCTGCTTCACAACTTCCCCTCCGATCGCTTTCATCAGGACGCCTCATTTCTTTTTGGCACAGTGGATTTTTTTTTTTTGTGTGTGTGTGTGACGGTGGATTTACAGGTTCAGTTACATGGCAGAGATAAAGGCAGAGGGGTTGTGTTAATAGAACCAAACATAGGAAGGGGAGATATCAGGCTCTGGTATTTTCCCAGTATCCTGGTTTAGACAAAAAAAAACGTCTGCTAGAGTGACAGTTTCACCTCATTTTTCGATACTGGACCGAAAAGCTCCTGCCTTTGAAATCAATTGTGTGACTAAACGCACATGTAATTAGAGCTTTATTTTTTTAGGAATGGTTGGCGATGAAAGTTTAGAGGAATCACTCCCTTTTGTTTTCGTCTGAGCTCTCCACTGTCAGTTCAGGGAAAAGCAAAAGTGACAAATCCTTCCTCCATGTCTCTGCTCTTAGTGTCATCACACTCACAAAATCCAGTTGTGACTCCTTTGTTGTTTTTTTTTCTATCCCCAGGCCAGTCCGGGATAACAAGCTGATCAAAAAGCTTAACCTAAGTCAGAGTATCAGCACGTGGCGCTCTGTGCGCGTTACATGGGGAATAAAACGAGTTTAGACCTTGTCTGCGACACTGTAAAGGCTTTGAGGATGAATTCCTGTGCATACTTATCTCCTTCTTATGTCATTAGCGCTCATGCTCGCTCTATTCATTCTTCAGCCTCCAAGCTGGACTGTCATAGTCATCTTCGTCCCTGCACAGTGTCCACTGTCTCCAGCCCAGGCAGCATGTCAGTCAGTTTGGGGGGAGGCTTTTGTTGCAGAGAAGTGAACAGTTTTCAGCTTATCTCTCGGGGACAGCGCCGTTACTGAACACCACATGCCTCAAACCTGCGACCTCCAACCCCCCCTCCACCCCACCTCCGTCTTGCTGTGCACCCATTAAGGCAGAGTTAATTAAACCACAACTCATTGCCTCAGCAGGAGGAGGAGAAAAGGGAGGAGAAAAGGGAAGGGGTGGGGGGGATGTACAATTATATATTGGCATTTACCTAGCATTTTCAATGTATAGCGCTCGGCTGGCGGTCACTTCTCAACGCCTCGTGCTTACCCATTACCCCTCGCCCATGCTGCTCTGGTACCGTGCTTAAAGAAGTCAGCCAGGCTTGTTTTTAACTGTGCATCTTATGAAGATTCTGCACAGGCAGAGAGAGAGAGAGAAAAGAGAGAGAGAGCTGATGATGAGTGACAAGCTTCAACAGGGGGAGCTGTTCTGCTTTCGAGCCACAGTATGTGACAGGATGCACTCTGTCCATCCATACAAGGTCATCAGGTGCAGGGGTGTGGGTGTGTGTGGGGGGGCATTCAAACACCGTTACCATGCCACGCCGAGCCGACTATTGCGCCTCCCGTGCCCCCTCTCCGGTCGTCAGATATGCAAGCCCGCCTCTACCTGCTGCGATTCCATTACCCCGGCTGCCTGTTCCGGCACTCGAATGTTTCTGTAGCATATTAAACAGATTAATAGAACAATGCTCCAGGGAGAGAGCCGCCTGTCAATCTCAGCTAAAAACACAAAAGCAGAAAATTAAAAAGGCCCATGGCTGAACTCCAGCACTGATAAAAAAAAAAAAAGAGAGAAAAAAGTGCTGGATTCTTGCATGGTAGAGAGAGAGAGAGAGAGAGAGAGAGAGAGAGAGAGAAAGAGAGGAGGAAAAAACACCACAGATGGTAAATATTTATTCTCCTATCCTGCTTACAGAACGCGCACACACACACACACACACACACACACACACACACACACACACACACAGTAGATAGGCCACATTGGTAGCTGAAATGACAATGGGGAAAATTAGCTCCAAAATTATCAAAGAATGTAGCAGCAAACACGGAGCGCTTTGTTCCTTTTGTGTGACTATCTCTATATTGAGGATCAGCTATAAGAACTCCAATCTAGAAAACACGCTCCAGCTCTCTGAGGACGCCGCGCTTCACGCCAGATGGACTTTCCTTTGTTTATCAGCGAATTCCCACAGTTGACTAGATGTAAAATCTAAAACGAAATCCAGAGCGCTCCCGCAGCACGGCCGACGCCTTCGCTTCCCATCTGGGGAGGAATATCTGAGGCGTGCATCTATAGGACCGCAACAGGAGGCGTAGAGAGGGAAGTATCCTCCTGTGACGTCCGCTCTCATCCTGGGAGACTCTGGAGGAAAATTCAATCTGGTCTTCTGCTTGCAGAGATATTGGGAGATTGAGTGAGGTCTGCAGACGCCGGTGAAGGGGCTCTGCTAGGTCTTTACATTCATGCCCATGTTGCTCGGCGGTAAATAAAAGCAGAGACGAGGCCCCGCATCACAACAGGAGACACAGCAGGGAGTCACGTGGAAGGTTCTGTACAGTGCAGCAAAATATCCTTGATAAGCATCACATATTCTGATCTTTAATAGATACATAAACTGCATGAAGTCAATGTCTGACATTTAAAAAAAAAAACTAGTGCAAGTTCTGGCTCTTGTTTGTTGTTTTGCTTTCCATATTATGCACTAAGCTTGCAGGCTGTTCAGAAACAGGTAAGTGGAGTCAGGTGTCTCAATCAATCAGGTGTGAGTCTCTATAACCAAAGTCTGGGCTTCAGTACACATGTCACTCCTCCATCAAACAAGATTTCTGCTGGGCTCAGACGGTCATTGTCAATGGTGACCGAGGAGGAAAAGGTTCTACATCCATGTCTTGGCCTTCATTAACCCTTTCAAAGCAAGGAGTGTAAAAGTAAGGATAATTAAACTGTTACCCTCCTCAGGAGTGGTTGTTGAACAAAACAAATCACTTGAAGAACAAGTGTAATCTCCAGGAGGTCACAAAGAAACCCTGTGTATCATAAAATGCTCTTCAGGCTATGGGCTGTCATGATATCAGGATTTTAAACTTAGTTATGATGCTAGTAAAATTAAACGATAAAGATAGGGGTTTCAATACCAGGGGAAAAAAAAAGAAAGCCTTACGCAACCAATATTGGGAAATTTGTTGTTGTCATCACCAAAACTGGCAAGCAAACCCCTGCATACTGTCTAAATGTCACATACAAGTTGTCACTGTTCATTAATCGTATTTGTGAAGTTCAGACAGTGCCCTCTTTATTTCTCTGGCTTCAGCTTTTGGTTTAAAATACAACCTAGCATCTTAACTTTTTTAAAGATTGGTACTGTTAAATGCTCTGGATCGTTAAATAATAAAGATTGCATCAAAGTGTTAAACATGTGATATCAAAAATGATCAAAGTATTAAACATATTGACAACCGTACGTCAGGCTTCTCGTGTTGATGAGTTTAACATCGGTTTAATACTGGAGGAGCACGGTGTGTGGCTGGAGAGGAATTACATTCAAACCAAACATCGCTGCCCATCCTTCATGTGCTTTGAACCAGCCGAAGAAGAAGAAGATTGTATCATCATAAAGATGAACCAAAAGAAGACAGTTTAGGAAGAAATTGCAAGATTTGTGTTTTCATTCAGTTAAAGGAACCTGATCCCACATTTAAATCCCAAAAAGACCCAATCAATAGGTGTAGGAAGGATCAGCTTAGGGCTGCTTTGCAACATTTGCAAATATGTATTAAATGACAAATGTTGTATTGTGACAGCAAGTCAGGGCATCTGTTTATTTTCTCAAACTTAGCAAAAGTGGATCAGACTGCAAGACAATGATCCTAAACATCATGAGAATAACCAAATAGATCTTCATCATATCCTGAGATATAAGTTATTGAACGTTTAATTCAGCAGTTGGTTGAATAATTTAAGTGAGAAGCAATTTTAGGGACAATACTTTTGAGGTTAATGGTTTTAGTGTTGTTCACCCCTGTACCAGTATTTTGACAAAAAAAAAAAAGGTAGAATGAAATACTGCAAAGTTACAGCAGAGTCAGTGTTTGTGGTCATCAGAACAAAGTGTAAACACATCTGGAATTTCTACAAAAAAATACCATGCTCAAAGAAATCCTTCAGTTGTCTATTAAATTGCTGGGCTCTACTTTCTTTTGTGCATCAGCCTCCCCTCAGATGCATGCTGGGAATAACTGGTTAGTGGCCTAATGTTCCATGTCTCTAAGACCTCCCCCCGCCGTTCAAAACTGTGTAGATCAACTTGCTCCATTTATCATGTCCTCCCTGTCGGAGGAGAAGAGGGGCTTTTTTTAATCTTTATCTGGCCAACAACGAGAGAATAAAGAGTTAACATGTCCATGAGCCAAACTCAGGTCGCTCTTCATATCTCCTCTCTGCACTGGAATACCGCAAATCATCTTTAATAGTCATCATCTTGATGGTTCATTACGTTAAACTATCTCTGCTAGCATCCTCTAATCCAATGGCTCTCCTATGGCCTGAGGGGCTGTGAGCTCAGGGAGGGAGGGGGGGGCTGCATGTGTGTGTTTCTGTATGTGTGTGTGTGTGTGTGTGTGTGATGAGGAGGGGGACTTGTGCTCATTGTATTATTAGCAGGTTAATTGCCCCGGTGCAAAAGAGTGGCCGGACGGCAATAGGATGCCATTTTAGTTTAATTGTTAGCCATCCTGTACTGTAAGCCCCCAGTTGTGCACCAGCGGCCCCTCGGTGCACCGCAGCACCCCACCAGAGGCTGCCAGCTGTGTCGTACTGTACATGATGAGAGGCACATTAACATGGGACGGTGTCAGAGGTAGGAGCTGGCACACAGCGCCACCTAATGGAGGCAGAGGAGGGCAGCAAGTGTGTTAGGACCTGCAGAGAGTAGCACCTGAATGTACCGCATACTCTGCACAGACAAAATACAGCTCTTGTAAAAAGAGCGTGCTGTGTAATGATGCTGCTATATTGTTTTTAGCTGAATAAATATTCTGGAAGTTTGTCTTTGATTTCATTCATTTTTTTCTCTTGAAATATGAAAATGTTTTCTTACTGTGCCCTGAGCATGTCACCTTCATTTTAAACTGTTTTGGATATTTCCTTAACACCCTTAGTTGAAGAGATAAATGATTTATCCGAGTCGTGCCTTGGATTGTTGCACTTCTTTTTCTCAAACTTTGCCTGTAATACAACAGTATACTTCTGCATTAGTGTTTTTTCTAATGTGATTAAAAAAATGATCAAACTGGTATAAAGAAACCACCTTTGCTTTACAAAGATGATTTCTTGATGCGTTAACACATTTAAAATACTATACACCAAAGTCCTGCATCCAACAATAAACAGACAAATTGCCTTCATATCCTCTCAGTATCAAAAAACCCATACTAAGCTAAATTACTAAAACAACACCCAATAGCTAGCAGCTACCTGCTGAATTAAAAGGTAATGTAGTTTAGTAAAACCACCATCTCTTATAACAACTATTCTTATATAATACATAATTACCACGATGACTTTGGCTCCTAATTGACCCTGAATGAACACATTTACAAATACACAAGCAGGTCATTTGTTTTGGGGTCAGGGGTTAGAGCTGAGGTACACAGTCCATTGTGAAAAGTAGGTTTATTTTTACAATGACTTTTTCGGACATTAGTGTGACAAATTAGATAATGTCCCATAATCTGAATTTACATCTTAGTGACAGTGTGTGGGGGAAAAAAAACTTGGGACACGAAGTCTGAAGTGTGGATTTTTGGTTGAGTCACAAAAACAAAAGAACGAGGTTCATCTAAAAACCTTGATTCTTCCTAAATTGTAAGTTGACTTTTATCTGAAATTTCAACCGGGGAACATTTTATTACGCTAGCTTTACAATTTGTGAGATACAACATTTGTAAACACATTCACACAGTGTTTTTTTTTTTGATGAAATGATTATTCTTTGCAAAATGTGTTGAGGTTAATGAATGCATGCTGTGGATTTTTTACCCCAGAATTTAAAGGCCTATCAACTCTAGTTCTCCATCACCAGTGTTTTACAGTGATCACAAACATTCTCCAGTTATCTGCCTGAAATAGGTCAAGTCACACTGGACACTCAGCAGGTTTAAGCCCTCTCTACATGTCTGATAGTGTGTGTGTGTGTGTGTGTGGGTGTGTGCATGCTTGTGTGTGTGTGTGTGCACGCTCATGTGAGTGTGTGAGTGTTTTGTAGGATGAGGGTGAGGGTTGCTGGGGTGCACGACAAGACATGCTTTAGATTACAATCCCTAACCTACTGAGAAATGCAGAGTTTAAAGTATAAAGTAACTTATACAAATAAAATGGTTTGACTATTCCAGGAGTCTGTTGAAATAACTTCAGAAACACTGTTGATCATCTGCAGAAGAGTTTTTCTACTTCTGTTTTCAAGAAAGGTGCCCTAAGAGTTACCTCTTAGAAAAAAAAGGTTTTCAGTGTGCACACATTGCATGCAACCTCAACGACAAACAATTGTGTCAAGTGTATGTCTTCCTACAACCAAAGTGTGTAGAATTGTATTGATCAGGGGAAATTAAAAGTATGGAATCCTGGTAATAAGTCATATTATGTCATCTATATTCTGGTGCTTGTGTGTGTGAATGTTTGTGTGTGCATACATGGACACAACCAGTTCATATATCGATGTGGCATACCTTCTTTTGTTGTTACAGTGAAAGTACAACAGATCCGTCCTCAGCTGGACTACATTTTATGTTTCCTTGCAAATAATTATCCATAGACTCATTGGCTATCTGTACATTTCTTTTCCTGTAAATGTGCTTTTTTTTCATCTGTTATCCAAAAAAAGAATGGAGAAATAGAGCTCAGTACACTTAAAATTAATCATGACTTGCAGTCCAGATTCTGACACACACACACACACACACACACACACACACACACACACACACACACACACACACACACACACACACAAACGAAATGAAACCTCCACCGTTCATTCAGATGCAGCAGCGCTATCTTTGGGGCTCCACTGCCGCCTTGACCTTCTGTCCTTTCCTACAGCAGCGTCTCCTGCTTTGTGCACTCGTCTGAGTCTGACACCTTCACCAGCTCCTCTCTCTCATTCACACACACACACACACACACACACACACACACATACACACACACACACCTCCATCCTCTTCCACTCCCTTATTTTTCACCACCATCCCTTCACTTTCCTCCCCCCTTGGCTCACCGGCCCAGCAGATCATCTCCCCAGCTGCAGGTGCCCGGGCCGGGGCCCTGTCTGTTTTCATTCCCCTCCTAGAGGACAAGTAATTTGGGGGAGAGAGAGGGAGAGCGGATGACCACTGGCTCCTGACCTTTTCTCCCTCAATTTAACTCCTCTCCGCCGTGCCCGCCGAATGTGGCAATCAGGCTAGGCAGAAGTGACACCCTCATCTGAGCGTGGCCGGGCCCCGCACACAATCACGGTGTCACTTTCAATCTATATGCGAGGGCCGCGGGCAAGTGGTAGTTCTGGAATAAGGGACAGTGGAGGTGAGGGAGGAGGGGGATCAAACGCAGGCTTAAACATGTTAGCATACTTGGCTAGCAGCAGCGCAAGAACTTGTGACTTTTGTGGCTACATAATTCATAGCAGTATCAAACCATAGACTGTTTAAAACCTGGATGTAGTCTCAATGGTGTCACCCAGGTTTATGACAAGACCCCAGGAAGTGCCCCGACCATAGAAGCCAAATGTACACGGCGGCCGGACGTGGTATTGCAGCGTCACGCGATGCCATTGGGCCAAAATGTACTTTTCCCATATGCTGATTCAAAATGTTTTTAGGTACATCAGCTTCCCAATACGAACACTTAAAGGCTTTATATGCGATGATCCAGCAGATGTCGCCCTTGAGCACCAGCATGAAACCAAAACAACTTGTGCTGCATTGTTGTGTTAGCATGCTAATGCTAGCGATCTTTATTATGCTCGTATCTTCACACTGCATGTAAATTTACCCGAAATGAGCGTGATCTAGAAACACAGTTAAGCAGTGAGTACAGTATGTTATTCTTCTTTTCTCTAGTCCCTCAATTAAACAACTTTTATACACGAGGGGAGGAGTCAGCCGGCCGCGATGTAAACAAACTGAAGATAGGACTCTGAAAACTCTGAAAACATCACAGACAGTGGGACTCAGGTGTTACACCCATTGTAGACAGTCATGACTCACAGAGTTATTTTCAGAGGATATACTTGATTTCTATTATATTTAAGTGTGAAAAATCACATATAAAGCCTTTAAATAACCTGTTTTAACCTGCTAGGTCTCAAAAGTTGTGAAACTCAATTAAAGTCAAATTTCCCCTCCCCTCCCCAGCATGTAGTGATGCTAGTTACGTAGCTAAAATATTTACTTGTGTTTATTATCACATTAAACCACCAGTTGTACTTCAGTCTCTTTTTCTTTCCAGCTGCGTGCGTGTTGTATTTAAAGGACTATTTCTAAAGTTGTGATGCTGTTAGCTCTCATGCTACATGGGACTTCCGCTTCTCAACCATCTCAACCAGAGGAGGATACCTTCTTCTCTCTTCCCTCTTGAGATTAAACCGTCCATCTCTATCTTTTCCACACTGTGGGTGAACAAATTACATAAACCAAGAGAGGGAAGATATTATTTTCACGGACCTGCTCGATATCAGGAAGCTTCATGACTGTTAGCGACAAACGACCAGGAATGCAGAAGCCGGTGTGAAATACAATGAAACGGGGAACGCAGAAGAACATATGTAGGAAACATGAGTCTCCATGTAATAGACTGATTAAGAAGTGGAGGAACATGGGAAGAGGGGGCTTGCAATGGTAAGTTAGCGGAACAGCAGCAGTCAATCCCCAGCAGGCCACGGCGCCTGCTGGAACAAAGTATGGAGGGTTGGAGACAAAGTAGGAGCCGGTTGTGGATTATAGTTTGTTGATAGCATGGAAATGTGATAGAGAAGTGCTTATTGGTTTTCCACTTCCTTTTTTGAGAGCAATTTGTCAGAGAGCGCCAGCGCAGGGAGAATAAACCGAGAGGAAAATAGCTTGAATAATCTGCAAAAGAAAAATATTTAAAAAGTGAAACAACAGGAAGTCTCCACAACTTCAGTATTTCTTTTGCTATGTGAACTCATCTGGTGCTTGTACTGTAGCTTTTTTTTTTTAAAGTTTGAATCCTTAAAATTACCCCCTGCAATCTGGCAGGTGACTATTGTGATTTGTTACCTGTTCGTTTAATTTGCATCTGAACACATTTTGAATCCTGTTGACCATTTATTCCATGAAATCTAAGATTTCTGTTATGTGTGATTCAAATGGAATAACTTAAAGTACATTTAATAATTGATATGTGCAGTTTGCCATCCTAAAGGTGATTTTTTTCCCTCACACCTGTAGTCTATTTTAACATGTTGGGGGCGCTCTAAATGACTAATAGGAACATAAAGTGCAGTTTATCACTTGCAGTAAAACAGGCTGTAAAGGCTGAAATGTTATCCTTGAGACATAATATTGAAGTAGTTCTGGTAAAAGTGTTTTTCTTTGTCACTGACAGCCTCACATTGTTATTCTTCTGTATGTGTCTGACAACATTATAGAAAGGATGCTTACAGAGAGACCTTTTTCCGTTAAAGAGGACATTTGATTTTTAACCAGAAACAGCTGTGACCTCACTCTTTTCAAAGCCACCAGACTCCATTAACAAAAAGAACGATTTTACCTCAAAGTGCAATAGACTTGCTGGCTTACCTGTGCCTTCACTCGTTGGTTTGTTTGTGCAGCTGAATATCTTTGGTGTTTCAAACTGTAAGTTTTGATGTTGCATAACACTTTTTTTTTTGCACTTTTGGACATAGAGAGCACAGTTCACCGAAGTCAAATTCCTTGTGTGTGTGTGTGTGTGTGTGTGTGTGTGTGTGTGTGTGTGTGTGTGTGTGTGTAAGCAAACCTGGCAAATAAAGCTGATTCTAATCAATTACCTGAAAGATCTTTTTATAACCAAGAATTTCACCAGACAGCTTCAAGCCTCTACATAAGACATTTAAAACCTCTTGTATTGGCTCTCTTCTCCCAGCACTGGCGAGCAGCTCGTCCCTGGCAGCCCTGCAGCGATCTGCCCCCCCCCCCCCCCCCCAGAAGGCTTCCAGAGAGATGACCAATCACAAGAAAGTGGGCACATGGGAAGGGGGGCCTTAAAGAGGCAGCAGTTGAAACAAACCGTTTCAGGCAGAGGCTGTGATGAGGGCTTTTACTGACCGCAGTATAAGGTAATACAAGTTTTTTTAGCAGCACATCATGCAAAGCTACTCTACAGGTGTCACAGACTGACAACATGAAAAGGTGATATAACTGATTTTTTAAATTCTAAGCATCTTAGTTTACAAAAAAACTCTGGAGGGATCTTTTCTGTAACGTTGTCAGACACTTAAAATAATAATCTGAGCCTGCTAAGAGACTAATGCAAGAGCTTTTACTTAATATACTTTGATCTGGTGAATTTGCCTCGTGCTATAGTGTTGCTGCTGATGCCAGTTTACTTCTTTAATTGATGTTAAGACCTAAGTAAAATTAATCTGTTTCTTCCTGGACTCATAAATGCAAAGAACCTCAAAGAAATGCCAAAAAGACGTTTCTCACTTGTTCATCAGGTCGAGTCTACGAGTCGGTACAGAGAGGACCCGAGAATGAGAATCTTAATGATGATCCGCCTCCGAGGGGGACATTATCATCTGAAAGGATCCAGGTATTGTGCGACTCATCCCCTCTGTGCTGAAAATGAAATTGTCTGATGTGCAAGATTTACCTTTGCGGCGCTGTGGCCCCTGGATGGACGCTGAGGGTCGCGGGTGCCACGTGTCATCTGCTGGCACCGCCGGGGCGTCTCCAATTTACTCACGGAGCCGCTCTGCATTTCAAAGAAGCCCCAGCGCCGGCCTCCTGTTCGCGATCGCTATCAGGGCCCCACCGAGGGAAGATTAGGGCAAGCTTGAAAAACTGTCACCACCCCCACCCCCATTTTTAACACCCCCCCCCCCCCCCCCCCCCCCCCCCCCCCCCCCCCACCACCACCACCACCACCACCCCTCAACACATTTACATTTTCATTTTCATATTAGATCTTCCTCCTGTGCTCGGCCCTGCATGTCACCACCGTTTCCTTTTTCTTCCCCCTCCCTGGATCACAACTGCTTTCTGTTTCATGCACACCAGAGTATCAGTGTATCAATGTATAAAGCTGATATTATAGCTGAATTTAAATTAATCAATGATGGAAATGATGCACCCTATGGCTATGAGTAGCATATTCCAATACTGCTGATTGCTGTTCAACTGAACTAATTCTGATCCGTTTAATGAAATCTGGGGAAGTATTTCTTAGTATTGTATAAAAAGTCTTTCAAAGGTCAGGTGACTTTAACATCTATGGAAAAACTGTACACATCTTCAGTATTGTGCATGTTCTTACTTAACAAAGTACAAAGTCTCCTGTATTCCTGGTTTGATCTAAATATGCTTTATATTTTGTGTCCTGTGTTTGCAGCACATTGAAAGTTAAACTGATGATTTTTAAACACAGTTTGTTCGCCTGCATTAACAATTTGAAGTTAACAGATAGTGAAGTTTTTATACTCTGGATTTTTCTTACCTGGTTATGCTCAGGTTGAAATGCTGTACTTTAATTCACATGTGCTATAATGTTCGAAAATACCTGACAAATATTTTCAGTGAACAAGGCTTAAGTTTAGCATTGTTGTCTGAGAACTAAACCTTGTATAAGACATGGAAGAAGTCTCAGTGAAATCACCTATTTGTTTCTGAAGAGGCATTTTGAAGCCTAAAGATGGCTCATGATGGAAATGCTGATTCTGCACAAGTGGCGGTTCCTCAGGATCTAGAAGCAGGCAAAGAGTTGGAGGCAGGCATCAAGCCTCCTGACAAACAGCCACAACAGGCCTGCCTGTCAAGTCAACACAGCGACGCCCCAAATACATAACTGTTATCTTTCAAATAATCAAAACCGATGAGTTATAAAATAATGTACCTATGGGGTGTGCTGATAAAGACATGAATCTAATTTGTCATTAATGACTTGTTGGTGGGTCCTGAAGCTAGACCAGATAAGAAACACTTCTAGAGGGTAAAAATACCTCAAATTAATTTTAATAAAGTTTTCAATAAATATCAATCTGTGTTTAAGCTCCCAGCATTACTTTCTCTTTTCTGTAACATCAGGTGTTCTTGTATCTCTATGAAGAGGATTTTTATTTTTATTGGCCTCGTAAAACATGTTGGTCAAACTGGATTTTTCTCTCCCTGCAGCTCACCTCCGTCCCTCCTTCAGAAAAGAAAAGAAAAAAGTTGCGTGGTAAAGCCAGTCAGCTCATTCTCGCCTTCAAACCTTCATCTTACTGCCGCTGTGTTTCTGTCTCGTTTCCCCAGCAGCCCCTGCCTCTCAGCTAATGGAATAATTAATGAAACTTTTGATGTAAAACAAATAATGGAGTTATTGGCTGCGCTGCTTTCAAGTATTTCATCTTTCAGAGCGAGGAGAGTGTTTGAGTGAGAACATAAATAGATCAAAGACTTACTCGAATCTTAGCATTAGAAAAAGAAAAGAAAACACATTCAAAAAGTATCGTGAAATTAAACGAGCTCCAGATAAAGTTCATACGCGCTCATGAGAGCCGGAGAGTCGCTTCTGTGAGCTGAAGAGCGAGCCCAGCCGTTGTAAACTCATGATCTGAAGTTTTTCCACTTGAAAGGAAACGAGAGTAACTTGAAGAAAACTGAGTAGGACATAAGAGATGACAACTTTTCTCGATGCTCTACTCAGTGAGGCATGTTCCCGTACAGAGTGATAACAAGTTAAAATGCAAAGACTGAAAAAAACGAGTGACTCCGGGCCCCCTCGAAAGCTGCAGCTCTGAGTCTGTCGGCTATTCCAGCATCCTCCAGCCGGCGTTCCCTGCTCCCCCTCTGAGAGAGACAGGATGCAAATAGAGGCCGGTGAATCCTCTGCTCGGTATGCCTCTCTGTCTCTCTGCCAGACGTTGTTTACTCTCTCTGCGGGGAGATCTCATTCAGAGCGACGCTGAATAGACTTAAATACTCGGCAGACGGGTGAGTGTGGTGGGGAGACACAGACTGGGTGAGACAGGAGGAGATGAGGGGGGGTGGGGAGGCAGAATGAGAAAGAGAGCCCAAGCTGTGGCCTGACTCACCTGCAGATCCCTTCACACCTTCTCTTCTTAATAACAAGTCAACACAAAAAGACAGCAGAAGGACATGTGCACCCTGAAGAAGGAAAGTGAACACAAAGCTCCAGCGTCTCAACTTTCTATACATATTGAATTAAATTTCTATTGTGCAGCATGTAAAGATGTACAACGTTTGTAAACCTGCATCTAGTGACCAAAAGTGTCGGGGACTGTGAGGGTCCTACTTGAGCACCAATTTCACAGTAACTGACATTTGTATTAGGAATGTACGCGACTAATCGACTAAACAATCACATGTCATAACCTTAGGTTGTCGGCACAGTACTTACTTGTTAGTTAAATATCTATTAATATTTGAACTACTGTACGCCCACAATAACAATAATATGTTGCGTCCAAGCTGTAATGCAGCAATCAACCACAAGTGGGAGCTATAGCTAAGGTTAATGGCCCTGCTCTCCTCCATCTAATGCCAGGATGTAAACCACCACCGTGGACGGATGGCGTCTCGTTGGATCAGTGCAGGTGAAGTGGCATATAACCACTCGAGCAGAGTAATGCGTAACAACATTCAACACAGACACGTGGACGTTAACCTGCAAGGAGGACAGAAGTGGTGCTAGCACTGCTAACTCTAGCAACACTTGGCAAACCCATCTGACATTGTGTACCTGCAGGGTGATGCATGTCGTAAAGTGCCACACATTTCAGCAGCATTTAAAATGTAACCAACAAAGGACATTTTGATTTTTTTTTACTGTTTTCTGATTGTTTTCTCACCTTTAGATTAGTCCACAAGTCTTAAAGTCTGACTTTAATTTTCTGTTTAATGGACGGGGAAATTAGTTGCTATAAAAAAAAAAAAACTATGTTGTATGGCTGCAAGGTTTAGTCACTGCTACTAATTTTGTCTTTCTAAAACGCGTGCACAGTCTGAGATCCTCCTCAGGCCGAAATGTCTTTACTGCTCTCACTTCACACTCAAAAACTGAAGGTCTTGAAACTAAACTTCCTGAGGAACCCTGGTTTGTTGAATAAGCTGTCTGTCTTTATCTCTATTATATATTTTGTTTTTTTATATTTGGAAAAGCCGTTAGGTGGTTTTAATGTGTGCTAGAATTATTTCAATTTAGCATTTTAGAAACTAAAACAATCTCCAAGCAGACAAGTGTTGTAAATGTATTTACATCTTATACACCTGAAAATGTGCATGGAGGTGTAACAGGGCAGTGGTGTCTCTCTATAAACATCTTTGTTCCATGTAAGGCCGATAATGCAGCTGGACACAGGAACAGATAATTATCTTCCCTCCAGCACATGTAGGCAGAAGTAGTATTATAGAAAGCAGCATTAAACTGCACAACAGCAGCTTTCATAGACAACAAAGAAATCAAAATTTATAATGATATACTGTGTTAAGGATGATGTGTTTGTTTACTTCCTGTCAAAGAGGTCAGGGGCATGACAAATCAGAGAAGGACATGTTGTGACTAAAAAGACCCAATCAGCAGGCTAATGTGTGTGTGTGTGTGTGTGTGTGTGTGTGTGTGTGTGTGTGTGTGTGTGTGTGTGTGTGTGTGTGTGTGTGTATGTGTGTGCGTGTGTGTGTGTGTGTGTGTGTGTGTGTCGAGTCATCAACTATCCAAACAGTACAACTCAGTCATTGGTACAAACCTCCCGCCTGAGCAGAGCATGTGCTTCAAATATTCAGCAGGTCAGAAAATCTGCAGAAAAAGGTATCTGACATCAACTGGAATTCACACATGTTGTGTCAAAGAAGAAATAAGCACTATTTCATGTTTCATTGACTTTAAATCAGCAATTATGATGGGGGAATCATCAAAGGATGTTTTAACTGCTTATAGAAAAATATAATTTATTGAAAAATCAACAAGGAAAAAAAGGTTTAGATACACTTCAACTTTTTTTCCATTAATGTGTTAAAGTCAAATTTCAAAAAACAACAAATCACTAGGGTTATCAGCATTAAATAGTTATTGCAATCAATTTAGTTCTGAAATTAATGCGATATTTTTTACATGTATGTATATATATATATATATATATATACGCAATCTATTTTGTCCCTTTAGGTGCTCTGTAGCTAGTCCTCTGCAGTGTCTCCCTGTAGTCACAGTGATGTAAAAGAAGGACACTGCTGCATCTATAAATGTCTCGTTTCACTTTAAAAAACTGTCAGGTTTTGTTTCATGGAGGTGTGTCTATAGGTATTATTTTGTGTTATGTGTGTGCATGTGTGTGTATATGTGTACTGTATATGTATATCTTAAGTTTATTCAGTAATATTGTCTTTGTCTCAATGTTTATGTATGTTTTTCTTCATCAAGGCACTGGTAATCTGTAAATTGTTTGATGATGCTGTCTAAGGTTTCTGTCCTTGAAGCTCTTACACACATTTTATGTAAAAAATGTCAATAAAAAGTTGATAACATAAAACTCTGATGAATATTGAAATTCAGTGATTAATCGTGATTATCATCATTAATCATTTGACAGTCCTTAAAAATAACCATTTAAAATGACTGAGAAAATCCTTCAAATATGAAAGGCCACATTCTGCAGAGTAAAACAAAATGTGATTCAAAAACCACATCAACATGTGCAAAAATTATTGACTAAACCTGAATAATCATCCCCGCCTCCAAAATTATACCTTGATCATACCTGACAAGACTATAAGCGCGCACACACACACACACACATACACACACACACACACACACACACCTACCCACACACACACACACACACACACACACACACACACACACTTAAAGCCAGCTGTCAGTGGATGTGTTTGTGCTTGGATTAGACCTGGGATCAGCGCTCAAGAAGAGAAGAAAGATGGGTAAGACGCGGAGGGAATGAAGGGAGCAGAGAGAGGGGAGGGAGGGAGGGAAGGAGGAGAGAGGGGGAGAGTCTGATTTTACATTTTGTGCATGTTGTCGGCAAACAGCTGACCTTCAGCACAGACACGCTCGGCTGCGTAACAACGGCGAAATGAGAGACGTTCCAAAGGACTACATGAAATGGCCCACACGCTTTAAAGTCGTTCAATTAGATTATCCTTTACATTTTCTCGCTCGTGTGCAATCAAGGGACAGATACAAAGAGCCGGCAACAAGCAAACATCACACATACATATGCTCCAGAGCACACACAGGGAGGGGAGGGAGGGGATGGACTGAAAGAGAGAGAGAGAGAGAGAGAGAGAGAACAGATGCTGCAGGAAGTTATAACTGGACAGATACAGTCATGTTACAAATGAAGTGACTTGTTACAGGGCATGTTTTTTATTTGAAGCTGAGTTCCATTGAGAACAATGCTTTTCTTGATTCAGTTGCAACAAACTATCAGATACATGTTGAAGATATCTTTGATCTAAGCATACTCTAAACTTGGTGAGTAGCTGGTGATATTCATGAGCAAGTGGGCTTGGTGATTAAGGTTATATAAAGTGATTTGCGCTCGACTGGTCTGATCTTTGCGCACAGAATGTAGGGGAATCCTGCTCTTTTTCTTCTTGCCAAGATCTTCTATGCCACTCATTCGTTGATTCTACCATCGGACTGTGCCGTCCCAACCATCACCCGACGCCCAGCCACCACCTTAGGACTGTGTTGTCCCCTAAACCAACGGCGTCCTCATTCATGCACGGCCTGCTCCGACCTCCACCTCAGCTGCAAGGAAGTGTACGAACACGAGGGATACATAGGAGAAATCCTTCATGCATATTATCCCATATGCTCTTTTGTAAAGCGTCTCAAGATAACTGTTGTTATGAATTGGCGCTTTACAAATAATGATTGATTGATATATTGATTGATTGGTTCTGTGAATACGTCCATTACATGTAGCACTGACATAAAGGCAAACTGTCATTAGTGCCAGACTGTGTCGCTTCATTCACAATGTTGGATTTCCACCGGCACTTTTTTTTTTACATCATCTTTCCTCCTTTTTCAGATTTGCTATGTTTGTATCCATTGCAAACTTTGCCTACAGGTGTTAAGCATTATGACACAGCAAGCTGAGGGAAATGGAGAATGGTTATCGGCCTGAAGTCTGTGAGCTGAAGTTTGTATCTGGTTTCATGATCTAATCAATGATCTTTCCAAAGGCAGTGTTCTACTCTTACATGTCACTTTCTGTTGCCCGTTTGCTGCGATGGGTTCTTTTCCTTCTCTGCTTTGTTTGCAGCCGACACGCTCCCCGGCCTGCAGCCTGTCAGGAGGATGGTCACTCTGATAGCAGCTCATCGCACATTAACATTCAGCTCTGCAACTTTGTTCTTATGCACCTACATGCATCTGTCCGTGTGTGTGTGTGTGTGTGTGTGTCTGTGTGTGGTGCAAGGGGGTGGGGGTGGGGGGGTGGGGGGGGCTACTTTCAGGGGATTTGCAGTAATTATATGACAAAACGCTGGCGAGTCTCTCCGGGTGCTGAGCAGAGGCTCACGGGTCAGGGGACCGAGCACTCTGGGCCGGGTAATTTGTAAATGTCATTCAGGTGGAGTCCTCTGTCAGCCAACAGGGAGGGGGGAGGAGCAGGGAGGAGGGGGGGGGGGAGAAGGGGGAGGGCTGCAGTGGTCTTTTCTCATGTAGATTATTCTACAACAGATGCTGAGTCCCTCCTCTGTGTTTGTGTACGCAGCGATGGTCACAGATTTCCTGATATATGCAGAACATGTTTGACATTTTACATGTTGAGTGACGTGACTGTTACCAAACATGATGATTTTTTTTAATTTATTTTTTAACCTGGATGTTGTTTCCTCCGGTTCTTTGTAAGATGTAAGGTGAGGTGTTGGACTTGTCACTTCATTACTAATACAGTAGAAATATTTTATGTACTTGATTAGCTTATTTCAGAAATGTATCAATTTTGTCGAGCAAAAATATCCTTCTGGGGTTCCAGCTTCCATGGTGTCATATCACAATAAAAAAAAATAGCTTTGACATTCTGAATCATAAATGGGCCAGTCATTTGCATAAAAACATAAGAGATTAAGGAATAATGTCAAAAGCAATGACAATACAGTAACTAAATATGGGAACAAGTGACATGCACCTTTGATAAAAACCAGGCTAAAAATAGCTATTTACTGTATAATAGTTCTAATTCTAAAAAATCTCCTTTAAATAAAACAATCATCTAAAAATCTTGAGGATTGATGCTTGTAAGGATTCTTCTCCTTCTGACTCTACTTCTTCTGACTCTTCTTCTTCTGACTCTTCTTCTGACTCTTCTTCTTCTGGCTCTTCTTCTTCTGACTCTTCTTCTGACTCTTCTTCTTCTGACTCTTCTTCTGACTCTTCTTCTTCTGACTCTTCTTCTTCTGACTCTTCTTCTTCTGACTCTTCTTCTGACTCTTCTTCTGACTCTACTTCTTCTGACTCTTCTTCTGACTCTGCTTCTTCTGACTCTTCTTCTGACTCTACTTCTTCTGACTCTTCTTCTGACTCTTCTTCTGACTCTGCTTCTTCTGACTCTTCTTCTTCTGACTCTTCTTCTAACTCTACTTCTTCTGACTCTTCTTCTGACTCTTCTTCTTCTGACTCTTCTTTTTCTGACTCTACTTCTTCTGACTCTTCTTCTGACTCTGCTTCTTCTGACTCTGCTTCTTCTGACTCTACTTCTTCTGACTCTTCTTCTTCTGACTCTTCTTCTAACTCTTCTTCTTCTGACTCTTCTTCTAACTCTTCCTCTTCTGACTCTTCTTTTGACTCCCTTTCTAAATCTTCATTTTCTGACTCTTCTTCTTGTGACTCATTTCCTTCTCCTCACCCTTCTACTTTTAACCTCCTCTTCCCATCTCTTTGATTCTGAAACCTGATGTAATATGTGTAAAGGACACATGTGCTCCTTTTACTACAAAGCAACAACATATTTATAACAGGTGGAAGTGATCAGCATTTTAAACTCCACTTTCTAACTGCTGTACAGACAACATCCAGGCACCTATAGTACACTTCATTTTGCTAAAATTGTGAGCGTGATTGCACCTAAGACTCAGAATAAGAAACATAAGTATGGAGCAACACAATCAAGACAGTTATCCTGAGTGCTTTGAATGGAAATCTTGACGTTCATTGCAACAGTAACTAAGGGAGGGCAGTGTGTTGTGAGGGATAAATTGTTGTGCTCTGTTTCTTCTTCAGTGTGTTCATGATTTCCTGCGCTTGTTGCTGCTGTGTTTGTGTTTGTGTGTGTGTGTGTGTGTGTGTGTGTGTGTGTTTGTATTACTTGACTTCTCAGTATCCAGATGCGACAGCCTCTCTGATTAGACCTTTGATAACCCAGCCATCGTCTCCGCCATCCTGCCTGCACAAAGTGTTTCTCTTCTGTTTGACTTCATCAGTGCAGTGCGGGCTGACATTTTCCACTGATGCACCATCACCATTATGTTTGAAAGGGACGTCTCATTTTCCCCCATAAGTGGCCAATCAGCGTCACCTCAGAGCAAAAAAAACGCTTTCATGCACGTCTCTCCTCCAAATAGATCCTCCAACTACAAAGCTGCAGCTGTGTTAGGGAGAATATTCTGCGGGTCAAAGAGACGCTGATTGATATGGAGTTTAACGGGCGGGTTTATTAGGATGGGTCGCAGAATTTCCTTTAAATTTGAAGAGCTCCATCAGCGTCCAAACAATGTGGACACTCTTATTGGGTTTAACCACGTGCCCTTTTAGGCACTCTCTTCTCAAGATGTGTATGTTTTTTTATTTTTATGTGACATTTTGAAAACTCCAGACTATGCTGGGTTCATGGCTGCAGAGCTGAGAAAACATCCTCTTTACTTAAGTGTACTTAAGAGTCTTTAACTGGTTATGAATCAGACAAAAATAATAATGGACCCCTCTCTAGCAAAACAGACCTTTAGGAATAAGATTGATTATTTGGATACAGTTATTTCAATGCCTCATCTCCACCAGCAGGTCAGTATCAGACAAGGTGATTTACAGCACGGAGGGCAGAAATGCCTTAATTTACAATTTCCTGAGAAAATAGTCATAGTGAGTGATACTTCAGTTAAAAGAGAGCAGGATTCATTTTGTCTTTAGAAAACACTACTGAAGAGAATACAATCAGAAAAGATATATTGTACTGTACACTGTTTTGTCCACATCGGGTTCCAGAATCAACCCAAATAAAAATTCTTCTTCTTATAAGGTGTTGTGATTTCAGTGTTTTCACATGGGCACTGCAAAGACTCCAATCTTACACAGTTTTTTTGTCGAATTCCTAGACAAAACTATCTCATTACACTCAATATAAGCCACATTTATCTGAAATGAGATGTAACATCCCATATGAGATTTAATGTCCTATTTTAATAGAGTCACAAGTAAATGTGCATGCTGCATTTGGCACCAAGTGTTTCTCATTACAAGCAATTCAGGCCTTGTTTTTATCCGGGCCTGTCAGGTGAATGAGGCATATATTAGGTGTAAATGGATATTTTTGACCAGGATTGTTGGAAAACACAAAGTGCTGTTATGCCTCCTCATCACAGACATTTGTTGATAAGCAGAGAGGCGATGTGGTGAGTAGATCCATGTGGACTGACGGGGTACTGTAATATTACTCGATGTTGCGCTAAAATGACTCGCGTATGCTAGCGTCTGCATCCCACTGTAGAGACAACTTAAAGTGTAAGATGGATTCATTATTTATTTGTTTTTATACCTGAGACATAACTTGGGTCAGATGAGTTTCTGCACTCTGTAAAGCTGCTAAAAATTAGACAACAAGGACACGGATAATGCTCCAGCTTAAAGTTAGTCGCAATATGTTGTGAATATCTCAGAGTGTGCACCCTTTGCTTCTTCCTCTGTCACTCTCTCTTTTTCTTTTCTAAGCTTCATCCGTCACCGCCCTCTTCCATCTCTTAGCTTCAGGCTAACTGACCGTAGAGCTGTGAGCACTTCTCACAAGATAACTGCGGCCTGCTGCCAAACTTAAATACGTAGTGCTATATGCAGGTGACTGGGCCAATCTGAAAGTTGTTGCACTACTTGATGGTGGAAAATGTACATATTGTTGCTTTAAGCAGGCAAAAATAAATCTCTTATTAACAGCAGTATCAGTGAAGCAGTCTTTTCCACAACTAGTTATACGATAAACATCAAACAAAGGAGAGAAGACAGGAATTTAAGAAGCAAAGTAGCTTTGTTGGCAGCTCAGTAAACTTCTCTATCCAGTTTTTAAAATATTACACTGCCCTGTTTGAATCTGATAAATGAACAATTTCCACTGATCATAGGAGAGTGCGTTTTGAAAAGGCACACACTGTTAGCTGATTTTTTTCTCAGTCTATTTAAAAGGATTCTTTATTTGGTGTCCCATGCAAGGGGCCATGACTTAATCATTTTCTTAATCTGCGACAAAGCTGTGCTAGCGTCCGGGGCATTCTTTCAAACTTGAATGAATGTTTTATATTCAGTCTGCACATGAGAAAGTTTTTTTTTTTTTGCAAACAAACTGAAGAAATCTCAGACAACCAGAATGAACTCAAACAGCATTAAAAGGGAGCCAATTCTTTACCAAGTGTGTGGAAGGACAAATAAACAGTGTGACATAAATTTCCTGCAGTGGTTGCAGCATTCAGTGGTGACTTTTATAGCTGCCGAGTGAGAGGAGAGCTGCTATCAGACTATTGGGCTTTATTACAGTGGGTATAATAGGGCTGGCTGGAGAGTTTTATACGTTTCTGTCTCGCTGAGCGCCATCGCATCTCTCCATTCTCCGCCGCTCTGATTGTTGCAGCGGCAGGTTGTCTGTGATAGGCTATTGTGCCCGCTCTCCAAAAAACCCTTCACCTCAGCCACGACGCCTCCTCTTCTCTCTTCTCCAGACGCTGCTGATTTTCCTCCTCCTCCTCCCCCACGCCTCACTCACGCCCTACCCTTTCTCCCCCGTCTGAATAAAGAGCTCTATCTATCAGAGCCAGGCCAAGACTCAATCTCTCGCCCGCTCTCCGGCCTTCGATCAACTATCTTGGAAAACAGCGGCTTATAGAGCCGAGGCATATGCGAGGGGTTGCCGTGATTACTTTTTAGATCTACAACAGGAAACGTTACACACACACACACAAAGCACACACCTTTACCCTGAATGTCTAAATCCCACCTCCACATCCAGCCATCTCTCTTTCTGACCCCATAAAATCCCCTTAGCCATATAAATATACCTTTAAGTGACTTCAACACGGTTAAAAGTCATCTTTATGATTACAGACAGTCTGACTGTTTCGTCCTGTTCCAGCTTTACTGCACCATTCCATAATGTGGAAATATTAAGCTATTTTGTGTGCATCCTTCTTCCTAAATATTCCAACACATCACATATTTATGGACAGATATAATCAGTGTTTCAGAAAAATTAACTTCTGGGCTTCTTCTTACTATTGCTCTGTCGGCAAAAATGTGCCCAGTCAACTCAGTTATTGCCTGTTAAAGGCCAAAGAAACAATCTGGACCTGGACAACTGTTCAAAATAAAATGGACAGTAGAATTCAGTGTAAATGTAGCTCTGTAGCTCCAGTTTGTACAACATATTTATCCTGTCAAATGTTTGAAGATATGCATGTGTTCAGCTCAGAGAAGTCTCCAACACTCAGGTAGTGCACAGGTATTCCTAAAACAGCGAAAAGGCAAATTACAATTTCTGCAACTTTTTGAATTTGTTGTTAATAGACAGTGTTCTACAGTCGACTGTACAGAAGAAGTGGAGAAGCTGCTGAGGACTTAAAAGAAGAACGAATGAATCCGGGATGTTGGAGAATAAGCTTCAGTTGGACCCCAGAAAAATGAAATATCATAACACTTTGTATTAAGGTTCTTGTCAAAAAACGTTTGTTACAAGGTATTTATAATAATGAGGTACTTATGAATCCTGTCTTTTCCCGCTCAGAAAAACAAAAAAACAATAAACAACATTTAGTTTTAGATTCCAAGACTTTTATAAGCAGTTATAAGAAACTTGTTAACAGTTAATAAACTACCTTCAAATGTTCAGACTAACTCTGATTATCTTTAATTTGTTTAGTTTCAATAATTCAGCCTTACTGGGCTTTTCCTTCGCTTTATTATGATTAACACACACAAGTTTGCTACGTTTGGTAATACAATCAACCTTAAGAAGTTGCAATAGTAACTAACTAAAAGGGGGCATATCATCACCTACCATAGTGGGGCAAACTTCCATCAATAAATCGATTCTTCTCTGGTGCTTGTATACTGGGACAGGGACAGTTGTCCAACTAAATGTCCTAATCGAGCGATAAGCATGGCGCTGAAGGGGTTACAATTACAGCCATGCTAAATGCAATAAGTAGCTTCAAATCGGTGAGGCAAGCTGTGAAATTGAAAAAGGCCAACTAAGTTACAAAAAGCCTTAAAAGGCCTCCGAAGATTATGACCACTTGAATTAACTCGCCTTTAATTAGATCACTGCAGGTATGAAGGTAAACGCTCGTGAAGCAGACGATAACTGAGCACATTCTTTTAGCTCCATCGATCGCAGGAGACGAAACACTGACTTCCTCACTTGCTGTGTTTGGTTTCAGATCGCTGCGATAGAAAGATTGTCTCAAAAACGAGAGAGAGAGGGAGGCAGATATGGGGAAGGTGTGGAGTTTTAAGCCGGGCAGGGCTCAGTGGTTTGCCCGAGTCCCCTCTTCACACTGCAGGCCTGACTGCAGCCCAATATGGTAAGAACTTAATGCCACCAGGGACCCGGCCCATTTGAATGCTCTGGCTTCCTTTATCACAGGCACAAGTGGTGCAGAAAAATTGCTGGGGATTAATTCTGGAGGCCTCGCAAATACACACAGCCGGGATCAGTGCTTACAGCTTCCTCAGAGGTGGCACGCTTTAAAAAGTGGGGACGCTTTTATAAACGGTGGGATGGGCCTTTCCATTGAAGCTTTGCCTTTTTGTGGGGCTGAAGGGGGGGTGCCCGCTTTGCTAATGCAACTTAAAATGGTGTTATAAGACATAATAGCATACATGTAAAATGTGATAAGGGAATTAAGGCTTTTTCGGCACTCCCCAAAAACCGGAGTTTCCTCTGAGGTTCCCGAGTGTAGAGAGTTTTATCGCCTTGTTGGCTGTGAACTGTGCTATGCTAGTGTATATCACACTTCAAATACAGTGTGAGGCAGGATTTGGGTGGGGACGATAGGATGGAGTGCAGTTGTAAGGGGTTTTTTCTCTGGCTTCTGCACTTCTTTCACTGTGTCCATTAACAACACAAAGACAAGAGTGAAGCGGACCTTTCCTGCCGGGCCTGAGCTCAGACTGAGGACTGTTCAGAATGAGAATTCCACTTTGGACTGGTTCAGGATCAGCTGAAAACTAAAAAGACTAGGTCACTAAAACGGTTTAAACTCTACAATAGAAATGAGTCCTCCTGTGCAGACTTTTTTTCTTCTTTCGTTTTGTGATGTAATTTCTTGGAGTAACTTCAAATTCTTCATCTCTCCAGAAGCTTTACGTCCTGAAGTACAACACATTTTAATGCGGGGCCTAAAGGGGATTCCCCAAAGATTTGCCATTTCTCTGTCAACTGCCTTTTCGAAACTGCAATTTCAGCTCAGCATATAAAGCCAGAAGTGGCCATATTTTGTGAAGACGGAGTGAGGGAGGAGCGAGGGAGTTGGTTATCGAAGCCATACAGTCTGCGCCTGATGGCTGCTCGGTTAGCTGGCCGATAACCTGGTTAGCCATTTTGTTTCCAACAGGAGATTCTGTAGTAGCTGATCGGAGTTGTTATGACAAAAAAGCTAAAAGAGCGTGTGGAAGCAAGTGTTCGTCCTCACAATAACAGTTCTATAGCACGGGGGCAGCTGATCGAAACAGTCTTCTCATCACTGAGGCAGTCCTCTTCCCTGCAGGAGAAGTCCGCAATAATCCTTGTTCAATGGACTGTCAGCTATAAATCAATGAATGACAAACACTGAATGAGCTAACAAGCCAGGTATGGTGAGCACAGACACAGATACCTGCTAATAAGTGCTAACAAATAGCTTACCAAGAATAATGTGAGGATTTGACTGAGTGTAAAAATGAATGAAAAAAAAAATCTCAAGGGCTCAAACAGCACAATCACATCCCAGAGGTTCAGTTCAGTGACTGAAATAGCTGAGGTGAAACCGAGACGACTGCTAATAGCTTCCACCTGTCACTCAAAGAGACCACGCCCCTATTTATACACACCGTTAAGCCTAAATATAACATAATGAAATGAGTTTGCTAAAAATTCACATCAGTACAGTTCTCATGAAGAGAAAATGAGCTAGAGATATATTTTTTTCTACCAGGCTGTAAGCATAGTGTACATACTGTAAAGTTGGACATTATACCATGGGACTCTCTGGGGATTGACTCTCTTTTGGAAACAGCCTCAAGTGGACACACAAGGAACTGCAGATTTTGGAATCTCAGTGTTTGCTTCATTTTTCAAACCCTGGAGTTTACTCATGGTTGTTCTCAGTGTTATGCACCTGTTGTCAATGGGAGAGACTGAAACACCTAAAAGAGGTGTCGAACAACTTCAGCTATAAAGCGCGTGCATCTCTTGTTCTTTTTGTCTAAATGTGAGAATAGTTACTTCAGATGTTAAACAAAACAGATCTCTTGCTTTAGTTGCTTTTCAAGTAAAGACAGATCAAGTTTGATTGTTCAATCGGTGTCTCTAAAAGATAAAACACACACACACACATACTGTATACACACTAACCCAGACTCTGACTGTTGTAGCAGTCTGATGGTAATATACTACCACCACACGGTTGCCCTTCTAGTGGAGTGCACTTTGAGCACCAGTCTACACCACACAGCCAAGCTATCATGAGACCAGTCAGCGTGATGCACACACACACACACACACACACACACATTCACACAAACACACAGTTCAATAAACACAGACAATCATTCCCTCCCCCATCGCTCTCTCTTACGCACATACAAACACACACATACGCACACATACACACTGAGAGCAATCAGCATGGGCATTCCCCTTCCCTTAATGCTGATGACACCGTTTCCATTTCCGTGGAGACAGTGCTCTGCAGCCGTGGCGATATGGATTCTTATGGCCGACACACTCCATCGGCCAGCGGCTTGCTCCCAGCCACATAGCTTTGTTTATGTGGAGAACCATATCAAAGTGAATTACTATTGAGAGGTAGCTAAATCAAATATGTGGTGTGAGCAGAGAAGAAAAAACATCAAGTTTCCCATTTCAAAGTCGTTTGCCCTTGAATGTTGTTCTAAAGCTGTTAATAATGAGTGCTTTTTATGATGTAATACGACGCCACGGACATCCAGAGCTCAGCTCCCCTGAGGTGAAAGATATGGAAGTGGACAGACTCAGGAACCATCAAGGAAGGCATAATTTCACTCAACTCCACCACACCGTGTTACCTGTGCACTAGATAAAAGGTCATGTTCAAATACACTCTGTACACGTTGCACTGTTGACACTTGGAGAGAAATGAGAGGTAAAAATAGCTGTTCTGTGCAAAAAAGCAGAAGGGACTGATAGACGCACAGGTAATGTTGCTGTTTCTCTTTTATAATGCACATCAACAAAATCTATCCCAAAGAAACCACTCCACCTGTACAAGGTGATCAAAGTTTGTCACATTTCCTGAAACACATTTCTTTTCATCAGTATGAAATCTGTAGTCCCACGTTAAAGAGAATGCTTTACCTACATTATGTGGATGACCAAATGTGGATTGATATCAAATGGAGTCAATGGCATTAATAAATTAATCAGTGCTAGCTACACTGATCATGAAATCTTGCCCAGCACATGGAGCCATGCTGTTAGTGCCTACATATCCCAGGATGCATTTCAGTTACCAGTGCTTTTAGGAAGTTATCCTCCAACCAGGGAAACGACAAGATATGGGCAGAAAACATTCATGTAACTATTCCTAAAAAGTGCAATGTTCAGCATTTAAGGAGATGATGACTGATCCAAATTTAAAAAAAAATAAAAATAAACATAGAAATGTTCTGGACGAATGAGAAGAAACAGATCGTGTGCAGGATGCAGCTTTTGAACTCAAAGCTGCTATTTAAGTAAATATGTTTGATAGCAATCAAAAAAAGCGTCTGTCTCAGTTGTCATCTCCCATCAAGATAAGACGGGACTGAAGGGGGAGGGTGGTCTTAAGGAGGAGGGAGAGTTCACCTGACACACCTCTGGAATCTCCAAACAGGCCGTAACAACTGACAAGAAAAAAATGGAAGTAGCCACTGCAACGTCATCTTTTGGCTTGTGAGCTGTTGTTATCAAGTTTGGCATTTAGAACATTAGCGAGTTAGCTATCTTTAGCCAGAAAAGCCAATAACATAACAATCTGGCCCGCTCTATAGATCATGTTAAACAAACACTGAACGCTAGGTATGGTGAGCAGATCACTGCCAATAAGTGCTAGCTTGTGATTAAAGTAATGTTAGAATGTAACTGAGTGTAATAACTGGAGTTCAGACGGGTTAAACTGTCTGTAAGAACAATAAACCACACAGCAAGACTAAAAGGCTCAAACATCACAAACATGGCCCAAAGGTTAAGTTCAGGGACTGAATTAGCTGAGTGGACACCTAGCAGATAACTAGCAGCTCCCACCTGTCACTCAAGGAGGCCACGCCCCTAATTATGCATAACTTTAAACCTTAATATAAATGAATCACGATAGATCTATGAAAATTCACTTGCATGAGTACAGTTGTCATGAGTAAATAAATGAGCTATAGATACCACAACAGATTTTTGTAGCAGGATTCAACTCATTTGTTTCATTTAACATAAGGCTTGGCTGTAATCTTTCATATTTCACAAAGGTTTCTACAACAAGCAGCCACGGCCTTCCTCCAGCGGTTCCTTTAGATACACACTGCATCCCAAAATGCTAATGGCAGAGTAAATAGGAACTCCTGATTTTAGCTACCCAATCTCAAACAAGTGAGATAGTGGGGTGTCTTTGCGACCCCTCAAACACCGCCTTCCTCCACTAAATACGGCATAAATACGGAGGCCATTAGCTCATGATACACAATCCTCCCCAACCGGCGGGAAATTAGTGTCAGCGGGACAGCTCGCCGCACTGCGAGCCTCAAAACAATGGATGGGCCTCGACTAAATTAAAGCTCCATAAATCACAAGGTGTTTAAGAACGCAACGCATGTGGTGGCTCGCCTCAACGTGAAGAAACCAGAGGGGGAGGAGATGGAACGCAGATGGAGGGGTGTCACAGTGTGTGGACGTTAGGATGTGCGTGTGTGTGTGTGTGTGTGTGTGTGTGTGTGTGTGTGTGTGTGTGTGTGTGTGTGTGTGTGTGTGTGTGTGTGTGTGTGTGGCATCAGTTGCAATAAAGAAGGAGGAGAGTTTATTCTTGTTTCCTAATGTGAGACAGAATAACTCTGCAGCATAATACGCCATGGTGCAATGCTACAGGTACAACTGTGCTGCCCGACGGTGCTTCACCTTCAGAAAACCAAAATATACAGCAGTCCAAACATGAACGAATCTAACTCTTCATTCAAAATAGGTGATCCTGGTAAGGTACACAAGCACTTCAGGCTTGCAAAGATACTGTTTAAAAGACACCTATAGTAGTTTCCCTCTTACCTGAAAGACAGTGTTGTTCTTTAGCCACCTGGTTCTTCAGATCAAAGCGGTGAGTGAGTCCTGGTCTTCATGCGTCAGACCCTTGCTTTCTGTTGGTTTGATGAGAAGGTTGAGATCCAGACTTGTCCCTCTTACACTAGAGATCCTGCCGACAACGTCAAGTTTCTGTTGAATAAAGCAAAAAAACAAAAAAATCTGCATCTGCAGACGAAACCACAGCACAGTGGAATGAATGATTGATGCAAGTGAGCCCAGAACAAAGGAAGAGTCAGCTTTTTATAAACATTGACGCTGCAAGGTCAGAAAGATCGGTGAGTGACTCAGTATCTTTTAACTTAAACAAAAAAAGCATCTTAGAAGACGACAGAGCGAGTAAGGCTATGTTATCACTTTCACTGTGACTGAGCAGGAGATGGGAACAAAACGTTTGTTTTCTTTCCCGGCAAATACAGTAAATGAAAGAGAAGGAGGGAACTTTTACTTGGCCAGAGCATGGTCTCCTTTATCAGTTAGATCTGGAAATAACAGCTGAGTACATCATAAATCAGATCTCACACACTCAAGATTATTCATTATGTCCAACTCTGTTTGTACCTTTAGACAATATGGTCTGAATTTAAATTTCTGTTTAACCAACTGGGAAACTATCATCCATGGTATGAAGTCAGTTCTTTAGTTTAAAATCAAATGTGATTTTTTTTTAGCTACAATAGCTTTTACTAGAGGCTGAGGAGGATATCAGTTTTTGGTTCTTTGGATTTTTGTATCAACAGTTTTAGCTTAAGCTTGTTCTCACGCTGTATATAATTAGGCTCTTAAAGCAAACCAAAAGCAAAAAACGTTTTTCAGAAAAACATTGAAATTAGAGAAAATAAATTACCATCTTCACTACGAACCAATTCAGTGTAGACAGTTTGTTTTTTCAGAGCTTTGTGCCTTTAAACAAACAACAACAAAAGTGTGGTAAATCAGTAAGAGAATTGGCCAAAGCTGATTCCAACAACAACAAAAAAATAGCTGGGATGGCCTCTAACGTCTGCTGTAACTGCCGTGGTCACAGTCATTTCACATGAACTGAAATAGTCTCTGAACTCTTTCTCTCTCTTTTTCCAGCTGAAATAATGGAGCCAGGAGTGGAGGTGCTGCAGACCTCAGACACAACATTTTGATAAGAAGGACAGAGACATTTTTTGTTTCATTTTTCAAGGGCACTGTGCTGCTTTCACCAAGGTCCTCATGGATTTTCAATCAGTGCTAACAGCAGTATTTGGTGACAAGCGCTCAGGAGAGGACCTCACACAATGATATTTGACTTTAGGTTCAAAGAGGCCGTCGAGTCATTCAGACGTTGGCTTTCCCTTTTTCTCCCCTCGTCATTGGCTGAATGTAACATTTCAGACAGAATGGAAGCCTTTGTGCGATATGCTCTAACAACAGCCAGCACAATGACTTCTCATTACTTAAAGATATTTGGAGCAGTCTTTTAAATTACACCAGTCCTGTCAATCGGTACGACCTGGAATTCATTTTCACTGAAATAGACAGGTGGACAATTTTCAACTCTTACATCTCTTCTGAGAGAATAAACCATTTCAGCGTGAGGAGGAAGAGGACGATTTTGTGGACTGAATTGTTGGACACATTAGTACAGATGAGTTCTTCAAGGTCCAGTTACAGACACACTGTGATTGTTGTACAGTAAAGACCAGCAGAGCACTACGACAAGGCAGGTACCCTGTCAGCCAACTATGTATGGAGGTTTTTGGAACAAATGTACCTGAAAAACAAAAAGCATCAAATGTTCAAAACTTTACATTTTGCTAAAAAGAGCCAAGGCAAAAAAAAAATCCCTGTGGTCAATATCAGAAGAAGAGTCTTTACACTGCTGGAGCACATATACGTCACATTGTTCTGTTTTTGTAGTCCATGTTTGGCTGTACTGATGTTAGCTGTAAGATAGCAAAACACGTGTCAAGCATGTGTGTAAAGATTTTTTTAAGCATTGAGTTGAAAGCTCTTTTTTTAAATAAAGTAAGAAAAGAGGATTTTTATTCCACTAAAGCTGAAACATATTTGAAAGAGGCTCTCCTAAATGTGTGCCACACAAATTTGGGGAAATTGGTGCGCCGTTGGCCTAACGGTTAGGTCCGCCAAGCGGACGGCCTGGGTTCAAGTCCAACCTGCTGCACTCTCTCCGGATTTCCTACTTTATGTCCTATCAGAATAAAGGCAGAAAGCCCAAAAATAAATCTTATAAGAAATAAAAATAGGAGAAAACTGGGCAAACTGCTGGCTTTGCACCAACTCATGTTTGCTTTGACTATTTGTACTTTTGCTGTGTAGGAACTAATCATGTAATTCATGTTATTTCCCTTCAATTTTATTTGTGTTCTCTTTAGTGTAATATTCTACTTCTTCACTTTAATTTGAAGGAATAATCCACATGACTGTAGGTGGAGAAACCAGCTGCAGGTTCAAGCTGCAGTTTTAAAAGACTCAGTGTAAGATTGTTAATCAGTATTGAGAAAGTGATTTCCTCCACTGATCTTACCCAGACTTAAAGCAAACTCCTGATTCAATACATGATCAAATACGAAAGGTAAAGGACTGTGAATTAAGAGCCCCTGCAAGGTGCAAACACAACGACACACACACAAGTCATTTATTTATTATTGCAAGAAAACATTTTTTTTTAAATACTCCAGAGTGAAATCAACAGGGGAAAACATTATAATGAACTACTTCTACCTCTGTTGACCACTTTAAAATAATCCTTAAGACCATCTTTAGCCTCGTTTGAGCTTCAGTTTCTAATTTTGAATCATTTGTTTCAATCAATCAATCAGAATTTTTTTACAGCGCCAATTGAAAACAAATGTTATCACAAGACACTTGACAATAGAGCAGGTAAAAGACCTTACTCTGTGTTATATTATGTTCAATAGACCCAACATGAATCCACCATAAGCACTATATAAGCAACAAGAGACAGAAACCTTGAGCTGAACCAGACTCATGTTTTCCATTCTGTTTTATATTCTTAGTGTTTATTTCACCAACTTTTAGAACTTCTGGTGCTTTCACACATGCACAAAATTCCACAAAACTTCATGAATTTTTCGGGGTGAGCTGCATGTGTGAACACAAACTCCTTTTTTCACTCCATAAAACTGCTTGACTATTTAATCTGTTGGACAGTTTGTTCTTCTCTGCTCTTTTGTTGATACTGTGAATATGTTGCACTACACGTGGCACTGATATACTTGGACATAAAGGCATCAATTGTTAGAATAGAGTCAGACTTTGTTGCTTCGTGATCGTCCTTCTTGTACTGCATCCTGAGACCCCGCCTCCCGTCTGACGCTGATAGTTTCCTGCCGTGAGGTGCATGAGTGACCAAAAAAAGTCAGGATGATTTCAGGGGCATCATGCCTGAAATTAATAAATAAATTAGCTTTAAGCAAATTAGCAGACAAATGTGCGGCCAATTGTTGTGATTTGTCCTTTTATTAGCTAACTCTTGTGTGTCAGATGTGTACTAAAAACAAAAACTGAATACAAGCAAAGTCCGTTTTTAGACTACAGTAGCATCAGCCAGCTGTATGAGAGGTTCACAGAGACGCAGGTTGTAAAAGTAGTCAGTGCATAGGGTCAGTGTGAGCTGCCTGCAGTATGATTGCAGCGCCATCTAGTGGTACATACAGAGAACTCACACATGATGCTATAGGGAGAGTCAAAATAATGCTCTTATCATTCATCTACTCGTGTCTTTGTTTCTCATCATTTTGGTGATTGAAGATTTATCCGAGCTAAATAAAAAAGTAGAATGTAAGCAAGATAAAAATGTAAATTAGAGCAAGGATTTGTTTTAGTGAATACTGTAAGTCTTAGAATATTCATGTTTACAATTTATTAATCTGTGTTTGTCTGAGCACTGTCCTATAGGGAATAGTTAGAAAGTGAACTGCAAAGGTTTGAAAAGGTTCGATATATCCACAAGATGACAAACACATCAACAGAGAAAGAAAATGAACACATCATATAGGAGCAGATCAAAACTATCAAAAGGAAAATAGAACATGGATGGATATATATTCAATACATTGTAATATTTGCAGGCATCACTTCAAGTTCAGTATTTTATTAAAATAAAACAAAAAAGGTCACACATGTGTTATAGATTATGTATGATCTTGATTTAATACGTTTCAGACAGAAACATAACTTATTGCATTTCATGAATATTTTCTGCTGGGAGTAAAACTTCTGATAACAATTTATATGAGACAACAAACAGTCTTTTAATGAATGAAACCTTGAAGAGGGGCTGTTACTATGATTAAATAAATATGTTTTATGCACTCTCTGATTCAGTTTCTTGGGTCCTTATAAAAGACTTTACATTAATGTAACACATTAAAAAATGATTACTGTTTGTTTTGAACTTTTTCCTTTCTTTTTGTGATTGTGCTTTTCTTTTTTCTGAGCTGTTGTAACAACCACATTTCCCCCACTGGAGGATCAATAAAGTTTATCTTATCTTATCTTAAATCCATAAAATCTCACAGATTCATTATTTCTATCCCCTTTTCAGAGCTTTTAAGGATTTTTCTAGGTTGAATATTTATTTTTCAGATGCTTAAGGTGAAACTGTACACACAGAGAAGTTGAGAAAATTCACACTAGTGCAGGTCAGGCGTGTTCAGTTCAGTGAAAAATGACAAAACTTGTAACCCGTTGTATCTGAGTTTGCTTTTATTTTTCCTGTCCAGACATTAAAAGAATCTTTGATAAGTCTGCAATTTTTTTTTTTAATTGTGCTGTAATTGTGGTCAACTAACAGAAGTCTGAGCAGAACAAACATCACCTTTAGGTGGTTAATCTGATCCACCTCACATACCACCTTAATAATAATTGTTCAAATATTTTGTTTCCACCTCAGGGCACGGCTGTGTGGACGTATCGCCACAAAAGAGGGAGGTGTTGTACCTCAAGCATACAGTGTCTATTCTGCTCTGAACTGAACACTTCTACATACAAAGATTCAGTCATAGCGTCACCTGGTGGTTAGAGGAAGTCAACCTTCTGTTAGTCTATATTTGTATACTGTGTGGTCTCGTCTTGATGTGCTCAGCTAAATGCATGTTAACACCATGTTGCTTCCTGGTCTTGAGTCCCAGATAACCACAGGAAAACATATTCTATTTCAATCTGATTTTTCCATACCGTGTTAACGATTTGGATGTGTGTCCCATCTTATTATTCTGGCAGTCAGTCCTTGTTTTAATGTTCCTCCTCTTTGTTTTCGTTTACATTTATTTATTTAATTCCAGCTGGATTTCAAGTATAAAAGGAGCCGTACAAATATTGTTATTATAGTTTATTAAAATTCACTGGAAACCAAGCATACTGGATGTTTTTAGTGTTTGATTGATTGCTTTATAAATACAAATAAAGAGACAGACCAATATAAGCAAAGTGCCTGCACACAGTCAGTCAAATAAAAATCAAGTCTATTACAGCGAGCTTGCATCAGAGGAATGGCCCCGTCACCTTTTGTTTCTATCTCGGGCCCTGAAATCCGCTGAAGGGCCCGACAGCGGAGCATATCACACTGCCACACGCTGCCTATCTGCATGCTGAAAGACAGATCCTGCCTATAGCACATACACCTCTCACCCCCACCAGCCTCCCCTTCCTTCCCCGCTGCATCCCCGTCTGGGCTCGCCCCGCCGCCGTCACTGCTTCTGCTGCCGCTGCACCGAGAGGGAATTTACATTTTAATAGGCAGAGCTGCTCACCGTCTCCGAATGAGGGTATGTGTTCAGGCGAACAGCAGGAAACGCACCCAGCTGCACAAGTTTCCAATGAACCCTCCAGACGATTCCTGGGCTGGAGAAATTGATATTTTTAGCCACTGGGCCTCCCTGTCTGCAGCTTATGGCAGCATATACATAAACATGTGTGTACACAGATGCATATTTAAAAAAAACAAACCTCGAAATTAGATTTGATGTGTTGCCACTTCAGATGAGAGGTGATAAGGTGAGGATGCAGGGCTGTGTTTGACCTGCAGAGCGCTCTGATTGCTGCTGCTGCTGCTGGGGGTGGATAGAGACAGAGAGCGAGGCGAGCGGCGGCAGCAGAAAGAAAGCCGGGCAGCGAGCCGGTGTGATCACAGAGCATGACGGTTCCATCACAGCTGTCATTAGGCACCAAACAAAAGGCACATCAAGAGCAGGACAGAGAGGAAGAGGCGGCAGGGGGAGGATGGTCCTCGTCACTCCTGCTCTGTCACAAGGCCTCTTGATGAAGTGTCAGCCCCGCAGCACTGAGAGGGAGGTCAATACGAGTGCAGCTCTGCAGGACACAGCCTGCAGAGGGGGAGTCGGGTTGGCAGAAAGACGTTCAATGCCGAGACAGATTTCACATGCAGGATATCAGCAGATGTATTCTACTGTTCTCCCATCTTATTATGAATAAAAGACATGGAAAACAGAAATGCAATGAAGAAATACATCATGTTAAGCTGTCACTTCTTTCACTGACAACAGCCATGGAGGGTAGGGTCAAGAGACCGCTAAAAAGACTGCACAAGCACCCCCCCCCCCCCCCCCCCCCCCCATCCCAACGCCCCTGCTCAAAGTATTTTTGTTATGAGCAGAATATGTATTATCTGAATTATAATTAGAAAATTACCATACTTTTGTTTATAAGCATGGGAGGTGATGTCGGTGGCGTCAATTTAAAGGCTGCTAATAGCAGAAATGATGAGCTAACCGCTAACATAATGGAGGAAATCATGACGCCAGACATGAGGATCGGGAGAGAATGAGGATGTTGAGGGAGAGAACCGTCCAAACAAGCTTCTTTCGTATACTTTAAGCACTGTAATGAGCTTAAAGACAGCTTCTTGTTTCATGTGCTGTGTGTCTCTTGTTAAAATCCTGAGCTTACATCATGCACATGTGCCGACCGAGCAAGCTGCCTGTTACTGTTGCTCCTGTTCATTTCTTACTTTCTAGTATTTTACTGTCTCACCAAATATCCAATAACCAATGTTTGCACATGTTTTACTGCTGAAACATGACTAATTTATCAATGTGTGTAGTTTTTGTAAAAGGACTTTTGTTTGTTCATCGTGTGGAAACTTTTGTGCTTCTGTCCAGGACTCCCTTGTAAAATAGATTCTTGTATCTTAGAAGTTAAATAATGTTTAAGTTTTAAAAAAGATGAATTGGGATTATTTTGTTTGGGTTTTTGTTGTTACTTTTTGTATGCATTTCATTTGTTCCTTCTTAATGATTGAAATAAATTGCACTAGCTTCATACATTAAGAAAAATTCAAAAACACAAACTCAGAAAACATTGAACAGAAAATAATGCTGAGACTGATTTAGTAGTCTCCAGGCCTCTAGGGGGAGCTCTGCGTGAAAACAATATCAATAATGAAATGCTCTTTAGTTATGAACAAAATAAATAAACTGTGGCTCTTGTTCCTGAACAGGTCAGTTTTATTTATATTATTGGTTGAAAATAAAGCAATAGCAGCAGCTGACTTCCTGTTCAATTCTCACTGTTTTATATGTTCTTAGTTTAACAGTCGATACCTGAGGGGTTAGAACCCCCACCCTCTCGACCCTCACCGCTCTTTTTTAACAGCATCTCTGTTATTCTGAGTGTGAGACAACACAATGCCTCACAGCTCGGGGCGTGCAATCAAGCCTGGGACCCCTCCCCGCTCTAATTAATAACTATTGAACACGCCAACAACAATCAACACTAATTAAACTGTGTGCTTGTTGACAAGGGTACAAGCCTTATCAAAAGGCAGGAGTGTGTGTGTGTGTGTGTGTGTGTGTCCGTGTGTGTGTGTGTGTGTGCGTGTGTGCGTGTGTGTGTGCCTCAGTTTTCCATAATAAGTTAACAGAGGGCCTCAGGCAATAGTTTTAATTCAAAAACCGCCACAACCGCCGCTGCTCTGTGACACTGACTGTTGGCAGAGGGAAGCAGGACGGCTCGCACAGCTGCAGAGGGGTGAAGTAGACAGTTTGAGTGTGTGTGTGTGGGTGGGTGTTGTTTTAAAGGATGGGATCATTGCAGCATCACTTGCTTAAACCACAGACACACTCATTTTCCATGTTGCTCCCAGGACAGTCAGTCTTTATTTATTATTTTACTCATGTGGTACAAAGAAGACATCAGGGCTGCAGAGGGGAAGACAGCTAACATTTGAAAGTAACCCAGCTTTCTAAACTGTACATGTTGTGATTATTGATAAATGATTTAGTTATGCTTTATAGATCTATCATTAGTCGTGAATACAACCAAGAGGGGTTTGCCAGGTTGACCATTAAAGTTCTTGTAATCACCATGTGTTTTTCCTGGGCTAAATCCTCTTTAGAGCCTAACCAATGTGGGATTAAACTAAACCAAAACAATAGTGGAAGGGAAGATTAATGATTACTGATATTGCAAAATAAATGTTGAATTTTTGAGTAAAAATGTCCTTTCTTCACAGAGTTTACACCAATCTAGCACTAATGAACATGCAAAAGAACGTCCCATAGCTGATTTAGTAAACAAAACAACTTTATTAAGAATATGTTGAATGATCACTGGCTTCCTGTTCAGGATAGAGCAGACTTTAAGGTGCTGCTGCTGCTAACAGCAGAGCACCATCGTGCAGTCCTGTCGGGCCTGGTGAATTCATACATGCCTGCACGGATACTGCATTCCCAAGGGGACTGCATGGTCTTTTGATAGTCCCCAAGGTCAGACAGAAGACGGTTGGTGATAGGGCTTTTTAATTCCGTGCACTGACATTAAGAAAAGGTAGACATAAAACAGGCATGTTCATTTGTTCACTTGTTTACTGTTGCATATGAGGCCTGAGGTGTTTGCACTCTGGTGTCCTGAGTTTTGGTGTTTTAACTTTTTTTTTATCTCTCTAAGTCATGTACAGCACTTTGATTTAAAGTGCTTTATAAATACATGTATTGTAACTATCGTCCTTTTTTTAATAAACCAAATGAAGAGCAGACCATAAAGCGTCAGCTCAACTGTGAGGCTCTGCTACATGAGCTGCAGACAGTGCTGAGAGGAATGAACACTGTTGAGTCAGAGCGCCCTCTGCTGGACAAACTAAATCGTCCTGTGCATTGTTTTAGGTGATATATATATATTGTTGGTAGTTTTCACATCAGCTCAAATCAGATAACATGAACCACAATTGTTTGTGTCTCTGATAGGCAATGACATCTATATTTGGTGAACAGCAATTTAAATTAACTTACAATAAAAACAGGATTATTAAAAACAGGATTAATTACAGCTCAAAGTTCAGTGAAGGCAGAGATATCCTGATTCTTTGTGCTGTAAAAATACCTACATTCCCCATAAAACAATTCAAGTTGGATGATTGACAATGTGTTAATTATTATTTTCCTATATTTACATTGGCATTTCAGATCTATGCTTTTGCAGGATGTATTTTATGTGTTTTCTGATGTGCAAATATATGAAAACTTTTTTCATAGACCATATAACACAGTAAACACTGCTTTGGGAGTTTAAAAATGATCATGTAGATTGTCTGGTTTTAATATATCTTCTAAACTCTGTGTCCCCAGACTGACTGAAGCTTTCTCTTCAAGTTAAGTGTAGCATTTTCAGTACTTCAATGAGATGGAGTGCCTCCTCAGGGGCCTAAACGGGTCTACCCAGCATTTAAAACACAGGTTTTTAACAATTAAGAAACCAATTAGGAAGTTGGAAAGGGGTCCCGTAAGGCGACACGTCATACAAGGTCATGTCTGCAAGCCAGTTTGTTTTCAGTGATGTCATAGGAGTCTCCATGGAGCTCCACAGATATTGAATAATTGATCTTTAAAATGACCCAGAAACCCTTTAGCCTGCTGAAGCCCAGTTTGAGCGGCCTACATTTAGAACCTCTGACAGAGCTTTGGGTGCAGCGGTCCCAGAGGAGCAGAACCAAATAAAAAACAAGTAGCTTAGCCTCTTCAGATCGGACAGTTCAAGGATTTAAAGGAGAGCGATCCACTGGTTCAGGGCAGGACTGCAGCATTCAGGTGTGTGTTTGTGAGTGTGTGTGTGTGCAGAAACTGAAGTTCTTGAGGGGTCAACAATGAGTGTGGCAAGGTGTACGAGTGTAATTGCTTGTCTTGAAAAACACGGCCGGGAGCTCAAGATTCTTACAGCTCTACTGTTACAACTTGTGCTTGGATCAACAAAATCAAAAGCCCTCAAGTTTACAAGTCAGACACTCGACCTCAACATGTTTTCACCGAGCTTTGAAGGCCCAGAGTCGGAAGCTGATGAATCAGCGCTTTGCTCCTCGTAGTGTTTTTGGAGAAAAAAGGCAGCAGAGGGGTAGACGGTATGCTACAGTAAACTTATTTTAAGTTGTTTGTCTAAGCTTTAGTTCAAGGAATGGAAATATAAAAATGCCGGCCTGTTACATTACTCCATATTGAGCTAACTCGCCGTCAGATGGGCAGCCATGACATTTCTTAATTATCCAGTGAGATGACTTAACATATAATTCATTTCAAAATATGGCCCTTAAACAATCCAAATTTTTAATTATATTTTGGGCAATTTTTGCCTTCATTGAATAGGACAGCTGAAGAGAAACAGGAAATGGTGGGAGCAGAGAGTAGGGGATGACATTCAGCAACGGGCCGAGGTCCAAATGGAAACACAGGGCTGCTGCGACGAGAACTACAGCCTCTGCACATGGGACGCACGCACATAACCGCTAGGCTATACGTTACCCCAAAAATGCTTTTTGAATCATTGTTAATCTACAAGTTTCTGCAGGTTAGAGGGGCATTCTGGCCTTTTTGAAAATTGCTCCTATGTTGACAGGTTTTGATTTGTAAACTATTTGCTTCAAGTTTGTTTTATTTTTTTGACACAGTTGGAAGCAATCAGTTAGCAGTCACTAAACAGGCGAAGCAGGTTAACTCAGGATGACATTTCCTAAATATTTCCTGCTTTAATTGTCTCACCCTGAAAGAAAACTTTATAAAGGGGGACGGCAGGTAAAGTCAAGTTTCTGCAAGTGTGAAAACACTAACATACTTTGTTTCATAATGGCTCCATTAGTACAAGAAGCAAAATTCTGAAAGACAAAAAAAGATCTGCTTAGTCATTCCTAAAGTGAGATACCTCAGTCCAGAGTACGTCATGCCCTGCCCCTCTCATACTGACCTGCTGTGCTAACTATAGCCTGATGAATCAAGGTCCAGACTGAAGGCTTTACGCTGACTGAAATAAAACACTCTGAGGTTCTGAGTTCTCTACGGTCCCATCACTGTGCCCGCCTGTGACCCTGAACACACAGAAGCCCTGCCTCTGCCCCTCCCCTCCCATTCTCTACAATACCATCACAATCAATGAGCTAATCAATAGTTAGAGACTGATATTGATGGCACTTCCTCATCTGCTCATTCCCAGCTTGTGGTGTGTGTTCAGTGTCACACACACACACACACACACACACACACACACACACACACACACACACACACACACACACACACACACACACACACACACACACACACACGGTATGTATTTTGTAAATAGTCTGTATGTGTACAAAGAAAAGTTAATCGTGCTTCTTATTATTATTGCTTCCTATTCTCTTTATTGATAACTGATTATGAATCATTAAACACTTCTGCATCATTTGTTCTGTAGTTAATGTGCAATAATAAATACAAACTTTAATTACAATAAGAAGTTGACATTGAGCAACAAGGAATCGAACACCTACAGGGTCACGCGGTTAAAGTATTGGGCCACTGGCCAACTCTAATAAACATGCAAACATGGCTCCCCTCTGCTTGTGTTTTACAAAATGCTTTAACAGAAGTGAAAGCATTTTGGAAATTTACACTGGGCCTGTGCGTGACAACCACATGTCTTCACCCTCGCCAGTTGGCACCAAAATTACTAGTCAATTAAACTAACTAATGTTTCAGTTAATGTTGGCCCATAATGCTGGATGAATGTTGTGTCTAAGCTGTAATGCAGCCACCCACCACTAGCTGGGGCTGTTGCTCCGGTTAATGGGCCCCACTCTATTTCCAAGATGTAAACCAGCACAGTGGACGGATGGCATCTTGCAGCGCCACATGATTTAGCAGTATTCTGATCTAGACAATGGAGATAAAATTGCCTGTAAGGAGGACCGAAGTCCTGTGGAGCTAGCTGTGCGATATTAGCCAAACAATAACAAGGCTCATATCAACAGTGACAGCACAATATATGCTTCCCGACTACATAAAACATATCGGATCAATTTCGACTCTTTACTGAGTGTTTTTACCTTAGGATTAGTGGACTAGTTTGAATTTAATTGACTGTAAATCAGTGAGGAGATGAGTTGCGGCGAGCATTACTTGGTTTGGGCTGGGGGCTGACTAGTTATGATATCAGATTGTTACTCTAAGATACTCAAGACCACATTTAAGGCCGATATTGATACTGGTTTAGAACAACTCTAGTTGTGTCAATCAACAGGACGATGACGTGTTTGTCAATTTTATGTTAGAAGTGATTTTACTCTCATTATCAAAATATTCAAAGTTTGGGGCTAAATGTGTATTTTTCTGGTCATATTTTTGAAAGTTTCTATTTCCATTGTCCCTCAAACCCCAAAAGGAGACACTCCATGTTTAACTCTAGAACTTAATGTAAGTAAAAGCAGAGTAGGACATATAAGACAATATTTGTACCCATTTAACCCTATTTTTGAATCAAATGTGTGTTTGGAAGAGCACAGGGCACTGTGGGTGAAACATTGTAAAACAGCTGGGGGGCACCAGGTGGTTGCTCTGAAGCCAATCTTCAGCAGCCACCTGATTTAAAACTCCTCAAATATCTACAAGGAGGCCTCAGAGTACAAATCTAAATGGGGTCTGGGCTGAGGGGGCTCTCATCCTGAAGCTCAGGTGCAGTTTGGTTTTACCTTTCTTCTCTCAATCTTTCGTAAATCAAAGCCTGAATGCATCCACAGATTGGCTCCTTTAATTAGGAGTGCTGAAGAGGCTGAAGAGGTTGGTAATTTTGAGTTATTCAATTTTAAATGCAACAACAGCTGGAACAGTTACAACAAGTTAGAAGCAGATTAAACAGGGATTGTGGGGAGGGGGTGCAAAAATAAAGAGTCAATACAAGAACAGGAACCACATGAAAGGATAAATAAAGAGGGAGATGTGATTAATTTTAGCAATGTGGAGCAGGAGATGGAGGATGTGATCCATTATGAAGACATTATGATTATATTATAGATATTATGATGAAGTTGTTTTTTGATTTGGAATGATGTTTAAAAGCACAGTGGGGGTCAGGGGCTGGAGAATGGAAAAGTTATAATTGAAATATTATTTTTCCAGTATTTGGCCGATCACAAAAACGATCTGATGGAAAACACGATCCGTCTAATCACTAGTGTTCAGTATTTGTGTTTATGTGGAAGGGGCTAATGTCAAGGATTTATTGATTTGGGAGGCTATACTGGTACAAAAAATGTAAGTGTAATAAAATAAACAATGAGGAAATATAAAAGAGAAATCCATAAAGGATAAACTTAATGTGGTCGCATAAATAAAACAAAAATAAAAATGGATAGTTTTGATTTGGCTTTTTAGTTGACATTTATTTATTCATTTATTTTTCAAATTAAGTTATTTGTTTTGCCAGACAATCACAGGGCTGATATATACAGTAGATACAGACAACCAGCCACACTCACATTCACACCTACGGAGAATTTAGAGTCACCAGTTAGCCTGATGAGCATGTCTTTGGACACATGCAAAGGAGAACACGCAAACTCCACACAGAGAGACTATGTCAAACAGGGATTCTGACCAGGAACCTCCTCGCTGTGAGGCAACAGGTCTAACCACTACACCACCCTGCTGTGTTCTAATGTTGTTTTTGAGCCAGGCTGTCAACCAACTGGTCCTTCTTAAAATAAATCCAGTATAGTAATAAGAAATGTAAAAAAAAACTGCTTGTCTTTCTATGTCATGTATATCTATGTCATCATCATTCTGTTTTTATATTTCTATGTCGTTGGATGTACTCAAACTCTTCTGACTCCCTACATTTGTGACAGACAGGATACACACACTGTTAGTTTTCATGTGTGTGTGTGTGTGTGTGTGTGTGTGTGTGTGTGTGTGTGTGTGTGTGTGTGTGTGTCTCTCTTTGATTCTACGTATGTGTTTGTACATCCTTTGTTGACTGTCCTAAACCAAACTGAGACAAACTCTTACATCTAAAAGTGGTGACCCTGTGTCTTCATTGTAGATGTTAGTCTCCAGCCCTGACCTCGTTTCAGACGTCTTCAAGGGAAGAAAGACGAGCTGCGCGCTGAGTAAACAAGTCCCACATCACAAAGAGAGACAGATTCCTGCACTACAGCTGCAGGAAAAATAACCCAACATGCACAGAGGAACACCTATCATGCAGGCCATTGTGTAAACTCTGCATGTTTAAATGCACAGACAGCTGACTTCGATCTGCGACTTCCAGCGTAGGATGTTTGGCTTTTCTCGGCCACCCACAATCGCAGGGAAATCAATAGTTGAGCTGTTGAGGAATTTTTCAATCAATTTCCAATGAAAAGCCGAGAAAACCAGCAACCTTGAGAAAGCTGAGCTGCCGTCAGAAGGCTTCAAGAAGCCGCTAACATTACAGTTGTTTACGTATTGTTTCTGTTTCAAGAGGTTATGTCTCACACTCACTGATATGATCGAGATTTAAAAACAAGATATGGTCAAATATGACGTGATAAAAGTGCTCCATCATGTGTGGGTCGCATCCGCCTGTTGGTCCATGTTTGTTCTGAAGGGGTCACAAAAGGTCACTTCAAACCGATAACTTTCACAGAATTTTCACAATTTACTCACTGCAATTCTTTTATTTGACCAAATCTGTATTTGTATGTGAATGGGTTATTTATTCATACTGCAACGGAAATAAACATATAGTGGAAAATCTTCTTCTGAAGCAGATATATTCTATATATGCTTTTTACACAACCAGCTACATCTTTAACGTAATGCACCAGAGGGAGCACCAGAGAGATCAGACTGTTTGTATCATATGTGAGGGATGTAATGTACAGACTTAAATTATTATTTGAAACTCAAAGATCATGGCAAAAAAAGCCAAAAGAAGTGACAAAGTAGGTGGTATGTAGGGTCACATTCTCCTCAACATCCCCACAGTCTCCATTGTTTTCCTCCATGCACAAATGTAAAGGTCCTGGACTTGTTTCCATTTAGTTTGGGTTTTGATAATTAGGAATTTAAATGCAACAAAATGTCATAGTCCTTGGATGGTTTTTGTTTTAAGAGCTGTAATGAAATTCTGTCAAATATTTGAATGATGTGCATCTTTGGACTTTGGATTACGATTCATCGTTTAAGTGTGTGTGTGTGATTTACTGATGTTGACTGACCACTGATCAGTCTTATCAAAAACTAAGAAAAACCATCGACACCATCCTAACAGTGAAGAAGCAGGGGGATTAGAGCTGTATTGTCTGGATATAACAATATTACATGAAGGCATGAGAAATACATATTCTGTGCAGCTAATTGGCAATTAGTTACCATAGCGACCAATAAAACAGTATGATTTCTGCCTAATTAATATGTTGTACAACATTTACCTCTCTGCTACGTCACCGTTTTACGATCTCCGCTCAGCAAGCAGCGTTTTCTCATTACATTTTTGCAAATTGGACAACGAAGGCTCATTTGCCTTTAAGTGCTCTGACTGAATGTGTTTGAAAATGCTGCAGGTTTGATTTCTCGCCACGTCTGTGTCGTGTTGTTTTCAGACCCAGTGGGTAACAGGCAGTATCATTAGAACACAGACAAGACTGATGAGAAGAGTTTACATGATTTAAACTTCTATTAACGCCTGCACATGGAGGGGGAGTCGTTTAATGCAGGGATTTGTCTGAAATCTGACAATGTTCACAGGAGAACTGTCATTTTTTACTTGAATACATTGCGTTTATAGTTGTTTTACTGAAATGCCTTAATGTGGTTATCAACCTTTTTTGGCTTGTGATGCCACTTTGACTTCACAAAACTCTGGCGACCCCGGACATCCAAAACACATGCAGCTTTTTGCTAAAATTAAATTTGTTTTCAATGATGGAATGGTTTTTCTTCTTCATCTTAGAGCACATTTAGGCTTGTTCGTGTGTATTATCGAGGACAGAGGAAGAGAGGCTCGGATGACATTTCTGTACAATGGATGACAGACAGACAGAGACTCTACAAGTTTCTTGTTTTGGTTTTGGCTATAGCCCACAGTAGCCTTCTTCTTTCCTTCATTTCTTAGTTTTGTGTAATTTCTTTTTTGTTGTTGTCTCTTATTACTGCCCCCCTTTTTACTACTGTAAAGCATCCTTGGGTTTCTTGAAAGGCGCTATATAAATCCAAGATATTATTATTATTATTTTGCCTGTGTTCAATATATTTTGGGACATGGGTTTGGTACAGCCTGCCTTTATGTTTTTATTCCAACCAGCAATCTCTAAAAACAGCAGTTTACTGTATAATACTCGACATCACTGAACATTTTGTTGTCAATTGTTGCAAAGGAGTGAGAAGTGAATCCTAACCAAGATAAAGACAGGGCTGGTATTTTTTTCGAAAACTAGCATGATTTTGAAAGTAGCATTCCCTCGTTGCTCTGTCTTCCCCTGAATCCAGGCTTGGATGACTAAAAGTTCCTCAAACCCATAACCACCACATAGGAGATGATTTCCTATTACCGTACATCTCATTTACTAAGAAATCCTGGTCTGAGCAAACTTTTAGGGACTCCTGAGCTCGATAAAGGAATGTAAATATTCTGTCCATTTCCTGACTTCCAAAAGAGCAACAGATACACCTGGAAAAAAAAAGCTTCCAATTATCCCTCCAGGAAGCCAAGAGGGACTTCAGAGACACGAGAAGTCAAGGGACTTCAGAGATTCCTGGGAAAATCTGCGTTAATCTTGATCGCTTAATTGTTATGACATTCTTTCTTTTATGTTAGAAACACAGTCAATGTGGTTAATCTGTGGTGCAACATATGGCATGATAACAGAGAAACTTTTCACTTTTGTGGGCAGATCAAAAAAATCCCAGGAGACCAGTTTTGATAAATCCAGTGTTGACAGTCTGAGCTGCAAATGGGAGGAGGGAGGAAGGTGTGTGTAGGAGGAGGAGGAGGATGAGGGTGTGTTTGGGAAGAGGGAGGAAGGTGTGCTCTGTTACTGGAGCAGTCGAACACGGCGCAGCGTATCGGTAAACACCGTTAATCACAGGTTAGCAGATGGGAACGTTAATTGCAGAGGAGGAAATAACAAGACCCAGAGGATGCTTCTATTTATCGACACCCCCACTGTTACTGATAAGAGCTGGACTGTGTGTGTGTGTGTGTGTGTGTGTGTGTGTGTGTGGGTGTGTGTTCACACTGCAAAGTGAGGAGTGTCCTGAGGGAAGAGGTGACGAGGGGGGGTTTAATGTTGAATATGAGCTCACTTACAGTTGTCTTTGTTGTTTATGTGTCGCTCACCCTCATCACTGTCAGTGAACACACCACAGGTTACGTCTGAAAACTATTTACTATTACGTGTTGGATTACAAGTTTAAAACACTTTTAAAAAACTGAACTTAAATCACACAATGCTAGTGATGTAACAATCCACTCAAGCCACGATTCAATAGCCTACCTGTCACAAAGCTGTGTCGCACTACAAGAGAATTAAAATGTTCATATAAACAAGCCACTGAAGACAAATCGCTGTCCACACTGTTTTTTGTCTTGTCTGTTGTTTTTCACCGACTTTGAAACAAGACAGTGTTTTCTCGACTACAAAATCTTATCTGCAAAAGCAGATAGCAGAAGCAGATAGCCCTCCCTGCTGGTTCCAGAGTATCCCAATTGTCCTGTTTCAGCGATTAGAATTGCTCTCCTATTTGTATGAATTTTTTTATCAAATGTTACTACACCCAAAATTAAATGACAATGATTTCAGGACAAGGAGGCCATGGATGTGTTCCTAGAACTGGATTGTAGGTATGGTGTAATTGTTTTGAACAGGTTTCAGGAGAGGTTATATATCATTTCACTGAATCGGGAAGATGTTAAGTCTGGACTGTGCTGGAAACAGAAGAGAAAACAGAAGTGACAAAATACAGATTGCATTTCTGTACAGGGCAGACATGATATAGATTTCATATTATGCTTTATGAAACAAAAAATAGATATATTTGTCTGTCTAAAACTATGTTAATTAACTCTATTATGTAGTAGTGTGGGACTTTTGTTAGACTGATGATTGATTGATTGTCTGAAATTTGTCTTGCATCACAGCGGCTCCAATTGCAACATAAAAATGAAAGACAAGATACAACAATTCAAACCCCAAAGAAATATTCAGAGGCCTTAAACGCGCTATGATCCGGGATTCAGCTCCATATTCTATTTAAGGATTGACTAGTGTACAACATAGTGCTTCAGTCAGACATCACATATCCAAAAACGTTGGACCCTGTATCTCAGGTTTGATGGTAATATTTCAAATTCACTGTTCAGGGTGTGGCGAGGGTCAGAGACAACGCTGTAAGCCAGCCTCAACATGTTGCAGACGTGGATAGTTACTCTTGAAATATTCACCTTTTTAGTGTCTCAAGATGAAGAATCTTAAATATTTGATTCCTACAAATGAAAAAGTAATCTGTTTGATATTTTTAGAAAAGGTTTTTATTACAAACATAATGGGACTGTATTCTGTGAAAGATGTGTCTTTTAATTATTATGTGCACAACCACCAATAAAAGGTCAATATTAAATATCCATCCATCACGAGCCTAAAGAGCCAGCTCTAATACCAAGTTGGGTCAAATGATCTGATTATGATAGAGATTACTTTTTTAGTACTAGAGTTTAACTAAGTAGAAATCCATGAATCATGTTTAATCAATTCTGTCCTCACAGTTTTGCCTCAGTAACAATTTGACCTTAATATTAAGAGATTATTTATCTCATGTTTACAAAGTAAGATCACTTTGGATCATCCCCAAAAAGGTCTTTTTATCACACATAGTGACAAACAGACAGGCTGAGTAAAGGATCAGAGTTCTTCTCCTTCAGATGTGTTGATATTGTCCTCAGACAAACAACCTGCACGAGGCTCTCAGCATTCAAATCAATCAGCATGGCTCTATGAATCCAAAAGCTGCCTAATTGATGCACTAATCCAGTCACTAAGTACTGCAGCGCCATGAAGTCTGCCCAAAGCAAACAGCACGCACACACACACACACACACAGGAGTCATCAATGAGCTGCTTCTCAAACAGCAGAGAGCTGCAGGACTGACAGAACGTCTATGAAGTATAGATCAAGGAGAAGTGCAGCGTCCTCAGCTCAACACCTTCAACCTGAAACACCAACAACGCTCCTGTCCAATGAGCAGCCAGGATGTGAGGCTGTGACACGTTTTCTGTAGATTTATGTCATTTATTTGACTGCTGGGTAAATGTTAAGGTGGCTAACATCAACAGTTTGGAGACTTTTGTGAGTTCATGTTGTGCAGGTAAAACATGTGTACTGTTTAATGTTTCTCACATCACCTCAAATCTCACTTTGAACATGTCCTCTATATTTACGCAGACTTTAAGGGGTTAAAGAGCCCATTAGGACGGTAAGGTTCTGCAGTGAAAAACAATATTGTTTTTTGTATATTCCACTTCCTATTCCTCTAAGCCCCATATCTTCTGTGTTTCCAGAAATTGTGCCTCATGATTCCTCATGATGAAAATGTGCACGTTTTTCAAACGTCTACTCCAGCTGGAGGAAACACATCCACTCCTCGCTCAGAAATGTCCTGAGTCAACCAAAACTTCAAAATCCAGAGGACAGGATCTTTTCAGACACAGTCACCACCACACATGTATGGCGTGATGATTGAGCGACATTACTTTTGTATAAGCCTATATTTTCATCACTTGAATCTCTCTCTAAGAGTGAGAGAGATTCAAAGGTAAGGCTGCAACCTCTAACATTTCTTACTGTAGGTTCGTTTGGCGTCTCAGGAGTCTACTTGCAATTTTTTGTGGTAATAAAAGACAAGAATTTACTTAATATTGGGTGCCGGACTTGTAATTTTGGTTGCCATGGTATCGATTTTGTTTGATTTGTACTATTTTTGTATCCAAGTTTCAAATGCTGGTACTGAGACAACCCTAGTCTGTGGTGTAAAAGCATTGCATAATGACATTTTAATAACCTAAGAACAACATCTGTTGTCTGTCCTTGTCTGTTTTCGGGGTAATCTGCAGATCTTGGAGTCAAGAGTCTGCACCGTAACTGTTAGCGTGTTAGATTTTGTATTCTTCTGTGTTGAAGTTGAACTGTATAACCTCTTGTCTCCAAACTGTGAGATGAAGTCCTGAACTATAACTGGAAGAAGAGAAGGTTGTCATTAAAGCCGCTACTCAAGGAGGATTGAAGTTTAGCACAGGTCCTTTCAGCATGCAGCTGAGACAGCAGGAGAGGGGGGGGGGGGGTGAATGCGGGACGAGATAGGAATCGATCGTGAAAGAGTGTTCCTCCCCACCAACACTGAGGTTAAAGGAGAAGCCTGCGCAGAAGAATGTCCTACTGAGTAATTACAAGAGCACCTCTCTTAACACACACACTGACCCGGCTTTGAGGCGTACGCGTGTTAATAATCAGAGCTCATAATGAACAGAATCCATAGGTCCGCTGGGTTAAGGTCCTCTACAACCTTGCTCCAAGCAACAACGGCCAAGAAACAGCACACTGCAAGAGACGCTGTGCTTTATGATGTTAGAGCTGTGCTGTGCTACTGCCCTCTTGTGGACAAACGAGGCTCAGACAACCTCCAATGGATTCAAAGTGTTTCACTTTTATTTTACAGGGGACAAAATCCATATGAGCAGCCTCTCGCTCGTTTAATGAGCAGCCTCTCACTCGTTTAATGAGGCCTCCATTATGTAACCAGGAATGATCCTATTCTGTCCTGTTGGTGTGTTTATATCATATTCTAATTATGGGTATTTAACAAATGGATCTTTTGTTGTATTTGGGGTTTTTTTCATCTTATGTCCATGTGGTTGTGAGGTTTTTTTGGTTGTTGTTGTTTTTACAGACCCATCAAGAGGCAGGGGGACCGCAGTTTAACTTGAAACAGTGGCATGTGCATCAGTTTTAATGCAACATAATTGTCTCAATACAAACAACAATGTTATAAATAAATAAATACATGATGATGAATATGCAGTAATGCTCTTTTTTTCTATAGAGTACATTTGTCATGGACCATCCAAGTTAGCTCCCGTTATTTTTATGAAATAATTATATTTGCTTTCATAGAGAAATTATTTATTGGAGCTAAAACAGTAATAAAGAATCATTTTATTTTACATATTTTAAAGGAGTAATATGTAACTCTGACACCTTGTGTAATGAAGTCCAAATTCAAAACACTGAAAAGAGGCCTCTGGTTTTCGTTTGGGTTCATTTAAAAGGAAAAGAATACCTTTAAACATTATTATCAGGAGTTATAATCCAACCCCAATACATCCAAATCATTCCAATGACTGTCAATAGAACCAAACACTAAAGAAATTACAATTTTTCTTATGTTGTTTCAATATTTATTTACTCTTTGTTCAGTGTAAGAAACTTATAAAAGACATGTAGAAGACTTGATGTGAGTAAAAATATTAGTCACAAAACATACAAACATTGTTTTAACTTGGGAAGTCCTAAAAAGTAATGCATCATTGGATAAGGGCAAATTTCCTGTTAAAATTACTTTGCATTTAAAGGAAGAATGTGCGACATTTTACACATGAACCAAGTATATTCTGTGTAAATGTCTCTGTGTTTCACAACTGTCTACAATGAGTGAGAAGCGCGAGTCCCGCCAGCTGAACTGTTGTCAAAGCTGTGTTTACATGGACGGGATGGCCTTGTGTAAAAAAGCTGTTTAGTCAAAGACTAGAGAAAAGAAGAACATACTCACTTCATATTTTGATGTATCGTAAGTGTCTTTAGATCACGATCATTCAATGTCAATTAATGTGCAATATGAACCTACGAGTTAACCAAAGTGTGCTAACATGAGCATGCTAACACAACAATGTAGACAACAGTTAATTGCAGCTTGAGCAATGGACAATTTTGTCCGCCGCTTGCGCTTAACGGTGCAGTCTAATTAATAACTCCTTCTTGCAAATGCGAGAGGTGAGGGGTTGGAGGTGTGCCTCTGGAGGAGAGCGGAGGCTTCAGAATAGCGGAGGTGTCGCCAAACAGCAGTTTGTTTTGGTTTAATGCTGGTGCTCAAGGGCGACATCTACTGGATCAAAAAGTTACACATTCTTCCTTTAAGCAGTTTAAATATATAACCATCAGTGAAAGTAGAAACAAGGGTTATCTTTTGAAAGACATATACTATATTTTATTTATTTAAACTTCTATTCAATCTTTCAAAGCTCTTGCAGAAAGGCATCAGATTTGGTCCATCTCCAAACAGTAGTGCAAAATTGGTGTGCGTATAACAGTGCTGACTGTGCATAATAGTTTGAATCAAATACAATTATCATTTATATATCTAAAGATAACTTGAACTGTGCATTTGAAGAATCTCCACACCCGGATTCTATCATGAATCCACTATAATCTCTCTTTTCTGTTTTTCTCACTCATTCGTACCTCCTGCAGGTCCTCATATGTGCTGTGCTCTTTTAATCAGGTATAAATCCCACCACGCTGGAGTTTAAATGGTTAAGATCATCCTCAGAAGTGAGAAAATCTGGTTAATCCACTTGGGAAATCATGACGTATCTTTGTTTCTGTCACATCTGCCATCTGATAAAAGGAAATTCTAAGGAGCGCAAGCAGGTAACAGAAATATTAAAACATGTTAACGCTTTGTTTGCTGTCTTTAGTCAAAGATCCATCTGCTCTTATAGGACCATAAGAAAGCAGACCTGAGTCTCTGATGAGACCCACAGAGTCCTCAGAGCTCCAGGATCAGGTCTCAGTCTCTCATCATAAGCCGGTTAACCTCTCACTCACTTCCCACAGCTTCTTAGCCAGAGCATCATCTCGTCCCCGGGCCCCCACTTGCTGCAGAGCACAGCTAGAGAAGTAGCGCCCACTGAGAGGTTCGATCCCCTCCTGCAGGGCACAGTGCAAAGTGGTCTGGGACCCCCCCTCAGGGTCCAGGAAGAAGAGCTTGGCAAAAGGAGACAAGAGGAGCTGCTGCCACAGGCTCATACTGCGACACAGTTCTGTGTAGATGACACCTGGAGGAAGAAATGATCCAAACAAACATGAAGTACCCCGAAATGCAATGTTTTAGGAAACAGGCAGGAAACAGTTAGCCAACGAGAGACAGTCTCAGACCCCCAAGATTTCTTTGTTCTTTAAGTTTGACATGTGTTCCCAGCAGAATATTCCCTTTAAACAAAAAATGTCCTTGTGGGTAATGTATGCAAGTAGAGTAGCTTTTTTCCAGGGATTGATAAAACCTGGAAATGGCACGGCTGCTCAGCCTAGCTTCAGATTTTGCCTGGTGGTCAGTCGTAGTATTGCAGTTAAAAATGTGCCATGGCCTACATAGACCACCATTATAAGATAGAAATCTACAGCAGCTTTCAGTAGCAGTTCTCGCTTCCTTATGCAGCGGTCTTTAATGTAGCATACAGTGTTTCCACGCCAACGAAAAACATGTCATGTCTGTCATGACGGCCGCCACAACAAAACGCGTCCCGTTAACTATAAAGTTAGGGATTTCTCTGGCTTTGATAACTATCAGAAATATTCGAGGTTATTTAAGTACATAAAAATATATAAAAAAATATAACAAATGTTTAGTCCATTTTTGATTAATTTAGATATTTGTGTGTAAAATTATAATAAAATTTAACATATTGTACCTTTATGTCCTTAAGTCAAAGTTTGTGCTTTATTCTCAGCTGTTTTATTGAGTTTTTTTCTTTTTGTATAAAAGAAATGTAATGCTTCATGCCTTCATGCATTTTTTTAAATGTCCATACTAATAATTTGCAGTGATGTTTAACAATTAAAGTGTAATTTATTTATGCTAGTGCTCTATTAGTTGTTGCAAGAGTTAAAAAAGGAACAGCTTAAAATCAGATGATCAAACTGAAACTACTTCCCAGTCTGATCCTGAAGTCCAAAGTAGCTTCCTGAGGATCTGTTACATAACACAAACGTCCTGTACAAGCTGAGCAGTGAGAACGTACCTGGGTGCAGACTGTAGCAGGTGACGCTGGTGCCCTCCAGCCTGTTGGCCAGCTCCCTGGTGAAGAGCACATTACACAGCTTGCTACTGCTGTAGGCCTGAAAGTTGTGCCAGGTGGACTGACCGGACACCAAATCCTTCTTGGAGGCCAGAAGAGGGAAGTCGATGCTACCCAGGCGATGCAGAAGAGCAGAGACAATGACCACCCGACTGGGACCGCACTTCTGCAGACGCTCCAGGAGAAGATTAGTGAGCAGGAAGTGACCCAGGTGGTTCACACCGAACGCCATGCCGAAACCATCCTCAGTCTGTCCTGGCCCCATCACACCTGAGACACAGAGAGTGGGAATTAAGACTTTGGTTTCTTTAAATATTTTGCCATGGAGAGGCACTATGCTTTCACTGCCTCACCTGCATTGTTGATGAGGAGGTCCAGTCTGGGTTCAGTCTTCAGGAAGTTTTCGGCAAAGCTTCGAACGGACTTCAAACTGGCTAGATCCAACTGCATGAACACCACCTGATTGTTCCCAGTCTCCTAAAGGACATCCATGCTGAGTCAGTCTGACTGTCTTTCACAAACAAACAAATATTTGCGCCTTTTTTCTGCTTTTAAAAATTCTTCAGTATTTAAAAGAAAGTTTCTAATATTCATGTTGAACATAATAAACCGTGTTTGCAACACTTTCCGACCCCTTTAATGCAAAATAAATTAGCTTTATTTAAGTTTATTTTCTCTATTTGTTTGGTACCAATTAATCAGAGCGTAGCTGATGTCTACCTTGAGCTTTATCTGACTGCATGAAAATGTAGTAAATACATGAACATTTTACTTGAACATCAATCCCACAGGTGTACCCATGCTGAGTGAGAAAGCATTGTTTGTCTATGTTTTCTCATTTATTGTCATAAATTCAACTTTTTTTTATTATTACTGTGAATGCTCATATCTCCATGACGATGAAACTGTGATTAATTGTGCAGCCCTAGTAGAATCATCTGCATTGGACTTGTTATAGCTCTTCCTGGAAAACAGCAACAGCAGCATCTTTATACAGACAACTGACTCTGCGGATGTCGTAAGCAGCCGTCTCAGCCTTCTCCTTGTTGCGGCAGGCCAGGATCACTCTGGCTCCTCTCCTCGCCAAATCCAGCGCTGTCGCCTTCCCAATGCCAGTGTTGCTTCCTGTGTGGGTCAATAATTCAGATACATTAAACCCTGTGGTAAAGAGCAGCATGTCACTTCAAAATAAAGGCATTTTATTTTGTTTTTCAGCACCAAATATCCTGGCAGAAGACAATAATGTTATCAAACATGTATAAAATGTTAAACTTAAGGTTTTTTATGTGAAACAAAACTAGTTTTATTGTATAATTGGCAGGAATTAGCTCAAAACTATCTTCACTTCACAATCTTGCTTATTTTACATAATTATTTTACATGTCAACTGTGTTTAATACATTATATAGTATCTGTGTTTATTCTGTTGCTCTGACTGTAAATGTATTAAATGATATCGGAAAAAACAGTTTGTATTTTATAATGAGATTTTGTGACAACATCCGGGTACATGTCCGTGTCATCCCCGCATAATAAACATTAGCTTACAGCTAAGATGTCAACAAAGCTAACAGGTTAATCTGTTACCTGTAACAATGGCCGTCTTCCCCTTTAGCTTCACTGAACTTGAGCACCTGGCTCCTCTGAACACACCGTAGTAAAGTATCACATAAAAGGAAACTGCTCCCGCTACGAGGCAAAGCAGCAGCGACATCTTTGTAACTTGAAGAAAAGCTACCGGTGAAGATTTCAAGAATCAGCGCTCGACAGTTAACTTATTATCCCGGTCTAGACTTTCAAAATAAAATCTTTGTGGCCTTGCAAAAAACATGTTATACTCTTTGTTGAGCCTATTATTAGCCGATTATTATACATAATTGATACGTGATATTCTTCTTTTCAAAGTGGCAAGATAACATAAAGTACTTTGTGAATTTGGTTACAGATAAATCACAAATAATTTTTTTAAAGGACAGTCCGAGTCAATAAATTTGAGCAACTTCCGTTTAGTGCTTCCTTGTTAAGCGAGTCTCAACCGGAAGATGTCGCCATTTATTCAAGTAAAAAATAAATAAATTCAATTATCTCTATATATGTGGATAGTTACAGCCACAGATCTTTTAATTCTTTTAGCGTAAACACAAACCAAAAAAATATCTTGTTATCACGTTATTACTCTTAAATATGTGAATAATATATGTTTTTCTAAATACGAGTTGCACATCTCGAAACTCTTTTATTATATTGGGGAAATATATTTATTGATGATTTTAGGCTAACTACCCTTCTTTTCGTTTTATTCATTCAACCCAGATATATGTCTTATAGGGTTAAGACATATTTAACCCTATAAAACCATTTGTATCATATTTGCTACGCAAGTTTCTGAGACCTCTGTCTTATCAACATGATCAAAACTTTCCTTAAGAACCTGTTGTATATGACCTGATACATGGATTCTGCCCCCTAGAGGATTTGCATTCTACTGCAGGCAGTGGAAGGGCTTTTTTTTTACCTTTTCAAAACGGCCGCCGTCATGCTAGCATCCACACACTTTCAGCAGGGAAATCTTTGCTAATTTTCAAGAAGTTACAGTAAGAATAACATTTATATTGTTACTCATTCTTTAATATGAGTATATTCTGTATTAAAACAATGCTTCATTACTTAATAATTCATTCTTCATATTACAGTTAAATCGTGTTAGAAAATGTGTGTATCACATTTGATACTGCAGGTATATAAGGTGCTTTATCCTTGAACGGTCACTTTAAATTTTTGTAATGTAATCTACATAAAGCCTACCACTATACAAACACACACTATTTTGATGATTTAATAAATCTAATTAATGACTGAAATGCCATTTTAAAATACATTTGGGGTATTTTCACAATAACAATTCCTCTGAAATCATAATCGCTATGCTATATTGACCAATTTGTTATGTGTGTATTTTTAGATGTCAAAAAGAATAGAGGAAGAAGTGAGAAAACAAACGTACATTGAAAATGTCATCAACATGATAATGGATGGCAATTCAAGTGACATAGAGCAGTTAGGGGAAGATGATGAGGAGGATGAGGAAGAATGGACTCCTCAGGCCATGCATGATGATGGAAGTTCAGATAGCAGTGATGAGGAAGACTATCAAGATGAAAGTGTAGCCCAGACAAGCACAGAAGTTGAGATCCCAACAACAACACAGGACACAATCAGAAAGGAGTCAGTGAAGGCCAATGCACAAAGGAAAGAATATGGAGAAAAATAAAGTATCAAGCTCCATCTATCGATTTCATTGTAAGTGTTGAGGAAGGCACAGAAGACAGGTGTGACTGGACACCATACATGTATTTCAAAGAGTTTGTCACTGATGAAATGCTAGTGGAATCTGCAGAACAAACAAACCTGTACAGTGTACAAAAAGAGGGCAAGTCAGTAAACACAACTGCCAAGGAAATAGAGCAGGTTCTAGGCATGTTCATTCATATGGGGTTAGTACAGACGTCCTCTGTGAGAGCCTATTGGGAGATGGAGACAAGGCTCCCTGCAGTTTGTCATGTGATGTCTCGAGATTGGTTTCTGAAATTGCTGACAGTGATTCACTTTCAGGACAACCTCAGTGTGTCTGATGATGCAAAGAAAGAGAAAACGAGAAAAGCTGCCTGAAATGTTCTGTATTTTCAAAACGTGAAGGGCATATTTTGTTTTTGTTTCTAAAAACGAACATTGTTGTGTGCAAAAATTTGCCAAAAACACACGATGTAGGAAATGTGATACAAAAAAAATATCATAAACAACATGATATGGCAAAAAAAATGTGGGGGATTTTGTTTCAGGGTTTAATAAACATATTACAAATTATAATTTTTTGATATGTCAGGCTTTACAGGGTTAAGAACCTCTTTAATGCATCAATCTGATGTCTCAGTCTTTGAAAGATTATTTTTTATTTTGTTTGTTGTTTTTATTTGAATTAACTAAAGTAAAAGTCTATCCGGTACTTTGATTGATTAATTAATAGGTATCTAGATTAGAATCATTTCATTAGTTGCAATGATTAGTTTTTGTTTTTGTCCTTTAGTTTTTAATATTGCTTTAGCATATGATTTCCATTTGAATACTTATTTCCCCTGTGTTATGTTGTATCTTGTTTGTGCCTGAAGTAATGGAAAACAGGAAACAAAGCCCAAAACAGGATGTGATGTTTATCAACAGTTCTCACTGTTTCCAGAGTCATTGCTTGGAGTTGGTCGGCAAAAATAAAATCAGTACTTTAAACTTTGACAAGGGTGCTTTGAATTAGTATGCTTAATCACTGTTTGTGGTTAAAACAATGTTGACTTACAGCAATGGCATTGCATAAAACACACTGTAAGCAGCAGTGTTCAGATATATTATACTCACTTTACTTATTAAGATTGTTTGACCCCATTAGTAGAGGTAGTATTCTAAAAGTGGCAAGAAAAAAAGTGAATGAGTGGCTGCACCTCTGGACTGTAAAAGATAAGTAGAGTAAATAAGAAACAATAACCGTTATGACTATGGTTTGATTAGTCATAACGTTATCGTCATGGAGAGCGGAGTGCCTGAAATACTGTAACTGATTTATCTTGTCATAAAGTTTGCAATGTAGGGCACAATGAATTTGAATTGTGGTTTTGGTACAAAAGATTAAACAAAAAAATAGAAATCAAGTCAGCAGCAGTGCTTCATCTTCCATATGATTGGGTTCAAAAACATAACAAAATATGAAATAATAAAATCTTAAAGAATAACAATGTTTCAATTTTTTTTTAAGATAAGATATAACTTTATAAATTTGGATGGAAATTCTTTAAAGTGAAATAAGCGCTGTAAAGTTTTGCAGGAATGTGCACGACGTTACCTTGGATGTGTGCAAATGTTGTCTGCATAAAATACAGAGAGGATGTGTAAAAAGTGTATTGTACACAAGTAATAATCCAGTGTTTATTTACAGTATGCAAAGCTTTCTTTTACTGGAGTGACTTTGAGTTTGTTTAGTTTTTTCCAGACAAACGAGACAACGATGCTGTAGGAAAACTAGTTCGACAGCAGTGTGTGGTTAACGTGGTTTTATGTTGTTTGGAGTGTCTCTTTGTGTGTGTGTGTGTGTGTGTGTGTGTGTGTGTAGGTGTGGCCTGTGATGCTGTCGAGAAATGCATTTGAGCCTTTAGATAATGAAGTTTGTTTAGCAGTCGTGACAGTAATGTAGGCAAGAGGTTAGAGAGAAACCCCAGGATCAAATCAACAGGCGTTTAGAGCTGCAATCACAAGATGGTTTTGTTGGCATAACATGGTTATTATAGACACAAAGGTTTCTCTAGAATAACTTTTGATGAGGCTTAAACAAAGATAGTTTCACGGGCTTTGACCTGTACTCACACAGCAGAGTGTGACCAGGGTTGTCTCATTTCTGTGTGGGCGCTCTGTGTGTACACAGGGCAACATTAGAAATGGATTACATACAACAAAAAGAAGATAAGCCAATTAGTAACGCCTGCTGTAAGTAGTCCCAAATATATCAGAGGGTAAAAGAGATTAAAACAATCACACATGCTCTAAATCATATTTTTGAAGTGAAAACAATATTGTACTTATATTCAATGATTGCAGTGTTTCTTCTGATTTTGAATCCTGCTTGCTCTCCAATCCTGAATCCCCTTTACCATCCTTATTAAATAGTTACTCGACCTGTATCTCTTTTAGCTGATCTTTAAGTTCATGTTTGGAAACCCTCCGAACAATCTAGTCTTTCTGCCTAACATAAACATGATTTAGATATAACATGATAATTTGTAGGTAGTCATTCTTTAAAGGGTTTGGGACCAATCCGATCTGATATCGGGTTATATTGACGGAATTTGTTGACGTATCAGATATCGGACTGACGCCAGTGCCAATCAACGTCCCAGGTCAAGAAAGATGGTTGGGCACTTTAAACATTCTCAGCTCGTACAGTCTCACTCTGAAGACGTTCAGACTGAACTGTAAGAAGTGCCAACGAATCGTCTCCATGACGACGTTCAGAGGAGATGGAACAGCTTCTTCTATGTGATCAAAAGTACAAATCGTACACTTCAGTTTAAAACTTTTAATTTGAAAACCTGACGGTTGTTGCAGCTTCCTGTTTGTATGTGAAGCGAGCACAATGCAATGCTGGGTTTACTACAGTGTTGTGTAGCCTCACACAAACTACAAACAACAACAATAACATTATTAGTTATGATAAAAAATATCAGAATCAGTATCAGTATCAGGATTGGAACTGAAAAAAAATTGATAGGTGCATCTCAAGTCTTTTTTAAACACTAAAGGATAACACAAATAAAACACTGATTTGTTTGTCCTGGTGTTTAATGCCAACCTACATTCTTAATCATGTATTATTCCTGCTGCTATTTCCAAATAGTCCAATGATATCAAATGTATAGTAATTAGGATGCATATTTAATAACTCATAATCATAATGTCATACTTGCTGTTTGTATAAAGGTATTTGGAGGATATGACTCATGTTGAGTATTACTGAAACAAAGTAAACTTTTACACACAGTTATGCTGATATATTTGATGATGTGTGGAGTTATCTGCTCATTGGTGTGTGTGCACTTTATACACACAAACACATCTCGACACTAATGAAAGTTGCCTAGTCATGATGACTCAACCATCAGGTTTCACTGGTCTTAATCTTAAAGGGGTGAAGAGTGAAGTGCAGTAAAAAAAAAAAAATAGAGAAGGCAGGAAATAACCAAAATCAACAGGATCAAACAGGTTGTGTGAGTTAATTTACTATGACTTTATCATTGAGTTTGACTTTAGCAATGACTGAGTTCCATGATCAATGAAGCCTTGAGCAAAGCTCTCCAAAGAAAAAGCTGGAAAAAAAACTACAAATCCCACTGTTGCATCCAAAGTGCTCTGTGCAACTTTACGCTGGTCCTGGATCAGAAAACAGCCCTAAAGCAAAATGTATTTGTATTGTAAAATGTCTATCAGAAGTAACTAATCCCATTCTTATGTATACGTCGCAGATGAAGCAGCGGGAGCAACTTGGGGTTATGTGTCTTGCCCAAGGACACATCGGACATGTAGCTGCAGGAGCCCCGACCTTCGGGTTGAGAGAACCTCTTTCACCAAGAAGGTTTAGTCAACCAAACTAAACTTTTCTCCAGTGAATCTTACCTATATGGCTTAAACTTGCTCCACTGTGGTAGCTAAAAAAAACTATGTTACTACGTAGCTTCAGACAGAGGCATGTCCAGAATTTTTGAATGGTGTGCCTGTTACTTTATTTAGTAACATCAAGATATCATACAGTTGTCACTTTCCTCTGTTATGTCCCGGTAAAAAAAAGCCAATCAGAATGTCTGTCCCATTGGAGACACACCATTGGCTGAGAGTTGTTTTCATAGAGATCATAGTGTTGAGTAATCGGGCCTGCCTGAGCAGGATCCCTGCCGAAAGGCATTCTCATGATCTCGATAAGTTACATGGCAACGTTATCTGTGTGGTTTATCAGTCCGCAGCATGCCAGCTGAGAGCTGCGGGTGGGACTGCTAGTTAGCATGACATGTAGAGAAAACTGTTCAGTTTCACATCAACAGCTTTAAGGGCTCTATGTAGAGTTGGTAGTCAAATTTGAAAGTTGGAGAAGTGAAACAATTATATGCTATATTTTCTTAACTAAAAACACAAACTTTATTATTATGACGTACTGATTTTGAAAGAATAAAGCACCTCCTCATCGGTATTAAACTGAAATGGAAATGTCCAAACAACTGCTGCATGTGAGCTTTGTAACCACACATATTTCAGTTTCAGTTAGTCATTGCTTCCTTTCAGTTGTGTTTTGCAGAGAGCAAGAACGCATACCAATCAGTGGAAAAGCTTCAACAGTATAGACAGAAGCAGATTTAATGTTGGGACACCGTGTTTGGTTAGAGTCTGTAGGTAAGCACTTCTTTTCCCAGGAAGGAAGGCAAGTTTATTTATATAACACATTTCAGCTACAAGGCAATTCAAAGTGCTTCACACAAGACATTAAAAGCATGAAGTCAAAGAGGAAAAGATGTATTAAAACAGCAAATGTAAGCATAATCAAATATACAGAATCATGTCTGTGTAATCTCTTTCGGTGTTGTAAGATGTTCTCACTATGATTTTGAATGTTGCGTCAAAAGCCCAAAATTACAAAACTTCAGTTAACATGCATCATTTAAACTCACTGTGGTCAGTGAGCGTCAGATCTGTCTCTGAGTCACACTGATCACAGGTTCCACGTTGATCACTACCTCATGTCTGGGTTTACATAAAAGTCACTCATTTTTTATTTTTTATGTTCCAAAGTGTCTCTTTTAAAAAGAGCAGTTACAGCTCAAACATGTCGCTACAGTTCCCTCTTTGTTGAGTTTTTTTGTTTTAGTTCACTGTCTATTGCCCGTAGGAAGTTATGTCTTCAACGTTACATCTATGTCATGTGCTGCTATTGAATTAAAACACATTTCAACGGTTCATAAATGTTGTTAAAAGAGTACCCTCCTAAATGCTTAAAATGATCTTCTTAGAAAATTCCTGTTTTTTTAAACCTGGGTCCATTTTTACTAATTTTGGAGTAAATCACGGAGGCTATGATTTGTTAAGTTAATTTTCAGGCTTTGACAACATTTCAGAAAGGATCGATACAGTGATAGACCTTTTTGTTAAAGAGGAAGATGCCAGAAACATTAATTTCAATGATCTAGAGTCACCAAACTCCATTGATAAAAACAGTCATTTTACCACACTGAACACAGAGCTGCAGTCTAATGCTGCTGATATCTGTTAGTATTTCTGTGAAACTCTGACATGAACAAATACTGTGTTTAACCCAAATTAAGCATTTATGATTAAAATCTTGCAGTAAAAAAAAACAAAAGCTAACAGATCAATGTAATAATACACCTACAGTGTTTAATCATGGTATTGTTAATGGAGTCTGAGCCTGTCAGTGACAAGAACTTTAGTGGACGTACTCTGTCTGATGGCATTTGCAAGATAATATTTCAACCGCTGTAGCATGTTTCCAGAGTGCAGGTTGATCAACTTACTGGAGGAAAATCAAAATTTGTTGGACCTCTGAGTCTAAGTCATTTAGTACCCAAGACGTGTAAAACCAGGGACCAAGTTTAGAAATACTGTAATTCCCCTTTCACCGATACAGCACAGGTGCCAAAACAAACAGATTAATTCATTGGCCAGATGGTAGTCCAGCTTTGTATACAGCGATTAACTATCAACTGAATTAGGGATCACACATAGATCCAAAGTGAGAACAACAGACACATCAGAGCAGGTTTAACTTCCTCTGTGCAGCTTCTTTTTTTTTTTTTTTTTACTTACTCCACATGATTCCCTGTTCATGGTTCTTGTACTTTCCCTGCCAACAAGTTATTCTCTTATTAAATCTTTCTACCTTTATAGACCATGATGTCTGTAGTTGTACAGATTAAGTCATATGATCATGTGTTGATACTGAAAAGCAGCACAACCTGACCATGTGTTGACCTATGAGGAAAGGAAAGTCCTGGAGAATAACTGTCATTTCACAACCACATGTAACATCATGAGTCTTAATTTTACAAGATTAGTTATGGCTAAAACAAGGACTACAAGAAAGTCTACCAATAAAAATTAGTTTTCAAAAGTGATTTAAAAGAGGGTACAAACGTAACTGGTCTGAGATCCTCAGGCAAGTCGTTTAAAAGCCGAGGAGCCAATGCGCGGTCTCCTTTGGTCATTAAGTTTGAGGTGGGAACAGTTCGGAGGTTCCTGCCTGAGGATCTCAGGCTGTGCACTAGCTGGTAAGGAGAAAGCTGCAGTTCAGATCCTGGGGCAAGACAGTGTAGTGTTTTAAAAGTGAGAACTAAAACTTTAAAACCATTTCTAAAAGCGTCTGGTTGCCAGTGTAAGGTCATTAAACAATATGTTCTCCTTTCTTAGTTTTTCTTAATAGTGTCACGCAGTGAAAAAAATAAGAAGGTGGACCCAAGTGCAGAATTAAACTAAAAGGATTTATTGAAAACAAAAAGGCAAAACAAAACTCACTAGATTGATATCCAATAATGTTCAACTGAAAAAACCATCAAGGGTAAATAAAACTGAGCGCAACGACGAAATAACAAGGAAGACTGACACGCAACAACTTACATTCGACACCGACATACAACAATGATCTGACAACAAGGGGGAAGGAACACTGAGACTATATAAACAGGGGTTATCAAACACAGGTGAGCCCAACAAGACACAGGTGAAGACAATCAGTGCAATCAAGGCTGGAGGGAAACACACAGAGCAGAGGCAGGGAGAAAACACAAGACAAGAAACACTGAGGACAATACAAAATAAATCCTGAAACACTAAAGACACAGAGAACTCAACGTAAACAATAATACACACTAAAACATAGAACACTGGGATAAGAAATTACCAAATACAACAGGAAACACTAAAGACTAAACTATGAAACATTAAGACAAAAACACACAAGGGAAACAAGCAACACTAGGATACATAACAAAAAGGAAACCTAAACTTTGATATAGACAAAACACAACCTAAATAAGACCAAATCATGACAAAAAGTATTTCAGCTGAATTCTGAGCCGGAGAGGACTGATTCATTTCTGGTTAAGACCTCTTAAAAGATCATTACAATAATCTAAACGTGAAGAGATAAGTGCATGAATGGTTATCAGGGTTTCATTTGAGAAAATGTTCTGAAATCCATTTGTTCATGTCTGTAAAACAATTACTGAGGTCTTAGATGTTTGGAGAAGCCCTCTGTTCTACTGGGAGAAACAGCTGTGTGGCATCAGCCTGTGTGGCATCATCATAATGAAACCAAATGTTTTGTCTTTGTGTAATGTGGCGTATGAAGGGGCATATAGAGGGCGAATACAATTGGTCCCAGTATCCACCCTTGAGGGACTCCACAAATCACTGTGGAGTGAGAGGGAGCATGATCATCGATAGACACAAAACATTTACGATCTGTTAAATAAGAGTAAAACCACGTCAGAGCTGTCCCAGATAAACCAATCCAGTGCTGCAGCCTCTCAATCAGAATTTTATGGTCGACTGTATCAAATGCTGCACTTAAATCCAGCAGCACCAGGACAGAGCATACACCAGTATGAGCCACTCTTAAAAGATCATTTGTAACCATCATAAGCACAGTCCCAACTGTTGTCATAAATGTCATGAAATGTTACTGTGACTTCAGCGGTATAAGACAATTCATTCATTCAAAATTATCCATGCATTCTTCTTGAATGTAATTGGTGTTGACCTACTTGTAGGGAAAAAAACCATTAAAGCAATATTTAGTGCATTCATAGGACTGGAGTTCCAGTTTTATGCTTTAAGAAAGTAAAACATTCTGCTTGATATCTACTGTCTATTAAATATGTTACTTAATATGTTACTATTTTCTATATTCAAAATGAAACATATTTCTAGACTTCTGTGAATATTTTTCAGACCATATTTGACATGACAGTGCAAGATGCAGGATGGTGGCAGTAGCTCAGTCTGTAGGGACTTCGATTGGGAACCAGGACCCAAAATACAGAAGTTGTTCTGGTAACTGGAGAGGTGCCAGGGCACTTCCAGAGTATTGCCGAGGTGCCCTTCAACAAGGCATAGAACCCCCAACCGCTCTGGTGCGCTCCCTGTGTAGAAGTGTGTAGCAGCCCCACTCTCCACCAATGCATGTCCACAGGTCTTGTTTGTGCATGTCTGTGATTTGGCCTGTGTGTGTGAGGAGCCTGTCTCTAAAATAAGAGAGGGTAAAACCAGAATTTCCCTCAGGGATTAATAAAGTATTTCAAAACCGAATCAAAATATGTTCTAAATATCAATAAATATATTTTGAATATAAATGGTTTTAAAATAAAACTTGTATCATGTAGCTTACATTCAAAATGTGTATGCTTATATTTTGTATTATTAAAGTAGCCTTCTCAGATCGTATATTTCACCTTCTCACATACTGCTTAAGTCAAACATTGGCCCAAAGAGTAGGTATATATTTCTAGCAAAAATATGTTTTTTTTCTCGTGACAGCCCTCTGGTCTGTTAGGATGTGCCTTCTCATTTCGTGTTGCAGGTACATGTTATTAGAAGGCGTGGCTGTCCAATCAGCCTGGGCCCAATGCTCACACTCACTTTAAAAACTGCCACCTACTGCAAGTCTGCTCTGTTTGTTACCTCACCTACTCTCCTGACTCTACTGACATCCAAACCTCATCTCTGTGTGCAATAAACTGTTTTTGTTTTTGTAAATAAATCTGCATTATTGTTACCTTGATGTCTCCCCTTTATTTGTCATGCTGGACGTACTAGGAATGAAAAATGAGTTTAATTTTTTTTTTTTAAATGTTATTATTTTTGTGGCACTTGTGGCATAGTGGTTAGTGTCCCATGTATGGAGGCTGTCTCTAAATACATGCATAAAAAGCCCCAAAATAAACTTAGAAAACCCCCCAAAAAAGTTATTATTTTCGTGCAGCATTTTCTATTAACTAGACAATTAAAAGGATGATTGGCACACACAAAGGTATATCTGTTTACTTCTGAGAACCACGTTACCCCATAACAGAAATATCCAGCTAAGCTTAATATTTGAAGTTCTTTTTGTGTTGCAGGTATGTTTGAATGTATGATCGTCTGTCTTCAGATTCTTATTCTTTCACTGATTAATGACATAATAAACCTCTGTAGTACCTGGCCACACCTTCTTCAAACTAACCCTGCCCAGTGAAACCAGTGAATCAAGAAACCTTTCAAACAATGAGCATAGTTAAAAAGTTTATTTAATTGTGTTTATGCAGGAACCCAACCCTATAAAAAAAGGCCCATGCACAGACAGTAAAGTGATTGTTTATTGATATTAGTCATGAATAAGTCAACATACAAAGCATTAATACATCTGTTCATTATCTGGGAATGTTTTACATTTACAACAGCTCTTATAAAAACAGGGTTATTAATTAACATTTGCTGTAAAAAATGGACTGTCCTGCTAGTTGTGATGGTCTCTCTTTGTTTTATCAGCACAGAGGAGCGGCAGTAAAGTGCTCCCCCAACTGAAACTCTCCTAAGCTTACCTGTCAGCTCACTTGTTCATAAAACGTCTCGGCTCAATTCAGATATCTTCCGATAGTTAATATCAAGAATGCGTGACTTGTTTTAATTGCAGGCTGTTAACAGCTCTCTAAGCGAGCCCACACATCCTCTCGCTGAGCTCCCAAAGCTTCTTGGATGCAGCGTCGTCCTTCGCTTTGGCGTACACTTCCCTCACGGTGCAGTTGGAGAAGTAACGCCCGCTCAGATGTTCGATTCCCTCTTGCAGAGCGCAGTGCAGGGTGGTCTGGGCTCCCTGGACCGTGTTCTTGAAGAAGAACGTAGTGATGGGCTTCATGATGAGATGAGTAAGAGAGCCAGCGTTTCTTGCCAGCTCAGAGTTGATGGCTCCTGAAAAACAACAAATGAAGTGTTTTGGGAAGCCCTGAAAAATTGTCATTAGGAAAACATTGACATAGATCCATGATCCACTCACCTGGATGGAGGGAGTAGCACGTGACCTTGGTCCCCTGCAGCCTCTTAGCGAGCTCGTGGTTGAAGAGGGCGTTGCAAAGCTTGCTGTCAGAGTAAACCTGAAGCACCTGCATGAACGACGTTCCCAGTCCCAGAGCTTTGTGCTTGTTCAGGCAGTCAAAGTCCACACTCCCAAAGTTATGAGCCACGGACGACAGGTTGACCACCCTGCTGGGCCCCGACGCCTTCAGACACTCCAGCAGCAGGTTAGTTAAGAGGAAGTGACCGATGTGATTGACCCCAAACATCATCCCAAATCCGTCTTCAGTCCGACCCTGCATGTAAATCCCTGTGACAAGAATATGAAGAAACTTTAATCCTGTTTCCAGACAAAGCAACACAAAGAGCCAAATCATTTCTCCACGCTATTGAGTCACGATGAGGGTCGACGTGATCTTCAACCCAGAACATTTTAATTTTTTTAATACATTGGGATCTATTTTTGGTATTTAAAAAAAAAGAATTTAGTCATACATCCCACAGTCCTCCAACTCAAATACATAACTTTACGGCAAGTGATCAACTATAACAAAGTGACACACAGCCCCAGAAAGTTAAAGTGACCCGTCCCACCTGCATTGTTGATGAGGAGGTCCAGTCTGGACTCAGACTTCAGGAAGGTTTCAGCAAAACTGCGAACTGACTTCAGACTCCCGAGATCCAACTGCATGAACACCACCTGATTGCTGCCGCTCTCCTGCAAGAGATAGTGGACATTTTATTTTTACAGACTAAATATGGAAAAAGAAGTACTGGTATATATTTCATGCTGACTAAAAAAAATGGGGCAGCTGTGGCTCAGTTGGTTGAGTCGGTCGTCTCTCAACCGGAAGGTCCGGGGTTCAATCCCCAGCTCCTGCAGCAACATGTCCGATGTGTCCTTGGGCAAGACATTTTACCCCAAGTTTCTACTGCTGCTTCAGCGGTATGCAGTTTTTTTACATAGCAGCCTCTACCATCAGTGTGTGAATGTGTAGGTGTGACATGCAGTGTAAAAGCACTTTACAAGCTCAAGTCCAATTACATGCCAAGTATCGTCAGTGAAGCATAGAAAACATTCTCCTTGTTGGGACGTAGCTGTAAATCCTGAGGTCGATTATTTTTCTGCTCACCTTCTTGATATCCTCCAGAGCAGCCTCTCCTCTCTGTTTACTGCGACAGGCCAGAACTACTCGAGCTCCTCTTTTAGCCAGCTCTATGGCCGTCTCCTTCCCGATCCCTGTGTTACTGCCTGCAGGTGAAATAAGGGAAACACAGGTGATACATGTTTTATTTACAAGTCTAACTTAAGTGAAACTACAGCACTTATACCTTAAAACAAGGCTGCTTATATCTTATTATATGATCATCAAAAGGCTACAGATCAGCACGCGTGTGTGTGATGTCATTACAGCTTCATACATTTATGAAGACATTAGGGATATGGCGTCAAAATTAAATTACAGATTTTTTTAACACCAAACTAAATTTACAATTTGAATTTTTTTTTCTTCTAAAAAAACCTATAAATTAATAATAACAAGAGTCTTGCCTTTATTTTTCAATACAAATGAACAAAAGCAAACTGAATTTCCTTTGGAGGATTGATAACGTTGGTGTTGAAGTGCGAGCTGTAAACTTGTCTTCAAAAGCGCTCTATGCCTTTTCAGGGTACAACGACGAAGAGCAACTTAAGCAAAACACTTGTGGAGGTTGGACACATACCCGAGACCACCCAGCCACTCTGTAGGAAGTCAAAGAGGGAGAGAGGGGGGAGGAAGTGAACTACGGGAACCCAAAGGGGAGCCATGGAGTAAGTCAAAGAGAAAAATCCCTATTTTTATTTTTGAAAATCACAATTTTCCACAAATAAGGTTAATTGACATTAAATCGATTTATCGCCCAGCCCTAAAAGAAAGATCTGTTTTAATCAGCATCTCTCTTGTATTACATTTAACTTTGATTTCATCAGTTTACAATACTTGTATTTTTAAATACCCTTTTCCATTCATCACATAACATAACTACCTCAAGTTATTCTGTACACATTTGATAGAAGTGATATACAAGTAAAGTTAGCAGTGTTGCGTATTATTATTATTATTATTATTACTATTATTATATAGTAGTTTATATAACACTTATTACGTTCTGAAATTATGTGAATTCTGAAACTGCATTCAAAGAAAGGTGACAAGAGTCATATTTTAGAACAACTCAATCCAAAACTGCAGTCATAAGTATACACATAACAAGCTTCCCCCGTGAACTGATGCTCATCACATACAGTGTCTCACAAATAACCCACTCTAACTTCAATGAAATATATATTCAAAAATTATTTGAAAAATCAAATGTAATGTCTTGAACTGAACAAGTGACAAAATGTATAAAGACCTGAAATATTAGAGGACAACTTTCTCATTTACAAGTCAAAAACATCATCTGAGATGATATCACATGGTCAATAACTATTCTGCCCTTTCCTTTACTTTTATATGTGTCCTTAAAGTCTTCTTTGCATGCTGCCAAATGGAAACAAATGTGCATAAAATACACATTATTTAAATTGATGTTCAGCAGCTGCAGATCTATGCAGGAATACAAAAGAGCCAATTAATGATCCAAATTAAGTAAAAATGGTTGTAGATCTGAAGTTTAATTTTGATTAATTGAGTGTTTTAATTGATCCTGTGCGTCTAATCTAATGACTGCACACTACAACTTTTAAAGATGGTCACCCACCGCCGGAGAATGGAGGGATTCATCTCGCTTAACTAAAGCAGCCAGTGAGAACATCAAATCTAAAACTAAAGAAACCCTGCCTCAGCCCGCACAATCACTCAATTGCGCCGTTTCCTGTTAGGTAATGTGCTGAATATCTCCACAACCAGAACATAAAAGAGAACCGGTGTTTATTATGATCTATGCTGCCTTCCTCACTCTTCTCTCACCTGTCACTATCGCGGTCTTTCCGTGCAGCTTCACCGTGCTGGTGAACTTCTTCCCCTTCACCACTATCTCACGGAAAACGTAAGCTGCGATGACCCCCGCTCCGAGCACCAGCAGCAGATACATGTTGAAGACTGAGCGTCACACTGCACACTGACAGAGAGAAAGTCACACACACACACACACACACACATAACACTCCTCTGGGCGGGTCACTGTGGAGCTCTGGTACAGCAGACCGGAAGGACCGAACATGTCTCATAATTTAAATCTCCTCCCACAATGGAAGTTATGCAATGTGAGCATAGACTGTAAATACTGACTGTGAGCCACATTCAACAAAACCAGTTGGGTTCAGCTCTCCCCCAACTAAATCCATTACACAACAAAACTACATAAACAGGTATTATATGTTGGTAAAGCCAGTAACCGGACCAGTAATTACAATTTAAATTATCTGGTTTCACCTGCCATGTATCAGAAATGGAGCACATAGAATTGCTAGGCCTACTTTACTTTCTGCATTTAAAAATATTGTATCTTTTGTAATCTTGTTTTTAATTTTTTAAAGGTTTAATTGTTCAGTTTTTAATGCTAAATATGGATTTAACTTGTGTTGTTAAGTGTTATTTTATTCAGGCATGGAGGGGCGATCAAAGACAGTGTTTATCATATAAGAGAGAGAGAAGGGGAGTTCATTTATTGTTTAGGACAGATCATGTGTTTACCGTATTATTGTTCTGGTTTTTAATGCTCTTTATATATCTTCACATTAGGCAGTAGCTGCCGTCAGACTGTCAGGTTATTTGTAACATACTGTGGTTGGAGGGGCCCATTGTGAATGTTAGCCCAGGGCCTCAGCAGCCTCATGAATCTCCACTACAGGTCCGTAACGTCTTCAAAACTGTTTTTAGTTTTTTTTAATTGATGGCAAAAAAAAAACGTATGGACAACAGAATTTACAAATTGTCCCAATATCCCGGAGTTCATCCTATAGATGGAGATTTTCCATTGCACTCTGCATTCACACGCTGCCCTCTAGTGGTGAAAAAGGATCAAGATTGGGAAACTCAAACTGTCATGATTTGTGGAGTCGTGTCATGAATTTTACACTGAGGTTGCAGTTTTTTTCTTTTTTTTTTTTATCCTTTTCACATCAATGATACAAGACATTTGTGTTAACAGAAGAAAAGTCTGAGGGTAAAATGGTTTATGTGCACGGGTAAGAATGAGAATCTTTCATAAATTGACAAAAATATAAAATGGAGTGTACAGTGAAGTACAGACTTGGAGTCACGTCTATCTTCCCTTTGTTGTGTTATTATTTTTGTCAACAGTAGAACAGCTGTTGACTTTGTTTCTATTGTTCATTCTTTCTCTTTGTATGTTGTAATGTTTAAAAATAGAAAAGAACAATTAATCGCCTGTAAAGACTACTTTGAATAAACCCATAGTTCACTGATCTTCTTCGTAGCATCAACAATGTTTGCTGCTACGAAGATCAGTGAACTAAAACATTCTGACTTTCCTGAACTGAAATAACGTGAACACACTGAAGTTGGAAGAACGACTTCTCAAACTCAAAGACTTGGACCATCGGGGCCACACATGAATGCAGCATAAGTTAACGTAGGTAAGGAGGGTTAATCTGGACGTTGCTGAAGGACACCCTCTGCAAGCGCTCAATCAGCCAATGGCAGGCCTGCAAAGATGAGACGTGAAATCAAAGACAAGCCTCTAAATAAACACTCTGAACTCAGTTATAACTGGTACTGTGACTTTAAGTAGAAAAAAAAAAAAAAACTCAAACGCTGAGTTGGCCCTAACAGAAGCTTGAACCAAATAAACAGATGACACAGATGTGTTGAGTTTGTTCTTAGAAAATCTTTCTGTATTTACATGTTTGAACAGACGAGCAGTACAGACAAAGAGTGCTTATATACAGAGCAGCACAGGATGTTAAAATGAGTGCTAAAACTAGAGGGTATTTACAGATGGACGACAGAGGGAAGTACAGACTAAGAACGTGTTTTATCACAAAACTTCTGGTACTCTACACGGTATCACAAATTCCATGAACTGTACAGTTAAAAACCAAAAAATGGTAAATCTACATGAAATCCAATGTATCTCCAAGTGAGAGGCACTGAATTATATATATTTACATTATATATACATATCATAGTGTATAAGCATGTATGTTTTCATACATTTTTTAGCTACCTGTGGTGCAAAAGCAGCAAAAGAAATTAGAATGTATGGAATCCATTACTACTAAATAAAAGGTTTGTGCTAAATGGGCTGACTGACAAAATAATGTTACACCATACATAAACGATATACTGGCAAAGAAATGGTGAGCGCAGGTAAAAAATGTTCTCTCGCTCTGAAGTGAACAGAAGGTTACCGTCAGTCATTCAAAAACAGAAGAGATTGTCAATAATACTTCAAGTTCATGCAAAGATATAAACCATTAAAAATGAAAAAAAAAAAAAAAAAAAAACTTTTCCCTGTTGACCAACCAGCTGTGCAGCTTTCCCTTCATCATGACTCGGAAGGTGCAAAACAAAAGGAGGGAGGGCGGGACTTCCTGTGCGGGTTATGGATCTGAGTTGGCGTGCAGAATGAGCATTTGGTGGGCTGGGACAGTCTCAGTTTTGGGCACCTCCTGGCTAGAGGGGCCGCTCACTGTGGCAGTACTGGGTGGTGGAGGGGTGGGGGTGGAGGAGGGGGCGGTGCTGGTAGTGCTGCTGCTGCTGCTGCTGGTGGCGTTGGTAATATACGTGGTGCTAGTGAAAGTGGCAGCGGGCGTGGCATTCTGCTCCTCTTTGGGCTGCTTGCTGGCGTACTCTGTGATGCTGAAGACGAACTGGAGGCAGCCCAGTTTGATGTAGCTGCCGTGGTGGAGCAGGGCGGTGCCCTCCCAACCCGCCCCACTGCCCCCGATCAGGCTGGAGCTGCTCGCCTTGCAGCTGCACGACGGCTCTGAGCCGCCCTGAGACTGGCTGCTCATCACACCGCCAGCAGGAAGCAAACCAACCACGGAGCTGGGACCCTCGTCATCCTCACGCTGCTTACTGCGACCTGCAGGGAGAACGCAGAGAGATGAAGCATCGCACAGGTGGAGGCAGGTGAACTACAGCCAGGACACCAACACATTTTAACCTCAGTAGTTCATTGTTTTATCAGACAACACTGATTCAATTGACAATAAAAACAGCGTCATGTAAGGTTACTACATATTATATCATAGTTTTAAAATACAACTTTTAAAATTGATGCTACTTTCCATGAATATAACGCCAGTCTTTTTTGTTTTTTTAATCCCTTTTAAAATAAAAAAAATAAAAATATGAAATTATAGTTTCCACACATGTTAAGTCTCAGATTTCTAAATTAATAAACAATGACAGAAGTTAAAAAAACACAAATATCTTTCATACTCTTTATTTTTCCTTAAATCCTACTGGACGTTTTGCATATTGTGCAAAGAATCTGTACGATTCAGTTGGTAGAAAACATCAGCAGATGTTTCACTTCAGACTTTAAATCAAGTCTTTTAAACTCTGATATTGCTGTTAAGTTTTTCTACAGAGGAAATAACAAAACAAAACAACCGTGTCCATAGTCCTCCATGCACTGATGAAAAGATAACTCAGACTTCAGACAATATGCTGATTATTAAATGGAGAATAAAATGATCCATTTGGTTATTTAATTAACAATTTGGAGAATTAAGTCTGATCTTGTGCGTTCAGACTTGTGCTCACTGATGCCCCCTACTGGATGCAGAAAGAGTGTCAGATAAAAAGAGGTGAACTCACGGATGATGCCTTGCACTTTGGCCACTAGGCCGCTGGGCGGAGACGGCGAAGCTTTCTCAGAGAAGTCACAAGAGTAGAGGACGTTGTCGACCGTGGTGCCATGCTCGCTGTAGTTGAGCAGCTCGTAATGCTTCGTGTTCTGCGGACACACACAGAAACTTTTTTTACACCGGGTACTTCAGTGACAGTACAACAAAGAGTGGGGGTGGGGTACAGTTTAAAGACCCTACCTCGTCATAGAAAATACAGGCGTGCTTCCCCGATATATAGTTGCAGTGACCGTAGTTTGTAAGGCACACGTCCATGTCAGCACCTTTACAAGACACATTGAAGAAACGACACAAACAGTAAAGATCAGGGAAGACAAAATAAGGCATTTTAGAAAATACTACACCATAGTCAAAGTTTGCAGAACTAAAACACTAGGCCATTGGGGGCCTAGCACCCAATCAAGAGAGCCTCCAGAAATGCGAACAGGATCAACATATCTCATGTTAATGAACCGTAGCATTGACTTTGTCCTATGTGGAATAAAAGCATTGGTACGAGGAAAATGACCTACACATAAACACTGTTATATACTGTGTATAGCAGTATAAAATAATGACATATGTGCCATCATGACTGCAAGTGCAGCCGCCACCATCATCCACTGCACGGGCCATGACGCGACTGGAAATTCACCCTCATGGAATGCAAGCCACCGCTTCACTGCTCAAAGTGTGCTGGGATACATAGCGATGCAGATCAGGGTGGTGGTGACACTTTTCTTTTTTTAAACAGGTTTCCTCCCTCATTAGGTCATAATCATGCATTTAAACTTTGTGCAGTGCTGGTGTGATTGAAAAGACTCTTCAATTAAAGGCAACAAGTGACCAGCAGAGGTCAGCAGAGCGACTCTCTACAAATCTGCGGCTGGTGTTACCATAGGCAGATTGCTCCCTACTGGTAGCTATGAGGATCGCAAACACTACAAGTAGAAAACTGATGGCACTACAAAGTGTTAACAGCTGCAAAGGAACTGCAATGGTGGACATTGGAAATCCTCATTCAGGAGGACAGTTTAAACCTTCTGTGCATTTTAGGTGGACTGCTTCTAAAATGCAAAGAGAGCGAGGTGCAACTTGTTAGTCAAAAGTAACTTTTTCATTAAAAACAACATTAGAATAAAGAAGCCGGCTGTAATTAAGCGACTAGTTAGTGGAAGGTGGGCGCTTATGGAAATGCTGTCGTTATTGCTATGATTTGTCATGTGATCAAGCGATATTTCTACAATTCATTTAGCAAACGCTTTCATCCAAAGCAATGTACATCAGAGAGTAAGTACAACTCAAGCAAGGATCTAGGAGAGGAGGAAACCATGTCATTAAGTGCAACAAATCTAATCCACAAAAAAAGAATATTAAAGAAACATAGAACACTATATAGACAGTGAAGATTTGATAATGTATCCAGACATGTCTCAGTTAAAGTACAATTCAAAATAAAAAGACCTCTCACAAGCAATAATAAGACTCTTTAAGGAAGCCTGTATATACTCAGGTTCTCTACAAATGGTGCTAGGACAAATTTTCAATAAAACGTTAGTAGCAAAAAGTTATAAGTTAAAAAGCTCATTATTGACACTATGAACATCTTTCACTGTAAAAGAACACACAACAGGCAACTGTTCTTACCAGATCCTATGTATAATGTTCTGTAACACATGCTGACCGCTCCTCCTTTTCCCGTCAGAGGGTAGAAGACGGCCCGGGCCTGCACCTTCTTTTTACCTGGTGGGGAGGAGGGGGGTGTTTTTAGAAAAGTTGGGACATATTTGTGCTCAGGTGTTCTTATGAATAGAGAATAATTAGAGACTGAGCAGCGTTAGATGTGGAGTGTCTTACTGTCAGGCCGGGGTGACGGGGATTTGATGGCGGCGCTCGGGGCAGGGAGAGGAGAAGTGCTGGGGGGCACTTTTGGGGGAAAGAGCTGCTGGATCCTCTGCCAGGCAAGCAGCTTGATCATCTCTGCATCCAGTTTGTCCAGCTCAATTCCTGCACACACACACACACAAACATTAAGAGAGGTATATACTGCTGACAGCTTAAAAAAAAGGCAATACTACAACCCCTCCAAGTTAAATATCGAGTGTCTACACCTACCTCCATCCATATCCTTCATGCAGCTGGAGAGGTTGGTGATGGAGGACAGAGTGCTGGGCAGCAGTGAGTCCATCAGTCCAGGACCAGGACCAGCCTTAATGTCTGTACAGGGGAAATGAACAGAAAGCATTTGTTTGAAGAACTCAGACTCATCATGACAATTTTATTTGTGAATTCAGACAGCAGGGGAATTAGTGTCGAGGAGCACCAGAGGGCGCTGTTGGGCTCTGACCAGCTCAGTGACAGTAGGGGGCAGTGTATGCTGGGAAACACCAGAGACTGAATGAATGAATTCATCTTTCCTCTGTCACCGTTTGCCTTTTTAATAACCCAACAACTGTAGGACAACCCTCCAAATACCCTTGTATGACTTAATACTACATTTATTATGTTCTGTTTTTTTCTGCAAAGTCAAAACCACCATACAAAGAGTCTGTGAAGGTTCTCAGTCATCCAGGTCAAGGTAAAGTTGGAAGTTTGATCCAAAGGCACCTGGACTTAGGATCTAGCTTCATTTAAAAATATTTTTTCACCTTGATATTCACTTATTTGGGGAGAAAATCATCTCAAGCATGTTGAAAACTCACAGACAACAGACAAGACTTATTCAAAAAGACAAAACTTACTGACATCCTGAGAAGAGGCTAACAATTAGCAATAAAAGGTAGCAACTAGGAAGTTTCAACAACACTACACGGACATCTTTTAGCAATGTTTAAAGTTTTAATGTAAGCTTGTCATAATGTGTTTATTCTAGCTTTTAAAAACAGCTCGCCCAGCACTGATGAGGTTAAGTCCATGTATTTCTCCTGTGGGGCTCTAAACCTTAAATGGTTAAAGCTATGTCTTGATATACTATATACTTCGTTGGTTCAGGAGTGTCATACCTTGAGTGGCCGGCGTCGCCACCAGCTTGTTGTGGCCGTGCTCCTTGTCTCCTTTAAGTGGTGTGTCTGAGCGGGCACTGCTGGTGATGGAGGGTTTTTCCTCGCTGCTCTCCTCCTGCAGCTCCGTCTGACTCCTGTGGTTCTGCTGCCCGCTGTGTAACCATAACGTCGGGGCACTGGGGGAGATTTTCTGAGCGCACGCCTCCGTTGTGCTCTCGGGCTCCTTTTTAACCGTTTCTGCTCGTAAGTGGTTGAGCAGCCCGGAGGCAGGGGCGGAGTCCGAGGGTGCGGTGCTGGGCTTCAGTCTGTGCTGCAGCTCGCCCTGCCTGTAGGAATCCAAGGAGCGGCTACAGTCTACAGGTCCGTTAGCTTTGGGAGGCTGGTGCTCCTCTGTCAGAGGTCCGTTAGGTTTCCTGCAGTTCTGACAGGGTGTCATGGTGCATTTACAAACGCCCAGCTCTGATAGGGTGTCAACAGGTGTACTGCAGGGCTTAGAGCAGGGCTCAAGGGAGGAAGTCCTGCCTATGGAGGCTTTCGTTTTCACATCCTCAGATGTGACACAGGATTTAGAACTAGATTTCTGCTCAGGGCTCCACTCTGCTGGAGGCGTTACTGATGGCAGCGTGGATGAAGATTTGGGCTTGATTGACAGGTGTCTCATGATGCTGCACTGCAGGGCGATGACATCCTGAAGCCACTGTTCAACACAAGAATATGTTTTAACGCGAGAAGAAAATTTGAAGCTTTTCAATTTAGTTGCATTATTTAGAAATTACTCAAAGTGTTGGGGGGGGGGGGATACTGTCATCCTTACAGAGACAAACCTTTTTGTTAAAGACTAAGATGCTTCTTTGAAGCAGTCATGACGTTCAAAACAAACGGTGGTTTAAATTTATCACGCTTACCTCCTGCTGCTCAGCATCTGAGGTCAGGTGCTTTGATGACTGATGGTCAGGAACGCCGCTACAAACCAGCTCCAGCTGGCGCTGCCGTGCAGGAAGCAGCAAGGGGGGAGGATTCTGGTACTGGGACTTGATGGAATCTGGCACCTAAGACCAAACCAGAGATTTGTTAGTCGTTACCAGCGAACCATGACGATGGATTGTTTGTCCTGATTTAGAAACCTGATCTACAACGTCACAATAAGTCAGCCGCTCTACCTTTATGCTCTTCTTGTTGTGCTGGTGGGTTGTGCGTCGGTTGGGTGTGTTCTGCCGATGAACTCTGCGTAGAAAGTCCACCTTGACGGCGTGCTGGGACATGCGGTCCTGGAACTGGTCGAAGAGCTGACAGCGACTGGACAGGCTCAGGGTCCTCTGATTCAGCTGGAAACCAAAAGAAAACAGATTAGACCTCTGAATCATTGGTACCTAAAATACCAACTCAAAGACCACAAGCCTGACTCTTACCGCTAAGTGCTCCACGTGGTTCGGACACATCCATTTGCCGGCAGGTAAAGCTGTGAGCGGAGGGTCCAGACAGTCCATATGGAACAGGAGGGGACAATAGTCACACTGGATCAGCGGTGCCAACCTGCAGCTCCTGTGAGAGGAAAGACGACCAGTTTCATACATGAGATATTTACAGTCTGTGTGAACATCAATGCATTTACAGGAACCTGGAAGTACTCACCTGTTACAAGAATAGCAGACTCTGACCGGTAGAGGGACCAGACCATTAGAATCCAGTTCATGCTGAGGTCTCCTGAACGGCTTCCCCAGCAGCTCCTCTTTTCTCCTCCTTTTACTGCTGCCTAGAAATCCAAACACGAGGAGACAGGAACATGTGAGAAACAATCAAAGCCAGATCACTTCAAACTGTCCGGAGTCACTCATCTGAAATGCTCAATCCAATTTATTCCAGGACATGTTTTGTTTTTTTTTTGTCAAGAAAATGTTGAAATGCCTTTAATTTCTCTTATTGCTTAAGACATGTCTGGTCTTCTACGTATGACTTTTTAATACTTAATATATAGAAACCCTCTTAGAAAAACAGCAGACAGCTTGCTTGGATTGTGAAGAGCCAGTTTCCTCATAACTAAAGCATAATTTATAGGGATCTCCTAGAGTCAGACTGACCTGGCAGTGCAGTGGTGCAGGTGAGCTCGCTGGGCAGCTGGAATTGCGTGGGGTTTCTCTCCATGGCGGCTGCTATCAGCAACTGAAACGGTCTCTTGAGGAGGCGTGGCGTTGGAGAAGTCAGCGTAGCGCCTTCTAGCTCCGCACCCTGCACCTCATCCTCGGCCTCTGCAGCCTCCTCCTCTCCGTCATTCTGCTCCTCAGACGGGGTCGGGGTGGACGACGTGTTGGAGTTGGGCGTCCCGGGTCGGCTGCTCGGCCTGCTGCTGGTCCTGCGGTCCAAGAGGCGAACCTGTGCCACTCGTAGACCGGGTCCAGCCGCTCCGGCACCTGGAGGCAGCCCATCGAGCCGCAGTGGGCCGGCGTTCAGCTCCAGCTCCACGGCGGGGGATGCAGAGCGCTTTGTCGAGGACCTGTCTGGTAGACCGTTTGTCTGCTCTGATTTCTGCTCTCGCTTCTTCCAGAAAACAAAGAAAAGATGTATTAGTCCATTCGGCAACAGAGAGCAACCCCAACTTTTCTCAAATAAAAGAAGAGGATTGGTCATGTAGGAGTAACGACTTGCCACCCACCTTTTTTCTAACATTACAGCGATGACACATCCATTCCCCGGGGGGAAGCATTTCTTCACTCAGAGGCGGGTTACTGTAACAAGACACAACACCATAAGTAACTAACCAGGATGCTAATTAATGCATTAAATGTGTTTATGCAATCTTAACACTGTGCTTCAAAAGTATAGCTTCTTATTCATGCGCAGAAGAAAGTGTTAAAAAGAAAACATTAATACACCGTCCAATTAATTAAAATACATATTCCCCACATAGTAGTGTAACATAACAGCAATGCTGGCAGCTTATAGTTACCTACATTCATTTATTTATCACACAGATAGTAAACTTCACCCTCTCCGCCGCCATCTAGTGGACTGAGTGTTGCTTTACAATAAAGAAAAAGCCTGGCAATGAATTGTGAAGATATCTCCATGTCTAATCTACTAACAAAAGTATAGCACAGGTGAAGCATTAATATCATCCATGATGTTAAATAAAAGTGTATTATAACTCATGCATAATTGCAGCGTGTATTTTTCAAGTAAATGACCACAGAAAATGTTACAATAATATAAAGGAAGACATATTCACTTGGACAAAGACGGTTAATAAAAAGCTCTTGCTGTTTAATGAGATAAATTGTAGGAATGCTAAGTCAAAGAGGGATCTGTGGTGATTGGTTTATAGTTGACAGTATAAACTATAAATCTCCCACTGACAAGCAAACATGACCAGAATACCTTGTGTGATATTACCTTCCAGATTATATACATTTATGTACCCCCTATATGACATGTTATTAAGATGACGCTTTTCACAGTCATGCCCATATATGGATAAAAAGTCTTTCTGTTCAGTCGTTTCCCAGTGACAGTCTAAAATCAACCTCACCAAATGCCTAAGTTAAAATAATCATGCATGCACACATTTCTCGAGGAGCAATGCAACGAAACGCTACGATACAAACACCGTTATAAAGACTAACAACAATGGCATGATGCTGCTGCTTCATCTCTGCAAAAAGAGGAAACTTTTATGCAAACCCTTTCTGCTGAAAGCTGGATTTTAAAAAGGTTGGTAAGATGGCGGGTTGAATAGAAAAAGAGAGCAGTGAGGTCGCCATATTGTAAACAGAGGCAGACTCGACTCCATTTTTAGCAGCGGCAGCAGCAGCGAGCAGCAGGAGAGGAGGACCGACTACAGGCTCATTCAGCCGCTTTCACAGACCTCATACACGACCACTTTAACACATAAAACAACGCGTTGCATGAACAATTCAATGTTATGATGAAGCGCACAAAACGACACACCCCATAGCTAACAACACACACTCTCCGGAGAGAGAGTAAACATAACGGGTTAGCAACTTTGTTAGCTGCTGTCGTCTCTGCTCGCAGAACTCCATTCAAAAAACCTTTAATTTAACAAACAAAAGCTCGCAGCTTCATCAAAAAACACGACGAAATGACTCGTAGATGTACTTTTGATTAAATGAATGTATGATTTTCAATTCGGCGTATTAACTTTACAAATTAAAGGAGGTACACAAGGCTCACTACCGCCCTCCTCGGTTCAGTTGTATGAAGAGCTGAACAGTGAAAATAGAGATGAAATAGTAATTGTAAGTGGAATATTAATTTAAATAAAAACGACCCTGATGGAAATGTGTGCATAAGTAATTGATAGTAAAATCAGTGATTTTTCATGCAATTGCCAGGTTACAATCTCTGCTGCACAAAAAAAATAGCTCAACTCAATCAGGGGAACAATCCTTGCAGAAGTTAGTATTTAGCATCCACGTTTTGCAAGCAGACACCACAAATGTGACAGCACGTTTTCACAAAAGGGTGAGACAACATAATCATTAGCTAGTTTTTAGGCAGCTTTTGTCTTTGAACTGTATTCAATAACCCTCTGAAATAAATACATATGTGGTGACTGGTACACTACCCCCCTTTCCATTTTGTTGGGAGGTTTATTTCTTAAAAGGGAATGGATCTGAATCAGCATGCTGCATAGACACATGTTCTGCAGAAACAAAGAGCAGCACAACTTCATCAGAGAAACAACCCTTGCAGTGTTAAGCGTCCAGCCAACTGAAACCAAATCTTGCAGTCCATTGTATGTTCTCCACTTAGCATGCACTGACGCGTGTTAAAACGTTTTCACTGTGAACTCTTTTTGTGTAAAACTCACCAGCACTGGAGGTGGAAGGCTGCAGGACAGTGGTCACAGCAGAGCAGGTCTCCCCCCTCCCTGCAGCTATCGCAGGTGTCATGGTTGGTGGCCCTGCCGCTCCTCCTGACGTCCCTCACCAACTTCCGACTCCTCTTCTCCACCTCCTCAGACTTCGGGGGCGCGAGCAGTGTTTGGATTTGCTGGGGGGGGGGGGGGGGGGGGGAGAAAGTTGATCAGATTAATTTGAGGATATGATAGCCCTGACATTTAATACATTTAGAGAATCTGGAGCTGTGGTAACTTTAAAGGGGCTCTATGTAGATTTGGTAGTGACACTTGAAAGTTGGAGAAGTGAAGCAATTCTGCTATTTTCTGAATTGAATACACAAACTTCATTCAAAAATAAAAATAGGTCCCTGGACACAGTTTGGAGCTAAAAATCTATCAGGAGAGTTACGGTGTCACTGTTGGGGGGCCTTCCATCATAACTTCTCGCATATCATTTTATCTACAAACAGTTTTTCAGGGACCAAATTTGTGTATAGAGTTATGGACATATACCACAGAATCTGTACATTTCTCTACCAAATCTACATAGAGCACCTTTAACTTGTGGCCTTCATTGTGGGAGTATAAGTTGGGCTTGCAAGTTTTTGTAAGACAACTTGGGTGGCTACTTTACACATCCCATCATCATCACCTGTTATGTCAATGTATTAAAAATTAAGAATAGTGCACATTTCTATATCTATAGCTGCTGAAAGTAGTAAGTAATTCAACATTGTAATACTTTGTTGATGATAGTATTCTTTAAAAAAAAAGGCCTTTTAATGACTAAATCACACATTTTACATGTTTTTTTGCATGCACTTCATCCATACCACTAAGAGATGCTACATTTGACTTATAAAATCACAATAGTTGTGATAAATAAAGAGTCATTTGGGAGGCTAAAGGGGTGATCTGATCACTGAAAGGGCCTGAAATACCTCAACTAGCCTCCATTATGAGCCAGAGCTGCACAGTTATCTATCACAGATATGCAATGCTTAATATAAAGGCGATTGTTATATATGTAAAGGCATGTTTGCTTCATAATAGAGGGGATAGTTCACTTCAATGAGGCCTAAGAGAAGAGCAAGCCTCACCTCCATTAAGCCCCCAGAGGTATCCAGATCGTACACAATCGTCGGGGTCTCCATTTTGTCCCACATTCATCCAGCAGTAGACGGTGCAAAAATAGGGACTTGCGGTACAAATGCCCAGACGGCACGAAAAGATGAGAGTAATTCCCGTAATAAAAGTATTTTTTTCCAGCAGAGAAAGGCTGGCAAAGCGACGCTAGCTCTCGTTAGCCGGCTAACAGAGCTAACTACGAAAAGCAAGACGTCAGCCAGTCAAGGTTGTGAAGCTAGCGGGCTCACTAGCTTGTGTTTGCGGGCCCGAAAAAGACAACAAAACTCCTCCTAATTCTTGTAACTATAGCGTCAGTTTTTAGCACCAATCTTAAAATACTGGCGTTGAGCCTTACATACAATCTCCTCTATCAAGAGACAGCTGCAGTTAGCTACAAAACCCTGCCGCGGCCTAGCTGGCCAGCCATGATTCTTGTTTCAGCTCCTGCAGAAAGGAGTCCTGTAAATCTGCAAACCCATCCGCTCCCATTGTCAACAACACCACATCAAGCCAGCTCCTACGAAGAAGAAATCCCACGTGGTTCGGTCCAATGCACGTTTTCCGGTAGAGTTCCGAAAGAATTATCCTGAAATCGGGTTTGTGGAGATGCAAATTCGGTTGATGTTATTGTTGTGAAAAAGGCTGTGCATCTACCCTGGCTGCTAGCAACATCCTCTACCAGTTGGCGCAACCGCGAACCGACTGGGGCGCATGCGCATTGAGGACGGATATAGACCATTACGACGAGACATTTTCCAAAAAGGAGCGAATACGTTTTTAAAAGATTGTCTACGACTTTTACCGGAATTACTCTCATGTTTTACTTTATCTGTCACTCTCTACTTTTGTTGTTACACATTTCTTAGTGTGGCATATTGCTGCCACTCTGCGAATTATATTCTGAATCTGTTGGTACTAATAGTTAATGCTAAGCGATACTGAATGACCTTTCCATACAAGTAAGATACACGCATGTATACCATGACTACGAAATGCACCAGTGGCACTTCAACGTTGCAAAAGGTAGTTTTTTAGCTCTTAAGTTGTTCATGTAGACACTACACATCTAACAGCACATCTTCGGGGGGTAAGGAAACAATGATTTGCTTGTTGTCTAGTCTAGTCTTTGCTCTCAGAACTCAACTCAGGAAACAACACATTTAACGCTCATTCGCCTGCAGGTTTACCAAATATACACTTGAAATGACGTGAAAATAAATTGTGGATTAATTCATGCCTACTGGTGTATTCGGCATATTACCTGTACAAATTAGAGACTTAAACAAGGCTCAATATCACCCTCTCCTGTCCAATTTGATAAAGACAATGAGAATATGGAGGGAATAAGCAGGAGTGTAGTGTTGCATAAAGAAGTGGGTATAGGCTACTCTTTTTTTAAGTGGCCCGTCCAGCAGAAGATAAACTACCTCTTTCATAGAATAGAAAATATCTTTATTTGTCATTGCACATGTACAATGACATTTGGTCAGTGCAAAAACCTTCATAAAGTGCCAGCTTCAGTAAAGTGCCCGTTATAAAAGAGCTTGTAAAATAATATAAAAAAAAATAAAAGACTACTCTTGCATATTTAGTTAGTGCGTACTAGCCAATTAGAGACAGAGTATGGAGGTCACCGCTTCACCATCCTAAGAGAAAAAAATACAGCATATACTGAATATTGTCAATACATCAAATAAATGTTGTGACTCAGAGGAGATCCTTAACAAAGCAATATTTGACTCTATGGTTACATGCCCCCTTTTATTTGAATAGAACAAATACATGTAAAAATTAAAAAAACAATCCTTTTTAGATCTAATTAAGAAGAAATACATTTATTATTTTGAATCTTCCTGTGATTACAAACGTGTTCCAGATTACCCCGCAGACTGATAGAAAAGTCTTAATCTGTTGCCAGGTTTAAACAACATTATACTGCAAACACACCCCTGCTCATGGATGATGTCATTTGTAGCTCTTACCAGCAGAGGGCGCCAGCAATCTGTGGTGGGATACGACCACAGTATCACAGTGGTCACATTTTTGATATTTAAATGTCTGCTTTTTTTTTTTTGTCTGATTTTAATCTAGAATGATGTGTTCCATTCATTTTTATTTGATGCCATCAATGCAAATAGCTTTTCCTTGTTATGACAAGTTCATATTCCTGCTTAGAAATCATGTTGGCTGAGTTGTTTGTTCGCAAGTGGAGGGAAAAATCCATTAAAAAAAGCTATGATTGTCAGCAAGTTGCCTAAATTGCTGACAAATATCATTATCGTTACACTGAGGGTTCATGAACCAGGCTATGAATTGTCAACGTAAACATATTTGCTCTGTATTCCTTCATATTGACCAAACTGGAGGAGGGTTAAGCCTTGTATATCCACTTGCTTTGTAAAATAAATATACGTCCAATTCCCCAGCACACATTAAAAAAAAGCAAAACACATGCTGTTATAGCATTTCAAATGCACTTTTGATGAACCCAAAGGTAAGCGAACACTAAATTAGCAATTTAGTGAATATAGTTTTTAGATAATGGCAATCATCAAGGTCATTCACCTGAGAATGAGCACTCTTTTCCAGGATGATTCATTTTAAAAGCCTCAGTCAGACGGACACAGGCTGTGTTTTCTGCTGCAGGTTCTCTCTCAGACTTCCTTTTTTAAAAGAAATCTATTACAGCCTGCTGAGAGACACACGGCTGCCCTGACAAACGCAATACATCATGAACAGCAGATGCATCGCAGTTTGTTCATGCCATGACTTCATTACACAGCTAATTATCACTTTTAATGGGACTATTTTCACTTGTTCATTAACGTACGCTGTTACTGATTTCTTTCTCTGGAGGCACAGAGGAAACTTTGTGCATTAAAAGGAAGAGATCACTCTTAACTTTTTAGTGTGACTGCCATAATTGCAGAGTTGTTCAAGTAGAAATGACAGATTACTTTAATTAATGCCAAAGGAGGTGTCTGCCTTTGGAATTTCTGTCTTTCTTTTGTTTTTTATGGAACAATGGAAATCTGTGGCATCAGGATAGTTGCCCAAAACTGCAGGTGAACAGCAGTTATGGAAACTTTAGTTCATGTAAATTATATTCACAAGCTTTAAAATTCACAAAATCCTCTGTAATTTCCATTTTGATAACATTGAAGTGCTAAAAACATTAACACCATTCACCACAGGAGGAAATTAATTGTTTTTCTTGATATTAATCTCACAGGTTTGAAGTTGCCTTTTAAAGTTTAAAGTTCAGATTTTTTACTCCTTGTCTAAACATGGATCCAGGCTGATTGAATCACAATTGGACTGCTCTAATGAAAGCTTATCAAGCCTGACAGGTCAAACTATTTCCAGATGGTGTCAGCAGTGAAAGCTTATCTGGTGTCTGGAAAGAGGAATGTTTCTATTTCAACATGAACCAAATCTGTTCTGTAGGTTCCAACAAATCTGTCACTGTCCAAACCTACTGTGCTACTCAGCACTTGTACTTCATCTTTATATATTCATATATGACTTCTGTTAAAGGGGACAGTTATCTCATCGGTTGCATACAAGCTTTAATAATTGAATCAAATCAAATAGACACAATGCAATCAAGGAGACCAGAAAAAAAAAACCTTTGTATTTTTTCTGAACAATAACTTTTATTGAAGATGTTTGTGAAGTAGCTTAATCCGTACTTTATGTACAGTCAAACAAAAATAGGTTAATTATTATCATTGTCATCACACCAGCTTGCATGGATACATATTATCATAGGACAATACTGTATGTTTGACCGACTGTAATGGTCTGAATTTAGACGCAATCTCCAAAACAAGCATGGCAAAATGAGCGACAGCCTCCCTCAGTGTGCATTTTCCTTTCGCTTCAATGAAAGAAAAACGCGAGATGTCAAAAAAAATTAAAAATCAACTCAATTTGTTACACTACACTGATGTGGATAAACTAAGTAGAATCAAATCACCTTTTCTTTAACTCTGCATATGAACCCAAGAAGTCTGTTTATTACAGTGTTGAAATAGAAACTTAAACGATCCCTTTTGGCTTTTCTTTTCTTAGATTTACTGATCATTTATATAATCATAATTTGACAGTTTTAAAAGACATTTTGAGAAATAGCTGTATGATTACTGAAAGTGAGCTGGAAGATTGACATCTGACATGTTGGATACAGAGCTCGTGTCAGGATGCATTCATTTTAGCTTAGCTTAGCATAAACACTGGAAGCAAGGGGGAACAAGACGAGTAAAAATAAAGCCAACTAACCAAAATAGCAAAGATCCAATGACTGCAAACACATTTCTTAAGGGCCTCTTACTCTATATTGATTGACAGTATGTTAACGATAGTTAGCGAATGAGTAGCTAATTCATTAGCAAACAGCTGGTGAGTAAGAAGCCTGAAACGCTCTCTAATATACTGAAAGAAAATGGAAAAGAGAAAATTCTCGATTAACTGGAAAAATGTTTAAAAAAATGAGTAACAAGATAAAACATGTTCTTTAGAGATGTTTCCGGGTGTTGTTTGGTGTATTTTCGAACATGGAAAGAGCCAAGCTAGTTGTTTCTACACAGGCTGTATGTAAGCAGTGGATATAACCATTTATACTTTACCTACAAGTTTGATTTCTGCTGTTTTAAAGCTTTAAGTTGAGCCTTTTTGACTTCTCCATCTTGTTTTATGGAACCAAAAATGACCCTATTTAGACAAGAAAGCAGAGCTCTAGCCATGCTAGGGGTCAGCAAATGCTATGTTGAAAAATAATGCTAGCCCCTAGCTTGTGCATGCATGTTAAGGGTAACAAGTATATTGATGAGGGGAAGAACAGGCTTTAAATAAAATGTTGCTGTTGCAGTTTTACAAACACAGTCAAGCCATGCATGCACTAAAGGGTTCCAATTATTCTTCATCTATTTTAATCTATATAGGACCATAATGTACTAAATGCACAGCATGCTGTATTGGAGACGACTTTAAACTACAAATTGAGACCATAAACTCATTAGGAAAATGTAAATAAGCAAGGGGTAGGCTCATTTTCACTAACAACTTTTTACCACAATTGGAGTCGCCCTCTTCTGGCCATTATAAGGATTGCAGTTTTAATACACTTCTACATTAGCTTCACTTTTTTTTCTACTTCGTTTTTTGCACTGTTTGTTTCCCCCTACTTCCATTCTTTGTGCTAAACTAAGCTAACCAAGTCAAGCTCTGCACCAAACCTATTTTAATGCAGATACATTATGAGTTCCTATCTTAATAAAGTTGCATTAATTATTGGGCACTCTGATAAAAGCAAATGCTGCCATTTTTATGAGATGTTCAATAGGTAAGATGTTACTCTCTAACTCCAATAAAACCATGAGCATTGTTCTTTAAACGGTGGCAGGAGACGAAGAGTGTGTAATGTACATAACATGACATATCCTCTGTGGTTATATGCACTTAATGGTGCTCGCTTGACATGGATTCCCTCTGCTTTCCTAGATGCACTGAAAGTCCTCAGGATGCGAGCTCTGGATTAAAAACTGTACAAACTGCTGCTGCTGGACCGTGACTGTAGAGGAGCTAGAAAAATAATCCGGTGGTCCAGCCGTTCCAGGGGTGGAGTGGTGTCCTCTGTCGGGTAAATAAAGGGAGGCTCATATTCAGAGGACGTAGGGCGGGGAGGGAGTCACTGAAGGTGCGAGTGTGACAGATGTTGAAAAGGCCGGCGGGCTTCTTATCTGTCCATACTGAAACACACACACACAGACCGGGTCTCAGATCGAAACCTCGTATTCTCTTGTTTCCTGTAAAGAGAAAAAAAATGTATGATTCAAATTAGTTGTTTGACAGCCGACTAAACCAAGGGATGTCACAGATATTTTTGTGGGCAGGGGCTTAAACACCCCCAACAAAAGCAACCATAACCCCCTCCTGTAAACTCCTTATTTGCAGTCCAATTTCCCCACATCATTGATGTGTTCAGAAACAAAATCTTAAATTTGGCATGTTTTCATGAAACTTAGCGACTGTTAAAACAGTTTCAGTTAGGGCTTTCACACTTGCAGAAAACACTCAGACCCCCCCCCCCCCCCCCCCCCCTGTCTTAACGGGATAGTCTCCCGCTTTGAAGAGCACATGTGAACAGCCAGGTCAGGAGAATATCTGGTCCTTCATTTTAACTAACGTTAACTACATTAATGCAGATTAAGCCGAGCCGGTAGCCCAGTGGATAGTGGCCACCCCACTTACAGTGGACGGCCCAGATTCGAATCCGACTTGTGGCTCCATTCCGACATGTCATTCCCCACTCTCTCTCTCACTGATTTCTAACTCTACCCACTGTCTTGTCTCTCAAATAAAGGCTTTTAAAGCTCAAAAATGAACCTTAAAATAGTTTCAGTTTATCAAATACATTTGATTTGTTCAGTTTTTTCACATCAGGGTGGGATTAACTCACCTCATTGTTCTTGGGTAATGCCAGCATGGAGGAAGAAGGAAGAAAACAGTTTATTCAACACAGAGAAAGAAAGTTACTAACACACCTGGTGTAACATTAATGATCTATAATCAAGATGTTACATCATAAACTGTGGCTGTATTATTTTTCCTAAAAATTTCAACATTCATTTTTTTGTTCCATAAATTGTAATGTACATGTACACTGAAAGATTCTAATTTTGGAAGAAAATAAAAAGATTTTGATTCAAAGCAGTAGCTCAGTCTGTTGTAGGTTGGGGACTTGAGGGTCGCCGGTTCAAGAGTACCCAGTACGGACCAAATTATTGAATGTGTTCTGGCTGCTGGAGAGGTGTCTGTTCTCTTCCTGAGTACCCCTGAGGTGCCCTTGAGCAGAAAGAACCAAACCTCCAACTTCACTGGAGGCTCCCTGTGAGCAGCCCTCTCACTCTGACACCTCTCCATTAATATGTGTCCATAGGTCCTGTTTATGTGTGTGTATTTCACACCTATTTGTGTGAGTAGCATGTCTCTGAATACACCATGAATTCCCCCTCTGGGATGAATAAGGTATATTTTATTCACAATACAACAACAACCATTCAGTGGTTGGAGTATTCGAGTTTCTCAGCAATAAATCATGATTTCAGCCTTTGACCTGTCAAGTTTTAAAGGGAAAGCCAGAGTCTGACAGCTGAGAACTGGAATGGAGCAAATAAACAACCTTTTATCAAGTATCGTTTTATATTTGAAAATGATTATGTTTAATTAATAGACAAAGGCAGCCATGTGAGGTGGTGGCATAAACATACAGGTGTCTTAAACAGCCAGATATTTCTTCATCATAACATCTCCAGAGGGATTTAGGCCCTGGATAAATGACTGAAAAAATAAAAGATCTACAGCAGGGTTCCCCAGTTTCTATGACGAACCTGTTTGATTGTCACAGATCTCAGCTAAGCAGATTTATTTCTCTAATGACTCTTTCAGGGAGCTAAACTCCACTGTTATCCTTCTTGCTGCCTCTCTTCTTCCTCGCCGTCTCGCAGGGATTTTGGGTCGTGTTTGGAAACATCCTCTCAACAAAAGCTTTAACCACTTGGAGAATTTCCACGACTGTCTGCTGCCAGCAGCTCTGGCTTTGTGCTGAACATCAAGGCTAAAACAAAATCAAACAAGCACACCAGAGAATTCCCAATGGTTGGAGAATTCTTGGAAAGGTTTGGAATCTTTTTGACCCGCCCAACGTCAGGCGCCCTCCGAGGCTAGACCCTCTTGTGTGTGTGTGTGTGTGTGTGTGTGTGTGTGTGTGTGTATTTCAATTTAAAAGAAGTAGTCGGGAACAAGATTCCTAGACAAAATGGTCTACAGTAGATAGAGAAAAGATAGGTTCAAAGGGTGTTTTTGGATTGGGATCATTCAGTGCGTAAAACCCTATATTCTGGACTCAAACTGAGGCTCTAGTGATGTTTTGGGGTCAGGGGAAAGAAGCTTTGGGCCCGGTCAAACACACACATATAGGCTGTACAGACGTTCACAGAGTGACACAAACACACTCACCGTCGTCTCATGAACTGTGTTGTCAAACGTAGATTCTGCGCTGATGTTTTCATACGGTAAACTGGAGGCCAAGGAGAGCCGGAGAGGCTTTCTCTGAACCCTGAGCACAGACACAGAGTATAACCATGAAAAAGAAAGGTGAAATATTGTGTTTCACAAAACTGTGTGTTACATTCATTATCTGGAATAATAGCAGCAGCTTTAACTTGTGAAGAAGATGTTTTGAGCTCTTCTTTTTAATCCTCTGAGACATCAAATCTGTTCTCTTCGGGTCATATATTTTATTTTTAGTCACAGTAATGTGTTGAAATCCTTGATCCTAATTCTCTGAAATCTATTCATATAATATCCTTTCAGCTAAAAACAGTCACATTTGCTTCTCTTTGACTTCTTCCTCCTCAGACAGAAGCTGTCCAAACCCCCTTTTTTTCCAAAAAATCAGATAAAAATGTTATTTTAAGATATGATGCACTCTGCAGGGGCCTCAATAGATATTTAGTAAAGCAAAGGGACTATTTATTGCACACTTGAAAAGCCTCAGTGTATTTTTTTCTGAACGTGTTGTAGGGTTGCGTTGGTGAAACTGTTAATTTGTTCTTCGACATATTTCTGCACTTGCTTGAAAATAAACTTAAGTTATACATATTTGTCAGATCACTTTGAAATGTCTTATTTAAATTTCATACGAATGGAAAAATATGTGCTTTTACACCGCAGGTCACACCTACCCATTCACACACTGATGATAGAGGTTGCTATGTATTGTGACCATCAGTATTAACTAATCCCATTCACACGCTGCTGACAAAGCAGAGGGAGCACCTTGGGGTTAAGTGTCTTTCCAAAGGACACATCGACTGGGGGATCGAGCCTCCAACGTTCCACTTGAGCGACGACTAAGCCACAGCCGCCCCTAATCGGATTTAATGCTTGACAAATCTCGTGTTTCTTTCATTTACATCAGGACTTAATCAGGATTCTGTGCTGGTGGTACCGCTCGTAAACATGAGCAGTGCTAATACAGAGAGCTTTGAGGGCTCGATGAAGAGTGAGAACATGTTAGTATTTTAAAGTTTATCTTCAGCCATAGCAAAACTTGAAGACTTGAACTATAGTCTTTGCGTTTTTTAAGTCAGTACTAAAAATGCAGCAATATAAAGAAATCTTCATCCTGTCAGTTCTTCTTCTTATGTCAGGTAATAATAACCCTTCCATCTGTTTGATTTCCACAGACTGTTGAGTATGTAATCTATCTCTCGCTCAGCCTTCACTCCGCTGTTTTTACCAGTTCTCCCTCTTCACTGCTCAGTGGAACCTACTTTGAGAAGTAGAGGTAGATCCCGATGATGAGGACGAGGAGGAGGATGACGGGGATGATGACAACAAACGCTGCCTGGGCCCCCTCCATTCTGAGGTCTGCAGTGGACACTGGTGGACAAAGACAGCCGACGTTGTAATACACACGTGTTAACAGGTAACATGTCAGAATCACTTCTGTTAAGGTAAACTCTTCATTTGTATATGCTCATCATGTTTCATAACTCAAATTCTTGAACTTCAAACTGGTAAATATAAACTAAGGTTGTCACGTTCGGGAGAACTTCAGGAGTAATAATTCACCCAGCAATACAATAAATATTGTTAAACCCAGGGATGTGTGCAATTATGGGGTTGAATGTATAATTTCAGCACCCTAACGATAGACAGCAGAATTACTAGTCAGTTAAAGTAACTATTAATATTTTATTAATTCAGACCTGATATGCTACTACTTCAAATGCTTAAACTGTAACGCAGCTACCTCCACAAGTCATGGCTGTAGCTCCAATTAATGGCTACAGCCATGCTGCTGTAGTGCTCTATTACCCGGATGTAAACAAGCACAGTGAACGGATAGGATCTGATTTAGAAAATGGAGATACAAATGTATGTTGGCTGTCAATCACTCGACCAATAAGGGTTTAAGGCTGACGATGCTAGCAGTGCAAACATAAGCCACACTTACCTACTGATATGACAGTTTACCAGCTGATACAGTGATCCTGTGTTTAGCTGTGTTGAAATATGTTGTGCCCAATTCTGACTGTTTTCTCAGTGTTTTCCTAATTTAAGACCGCTCAATTAGTCTAGAATTAAAATTTAAAATAAAAATTTAACCAAATTTGAAATTAGCCGCTTGGAACATCCCTAGTTAGACCTACTGTAATGTGTTTTCTATATGTATGTATGGAGGGAAGATGTGCAGGTAAAAACGGACTCACCATCCAATCTGTGCTCGTCGTCTGCTGGGTGGCCTGAGGAGAAAAACACAAACAATGTTAAAGAGGTGGCAAAGTGTAATAAATGTAAAAATAAAAAACTGACTGAGAATGAAGTGCATACTGTACATTTTCACTTTGGTTAGATAATAATAACATTTGTTAACATAAGTTGATGCAAGCGCCAAGAACGAGTCTAATGCTGTAACATTTTAACTGTGGTGCAAACAAGGAACATTTGAAACGATCATGTTGAAAATGCATTTTGTTATTGTGTGTCTTTAGTGTTTTCAAATGTATGTTTGTGTCCAGCTCAAATGTATGTAACATGCAGCAACACGGTTATTAATCACAAATCCAAAAGTCAATCAAACGACAACTCCTCTCATGTAGTGAGTAGCTTTAATGTTAGGTGAGCTTTATATTTAACTTCAAGTGGCATTTGCTTCCTGTCTTTGCCTCTTAAACACAGATATGTTTTGTGTTGATCTCCTCCCAACAGCACAGGTGAGTGTCCGTTTACAGAGGTGATGCAGAGGAGCAGTGAAGGCTGTGAATCTTCAGAGAAATCTACAAGCACATTACAAACACATGTCTGTGGCTGTGACAGGTCTCTGCTCCTCTCTGCCTGTTTGTGTGTTTGTTTATGACCCCCTCCCCCCCACTCACACCTCCTCCCTGAGGTGCTTTCATCAGGGTGCAGCTCAGACTAAAGGCCACTATTTTTGTTATTTCAGCCTCTAGACTGGAACAACCTTCTTCAGAGTGTCAGGAACACAAAATCCAGAGACCTTTTTTTTTTAAGAAAGAGCATTTCTCCTCTGCAGCGTTTCACTGTGACATTGTTTTTAATGTTTTATTGAAACACGCTCGCTCTTCTTTGTTTAGCACTTTTTTTGTAAAATTGTCTTTCAAGTTGTTCAAGTATTCAGGCAGAGGCTCTAAGAAATAATAATCAATATAAAAAGCTTTAAAGGATCACGTGACTCTTTAAATGAGCTGAACATCTCACGTCTAAATCAAGCACATAGAGGGCCTGATTTACTCTGAATGGATCGCGGCCGCTGATAGCTCGCTGCACTCTGATGCTGACAAACAGGATTCTGTCCACATAAAGATTAAATATGAACGATAAACGAGCTGGGAGGGGAGGGGGAACCTTTTTCAACTTGATTTTGAGGCCTGACTTAAAAAATGTGACACAAGTTTCACCATTTAAATTGAAGCCTTCTCCCTGAACGGAGCAATCGAAGACAACTCAAAGAAAAAACAACAACACTCCTAACATCGTCATGGCAACGGCTCCAGACCTCTCCACACATGTGGAAGAAGTGTCGAACTGCTGATGGGCCCAGGCTGATTTATCCTCCCTGGTTATATTTTAAGTAAATTCTAAGTCATGTTTACAGACTTTATTTACAGATCATATATTTTAAAGTCATACAGAGGTGGGATCGTTTTCCTGATCACCTGAGAGTTTGTGCGTGACATCTCTTATAAAGATGCGCAAGTTACTACCAACTCTCTTCAACTCCTCAGCCCGTTGTTTTAGAGCTCCTGTGATGAAAACTAAAAGACTCCTCCAGGTCTCATTTGTCCCCAGTGCAACTAATATACTAAATAGCAATGAACCCTTAGGTCTCTCTTTTTGCACTTAAATTGCAGATTTGCAAACCTCCACATTTCACTTTACCAGCTTAGTAAAAATGTCCTTTTAGGTATGAGCTGTTAATTAATTTTACTGAGTTGTTTTATATTGTTTCATGTTGTGTTGTGTTTTCTGATTTTTCTAAAACTTTGTTTTAATTTAGATTTTACTGTTGAAGTTGTCGTTGTTTCTTTCTCTCAGTGATTTTTTCACTTTAACTATGCGTTGTTATACGGCTGATCAATATCAATCTGAGAGCGTCTGGCAGAGCAGAAGACAAAAACTGAGTGAGATTAAATGTTCATTTTAAACATTGTGCTGTCAGGTTAATTTTCTTTATAATATTGAAGAGCTAAAGCCAGCCATCAGGTCAAAATTAAAAAGAATATGACATACAGTAGCTCAAAGATAAGAGATATCTTTGACTTTTGTTTGCAAATGATTAGAATTCAAATCGTTATAATGCAAATGAACTATAATAAAAAGTATAATCAAAATCTTCCGGTCACGTTAATTTCAGCACACGCCTGACACTGTCTATAACTGAAGTTGACAAAATAATGCAGAGAAAACATCAGGCTGCAGTTCCTCACCTTTGCAGACAGGTGGCAACCCGCTCCACTGAGACGGGTGTCCAGGGACACAGTGGAGAACGGGCTCTCCCAGCAGCTGGTGGCCGCTCAGGCAGGAGTAGTGGAGCATCTCTCCGGGCTGGAAGTGGAGCTTTGTGGAGTCGGGGATCCCATAGGTGGGGGTCCCTGGGTGACTGCAGGGCTCGAAGGTCTCAGCTGGAGGTAAAGGGGACAGAGGAGATTAACAAGACTGTGCAGGAAACTGAATCCAGGAGAGACAATCCTGCTTTGGATTCATATTTGATCATGTTCTTTCAATATGAATTTATAATAGCTTCTTTTGAGTCTCTGATAAGTCAAGGGTCGTGATAGATAGATCTGCACACAGAGCAGCTTCAGTTAAACGTTTTAACTGAACCACTAGATTTTTTCTTTAATCCTGCATTAATTCAATTAATTCGTCACTACTCCAACGTTTCTCTAGATCACAGCCTTTTTTTCCTTAAATTTATTTTAAAATTGCGCTTTCATACATGCAAAATACTCCTGAAAATGCCCTGAAATATTCATGTCGGGCTGCATGTGTGAACGCAAAAAGCCCTATTTTTTTGCAGACAGAAAAATTTAGAGGATTGATGGAGGCGATGATGTTTAGGCTACATCACGTGACCGGTGCTCAACTGGCTCGATCGCCGTGCTCAAAATCAACCCCTCATTTTTTGCCACTGCGAATACTGTTGATATAAAACTGTCATCATAGTGATAGACTCTGTCGCTTGGTCCGCAATCTCAGATTTACTTGTTGTCCTTTTTTACGTCAGTGACAGTTGCCTGCTCTAAGGTGCAAATGTGAACCGGAAAGTCAGGAAGATTTTCGAGGCAGCGTGTCCTGAAATATTCCAGAAAAGCAGTGCAGGTGTTAAGGTGTTTAGTGTTAAATATCTGCCTTTATGATTTATTCCCTACATAATCCATGTCCTGTTTGTGCAGGGGTCAGGAAAACAACACAATTTTGCTTTTAACTGGCCGAGTCACGCAGAAAAGTCTGCAGATTTTTGGACTCATGGAAAGGGTGCCATTGTACCCTTTGGGTCTGCATGACCACCCGAAGGGGGGACCTGACAATTTGACAGTACACACTTAGCAGGGAAGTGCCTTTAATGTTGCAAGTCCCTAAATGTAGATTATGTCTCACACTGCTGGTGGGAAATGCTCCCTTTGGTTGCAGCATTTGTTGGTTGAACTTAACTCCAAAACACGGCAGAAGCCAGAAATGGTGGACGGTTGGGATTGGGGCTAGCGATCCAAACCTGTGAAAAAGAACCTATATGCTACAGAAACGTTGACCACAGAAACGTCTAAATGTTTGGGATTCAAACATGATGGACTGCCATAAGGATCATCCTGGAGTATAACTAAAAGATATTACATGTAAGGTCTTTAAGAACCTAATTAAAGAGGGAAAACATGTCTTTCCTGACATCTTAGGCTGCAGTCGTTCCCTTCTGAAGCTGAAGAGAATTTAGAAATGACAGTTTTCCTTTTTTAATTTTTTGGGACACACCCTGTAATAATCATCTTTTTCTCTCATGATCTCCATCTCATGCATAACAATGACCCGCCTGTCTTCGCCACTGTAATTTCCGTTGTCCAGTAAAATTAATTGTTAGTCAGTGTCATCTTGCAATATGTCTCCACCTAGAAAGTAGGTGAGGCAGAGTATGAGGCCTTCATGCAAATGAGGTTAATGCCTTCGAGGCTGTTTGAAGAGGAAATTATATTTTAATCAGACCGACGCACTTTTAGCTCGTCTGCAGCTTTATCAGAAACAAAAGAAGAAGATGATTACATTTAATTTGAAAACCTTCCACCACAATCTCCAATGAAAAAAAGAAACTAAGTAGATTCGATTATAAGACATTATATGTTCCATAAGCGGGAATTGTTTACCAGTTTGAGATAATAACGGCTCGTGTTTTCTGCTGTTGAATTGCTGACAGCTGTATAATAAAACAATATGTTCAGTCTTGTCAGCTTGAAGACTCTCTCCGGCAGATTTAGGCCATCCTGGGACACTCAAACCTTAATTTGAAACCAGGTTAATTAAGTCCTCCGAATGTGAGCGGCTCGTTAAAGAAAGAAAACTGTGTCATATACTCGTACCAGACACACACAATACAAATCTAAAGCCCCTCTGGTGGACCCTGGAGGGTATGATGTTAAATATAGTCCATTTTAAAAAAGGGTTTAAAGGGAAATTAAGAAGATTTTGTACATTTTTTTGATGTTTTTTTCTGCAGGCTGTTTCTTAAGGAAACATGACAAACCAGGAGTTATTCATGAGTTCAAGTATGAGTCACGGCCGTGGTTGTTGTCAGTATGAGAAGTTTACACAACTCATATATGTTCAAAGAAGATTTAATACAAATGTAATGAATTGATATACAATTTCTGTTTCAAACAATTTAACAGACGAGGAGATAACTAGTTTTTCTTTTAGAATGAAAGTGTAAATTCTGCTAGAAATGGTAAATGGCTACTCAAAGCACTTTAACACCTCAGCTCACACCTAGCCATTCACACACTGATTGTAGAGGCTGCTATGTAAAGTGTCCATCAGTATTGACTAATCTCATATTCATACGCCGCCGACAAAGCAGCAGGATTAACTCGGGGTTAATGCTTTGACACACCAAGCAGGCGGCAAAGAACTAGTGTAGAACTAAAGTTGTATTTGAACACACCGCAAAGACTGCAGCCGACGGCCAACCACCAGGTATGTTCTGTGCATGTGTTAGAGGAAATAACTCTCCATGCCAGCAGGCAGCGGCAGTTCATTGTTATGATACAAGACCATTTTCACACCATCAGAGCTGGACACACCGCAAAAACTAGGGCGACGATCGCTCACCGACAGTCTAACTAGGACCAACTGCCGACGATCTCCTTGGTGTGTCAGTGCCTTTAAATGTCTTACCCATGAAGGACACATTGGACATCTAGCAGCAGGAGCACTTGTGAATGAAATAGAGAGTTATCCCTGGTGTTGCTGATTAAAGTTTTAATTCTTGCCCTAGATTTATTTTAAACCCAAGTTACCGCCTTCGGGTTCTATTGGATGATAAAAACAAAAACTTTAATCGAAGCACACTGAGGCATTAAGTCTATTTTTCTAACATCATGATTTGACTCCAGTTTCTGTTTTTTTTACCCCACAGGCCTGCAGAAACCTTTTTAACTGGTATACGTACGTATGCACCGGGGCAGCTTCTGGTTCCACCTCGGTCCTGCAGATCCTCTGTTGAAGCAGGTTAACAGGCTGTTTCCTGACAGAGTGAAGCCTTTGTTACAGACGTACTGGATGGTCGAACCCACGGTGAAATGTGGACCGGACAGCACCCGCCTGCTGTGCTCCACCTTCCCAGGGTCAGGACACGAAACCACTGACAGGACAAAAAGAAAAGAAAAAAGAGGGTGAGTTATTGTCATCGAGTATTTTCAGTCTACCTTTGTCTCACCTAGAAAGAGAGACTTTTTTTTTATCTCAGCTTCAGCAAACAGGAAGATTTGTTCTCATGTTTACCTAGCGGGTTGTAAAGTAAGAGACTTAAAGATGAACTGAATCTGGTATTTAAATGTTAATTATGTAGCACACAAGTTAAGCATTATGAAGGTGCACAAGACAAACCTTAAATTAAAAGGTTACACAAAATATTGAGGGCAATTTAATCCATTTAAGTCTGCATCAAGTGCCAGAAGTCTGCAGAAAGACACAAAAGAAGATGCTGTATTTTATTGCAAAATATTAAAGGTTTTATGTACTTCTGTATTTCTATATTTAGTTCAAAGGGTCACAAACCAGGCAGTGCAAAGGGTGCAAAATATTTTAGAAATACATTTTGCAGACATGCTGCTAAAAACGTAATAAAAAAAAAATGCAGAGATGCAGAGCCGGATCTTCTATCAGAAGATTTGGCTCAGAGTCTCACGGGTTTGTGTTTGTAAAGGAAATATATCAGACCCTGCAGATCTGTTTGTCTGAGCCTGGTAACACCAGAGTCCACAGAGGAGGGATTAAGAAATGAGCTGCGTCTGTCCCGGCATCCAGTCAGCCCAGTTCTGAGTCCAGAACAGCCAGAAACACAGAGTGGAAGTCAGCCATGTTGGATCTGAGGCCCCCCCCCCTGTCTGCTGCCAGTGGATCTGCTGCTGGCAGTGAGACACCACTGCTGCCTGTTTGTGTGTGTGTGTGTGTGTGTGTGTGTGTGTGTGTGTGTGTGTGTGTGTGTGTGTGTGTGTGTGTGTGTGTCTATTGTGGCCCAACCAATATGGGATTTTTGGGCCCAATAAAGATATTGGGGAGAAACAAAATCCGATAACGATTTATTGGCAGACACATTTCTTAGATCTATGAAATCTGTAGAGATAGATAGATAGATATTATTGTGCACATTTATTGTGTTGATCCCTCGAGTCAGATGTAGTTCAGATATAGAAAAGATGGTCACTCAACTGGAGAGTATTTGTAAATGTACATGCATTGCCGCTTGACCATGAGAGAGTGATAATGCTTGTTGTAATCAATGTAGCGCCCTCTGCTGGTGAAAGAGAACTGCTAGTTTAATAGAACAAAACTCAAATTAAAGGCTTTGTGACTGGTGAATAAATAGTGTAATATCAGCGATTATCTGTGATAAAATAGCTGTTATCGATGGTCATTGGATAACGTTGAATTGTTTTTTAATGTCAAGGATTACTGGCATGTACCTAAGGGCCTAAGAATGGAGTATGAACACATTTAAATAGATTTTGACAAGTTTATTTAGTCATATTTGTCTAAATTGATAATCTCCTTCATTGAGTGGCCGACACTCTCAGGTATCAAACTCGTATCCTCCCTCTCTCCCACCTTCACTGGATGAAGCAGTGTTTGTTTTTCTGTGTGTTCTCACCTCTCTCACAGCTCGGCAGGTCTCCACTCCAGGTGAGGTCCCACTGGCACATGAGCAGCTCGGCCCCTATCACCTGGTAACCAGGGTAACACTGGTAGGTCACCACGGTGCCCTGAACCAGCTCAGGGTGAGATGTGCTCTTCCAGCCGTTGGTGATCTCTGGGAGCTCGGGGCAGGTGTCGTTACGAGCCACTTCTGCGGGGGGGTTAAAGGAGGCAAGAGAGGAAGAAGGGAGTTATTAGGAATGCAAGGTTTGAGTTTTTCACTCGCTTTATTTGAACAGGGAATGTCTTTTTTTTTAATGAAATGTCAGTGGATCAGCCTCTATGTGATTCATGAACGAGGGTCATGTTCCCCTGAGGAGGATTCCTTTGTTTCTATTTGCTCTCAATATTGCAAGATTTGCCACTCCCTGATGCGAGTTTGTGATCAGTAAAAGTTCATGCTTTTTGTGAGGTCTGTCTGCAAGACAAACGTTAAAATAGTTGTTCTGTTTTGTTTGTAAAAGAATGTGGATTGACTTCTCTCTCTCAGTGCACGATGTCAGAAGAATCTCAAAGCCTCGACGGTTTTGCAGCAAAGACTCAGGCAGTTTCTTGCTTGCAACTTTGCATTGATTTTGTAATCATCCTCTTTGGGCAAAAAAAAGCTTTGCTTTTGGTCTGAACTTTTTCAGTCGAAGACCCATTGTCATTTTAATCATGCGTTGTTTTCCCCCCTCCAGGACCAAACATTAAGCCTCTGAAATAACAGCAGAATGAAAGTTGGTGCAGATATCTAGTCTTTAAAAACTCCAGTGAGAAACTTTATTTTTCTCTTGATCTTTAGTTCCCCTTTAGACAAAGAGGTATGTCTTTGTCTGTGTTGATCTTGTCCTTTATATGCATAACCTGATCTCTTCAAACAGTCAGATGTATCATAAACTCTGAGTATTAACTTTGGAAAGTATAAACAAAGACCCTTCCAGTCTGCATGTTCTTGTCTCACACAGACCTGGTGGCAGCTGTAGCAGACACTACAAATAAAAATAAAGATAAAGTAAATCACCTTCTTGATGGTGTGTTTTGCTTTTGTACTTTGTAGAGAGGCATCAGTATTCATTTCTGTCTGTTTTATTACCATCTAAAAACTCCTCACAGGAGCATTAAGGTACTCGGAACAAATACCTTTCACTTAAGACTTGATGTTAGAAATCATAATTGCAATGTTGGAACGTTGTTGATAATGTTTCTGAATCAATTAAAATGTGTATTAACACTTTAGTATGAGAAATGTACGCATCTGCTTTAATTGGTAAGCATATAATCCATATTTAATATCAGAGCTTGACGTGGATCCCCTCCTGGAACATTGTTGTTTTCAGCATTATGACCGCTCTCTCTCTCCTGTGGGCTGACTGCAACCTGCCAGGCCTGCTGGCTCCTCTCTGCACGTGCTCAGTCTCACAGCAGCAGGTTCAGGCCCTCTGCTCAGGAGGCTAATGTGGACAAACACTGCTCAGTAATTGCACTTGGACTCCAGAAAAGCAGCTTTTCTCTGACACCTGCCGGCACAGACACCGCTCTCCTGTGTTTGCATTCCACCAATGAGATTCATGAAGAGACTGTAATAAAAGCTCTCCCTCCTTCTCTTCCTGTTTGTCCATCATCTGTATTCTGCAGCCTCTCCTGCTCCTCTGAATTCATTAACTCTTATCAGATAGAAGTGATGGCTATTCAGGGGGTGCTGCATTGATGGAAAAGGTCTCAGCATCATCAGCGACCGCCTCTCACCGCCAAAAAGAAAAGTACCACGTTTACTGTCTTTAACTTATATGTAAATGAGATTACGCTGCAGTACCTCCACACAGAATGTTAAAACTCGGTCTCTTCAGAAAACTAGGGCTCATTAATCCTCAGCATAATCACCTCCTTTTCTAACTTTATTTTTAGCCAGTGTTCAGTTTCTCAAAATGAGATCTAATGTCTTATTTCAAGAAACTGAAGTCAAATTTGCTGTCTGCACTGGCAGCCAGATTCACTCATTACAAGCAACCCAGGCACTATTTGTCCTAGTATTACTGTATCTTGAAACACCTTTTTTTTTATCAGGTGTTACAAAATGAATTTGGCTTATATTTAGTGTAATTTGATTTTTTGCAGCGTGGAGAAATATTTAGAGATGTCATGTGCGCCCAAGACTTCCAGCGCTATACTTTTTGTTGTGCTTGTAACATTAAAATACCTTTAGTACATTAAAGGTCACATATTATGCAAAATACATGTTTACCATTGTTCTCTACCACTCACATGTGTCTCTAGTCTGTTTAGAAACCCCCCAATTATGAGAAAAGTCCATCCTCTCCGTCTTCTGCCTGCTCCACTTTTCAGAAAATGTGTGCTCAAACAGGCCGTTTGGAGATTTTCCCTTCATGACATCACAAAGGGCAGTAACCCCTCCCCCAGGTGGGTGACACTCCCACAGCTAGGTGTTTGTTTTGCCCTCTGAGTCTGCCTTCTCACCGTAAACAATAGGACATGGAGCGAGAAAGCCTAAAGCACCCAAGCCCTTCCAGAGAGGGGGCGTGGTCAGACACAGCTCATTTACATATTTAAAGGTACAGACACAGAAACAGCCTGTTCTGAGCAGGGCTGAAATAGAGGGGTTTATAGGCATACTAAAACATGTTTTGGGGAGCTCTGAGACTTAATTAACTGGTTGGAAAGGAGTACAATATGGACTCAAGTAATGTAAAAAAATAAAATAGGAACCCAACTACTGCTATAAAATCAACTCTCATTAATCTGTGCCACCCTTTTGGAAGACTATTGCCTCTTTAAATGGGGTACCACCCTTAAGTCCTGATTTCCAAATCTCTGATATTTCGAGGTGAATCCAAACACTGGCTTAGTGATTTACCAAAGAAGTGGACGATGAAGCCGTTGCCGTAGCCGTACACGTTGGTTGCTGGGTCAGACTGGAACTGGATGGTGACGTCTGAAGTGGAGGTGTAGAGCTTAAATCTAGACTTTGATCCTCCGTACTGGCCCAGGACTTTAGCTGTGAGGTCATCTCCGTCGTAAAAAGTCACCAGGTCATTCTTTCCGATGTTCAACCTGAAACAAGAAGAAACACACACACACACACACACACACACACACACACACACACACACACACACAGAATAAAGTCTGAATCTAATGATTTGGTTGTCAAATGGCTGTAGAACCAATTTAGTGACATTGATGTTTTTTTCCTTTAAATTCACCCTGTAATGTTTGAGGGCATGGTCACAAAACCTTTAGGTCAAACATCTCTGTAAACACACGTATATAACTCTTTTGCCCATGAGAGGTGTCAGACAGAAGATAACTCCGCACACACACGGAGCTCCTGCATTTTTAAAGTGACAGTAATTGCTCTTAGAGGGCCGTGACGATTTCAGGTCAAACCAAGGTCACTCTTTATCGACAGGCCTTACATCATTCATGAGGAACAGATCAGATCGTGTTTCACTGCTGCTGAAGAGATCGGGGCCAGGATGACAATGCCAGGAAGGCCAGAGTTTTTAGATTCTACATTATCTTATATCAAAGTAAAATAAAGAGTTTTAGCCACAATAATAACTGATCACTTTTAACACATACCCTTTGTTGTAGGAGGATAATTTAAACAAGAAAAACAGAGTGCAATCAAAAAAAAAAGGTTGGTGATGGTAACAAAAACCCCCGACAGATTACCAAGTATCTTTCATTTCATTTCATCAGATTATAGCAGGGATAGATGTACAACATTTGTATCACTCGGCTGTGTTAAAATACTTGATTCTAATAAGCTAATACGCATAACAACAGTCTAAATCACTGTTGTTAAGAAGGGAAAAAAATGTTACTAAGAAAAGAACATGGTTGCTAAGGACGTGGCTCTTATCCAAGAAGTCCGGTTAATGTGACATCGCTCTGTTTAGTGTGAGGGAAGGAGAAAGGAGACGACAACAGTGGACAAAAGAGGTTAAAAAAGGCAAAAACTGCAGGCTATGACAGAGAGATCAGTGAAACTGAAAACTGCATGTAAAGGCAACACGTAACAGAACAGAGTACGGGACTCGGCGGTGTTCAAGAGACTGCTGGATGGAAAAGAAAATGTCTACAGACTCAGACAGTGACTAATGATTAAAGTAATAACAGCTAGTGTAGCTTATTTTATGATTACAGAGTTAACCGTTGCTATGGATACAGCTCTAACTGTGGATTCCAAACAACTATTTATTCAGTGGAAGAAATATATCACTTTTAAATCATTAAAATCATTTCCAAATCAATGATTCTAAATTATTGATTTCCACAGGAAGTAGCCGTGTTATAAGCAGTATAATGAACATTAACAAAAAGATGCTGGTTGAAGAAAACACTAAAATGTTCTCCAGCTTGGACAGTTATGACAGTGGATCGCTGCTTACACGTTATAATCCTGTGATATACTGTATTGTTAAAGCAGGGGCCATTTGACTGATTATAGTGACATTTATGGGTCAAAAAACTCAGATCTTATCTCCTTTAGAACTCCTCTAGAAGCACTTTTTATCTTTTTTTTTTTACAGGCTGAAAACACTCGTCTTGAAAATTAAATCGGTCTTGATGTTTGACACTAATTGAAGAGAAATCCTGTGAAATTAACATTTCCTGGAAAGCTGCTGGAGGCCCAAACCAAACTTCTCTTCCAACCATTTATGACGCCCAAATGTCAAAAAGTCAAAAAGGAATGAAATGTGAAAATAATAACCTTGTATTCAAAAACCTAAATTTTCACTTTTATATTTACAGATGTTTTTTTCTTGCTGAAGAGGAGTACGCTCCTCCTGATGTTGATTAGAGTGGACGTTTCCTCTTTGAGATGAATTAATCTCCGTCATGCTGAATGAGCACGCTCACAGTCACACTGACTGTTAAAGGGCCGTCCGTGTGTTTGTGCCGATGTGACCGCAGCCTGCAGAGCTCAACTCTTACAAACCTCGGAGCTGTTTCTAAGAGTCACCTGGGGCCGAGCTATCTCTTTGTAGAGAGAAGATTTAGAGCGTGGAGGAAACGGCTTAGCCCGAATAAAGTGGTGACATGTTCTCTGCTGTTGCTAATTAATCACCAGTGGCTCCTGATAAAACTCATTAGCCAGCCTGAGATTGAGCTATTAATCACTATACGGCAACGCTGGAAAATCAAAGGTTCAAGAGGCGTGGATTCAATCGACACACGGCCTGACAGAAGATGAAATGTTTCATTTCTTTACGTCTTAACAGAAAGTGGAAAAATGAGAGAGATAAGAGTTTGTGAAGAGAGGGATGTGGAGTGTTTGTCTTTCCACAAGCGGAAACATTTGTCTTCTGTCCTCCAAAAGTTCCCACTTTTACAATGCACACATTGATCCTCAAACTTGATGTGAGCTGGGCCCGTCTGTTCCAAAGTTTTTAACTGGATAAAAACTGTGGAAGCAGCACTTTGAGTCCAAGACAAATTTCCCCAAAGAGCAAATAAAGTGTATCGTATCTGGATTTGCTGATGCACTTTTTTCGACCATGTTAAATGAATCAACAGATTCTGACACTATGATGACGGTGCTTTGCTTTAATACCAATACTTTGGCAGTTCAACATATTCATATCAACAAAAAAGTAGTAAAGAACACACAGGAACACAAAAAATAACAAACAAGTTTCAACACATGCACAGATCGCACCGTCATCCAACATTTGCATATCATCCTTTCCCACTTGCACTCGTTGAATTTTCCTGAATATTTCCTGCTGTGTTCTCACATCAACTCACTCTGACTTCACGTGGACAATGTAATAGGGGGCTAGGTAAAGTCGGAGTGAAAAACTCAGCTGTTTGCATTCACAAGTGCAGCACGCCCTGAAGAGTTCAGGAAGTTATCAGGAGTTTTGTTCATGTGTGTAAGCACCATCACAGGAAGGAAAGTGGCACTAATCTTTGTCCAAATGCTCTGACAGATTTCTTTTTGATTAAAAAGTTTATATCAGCTGACTGTTGGTTTCTTAATACTGGCCCTGTTGATAGATACTAACAGATAATTTGGCATTCACAGATTGCAGCAGCCATTCATATCTGCCGCATCAATTCAAGGATGGCATGCTAGATTTATCTCACTGTAAGGCTGGGCTAAACTTAACCATAGTAGTTTCTCTAACCCCCCCCCCCCAGTGATCTTAGTACCACTAACGTATTCTGTGTGTTCCCAGTCATAGAAGCTAAATCAGCATGAGAGTGGGTATATTTCACAACATCACACAAACACAATCATCCATTCACACTCTGAGTTGTGTTCACTCTCAAAGGACTCTCTTCTAGTATAAATAATTCTCATATGCATCCCCGACTCACACTTAAAATATTCCCAACTTGAGAAAATAGAGCAGTGCAGATGCTTCTCTGTGCACATCATGAAGTCAAGGTTAAAGTCCCAAAATAGTTCTTGCACAATCATCTTAAACAAAATATCAACCTTCTCTGAAACCGATATCCTGCAGGCATCAGATGTGAAATGAAACAGCCTCACCTTGATAAACCTTTATCGTCTTTATAAAGATCTTCAGCTCGTCTTCACAAATCTATGAAACCCAGCATGACGTCTCCTACACACACCTGGTGCAGCATGTCCTCACAAACATATTAAAACCAGCACACCATCCTCAACACACCTGGTGCTGCATGTTTATGTGATTGCTAACGGATGAAGCGTCTCACCTGCTCACAGCGCGGCAGATTGAGGAATATTGTCGGCTGGCGTCAAATTTGTTGTGATTAAGCTAAACACGGCTCTGAGCGGCCTTGCTGAGCATCTGTGGAGAAAAAAATCAATCTCAGCCTCCTTCCCGACCATAATTTGATTTAGTTCAATTTGAAAAAACAGGCTTCGGGTTTGGCCCTAACCCCCGGGACCAGCTGGCAATGTGTTTTACCCTCACACATTCCCTTTAAGACCTGTTGTTTCCACTGCTACAAAGATCTGAAATACAGAGCGGAACGGTTTTAAATATGTTTGACTGAAAGTTTTCAGAATATTTTACTACCGGAGGTGTTGAGATGAAACTTGCGTTATTCTGTCACAGACTTCTGATGTTGATATTCTCAACATGAGCCACTTTCCTCTGCTGATGCTCTGTCTTACAAAATGTGGATCAAACTTGGGGTCTTGTCGACCTGTACAAATCTAAAACTTATATAATATACTAACACCTTTACTAGTGCACAGAGGCATGTCCACACTTTTTGGACTGGGGTGGCCTAACTGGGGAACTGACATGTGCAGGGGTGAGCCTGAAGTGAGTGTGAAGAGCATTTATTTACCTCTTCTGTCTGCACTGATCACATCGACTTTGCAAAAATTGCAAACATCTGCACACTGAAAACTATGAGCTGCAAAAGTCCCACCTCTGGCAAGGCATATAGCCAATCCTAGTTAAGGATTTTGGAGTGGCCCCTGGGGTGGCCAATATGATTCAAGGGGGGCCCATGCCACCTCTCTAGACACGCCCCTGTTAGTGCATGATTAGTGTATCATGCCCTCATATACTATAGCTTCGTAAGAACAAAACAAACCTATAATATACATCCTATATACCTTGTTGTGATCATTTTCTCCATATTTAAAAACATAAATCTCCAGTCAGAGGAGTCGAAACTCAACTCTTTTGTTAAATAGCCCTAGAAGTTGTTTTAAGTGACGGTTGTTGTTTCAGTTGCTTAAAAATTAATAAAGGAAAGTTATTCTGGGAGATGGATATGAGGCATGTTGTAGAAGAAGATCATTAAATGAGCTTCAAAATCACAAAATGGGTTCTTATAATGTACATGAGGTGGATTGTGCCTTTAACAATGCAGACTAATTCCCACTGTTTTAAAAACAGATAATATTCTGAACAAAGCTGAAGGCAGTGGTCTTTATTTCGTTCTGAGACGGTGGTTTCATCTATTTCACTCACCTCTCTTTAACTTTAATCACACCTCTCACTCCCCGCTCGTTCATTGAAGGCCATCTATAAAAGTCATTTGATACACTTGGTGATAATGTCCCCGCTGCCATTACACAGATGGAGCAGCAGATATGTGCAGGTATGCACAGGTGTGTGTGTGTGTGTGTGTGTGTGTGGAGTGTGAACGACTGATACCCAGGGACCTTGTTAAAGGCCTCATACGTCTCTGTACACTGTGTGCCCACAGGGCTCGAAGAGAACAGCTGCTATTGATAAGCTTCATAAAGGTGGTCACACACCTGCAGGTGTGTGCTGCTTAGACCGAGCGCAGACGCCGTGCTACAACAGGAAGCTTCTCTCTGTGGAAATTCACGTTTCTGCTTTATTCCCATGAGCCCGGTGTGGGAAACTGGACCACAGTGTGCTGACACCTTAAGTTTACTTTGAGCTGCAGATTTTTCACAGCTTTATCCCTCTACACACACACACACACACACACACACACACACACACACACACACACACACACACACACACACACACACACAGGCTCACACAGTAAACTAGAAGAATACAGGCGTCGGATAGCCTCGTTGTCATATTGCTCGCCTCATGTACAGAGGCTGTAAGTGGGCGGCCCTCGAGTCCACAGCATGTCATTCCTATAGACTGTATATAACCTGGCTGTAGTATCAGTGATGTCACCCATCTGTTTCTGAAGTGTAATTTTGAAACCCAATGAAGGCAGCTGCCATATTGATGATGTCTCAACCAAACTCGGTTAACTTAGTAAGAGGTGAAGAGGCGGAGGCTGAGGAAATTATCTCGCTGGTTAACAGCTTCAATGCGACCACTCTCAATCTGGTCAGCCGGCAGGCTGCAAACTTTACAGAGTCTCAAAATCAACTTACAGCAGTTATTGTTCAGAAGGTTTGGAGCTTAAATTATCTACAACGTTTCTCGGATGTGTGCCTGACATGAAACAGAAAGATAGTCGTCATTAGGTGGTTTTTGACCGCAGGAACTTTTTCATAGTTCTAGGAACTGTTGGACCCATCCCCCCTTTTTTATTGATTCCACACCGCAGGAACTATGAACTTTTTTAGTTCCTAGAACCACATCTAGAGGAACCTTTTTAGCTCCTGCTTCAGAGTAGGTACCATGGCAGTGTGAATGCAGACAAAAAAAGACTCCCCATGGCGTGTAGTTCTCAGGGAATAGTTCCTCTTCAAAAAGTCCCCAGAACCATTTGGTCCGAAAACACTGATTGATTCTCGACAGCCGAGAACTTTAATAACAAATAATCTTCGAATCGAGCTTGAGTCTAGTGTCGTCTGATATAAGAGTTTGGTGTTTTACTGAACTAAAAAAATACATTTAAGTTTGAATTTGTTTATTAAAAAGTACAATCCCATTAGACTTGTACAACCTGTTACAGATTTCAACCATGACATGCACTCAGGAGATTTTATGTAGACCTTAAAAGTACTATTGTCCTGTCTCTATCAACACTATAAAAAGAGTGATGTACAGTCTTCATATTCATGGGAACAACTTTATTTGTAGCTTTTATGAAACTCATATTGAACCTGTCACTGAGTGATTCATTTGATAACGTGTAATTTCCACAAGTTTGAGGGTGTTGTATTGTCTAAATATTTTCACATCGCATCTTCACCTCTACTGAACCACCTGCGTAATTTAAAAACAGCAGCAATTACTTATGTTGACACACTTTCTTTGAAAACCAAAGGAGGCCATTAATCACTGGTTCTTAAAGCACAACGAGAGCTCAGGTGCTGCTCGGAGACAAAAAAGAGAGAGGGGAAAAAAATAACAGAGCTAAAGATGCAACGTATGCTAATGAGCTTTTCTTAATTTGCTTGCAAATGGCGAGTGATTTTCTGCGGCTGACTGACTTATCGGGCTGTGACACGGCGGCGGTGTGTAGTGTTGTGTGTTCACCTTGGCACCACAATCACAGGAAACACACACTCACATCCTGTACACTCGCACCCTCGACTCCACACAGCAGACAGTACAGGGGGGCGGGGGGGGGCTTCCAAACAAACCCCCCCTGATATAATTAGTTTTCTCGGCTGCACCTAATTAACCTTTGTCTGCGTGGCACTTACGCATCTCATTCACAAGCGGAGCGCTCTTTCATTAGCAGCACGTTGTGTTTTTAATGTGTTTTACCCGTCATGGCGAGGGAGCGCTTTGTAATCTGAAAACGTTTTTTGTGTCACTGTTTGAAGTCGGGTTGGGGTGGGGGGGGGGGTGGGGGGGTTCGACTGTTAATGTCCAAGCGCGGGAGATAAAGACGGTTTCCTGATGATTTGATTCAGAGAGTCCAGAGAAAAAACGGGTTTGTGTAAATGTTGGTTTCATGCTCATCAAAGGTTAACGAGGGGGGACCTTACACTTGAATGTCCAGCATGATCCTCTTGTCCTCCTCCACGTGGATTCCCCAGATGCAGTCCTGTCCTTTGTCGTACGCTTCAGGCCAGTTAGGAGACAGAACCACTCCAGCTGAGTCCGTGATCTCACCGCTGCACACCGCTGGAACACACACACACACAAACATGAATATGATCAGGCACTGACTACTTCAGTGGTAACAGACAAGCACATACCAATGAAAGACGCAAACAACATGCAGCATATTGCACATGATCTGCATAAAACACAACACAAGCAGGGAAAGAGATAAGAACACCATGATGCTTTTTGCACAACCCAAACAGTCTCAAGTAACATTATTTAAAATTTGGACCGAGACCAATCATAATCACAGCTATAGCTCTCAAGTTAGAGGGCTGATTCAAAGAAAACCTTTCTTCAATATTTACTTTGCAAAATATACAAACATGTTTTCTCCTGAGTTTATTTTCCCATTTTAGAATCAAAGCCAATTTAAGAATTTTGCACTGATGCGATAACATTTGAATCATCAAAAAATATACAATCCAAAGAGGCACAGTTGAAGTAAATCAGGGGAAAAACGTATAATTAGTATTTATTTCTGAATAAAATTAAAAGAATCAGTCAGCTGCAAACAGAGTTACACTTATAATATTGATTTAAATATAGGTAAAGATGATTACTTTGCAGGTTGTCCAAGTATCATTTCTGCCAAGTCTAAGCTAGTCTGAGCTAAACATCTTTGGTCAGCTGAGGCAGTTTAAACGTGCTATACAAATAAACTAGACTTGAATTGATGTCCGTTCCTTTACCTGACAGAGTAAACAAATCCATTAAAACAATCTCCACTCACTTTTGGTTACAGGCATGCTTTGGCGTCCAAACTTGTGTCTTTCATTATTTACAACTCTAGGAAACCTCATCCATTCCTGCACTTTTTTGACTCTGCGATATTTGCTTTGTTTAAATGAGTATTTCATCCTGATGGAAAGTCGTCCTCTGCTGTAATCTATCATAAAATAAGTACAAAGACGTCGTAGTGAAACACAAAATGAGTCACTTCCTCTCAGACATACAGACCTCTGCATGCCGGCTCCGTCTCGTTCCACTGCGGGTTGTTTGGGTCCATGCACTCGATGGTGACAGATCCTTGTTCCAGAGTGTAGCCGGGGTCACAGGTGAACTCAACCACAGCTCCCACCGCCCAGGTGCTGTCGCTGCTCGTCAGGTTCCCGTACTTTACGAAGGGTTCGTAGCAGTGGCCCGCTGCAAAGGCTGAGGTGCAAAGACAAATTCAATAACACTGTTACAATTACAGAGATTTAAAATCACTTGTTACTTCATGTGAAATAGCCGACAACAACACAAGGTTAAGGTTTATTGACATCGATCCAGCAGGCAAGGTAACAGGTAAGTCAGCACAGTTGCATTCTGGGACACATAATGTTGGGTACAGTAAACACACACAGGACAGTGATCATTCAGATGTGAGCTTTCTGTCTTGGAAATACTGACTTTTTTCCCTCCCTGCCTGGTAAAGGATAAAAATATTGCAGTGAGTTGTAGACTATGTGCAGGAAGGAAAACTTTGTCCACCGCCAAGAATAATACTTTGAGTAACATGAAGCACCAAGCTAAACAACACGCTGCAAACAAGCGGTTAACCTCCTGTGTTGAAAAATGAAGCCAATGTCGAAGTGTAAAATCCTGCAGCTCATCGAAGGTTCCGCTTGAGGCTGGATCCAAGGTGCCCAAAAGTCATATACACACCCCATTCAAAAAATCCAGTTTTTACAGAAGAAATTAACATGTTTACAGCCTGGTACAGAAAACGAAATTGGTCTGATAAGCTCATGTCTGGATTGACACAAACTATACAGAGGGGTGAGTTTTTTAATAACTCCCCTGTCATCATTTTATTTCATGAAGGATAAGGGTCATTCACAATAGGGCGCATAGTTGACCTGATTGACAGACGGGAGCGATGTAACTCTTTGACAAGAGGCTTAAAACTCAGCTCAGCTCTTTGCAATAGTGAAAAACTGGAAGTTTGAATAGTCATTGATGACGATTAAAATGAGGGCCAGAACATTGTCTATCTTCATCTTGTCTGTCTTCAAAATATCCCAGATTAGATATTATTTCTCTCTTATAACTTTGTTAAAAAGCAGACAGTGTATAGATATTTTAAATACTATTAATAAACATGTATAACATGTACTTTGCGGTAGAGGGATATATTTCTGAATGTGTCCAGAATACATTAGCTCCAATTACTAACTTTTATAAGACCAGCCTCAATGAATATAACCTTTACGATGAATTTCAGAACCCATTAATTGTTCCTAATGGACCCATTGTTGAAGATGGAGTGGCAGTTAAAAATGTTGCATGGATGAGATCAGCCGGTGGGAATGGTGTGTCAGGATAAAGGAGGAAGCATCACATCTGTTAGCTGAGGAGCATTATATTCTGTTAATGGTCGTAATGAGGTCCGCCGCTCCCTTTGGACTTAATCCCATTGGCGGCAGTGAAGCGGAGGCCTAAACAGATTACACTGATTGTGTTTCCTCGTGGTCCTCGAGGACCAGAGACGAGCCCCTGAGACAAATGTGAGGACATGAGAAAAGAGGAGCTAAGTGACATCTCAGCCCGACTATAAGATGAATCCTGCTCTCTGAAACTAGGTTACTTTGAACTGACGGTAAAGTGCATCATATAGATGCTCTTATATATGGGTTTGGCAGGAAACTGTGAGTCCATGTAGTGTACTTGTCCTTGACTCTTATTTCAAAGCAACAAGAGGAAGAAAGTTTAGAGCTTTAATGTAAGAATGCATCCATTAAATAGCTGCTAATGCAACAGATGAAAGAAAGAAAGAAAAAGGTACATTATATATGTCCTTGATCATTTTAAAAACTAGAGTGTATGTATCCAAAGAAGTGCAGGTAGCCTCTGGGTCTGAAATATGAAGACGCTTTTTGTACATAGGGTTAGTGATATTATACTGCATTTCCTCTACACCACTGGACACAAAAAGAAGTTGTATTTTTTTAATCTCTAAAAATAGAATTCAACTTCTCACTTGATTAAAACTTTTTTTCCTAACGATTTTGTGCTCCCAATCTTTAGTTTCAAGTCTTCTTCAACACAGCATGAGGTTAAACTACTTTTCACCGTCCAAGCAAGCAATTGAAAGATCAAAAATGATATCAAGATATATGTAGAAATAAAGAGATAGAGCAGTTAAACAACATCTTCTAATTGACATAAAGTTTGCTGTGAAGTTGCCATCTCATAGACATAGAAGCTTCAGTGTTTATCCAGCTCTGCATCAGACTTGAAACCTTTCTGTGCTCTAACCTCTCTCCATTTTCAAACATTTCCGATCGTGGAGCTTTTTAGAAAAATAAGGCTTTTAATGTTGGGTCGAATCAGTTCTATCTGAACCTGTCGCTGCAACACCTGTTGGTTTGCCTGGCAAAAGACGCCGATCTTCTCTGGTTCAAACAAATCCAGAGCATTCAGGACCCGAATCTAAAGTTAGAAGGAGGACATACTGGCTGCTGCATTGTTGTCAGAGAAGCCAGCACTTCAACATAGCATGTTTCCTTAATGTCTGATCATATAGTAAGGTCATTTTATGATTTAATTCAGTAGATATCTCACAGATTGCTCCTTTTATTTAAACTAATCCTCTCAGGAATCAAGTTAAAGTCTGATCCATGAGAGGAGACTGCGACAGAAGAGCTACATTTACAAATCTGTTCAACCTTCTGGAAACCTGAAGAACCTCTAAAAAACTTTTCTCACAAACTTCAGATCTCTTCCTCCAACATATATTTACTTTTTCTTTTCACCTTTTGAAATCATTTTAATCTTCTCTCTGCGTTCATTCATTTTGTGCTGCACTTTAGGTCGTCCTGTCGGCCTCCATTACTTGAATTTCCCAGCTAGAACTCTTGACCCCCATTCACCAGTGAGCCATTCACTCTGCAGTTAGCATTCAAGCTGCTATTGAAGGTCCTATTCATTATATCTTTAATTGGATAATTCACTGAGAATCTACAGCAGGCCAGATGTTTCTGACTGTTCCTGAGCTGTACTTGGCCTCGAGCAATTAAAGAAATGACATCTTTTACATGAAGTTTCTTACTTTCAGATGTGTTCAGATTTAATGTTTTTTTCTGTTCTTTGTTGCATGAAGCAAAATCCTTCATGACCCCAGCGTGTTGAACACAGCCTTCAGTTAGCCGTAGCCGTGGTGCTTACCTTGGTACCTGATGGCCATGCCGGTGGATGTTCCTGCAGCGTCTGTGGTCAGCTCGATGAAAAGATGTTTGGAGGAGCTGAGCAGACCTTCGTTGGGGAGATACTCCACCTCGTATGAATCGTACAGAGCAGCTGCATCTATGCTGTTACCGTTCTTTATCAGCAATCTGGAAGAGAAGAATAGGAATCAGTCTTTAAAACGAACCCGGTACTTAGCTACCTTTTCTACTCTTATAGTCCAAATGAATTCATTGATTTCAAAGCTGAGAGTCTTGTTAAGCTTCCACAAAAATCTGAGTGAAATTAAACTGAACACTTTAACCAACTGTCTAAAAGCAGCTCTTTTTGCTTCTTTGACCTTTTGAAGTATGGGCGATCACATTTTCCTAGATATTGCTCCGGCTCTGCTCACAACGATGGCACAGTAATGGTTTTAAGACCAGAGCTCCACTGTCAGTGATATGAGGTCAGGGTGGAGGGAGGGGCTGAATTAGTTATGTTTGAAATATTTGCACTGAACTAAAACCCTAAATTAGACAAACACTATCAGAAACTAAAAAATAAAAAATAAATATTTCGAATTTAGATTAAAACATACAACAAACATTAAAACTAACATTAAAACATTAAAACTAAAGCTTTTTTAAATGATAACTGTAAAAAAAAAAAAAAAAAAAAAATACAGACATTTAACAGTTAGAAGGACATTGTTGATATAAGTTTCCACTGGCTTTAAATGACCTATACTTCAATGTTAGTTTGACTGAAAGCTTGGTTGAGACAGCATTTTCAATCTGGCGACCTCCATAGTTGGGCTTCAAAACTGCGCTTTGGAACCAAATGGGTCACATCACTGAAGCTACGTCCATGTTTCATACAGTCTACGAGTGTGATATCTAAAAGCAGGAATATGGCCTCCTGGGGTGAAGCTCGGCTGTCGTGTGGAAAGAAGCCTGTAAGACAAACGTGACCTCTCTGATGCTTCATGTCCCGGGTTGGAGGTCTTTTTAAACAGTCAGACTTGATCCTTTACATGTCACAGCAGCCTCCTCCACCTGTGGCTCTGCTGCCTCATGCTCTCTCCCATGGTGCTGTGCACTGATCCCTACTCGCTCTGCCTTTGATCACTTAAATTATTCTGCTCAGGTAGCCAGAGAGAGAGTAACAGAGCGCAGCAGAGCCTTGATGTCAACATAAAATCTATATTTACATTTATTCTTTATGCTTCTGTTCACACTTACTGAACTCAGATGGAGGTTAGAATGTTTTTCTTTAATGGTGTTAAAAGTAATTTTCATAAAGAATAAAATTAGTGTTAGATTTATTTTTATAAAATTAGTATTCTACTACATTCTAGTTATGTGGTCCTTTTTCAAATCATTTAATTTTAGTTATGCAAATAAGTATAAACAAAAAGGAGAACAAGTAATCAAGATCTCTACTTCTTTATCTAATATACACAGAGTTGCAAAACAACGACATGAAATTAGACTTAATTATCTGTGGGAAATGATAACATGTCTGACCTTTCACATTGATCAACCTAATGTTTTGTTTTATTTGAACAAGGTTGGTAATCCCGAGAGAATGAGATAAATAAATTTAGAGCTTGAAAAACAACAACCAAAAGTCACTTATTATCCCGGGAAAACTATTTTTTTTTTCTACTAATTATCAGGGGAAAATCAGTGCTGTTAATTCATCATAGCCTGATAAATAAGTTGAGATCTAATTAAAAAAAAAAACAGAAGTTACTCATTATACCAGAAAAACCATGCAGTGTTGTTAACTCGAGAAAATTACATAAATACATTGAGATCTGTAGCTGCATCACAGAAAATAGTTTTGTTGAATGAAGATATCCAGATAAATAAATGAAGATCTCAAAAAAACAACCTGAAATGATTTGTGTTCCCATGGTAACGACTTATCTCGGGTTGTTTTCTCATGTAAGTATAATACATGGATGCCTATCTGCTTTGGTCCTCTGTCCATATTTGCCAATAAACATTCAGTATCTACCTGAAAACCTTGACATCGCTTTAATATGGATTATTAAACACTGATTAATTTGGAACATATGCCACAGAATTTGTCGTCTGTGTCGCTGATATGTGACAAATTGAACAACTTGCTAAGACATGAGCTACATCTTATTTCTGTTGATAGTTGCCAAACATGCAGAGTTTGCAAAAACTGCCCAGTTAGCAAATATGTATAACTAAGATAAAGATCTGAATATGAATATAAAATAAAATATCAAATCTTATAAATGTTCAACTTTGCATCTATGGATGGAGCCAGAAATCCATTAAAGTTTTTTTTTTTGGGTGATGTTTATTTCATCAAGCATTGGAACGACATTAAAAGTCCTCAAAATCGAACGCACAAGTGACCAAAAAAAGCAGATGGCTGCTTGCAAGACATTCTTGTTCTTCCACTTCCTTTTACACCCAAGCCAAGTCTCCTCTTGTTTGTGATCTCTCAGTTTCCTCACAGCCGTCCAGATGTCTCTTTATATCTGTGAGCTCTTTATTTGTAGCCGGAGAATAAGAGCAGCCCAGAGCAGCTACTGGCTGCTATACAAAATGGATTATTCAGCTAATTTCCCCCCTGTGGCTCCTTCTTTCAGCCCTCTGTAATGAGAGCCCCATGCTGCTAAAATGACACTGTACTGTCAGCGCGTTGACAGCCAGTTGTTACCCTGCAGAGCCCTCAGAAATAATGTTCTCACAGGGACAAAGCCGAGGGTACGAAGAATGAGAGGCCCGATGATTGCACATAAGTGAAGGAACGTGCAGGAGAGGAGAGGAAGGTGATATATCACTGCTAACAGAGAATGAAGCAGGAGACTGCACTTACACTGATCTATCAGTAGCTCACATGTTCTGGCATTATCTAACATCATCAATTTGGACCATTTTCATGTTCAACAAGAGAGACTGCGATTGAGACAGAAGGTGAAGAGGTGGGGCTGTTAAATATTTCATGCTGCCCCAAAAGTATCCGGGACTTGCTGTTAAATGATCTTGATTTGGGAATCCACTTCCTTGCTGTCTGATACTTGAACGCTAACAGTGGAAATCATCATAAATCAAAGAAAACACAACTTTACTGCAAACACAGTCATTTGATTTTATATTCCTAACGACAGACAATCCTCATAATGAAGTTGAACATTCTGCTCACCGATCGTCATCCTCAGCCAGAGCAACCTTCTCAAAGTGGACGTGCAGTTTCTGGCCCTCGGAGGCCTCCAGTAGCCAGTGGCACGTCAGGTTGTTGCTGTAGTTGCTGGGAAACCCCGGAGAGACGATTCGACCGACTGTGACGTTCCTCATCAAACCTCCACAGGCGGCTGAGAGAGAGAGAGAGAGAGAGGAGGAGAAGAGAGGGAAGATGAAATCGAGAAATGCAGATTTTTTTACACTCAAAATGTACTGAAATAAAACAATGACAAATGGAATCACATCTGCAATTCATTTGCAAACTATGAAGTCAGAATTAAACACACACGGTCAACAATGTTCTTCTTCTTCTTGTGAGTCATCTCCTTAAGACAAATGGTTATTTTCACAGCAGTCTAATGTTGCTGCGTTTATTTTCCCCGCCGTAGACAAAGCAACAATTCTTAACCAATGATTATTTTTTATTGGAGGGTTTAAACCAGTGGTTCCCAACTGGTGGGTTTGATGTTGAAGGTGAGAAAATATGTTTTTATTTTGTCTTAGCTGACGCTTTAAATTGACCAGTTTTATCTGTTTTCCATCAACTTGAGTTTAAATTCAAGAGAACGGAGGGGACCGAGAAAATAAGGTAAGAAAGAAATTATTGTTCAAGATAAAATCAGATTTGCCAACACAAACAGAAAATCCATCAAGGAAGATGTGCATGTGTGTGTGTGTGTGTGTGTGTGTGTGTATACGTGTGTGTGTGTGTGTGTGTGTGTGTGTGTGTGTATACGTGTGTGTGTGTGTGTGTGTGTGTGTGTGTGTGTGTGTGTGTGTGTGTGTGTGTTTTCCCAGCTGATCAGGTCAAGGTTACTCATGCAGACAAAGCTTAATTAAAGCAGAGCAGGAAGAGTAAACCCAGTGGCATCCTGCCCAGCCTTCAGTAATCACACCTCCATACACCTGCTTTATGCTCAGACACACACACACAAACACACGCACACACATACCAACACACACACACACACACACACACACATACCAACACACACACACACACACACACACACACACACACACAAACATACCAACACACACACACACACACAAACACACACACAAACACACATACCAACACACACACTTAGACACACACACACACACACACACACACACACACACACACACACACGCACACAATCAAGATGGCAGAGATACAGAAGCGCAGCCACATAAACACCCTTTGAAATAGCTTTCAGAGAAACGTTCCGTGTGCTGTGAATCCGAGTCGATTTGGAGAGGTCAGGAGTAAAAAGGTCACTTATTATTCATCAGCCAACCTCGTCGGAGCAAAGAAAGAGAAAAAAAATAAACATTCATCAATGACACACTCCTGTGGGAGAGCAGGTCTTTCTGCTCCCCGTGCCTGTCATGCAGAAGGAGCAGAAGGTCCAATAGATAACTCTCGGCAGCAAGTCCTCGGAATAAGAGAGCTGAACATCTGAGATTTTTGAGAGGAAGTGTTTGAAACGCTGGAAGAAGACAGGCGAGGCACAGAAAACACTCGCTCTGATATTCACCAGTAAACCCCCAACTAAGATTGATCTTATCACATTTCAGAATCAGAATTTTGATTAATGCCAAGTAGATTTACAAATTTAAGGGATTTATCTTATTTTTTGGTGTTAAACAGCATTACTACTAACTGACAAAGAAATCACAGTCTTTCACTGTTGCATAAATGCTGATCCTGAAACTAAGGACATGGTAGACAAAACTCCACACACAACAAAAACACACACACACAAACTACATCACATCTTACATCACTGGCAAAAGCAAGCGCTACATCAGAACTACTTAAAGTCTTCTAAAAATGATACTTTTGATTAAAAACTTTACAAACACCAAGACTATAAATCTTTATTTTACAAACTGAAAACGGCTGCTCATAAAACACTTTTAACGTTTCTACTTTACTTATGATATATGTTCAATATAAAAACACCATCACTGTATGTCTTTGGCATTTTTATTTGTAGCATAAATATGAGGACATATGTAACAGGGAAACAAATGATCTTGATTCTCAATACTGAAGATGACACCTTTGTGTTATCATGCTCCTCTGTATTCTTCTCCTCTCTCTCTTCTTCCTCTGTCACTTTCTTCTCTTTCTCTTATTCCTACTTCTCCTCTTTCTCCTCTTTTTCCTTCTCCTCTTCCTCTTCATGAGGATAGAATATAATTGAAACAATTACCCAGGCAGTGTGGTTCCTTGCCACTCCAGTAGGGGGTGCTAGCATTGCGGCAGGTCAGCACACTGGATCCTTGCAGCTGGTAGCCGGTCAGACAGGAGAAGAAGGCCTCCCCTCCAGAGTGCAGACTGCTCACCGATACGTCACCGTAGAGAGGACGCTGGGGGAAAACACAGCTCAGCACGAAGGCTGCAGAGAAACAAAGAGAAGAAGAAGATCAAAGAGTCAGAGATATAAAATCCAACAGACGACTTATCAAAAAATTCACCCCCTGTAGAGTGTTTGCCGATCCAGACATGAGCTAATCAGACCAATTTCATGTTTTAAAAACCTGGCTGAAAACAAATTAATTTCTGCTGTAAAAACAGAAATGTTTTGAACGGGTATGTGAGCTGGTATCTTGAGGCCGGCTTCAAGTGGACACTCGAGAAACTGCAGGATTTTGCACTTTCGCATTGGCTTCATTTTTTAACACGGCAGGTTTGCTGCTTGGTTTTGATTCATAAAACACAGCGGCAACACTTGTAGAAAAGAGACAGTAGTGCAATGGAGCATGCAAAGGTGCTGAGATAAATACTGGTAGAGAATTACAGTATTTACAGAGGATGTGGACGGGTCTTTGATTTTACTTTGCAGTCTGTGTATGCATTACATAGGTTTAAACATCCAACTCTATTCTTTAACCACTCTGCCGTATAAAATCTCACGCTGTATTGAAAGGATTTTATTTTTTGTAAATGTGACAGAAATCCCAAAAAGCGCTGACTTTCCAAACTGTCACTGCCAAATTAATTTTTAATCAACCCGCAGTCTGTTTAAAAAGAGGTAAATAAAACAACAAATGTCCAGCAACTAACACAGTGACATTTAGTGTACCAACATCCCCCCGTGGTTACCACCTGCTGGATCGGTAAGACAGTATTTCCAACACACACACACACACACACACACACACACACACACACACACACACACACACACACACACACACACACACACACACACACACACACACACACACACACACACACACACACACATCGATGCCGGTGTGTGAGGATCATGTTCAGGCTGGCTCTCAGGTGACCAGTTAACTAACCGTCTGTTTTATTGCCTCTGATTTGTCTTCCTTGGGCCCCGCTGGCTTTGCTCCAAACATATTAATAATATATTTCTGCTAAAGACTCTGATCCATCTCGTTGTAATTGTCCTGGTTTTTTATTGTTAGCCCCTCGGATGGCTTGGCAGTGGAGCGGCTATTGATTCTGTCTGTTGGGGACAGCGCTGCAGCCTCAGGCGAGGAAATATGTACGGAGATTTAACAGGCCAATAAATGACAACCTACGACCTCGGCCGCTTCCAACACTCTGTTGGTGCTGAGGGATGTTTGCCAGCTCCGGAGTGTCTCACAGAAATAAAGATAAGAGGAGCAGAGTTGGTCTTTAAAGTATTTCTCATTAGGGCAACATCCCGGACTAGCTGCTGGAGCCGGAGCTGTGTGCTATCACTCCCTCAGCTAGTCATTACCATGGTCAGCCGTAGCTATTAATATCCAGGCCAACCAAAAAGTCTGGAACTCGCAGGCTCACTGGAGACTAGAGGAGAGATAAAAGAGCCATCATGGCAGCATTGTGGCATCATAACACTGCTGCTAACAGGGAGCTTTCACTGAGACAAATTGCCTGCAAGCGCTAAAATGCCGGCTGTATGCTACATCACTTTGTCTTGTCTTCTCACACCACATAGCCATTCATCATGTTTGGGTTTTAATGAAAGGTTATTGATAAGCACTGCTTTTATTTTTCCCTCTCATACTAGAAGGTACATCTTGACACTCAGGGAGTCGTTCAGCTAAAGTCTAGTCCCCAAATAATAAAGGTTACAGAGAAAATGATGCTTACAGACTATTATTGACAATCAGACGCTTGTGATGTTAAAAGTGCTCCTTTTGAAAAGTGATGGAAAGACTGAAAAGAGAAGGGCACCTTCTCTCCGTAGTCCTGGTAAGTTTTGCATCGTGCCAGAAACTCAGCGGGGAAATAGTTGGTATTTAACATTTAAAGACAAACAAGAAGAAAGCTATCAACTAGTAAAGGACAGAAAATGTGAAATGACAGAAGTAAAAGTGGGTAGAAAAATGGCATTTTCCGAAATTGATATGGAGGAAATTGAAGCTTGCTGAACTTCAATTTTGTCAGTAGTAAAGGAGGGCAAAACTATTTCTGGTGATCTCAGAAAATAAAGCAAAAGTTTTGTCCCTTGAAAGAGAGAGATTCAATTCAATGTTTCATTCCCATCATCAAGGAGAGAGTCTGATTACCCTCATGTGTTTGTAAAGGCCAGCCAGCGCTCCTTAAAAGCTTCAACCAGTTCTATATGGGCAGCAACATCATTTATTATTACAAACTACACTGAAGATTGTCCAGAACATGTGAATAAAATGTCAGCATTAAGCAGGCAACTGATTTCAAACTCTTGCACAACAGTGTCTGAATCAATCACAAGTTAATGGATCAGAGTAATTCAAATCATTCTTTAATCAGCCCTCATATTTCTGAGATACGTCTTTTTTGGATGTCAGCTCAGTCAGGAGCCATAAGGATCATAAGAAGAAACTTCATGACAGTGTTGATGTCGAGTTAGATGCAGTGATAGAGTCCTCACAGAACTTTTGGATCGTGTGGGTCATGAACATGTTGCAGGCTGTGAGCTTCAGCTCTCAGCAGAAGCTTCATGGCTAAAGTTCACTTCATTTGAAAAAAAAATCATTTACTCATTTCTAGGCGACTAAATTGCTTCCATACGCTCAGTCTAACATTAAAATCATGACAAAAAATTGTCTGAAACACTTTAATGTATTTGACCTTTGACCTTAAGCTAGTGAGGTGAACACCAATCACTGGCCATCAATTTAATCTGCATCATTGGGTTAGTGGGTGAATGCTGCCAAAGAATGCAAATCAAGAAAATTATTTGACAAAAAAGTTTGAAGACGGGCTCTGCTGTTGTTTTGATTGAGAGCCCCCTGGTGGTGGAGTTTAGATACTGTGCGTTAATAAAAAAAAAACATATTACATCCTGTGTGATACACTGAACTACTTACTAACAAATCTTTGTTTTCTTATGCAGCTTTATATTTAAGAAATTATATTGCTGCTAGAATTTTAGACTCAGGGTCGTAACCAGTTGTTCTTCAGCAGGATGTGTTACTGCTTCCTCTGCTGTTAAACTACACGGGGCCACAAACTGGCCCTGAGCCAGCTCTCCGTACGACCGCCGAGAGGAAACGTTGGCCTCGACTGTATCTAATCAGGCCTCATGGCCACAGTGTAGATCACAGGGGAAGAGCAATAATTTGAGATGTTTAATGGTCCCCTGTAGCTCGGGGATGTAAATTGAATTTATTTACTTCACGGTCGCATTGTGAAACGGCTTTGATGTGGAATGGCTCGGCTCGGATCAAACTTCATCTCTAATCTCATTTGCTCCCTCCGAGAATTTATTTCTGCTGACCACCGGCCTCACATTACTGTGAGGAGCTGACAAACTCTGCGCAGATTAACACATCGAGCCACTCTGTTTCCGGAGCTTTGGGATCTCCGTGCCACAGAGTTTGTGAGCAAAAGAAACGGTACAGTTTCTAAGTGCATCAAGCTACATTCATCATCAATAATACTGTCTGTAGAGGTCCTGAAATCCCAGAGGCAAATGTCAGACTATTAGAAACAATCTCCAAACATACTCATCAAAAGTTACTTCAAACTTGAAAAAGACTACATGAGCGATTGATGTCAGCACCTGCTGACCAGATCCCACTGAAATGAGCTGAAAGTCCAAACATTACTCAACTCTGGGATCAAAATATTGAAATAGCTGCATGCCTCTGCCTGCAGCTTCATCAGGTTCGCCCAGATTATAAAATTGTATTTCTCTAGTCCCTTTTTGAAAAGGTTTGGCTCTAATTGAGGAATGAAATTGTTGTATTTGAGGTGGATTCTGTTTTCTTCTTGTAGGCATATTCTCTGTCTCCTGTCTGATTTATTTAATTTATTTATTCTCAATTGTGCTGTCGTGGCGAGGTAAATTAATTTAGATCTGATTCAACTTTCTTGATAAAAAATACAAGGGAATAATAAGGTCTTTACAGTGGAGTATGACATGTTGTTCTACAATCACAATCTGTGTTAGACTTGAGTACGTCTGTGGAATAAAATCTGTGTTTGACATATTATATGAAATAATCCCATCAATAATGACAGAGCAATGAGATGTTTTCAAAGAGGAGCTGCTGTTGTATCAGAGGTGGTTTCAACTAAAAAAAAAAATTTCTCCTCGTATGCTGTTTTAACTATGTTCCAGACACTTTCTGCATTGTCCTAATTCCACTGTGATCCAGAGGGAGCACAGTCTGAGTCTTGACAGAGAGAACACAGAGAGAAAAACAAAGAGAGAGAGAGAGAGATGGAGAAGAACTACAGTCGAATCCACTGAGGCTGCACCCCTCTCCTCGTCATCCTCAAGAGGCCATCAACTATGATAAATAGCCGGGAGGAAAGAGAGGATGAAGGCACCGAAACACCCGCATGGAGATCATACATAACACAGAGGAGCACAGATGATGCAGGAATCAGGACAGCTGAAAAGCAAAGAATGAGGGGAGAAACAAATCGCTGGCAGACTGCGGTCTCTAATCTTTGTTGCAGCGAAAACACAGCTCTCTTCTTTCTTCCCCCCAACACTCCCAGAGAGTCAATGAGCCAAAGAGGGGGGCTTCTAACATACTGTACACCCCCCATATCCACCCTCCACCCCTGCAATCCATTTTATTTCTGCTTTATTGCAGCAGCGTCTCAGCGCGGTGGGGGCCCGTGGCTGCGGGAGGTGGACATGTTGTTACAGCAAGATCACCCTGCCGTTTCTCTTTCAATTAGGCTAACATGGGACGGAGTAATGGACCCCCCACACGGAGGTAAATCACCCAGGAGCAACCAGAGCCCTCCTTCTCTGATGGCCAGCTGCTCCTAGGGGGCAGTGAGAGGACGTGTGGAGGCTGTAATGACAGGGACCATGAAGGAACTCATGAGGTGAAGATGCAGCAGCTACACACTCTGATGCAGGGTTTCCCAATCAAGGATGCTAGTATCCATAGGTGTCCCCTGGAAAACTGCAGGGCGTACATAGGCTTTTTATAGAGCCTGTGCAACATTGGCATACACGATATAAAAGTTAAGAGTCACATGAAACATCCACAAAAAATAGTTTAAAACAAACCTTTATAACGACTACAAAACATAGAAAACATTTAGCTGTTAACAACATATCAAAGGACTGAGTGGGCGTGGCCTATCATGATTTAATATGACATCTGCATGCTCCCGTTACAGCAACTGTGGATATGACAATACGTGTAGTGCTGCTTTATATGTTTCAGCTGTCTGGATAAGGATGAGAGAAGAGTAATGCATAAATAGGGGCGTGACTTATCTGACTGCAAGCGGGTGCATAGTAGCGGTTTGATAAGCGGTTGGCCCGCCTCAGCTCCACCGCTTTGTGTGGACGACACAGTATTTCCAATATGGCCACCGTTCAGCTTCAAAATTAAACTTTCGAAACTTGAGTCATAAAATTGGCGAAAACATGTCTATATCTGGGAGGTTTTTGTGCTACCACAAATTAAGAAGCATGCCTGAAAATGAAATAACTCCGGGTTATTGCAAGTCACATTCTGTCTTGTTTCAATGTCTGGAAAATGTGGCATGCAGAACTAGGAATGAAATTTGTACAAATGGCTGCTGAAACTAATTCATAGCGGCTGATAGAGAGGAAATTGTGTCTGTGAGGGAGACAGGATGTGGAGAGAGAGAGAGAGAGAGAGAGAGAGAGAGAGAGAGAGAGAGAGAGAGATTAGACCATTTTGGCCCCTCTTATTAGAAACATTTAATTAATAACTATATTACAACGAGAGCCACTTCGACACAGCAGGAGAGGGAAAACTGCAGCAAATTAAAAGCTGCTGGAAAAGTCACTTTACAAGATGTTCAGAAGCACCAAAAGACAAAAGACCAGCTTTGCAATTTCTTTATTTTTCATCATGTTTTCTGACCCTGACACCCTGTTTAAAGTCATGTGGAGCATCAGATTCAGCCCACTCAAGCAACACCTTTTACATTAGGGCTGTGCAAAAGCAAGTGATACGACAAAGTATTGCAATATTTGTTTAGACAAAACTATACATTAAATATAGTAAAAATGTCATTTTCTTTCCCTTAAATTTCCGTAATCACAAATACCTCTGCACCTGTAGATGTTTGGCTAGTAGGTTGTTCCCCGAAGCCTAAAGCTGTCGCGAGCAAAACAGAAAGCAGCAATGGGCAAGTTACACTTAAAATGAGTGAAGGGAGTGAGCGCCCAGGACGAGTTACGATTTGACATTATAAATCATTTTTAATAGCTATGGTATTAAGTAACTTATGCATATTGCAAAGTATCGGAAATTGAAATCAAATTCTGATTCTCTTTAGGAAGTCTTTCCTCCACAATAAATGTACATACTGAAGGGTTTCTTTGATTTATGCTATATTAATATTCAGAATATTGCATAATTATGTCTTTAAAGGAAACTAATATTCATGCATTTAGAGATGTAAATATCTAAAAATGTTAAATGGTCATGTCACACCTACACATTCACACACTGATGGTAGAGGCTGCTTTGTAAAGTGACGATCTGAAGTAACTAATCCATTCATACACATTCATACGTAGCCAACAAAGCAGCAGGAGCTACTTGGGGTTAGGTGTCTTACCCAAGGACACATCGGACATGTGGCTGCAGGAGCTGGGGATCGAACCCCCGACTTTCCAGTTGAGGTACGACCAACACAGCCGCCCGATGTATATTTTCAACATGCTTAAGACCCTTTAATTGTATTTCATAATACAGAGAAAGTTTTGATTGCAGACATCGCCCCAGTTTTCTGCTCCAGCCTTTTTAAATAAAGTTTTCCACCTTCAGTTTACTGTCTGGCATCCTGACAGTCTCCGCAGATGTTCTTTATTTATAGCACAGTGAAATTTCCTTTTGCTAACAGAGACAAATGGTCTATTAGCAGTCTTGCATTTTACATGGACTGATGAAAAATAGATACATCTTCCTGCGCGCCTGGACATCAATAAAGAAGCTGACAGAGAGGATTCATTTACGCCTCGCTCATCAGAGCTCGTTGAGAATAATCGGGCGTGACAGGCGGGTGCAGGACAGGACACTGTGGGTGGGAAATATCCTTCAGTGAAGAAATTCAATTTCACACAATGTCACAACCTCCCTCATATGGGAGGGTTTTACTGTGCACTCAACTTTGGACTGCAATAAGCTGCATGGAGCTGAAGTTTGTTTTTAGCACAGGGATGCAAGGTACAAAATCAGATCTTGGAGCAGGACACCTATATGCAACTTATATGTGATGGCCTGACTGTATATGGATAAATATTTCAAAAGTAAAAGGAAATGCATTTTCTCTCTTGAGAGATTTGTCATCATTATGTTGCCATGTTGCAATGTCTGAGTCAAAACGGAGGAAAGTGAGACACACAAACAAAGATGCAAAAGCATGCAGAGCTTGGGCTGTGAAGTGAACCATTCACGGAAAACAAATTCAAACTCCCTGTTATTCCAGTTTTTGTTTGTGAAAATCATCTACACACCTGAGTGTCACTTTGGAAAAATAATCCACCTCCATGCTTACTCTCATGTTGACATGCTTTACACGTTCTTTTTTTGGAGGGGGGGCTTTTTGCCTATGAAGAGAGACAGGAAATGTTGTGAGGGGAGAGTGAAGGGCGACATGCAGCAAAGGGACGAGGTCAGTTTCAAACCCCCGGCCGCTGCGACCAGGACCATAGCCTCCAGACACGGGGCGCGTGAGATACTCTGCTAGTCCATCCGACGCCCTGATGTTTTCCAGTTTCTATGGAGATGATACATTACTCCTTCAGGTGCTTAAACAGAGAGACTATAAATAACAGGAGCATCATAACCTCTTGACTCACTGCTCTCTACTAATTAATAAAAGATTTAAAAGATTTCCATTTCAAAGCCAGACTTGATGACACTTCTGCTTTTGTACGATGGCTGCTGACATGCATAGACAGTTTTTTCTTATGTCTGCCTGCATGTAAACTTTTTTACATAATTGGTGGTCTTAATGTGGTCTAAATCCTATAAACTAACCAATGGAGGCTGCAGAAGAGCAGCAACTCCTGAGTTCTGCAGGGTGGCATTACTGTTTTTGTCAATGGAGTCTGGTGGATTTGGAAGGATCGATGGATTGACTGTCTGGTTTTTAAAAAAACGCACTAAGGTCTATCTTTAGGGATCCTGTGAGGAATCACAACTGAAGTAGTGGTTGACCAACAACTCCTGTGCTCTGCCAGATGAAGTTACTGTTTTGAAGGTGAACGTTAATAAAACAAAACACACACACACGTAGGAGGCTGCACATCAAAGCTCCACAAAATCATTAACGGTATTACTGAATAAGTCAGGAGCAATCTCAGAGAAATTGGATCACAAAGTCATGATTCTGTAATGTCTTCTTCCCTCTGCAGCTGAACTAAGCTGCTGGGAAAGAGATGATCCCGTGTCTTTTTCACGCTTCACAGACTCATCTAAAAGTAAAACCTATTTGTGCATGCTGCTATTCACGCTAATTTCTAATATTGCAGTAATTTAATGCAGGAAAAAATAAATCAATTTGACTCCCCCTTAATTAATTAAGGGAAACAATCCTGGTGCAATTACATCTCCATCATAAGCAAAAAGAATAGTAGATACATGCCCGTTTTAAATTAATTTGTCAGCATGTCAATGGTTTATAATTATCAGAGGAGCAGAATGAGCTGAACCATCTGCTGCTCCACACTCAGCTCTGTATCCCAGCAGCCCTCCTGATGCAAGAGTCAAACCCAAGATTACTCAACATTTTATATCAGTGATAGAGGAAGCAATATCCACTTTTCTTTCAAATATATTCTACATAGATTAGAGTAATAGATATTAACACCAGTCCTTTTAAACCGAAGTAGCCAATCACTTGGTTCCAAATATGATATATTTTTCCTGTTGTTGTAATTTGTCTGTGTCTACAACAAAACAACTAATCCAACCAGTGTTCAGCAGGGCAATGAGAGTGAAAGCTGTCAGATGGGGCCTCCTTAGAGAGGTTTCCTACTGTCATTGCAAAATTTGCACATTATGGGTAGCTGCTTTAGTTTACATATCAGCCCTGTGGGGCCCCGTGCAATTGCCTGCCTTGCCTGTTGACAAGCAGCACCTCAAAAATCAATCACAAAAATAAGAGTTAGATTTAATCCTTCAGATAAATCTTTGGATCTGTACAGGTACAAACAGTGTTCACATTAAGAGCTATATGTTTAAAATGTGTCTTGTATTAAAATGACGTGATTGCCTCTGTGGGTCACCCCACACTCCAAACAACAAAATGACATTTAAACCGCAGCCTGCCTTTGTGTGAGCCATATTCAAGCAGCCTGATCAGTAGGAATATTGACTTTGGGATGTGGTTAGCTTTTCCAGCAGGATGTTGAATGCATGTCAGTAGTGACACCAGGCAAGCCGATGTGGGCATGTACGAGCATGTTCAGGCATGAATGCAATCACACACACACGGTCCGCCTGTCTGTCATTCAGCCGGCCCGGCACGCTCCTCTCTCTGCAGGAGAACAATAAGTGGCAACAGCAACTCGATGTGATGAATCCTATCTCAGCAAGCACACGCACCGCTTCCCTGCAATCCAGAAACACTGACTGTATTGATCAACAGTGTTTTCTTCCACTGTTTCAGACAAAAGGCCGGAGAGGGAAGGAGAGCTAGCTGCAGGGATGTGAACGGCGGAGGACAAAATGGAGGATTTCTGCGGAGTTTGTGAGGGCAGTGTCAAACTCAAGGTGTCGGAGTTAAACATGTGGGAACACCCGTTAGTTCAATCTTAACATTGTTTATATGCTCGTCTGTTGGTGTTAAAAAATGACTATTATAAGTCTTAAATGTGTTGAAGCTCCTTTGAGGAACCTTTGTGTCGGTTATGGCGCCCCCCTGAGGACAAATCAGTACATATCTTAGGCACCGCGTCCACATAGCGTTTTTGTCAGGCAGGAAAACGCTGGCTGTGCGCTTGCACTGAGCGTTTGTGCGCTGAGGAAAAAAGCACTGCACATCTGTCCTGTCTGACAACAGTCTTTTGACAACAGCCTCTGTACTTTTTACTGCAGCTTTTATATTTGAGATCGTTTTTCACCCGATCAGACACGGAGCACAGATGATGTGGCTACAAGACACGATCTGTAGGAGGCAAAACTACGGGGAATATCATACATTAGGAAAAAGAGTGCCAGTGACGTCATCAGAGCCTCTTTGAAAAGCGTTCAACCTGCGCGATCGGAACGCCCGCACAAGAAAGGCAGAGCGCTGGTAAAAAAGACGATGGGTGCTGCTTTACTGTCTACAGTCTCCTCATCAGACAAAATGCATCATAATAATAAACACATGGATCAAGTCAATCCTCTTTCTGATGGTCCAGTTTTCTTCTGAAGCTCATAAAAAATAATCATGATATATATCTCAGTCTGTTTCATCACCACATTTAAAAGGAGCTTTGATATTTGTTTGAGTTGCAATAGAACAAATGTGCATGCAGGGAACAGTGTTACCAGTTTTGGATCTATGGAGACTCTTTTGATACACATGCAACTGCAACCGTCAAGAGATGACATTGACAGTTTTCTCACCATTGTGACCTGTATCACTCTGTAGGCCGGCCCTCGTTGGGTCAACATAGAAAGCAGTACAGTATTCTGTTTATTTACAGGCCATTCATTGGTCCACTCCATCCTTACCTGACTTCTCTTCTGTCTACAAACATCTGAATCCCTACATCAGATCTCAAAACTGGGTCACTTACCAACGGTTGGGGGACTGAATAGGGAAAGAGTGCTTTTAGTGTGGCTGCACCTTTAATGTGAAATAACTTTCAAATGACGGCTGATCTGCGTTCTCTGGTATCGTACAGTGTTCTTAAAGAGCCGGTGTCTGAACTAATAATGGAAAGTAATTGAAACTGTTTTAAAATGTGACTTTTTAACAAGGGCATGGGATTGCAAGAATCATTGTTTATGTGTTTATTTGTAATTCTTTTAGTGTTTTACATGTTTTTATCTTGTTCTATATTTTATTCTGTTGCTGCAGGGAATCTCTGGAAAAGTGTTCTGGATTCTCCTGCTAGAATAAAGGATAACTAAAAATTAAAATCTGATATGATATGATGTGATGCGATGCGATATAATACTTTTTTGTCCCCTCCACAGTAGTAAATAGTAGTAAACAGAGAAGCACATAGCAACAGGAAACACCAACAAAACACAACAAATTGCACATTATCCACATTACTCCAGATCCACATAAAATACTTTTTGATAAGTAGAAAAATATGAACACCATGATTCTATTGCACAACAAACACAGAATCAAGTAACACTATCTTGAAAAAACAATTGAAGAGTACAAAAGATCTTTGAAAACTGTTCAGTTTGCATCGGGGCAAATAGGAAACATATAAAACAAGGGTAATCTTTCAGTTATAGCTCGCTAGGTGTTTTTTTTTTTTCCAAAACACTGACTTGGAAACATCGACAGCAGTCAATTATTATTGCATTTTTTCAGGGGCCTGCATCTATAGGCTGCTCTTCTGTATGTCTCTATCAATACAGCAGGGTTGTGTGTGTGTGTGTGTGTGTGTCTGTGTCCCTGTGTGTGTTTTCTATAGGATGAGGTTTTCCTGCTGATCCAGCTGTTAGCAGCGACGAGCAGAGAATAGATTGTCTCAGAGGAGAGAGGAGAATTTAATAAAGCAATATGTGTGTGTGTGTGTGTGTGTGTGTGTGAGAGAGAGAGAGATGGAGAAAGGGGGAGTATTTGTGTCGAGGATGGGAGGATTGACTTGTTTAGTGCTTTTTCTCTCTTTTAAAATCAATCTCCTCCTGCAAACACGGAGACACAAACCTTGACAAAGAGCACAAACACACTCTGTATCTACCTGTGATTGTTTGAACAACACATCAACACATTTATCTGTGTTTTCTTTCTATTAAAGATGTGACCTGATTCAGTCCCAAGTGTTGAGGATTTATTTAACTCAACTGCACAGAGAGCCAGTCTTAAACCCAAGAGTTAGTTACTAGAGACAGTTTTCTTTGTAAAGATTTGAGCACATTTTATTTTCTTTTTCTGATGTGTGTCACATAACATTTTTCTTTGTAGTTCAGGGAGCGCAAAGTATCTGACACTATGTTGTTCAAGTTAGCTATGAATATGAATATAAATATTTGAATCTAGATTACTACAACTAGCTAAGATATGAGGACATCATGGGGCTTTCAGGGCATAACTCAGGGAAGTCTGGAGGATTCTCCCCCCACAATATTTCTTGATTAAAAATCTCTATTTTGGGAGCGCCAGATGGCCTAGTGGTCATGTCGTGTGCTGCATGTACGTAGGCTGCAGTCCTCCTGGCAGCGGTCATGGGATCGAATCTAACCTCGGCCCTTTGCTGCATGTCATCCCCCTCTCTCTCCTCCCAACATTTCCTGTTCCTCTTCAGCTGTCCTATCCAATAAAGGCAAAAATGGCCAAAAAAACATCTTTAAAATAATCTAGATTTTGATGCTATTTTACGCATGTCTGTTCAAACAGATCGCATAAAAGTTCACCGTTTGATCCAACAATAATGAAGTGCTAATTAAACAGTAGCACCATAAATTAGTATGAAGAGAAATGTAAATAATCGTATTCATCAACATTTTGAAGAAGGTATTTCAGGGTCTAACTTCTTATCCTTAATTTGAAATAATCAGAAGACACTCAGTAGTGTTTTCTCTTCGTCAGGACATGAACCCTCCGACATCTCTCCTACCACAGCTACACTGATGTTCCTATACTGTACATGCGTGTTGGGCTTGTGCGCAGCTGCAGAATAAAAGAAAATGAGAGATACTTCCTGGAGAAACTGATTATTGGGAATATTCAGTTTAACATAAACAGTATATATTTTTTAATTGCTACAGAGTTTAGCATTACTTTTGTTGCAGTTTTAAATTTCAAATATTGAGGTCCTTGTTGCATAGTGTATGTCATGTTTTAAATAATTACAACCACTTAACAATAAATAATTGTAAATAAATAAAAAGGGGTTTGTCTAAGGTCGATTAAAAACCAAATTTTCCATATTTTACAAACTCACACACACTCAAGACTCAGCTATCAAGGCTTTATCCAATCCTTTTCTCTTCTAGCCAGCGGTGGTCAGAAGCCAGCAGACACAGCACAGATTGCTTTTAAGCAGCAGGTAATGATGTTGGTGCTACCTTTTTTTTTAATCTGAGGAGAAGTTTGCAGGAGCCATCTGGGCTTTGGAGAGATATAATGGAAAGCAGGAGAAATGGAGAGAAACCAGGGATCATTAAGGAAGAATCTCTGCACAGCTTTTAGAAGAGGCAATCTGACCAACAGGCGCCACAGCTGACCCCGTCTCCTCACCACACTTTCACACAAAGAAACCCTTCATGGGTTTTCTCTCTGAAGGAATCCAAACGGCTGCAGAAAATGGCTTTCACTTTTACTCCTCTGTCATTATCACGCCGCAGGATAAAGTCTCTCAACAGTCTGTGTCTCTTGCCGTAAAGTAATTGGTGAGTAAAGCAGTTACAAAGACAATTTATTAGTTCATCAACTGACTGATTGATAGCACAAGTCATTTTCTGTCTGACAGCAACTACACATTTTGTTAACGAGTGATAACACACACTCAACTCTTCATCACCTGCACACGCCAGGAATACAGACAGGCTTCTTTTCACAAAACCATTAAAGGAGCAAAATGTAACTCTGACATGTAGTGTTTAAAATGGGTCCTGAAGTCCAATTATAAAAAACATTGAAGAGAGCTGTCTCCCTCCACCCCCTCCTCTCTAGGGTGGCTGTGCACGCAGGTTACCATGACATGGACACTGAAGCTTCAGTGTTTATCCAGCTCTGCATCGGTCTGTAAACCTTTCTGTGTTCTAACCTCTCTCCATTTTTCAAAAGCATCTCCAATATTGATCCTAGTTTGAGCACGTTTCTGCTCGTGGAGCTTATTAGAAACATGCAGAGGCTTTTTAGGTCGGGTACAATCACTTCTATCTGAACCACTTCTCCTGCCCGCTTCCATCGCTGCAACACCTGTTGGTTTTCTGTTTGCCTCGCAAACCGAGGGGCGTCTAAAACAGCTGTGTGCCCTTCAACCGCCAACCTTCTCCGGTCAAAACAAATACAGACCATTCAGGACAGGTCATCTTTCATATGACCTTAATGACCATTTGACTAATTCCTGCTTTGTCAAAGGATTATGATGTCATAAACTTTTTCAGGCCTGTGACATCCTGTGACACTAAACTGGATTTTAACCATATAGTTATTTGTTAATACAGGATCTAGTTTTCATAAAGGCGGTGTGCTCTTACTTTGAAATACATGCAAACCTCCATGTTTGAAAATAAAGCCAACCATCTCAAAGACTGCAGTTCCTTCCGTGTCCACTTGAGGCAAAGTGAGTAAATGCCGCCATGTTAAAATGTTCAACTTTACATCAGAAATAAACATGTTTACACTTTGGAACAAAATAAGTGTTTTGGTCTCTGCAGCTCATTTCTCTATTCATGACAGTATCCATGGATGGACATGTTATGAGTGTTCTCACATTAGTCCTCTGCTCTTCCTCCTTATTGTTTCCACACCTTGGTTGTTTTAAAATCATATCGTTATTAAGGCTCACTGTGGCTGCTCTGTGAGTGATGCTGTGCTCAAGATTAAGCAGCAAAGTTATTAAATGCATTAATATTAAATAACTCTAATATTGCAATAAGGCTATTCATTAAAAAAATCAAATTATAAATGATGAATAGTTTTAATTAAGTGAATCCAGACTGTACATATGATGCAAGTTCAATTCATACATTATACTGTTAAAACTCCAAACTCTGTTTTAGCAAACAAAAAGTTACAACTGAGTTAATGAGCCTCTTTCAATACCCATACTCAGTAATAAAAGATTCATGTGTTTGTGTTGCATTGCATGTTTGTCAAATGCATTAATCCCAAGAATAACAGTCCATAATGTGCTGCTGCATCCAGTCACGTTTTATAGTTTTCTGCAGACTGCAGCACATTTATTTACATGACAACGGCAAGGTACAGCAGGTGGGGGGATAAAGAGGTTTTTGGATGGTGGCTTTCATCAATGTGGCTCCTGAGTTGTGCAAGGTCAAGTATACCGCTGTCTTAGGGCCTCTGTTCTATTTGACCAGTATGTAGGTGGACTGAGATTACCTTGGTATCTGAGCAGCACCGACGCAGCCTGAGACCTCGGGCTGTGGAAGCGGATGGAGATCTGGTTGCTGTGGCTTCGTACCACCAACCCTCTCATGAGGATGGACTCGTTGGCCAGCATGGTGTTCTCCCTGTGGCCCACGTCTTCAAACACCACTTTGTCTCCCTCGGACAGATTCACGTTCATGACCTGACAGGAAACAGAGAAAGGGAAAGGACCATTAATGTGTCATCGAAAAACACAAAACAGAGAACGATACAGATTGAGGATGCCAGAGGGAAACTGATGTCACCATTTGGTTTGTTTACCAGTTGACAGATTGTCTCAGGAGCGAGGTTGTTTACACGCTGACAAAATGGTCAAAACTAAGTGTGTTTCTTTAGAATGAGGCGATGGTGCTTTTGGACGGATTTCTGATCCATTACTTTCAGTGCTTGTTTATATAATGACCATGGGTGTGATTGTTCCGTTGGCCTGGCCCCAAACTTCTCATATGGTTTATTGTAATCATCAGCTACAGAGGCGTTTTGTACGAGGGAGCATGTTTTGGATTAACATGGTTTGTAGTCTGCAGCTGCTTTGACTTCCTTCATTACTAAAAAATAGAAAAGCAAACGAGTGCAGTCTGAAGGCTGCAGCTGGACCCTCCTTAAAAGCCAAGTGGAGCAGCTGTATCCGAAGAGAAGAAACTTTCAAGCTTAAGCTATGTCTTTATAATTTGAAAAACAAATGCGATCCTTGACTTAGATTCACCAAGACACTGAGCAGGCGAAAGTAGTGAATGACCACTTCAGGAAGTGGTGCTGTTTATAAATCTTACAATCTGAGTAGAAAGCTGGTCACAAACAGCCTCTCTCTGCCTGTCACTCCATGCATATGGAAATCAGATGGAAATTCATCTATTTACATAATATGTATTTGCAGTTACAGTCATTCACATCAAAATTGCACCCAACTCGCTCACACTTTACAGCAGCCTGCCCCCCCCCCCCCCCCCCCGCCACATTATTCAGGATAATTTCAAAATTGGCATAAAGGCTTCGCACAGAGTTTATCCTTTCAGAGTGGCAGCCATTATTGTCGCCGCAGCGTGCAGCATTCAGCAGAGGGACTCCAAATTCAGATCAGATAATGAAATGCTCCTTTTTTATTAAACTGCTGCAGGGTGCCCTCGTTGAAGATTAATTTTATCTGAAATGATTTGCACTTACGATTTGTGATGAAAAGGTTATTACCTGCACAGTTCAAGGGCGTGTTTGCACTTTCATTCACGCAAAGATAAAAATCTGTGAAGAATGTTGACCAGCAGAGTGATGCCTCAACCTTCGCATGCTTTCTGTAGTGATTAAAATAATGGATTTTTTTTCTTTCACCATTATCAAAATATCTGCATTGAAAGCTTTGCTGATGCTCAGACACAAATCAAAAAAGAGGAATATGGAGAAAGCCAAGTGGGCAGAGTATAGTTCAGTGATTACACCACAGATAGGAAAGATAATTGTCAGCTTGTCTCCTTTGCTGACAGCTAATCTGGTGAAAAATGTGGCTTTTATCAGCTTTCATCGCGGCAGGTATATCTTTATTCAAGCGATAAAATGAAGGAGGCGTCTGGTCTCCACGTGGCCCCCCACAGATCATATCTGCTGCCTCCTGTCGCTCCTCACCGGGAGATGAATCCACACATCTCCTGAGAGGAGCTGCAGAGGAAAGCTGTGAGGATGGGGATCCACTGACGGGACAAGAGCGTCATGGAACAACATGCAAGATCAGACTTTTTGTCAGGACGATAAACACAGAGTGTCTTCCTGTGTAGATTATAAAAGACGACTTGAAGTGATATCCGTATGAAAAGATTAAATCTATAGTTTACATGATGGTTGAAAATACACACACAGTTCAGAATTTTGCCATCGAGGAAGAGCAGGCTGCATCCAGAAGTGAAATATGTCTTCAACAGTTTTTGGAAGATTATGAGAAGCTGCTTTTGTGTTGATGCATGAATCACAGCAATGTCAGCAGTTATATTGTTGAATGCAAAAATTCATCTTGATGAGGTGAAGCGAGATGATTTAGTGGGGCGGGCGAAGCAATTGGGAGACAAATTGCCCTACCTTGCCAATGCCTATAGCAGAGCAGGGATTGAAATGATTGACCAAGAATTATAAGACGATGAAGACTTTCTGCAGCCGTCATGCACTGTTTGTGCCACAGCAACTGAGAGCTTCTATCTTTACGTTGTGAGTACATTTCGGAGCCTGTACTTTTTCACTTTCGTAAAAGAGTTGACTCAGCTTTATATTTACTCTGAAGAACTAACCGGCTCTTTCCCTCGGAGGACTGGACCGGAGGAATGTAAGGTCTCAAAGTGAGTAAGAAAGAGAAGAAGATAACTAAGCTATCTTCATGAAAACTGAGCAAACTCAAGCCACTGATGAAGATGCACCCAAAACCTGATTGGTAGTGAAAGCTAGAGCATCATGTTATTATTTATTTGGTCTAACTTCTTGCCACATTATCAGATGTTTTCACTCAAACATTTGGTGACTCTTGTCACATGTAGGCAGTCCAGAACAGCGGTTCAAAGTTTTCCTCTTGGCTAAAAATGTAAGAAAATGAGGGAGGGATCGATGACTGTTTCACTTAAACCCACTTAATATCGCTTATATAATATTGTTCCCACGGTCCATTATTCAATTGCTCTCGTTTATATTGAAACATTACTTCCAGCCCACGTTCAGTAGGAGCCTGAACGCATCATGAGTGAGTCACAGTGCTGGAGCTCGGCCTCTGCAGCGCCGCTGTGTATAACAAGTCATAATGTGCCGTTAATGAACTCATGGACACAGCATCAGGATAATAGTGCGCTGAACAAAGGGCATCACAGAGTAATCACATTATGCCTTCAGCTCAGGGATAATAAAACACTTGAGGGAACATTGGAGACATAATCCAATTTGGTCTGGCACCGGTCCAGCTTCTGTATAGCTGTACCTCACAAACATAATCATGAGTGCTGAACCCACGACTGCAGAAAGAGTTATTACCAACAACATAATGCATCACGGTGCACTTTTATATCTGAATAACTGGCGGTAGAAAAAGCAACTTCAGCTATCTGAGGAAATAAAGACAAGTCCACACGTTACCTGTGAAGCTATTGAAAGCGACTGAAGTGGGTGCAAAAGCTTTTTTGCTGTTGTTGTTTGCAGCACGATTATACGACCAATTGTACAAGAGGCCACAATGACAGCCCTAAAATCGTCTTCTGACGCTCTCAATCCCACTCCTGTTCATTCTTTTTAGTCCATACAAAAGCAGCAAAAGGACAAAAGCAGTGAAAGACTCAAACAGCCTTATGAACCGATGTTTTCACTTTATGGATTTCAGAATATTAGCCTGTCAGCCAGCTCCAGCACTCAGGATTTTTTCTGACATTTTAATTTTTTTACTATTCTTTCTCCCAGTTTCTCTTCGAGGGTTTGGGACAGAGAGCATAAAGAGGTCCTGAGAATGCAAAGAATACCCTCTGGTACATTTCTGCATGATAAAAACACATGATAAAAAAATGCCCTCGGTGCAATAGGCAGCGCAATGGATGATGAAATCAATTAGGGCACGGTCACACTGGCCATCTGTACCGTGCCCAAGCACGCTTCAACGCTAAAGTTCAGTTCGTTTGACCAGTGTGACCACTCCGTATCGTGCTCAGGCACGGTACACTTCCTTGGCTTTGGCACACTTCGGAGAGGTGTGCTTCGGCACGGTACACTTCATGCACGAGCACGCGGGTACACAACGCTGACAGCCTTCATTATGGAGAAATCCACAGTTTCATGTCTGTATCTGACTAACATGACACAAAATAAGCCACAAAGTAGCTGTCATGTTCTCTGTGTTGTACTCTGATGTGCGGGCGTCCGCGCGTCTATTTTATTTTTGAATTTATTTATGGCTGTGTCTGATTAAAATGGCTTAAAATAAGCTGCAAAGTCAGTAAAGTAGCTCTCATGCTCTCTGTGTTTTTCTCTGATGTGCAGATGCGGACTCGACTGCGCGTCTCTTTCTCTCTCTCTCTCTCTCTCTCTCTCTCTCTCTCTCTCTCTCTCTCTCTCTCTCGTCCGCCTGTTTGTAAACTGAGCACGCTTCATAATAACATAAAGCGTGCATGTGTTGTATTAAGACGTTATGTACAAGAGGTAATCGTGCTTAGGCACGGATAGTCCTGTGTAGTGTGACCGCGGGCCGCGCCGGCCAGCGTGGAAATGGCGCTGCGGGGGGCAATCGTGCTTGGGTACAGCACGGTACGGATGGCCAGTGTGACCGCGCCCTTAAAGGCAGGGTTGGTCATTTTCGAAAACTAGCGTGATTTTGAAAGTAGCATTCCCTCAGTGCTACATCTGCACCCACCCCCTCCCCTCTGTGCTCCTTCAAAAGCCACGCCCCCTCATTTACATGCAAGAGCACCTTTGCTCCAGAAGCGGACCTCAGCTCATGCTTTGAGTGCGGGCTCATGCATACATGGGGTAAAAACGAGCAGGGAGACAGGGAGGCGTGTGATTGGTTCATCAGATTGGTACCTCGTTGCAGACATTGGTTGAAGTTTTTACAGGCTTACAACTGATGCAGATGACAGATTTTCTCTGTCCTTTTTTCAGAGCTCATGATTTATTAATTTCTGTCAGGACCTAAAGACAACTTCAACCAAAATCTTAAAAAGTGTATTTGGAGAAAATGATCAACGCTACCTTTAAATCAAAAGATAATTCAGTTGTATGAAGTAAGATATAACTCTAATAAGGCAGCCGCTGTGTGTGTCACACTATCTGAAAGCCCTCCTCCACTGAAACACACTCCTCTTTGTTCCATTAGTAACATATTTACACAGTGAATATCTAAATCCTCATGAAAACCTCCCGGCTCCCGCAGCGACGCTGCAGAGAACTGAGAAGCGTGAGCACCGTGGTGTAAAAGAGAAAAGCCTCTCTGACATCCATTTACTTTATAAAAGCAACAAATGACAGCTGAATAATTCAACTGACACTCCCTCATTAAATATAAGCCGACAACTTTGAGGGACGGCGAGGAGGATGAGAGCAAAACAGGGACAGATGGAACCCTGGGATATGGTGTTGACTAATGGATCAAAGTGAAACTATGTGTGTGTGTGCGCGCTCGAGTGTGTGTGTGTGTGTGTGTGTGTGGCGAAACTTCTTAAAAGAGGAAGACAGGAGACATGACGGAGATCCAGTGTAACGCAAAATCATGTTGAAAGTTATATTTTTCTTTGTTGATCTTATCCTGCAGAAAGAAGTCCAGATGCTGCAGAGAATAAAGAGAAATATTTACCTCTAATTACCCGTCTTCTTCATTCCCACATTTCCAAACACCCTCCATAATTACAGCTCCATAAATTGCTGAACCTGCCTCTTAAATGCATCACGCTGGGTTTAATATATTCCAGTAATTTCCCATTCCCTGTCAAGGGATCCAAATACCGTATAGTCTGCATGTGTTCCTATAAGGAGACGTGTGTGTGTGTGTGTGTGTCTGCTAATTAGCGGCAGTAATTAAGAGGGAGGTGAGTAAATGGTGGAGTCGAGGGAACATCTGTTTGAGCAGGAGAAGTAGGTCACAGCGGAGAGAGAACCAAGATAGACGGAGCCTGTCAGAGGAGGCCACTGATGAAGAAAATCCTGTTTTTTTTCTCCCCTGCTCGCTAACTGTCCAAACTGTCAGGACCACAGCCAGACACGTGAACAGGTAGAGTTTAAACTTTTTGGAAGGAAAGGTAGTCACACTGCCTTTTAATGAGCCTCTTAATGAGTCCTTGACTAAAACAGCTTTATACACAAGGCCGCCCCGTTCATGTAAACACAGCCAGACTACAATACAGACAGCGGGACCCACGCTTCTCACTCATTGTAGACAGTCAGGACTCAGAGAGACATTTACACAGGATATACTTGATTTCTGCTGTATTTATGTGTAAAATGTTACATAATTCTTTCTCTAATGTTTCAAACAAAGTTCCAAAAATGAAAATAAAAAGAGCACAAAAGGATGGAAGTCGAGGGACGTTCATTGACTGAGGGCGACGCGTGTTGACCTCTTCCTATTATAATAAAATAAAGCCAATATATCCACTACGATGGACGCTCCACCATACAATAGATATTGGCTGGTGGAGCTGTGCTAGTGATGCCCCACCCCTTCTGCTGACTAATAATACCAATAAGATAACAAAGATCCCTCAGCTGGGTTCAGGCCGCAGCAGAACAGATTCTCGTTTGATTTGAAGCAGGTTATAGAAAGTTCAATGACTGGGTTTAAGGTACTCCTTTGATTACAGAGGTTCTCCGTTTGTTCTCTACTCTGCTAATCCAGTGCACAGTGAGCTGCAGGAGCCTCATTCATCAACAGAGCTGTCAATCACAGCTTTTTACCCCTTTTATAGCATTCAATAACTAATCAAAACTAAACTTCTGAGAAAAATGAACACATGGTCATAAGCCCTTAGTTGACATGCATTGATACAATAATTATTATTTTACTCAGTTTTTCTGTTAAAACCAGAAATTTCAGGCTTTTTTCTTAAGAAAAAACAATTTTCTCAAAACCTGTAATTCAAATAAATTAGAGAAATATTCTGAATGAACTATTGAGTGTTGTAGAAATCAGCTGAACCATTTTGTCTTACACGACTACTCATACAGAAACATTAGATTCATCATATCAGTAATAAATGGACCGTTTCCAGGTCACTTTCTGCCTCGGGCAATAAAAAAAAATGCTTCTATCAACCAGCGAGCAGCTTACATTAGTGAACTGTACAGCACTTATTAATTATAAATAAACTCCACGCTTGCATTTTAAATGCACTGAAAATTCTTTCATCATTCTCCCGAGAGTGATTGATGCAATAGATTGCACAAATGTTCCCGTTTTCTTTTCTTTTTTTTAAAGCGTGGAGACAGTCTCAGAGCCCGAGTATCTCTGCAGCCTTAATGAGCAACCACAGATAAGACTATTAAATGCAGCATTCAGTTAACAGCCTCTAATCCACTTTAAAACACACTGCAGCACACTTAAATCTAATTGTAGACCTTTTATTTGCTCACTTTTATAATTCTATTCTCACACGTTTTAACAGTTTAATCCATTCTTTACGAGTTTGAGCTTCATCATAGTTGCTGTGTTTATAATATATTTAAATTAATATTCTGTTAAAAGCTGGAATCAGGCTTGATTTAAATGCTCTGTCTACTTCTTATTTAGAGTCTAGATTTAGGGCTCAAACTTACAGTAGAAGTGCAATGTTCAAACGAGAAATATTAATAAAGGTTAAGAAAAAACTTTCATCCTGTCATATCTATGTTGGGGCGGCAGTAGCTCAGTCTGTAGAGCTTTGTGTCGGGAACCTGAGGGTCGCTGGTTCAAATCCCGGTGTGGACCAATATTTGGAAGTTGGTCTGCTAGCTGGAGAGATGCGAGGTCACTTCCTGAGTTCTGCCAAGGTGGCCTTGAGGAACTCTGAACAGCTGAACTATGCAGCAGCCCCACTCTGACTTCTCTCCGTTAATGTCCACAGGTCCTGTTTGTGCTTGTATTAATGGCCTACATGTGTGAGAAGCATGCCTCCCAATAACAGAGTGTAAAACCAGAATTTCCCACAGGGATTAATAAAGTATGTAAAAAAACCTCAAAATAAAAATCTGTTGTCTAACAGCCCTGATTCAGCCGGGCCAATCACAATGAAGCAAGACAAAAATAGAACAACAAATGAAGTCATGCCAGCAGGAGCTGTTGCACAATGTCAACTAAAATAAAACGTTTAAAATAAACAGCTGAAATCCTTCTAAAAAAAAGAATCCGACACCATTGAGTCTCGATCCTGCAGAATCTCACGCTGTAAATGATGACATTATGTTGTAACTGACAGGACAGCAGCGTCGTCCCTGTGATGCATGTGGAGAATAAAACATGAAACAACACTTCTGCTAAAGAGACAGTTGGGGAGGAGGCAGTTAGGCACAGGTTTAAAGAGCCCGGGTAATCCAACATCTCCCACATAAACAGTAATATACTGACTCATAACGGACCTATGGATGTGTATAACGGCCCGTGTGCCTTTTTTTATAGCACACTGGTGTCATTTACATGTAATTTCATCAAGGTTAACACATGAAACGGTCGTGTGTAGAAACACTGAGCTCTGCTGCCAGCAGCACTTATTAAATCAGAGCCTGGGTAAACGTTTTATGCCGTATAAAAATGATACATTAACGGACAGATATTTATGGATGGATATTTACAGACTGATCCACAGACAGTCGTGCTTTAAAGGCAGGGTTGATAATTTTCTCCAGGCACACTTTTTAAGATTTGGGTTGAAATTGTCTTTATGTCCTGACATAAATTAAAAAAACTGATGTGCTCTGAAAAAGGAATAAAGAAAATATTTCATCTGTAGCAGTTGTAAGCCTGTAAAAACTTTGACCAATGTCTGCCACGAGGTACCAATCTGATGAACCAATCACACGCCTCCCTGTCTCCCTCCTCGATTTCTACCCCTTGCGTGCACGAGCCCACACTCAAAGCGCGAATGAGACATGAGACGACATTTCTATACAATGCAAGCGATGCTCGTGCATGTAAGTGAGGGGGCGTGGCTTTTGAGGGAGCACAGAGGGGAGGGGATGGGTGCAGACGTGGCACTGAGGGAATGCTACTTTCAAAATCATGCTAGTTTTTGAAAATTACCAACCCTACCTTTAAGTACTAATTGTTCTTCTATTTCTGTGTATTATATCCAAAGAAGAAAGTGTGCTCATGTTGGTAAAATCCCAAAAGCAGAGTGATGTTGCACTAATAAATGTATCCACAGAAACTCAGGAGGAGAACAAAACTTTGTTACTGTACTTAAGTTGAGTTGAACTTCTTATGGACGGAAATTTAGTGTAGCACGGCGGCTCCCTGAACCTGTCACATCACACAAGCGAACATGTTTAAAACTTTATTTTTCAACTTTTTTTTGGACTGCAAATACACTTAATTGCTAAAGAACCACAGTGTCAAGAGTTTTCAAACAATTATGCACCAAAGAAACCCCAAGAAACAAACACTACGGGAGACACAGAAGGACTCCCATCTGACCATAATCAAGTTAGTGCTTTGTCAGCATGGACACCACACTTTTGTTGGTCATTGTTATTCATTGTGTGATATTTTAATTATGAAGATGTAAAACAGCGTCAACATCGAAGAAGAAAAGTACTTTGAGAAGTCCTATAATTTAGCAAACAATGAAATAATGCCATTTGTTCAGGATTGTAAAGTTTTAGTTTGTGTGGGTTTCAGCACCTGAACAAATAGTTTTTTGCACTAGTGTGCATGCTAATGGACTCGCAATACAGGCAACATAAAAGCAGCTCAGTCTTCTCTTTGTGCATGATAGAAAAACTGTAAAAGAATAAATAAATAAAAACTCCAGCGTGCTTTCACAGCTCTGTCCTTGAGCCGTCCTGCGGCTTTGAAAGCCGAGCCTCGGCGACAAACACAAAAGAGAGAGGCTCCAGATTAGTCTGGCTGTTTGAAAGGAAATTGAACATTGTGTCACAGCGACCAGACGAGAAGAGTTCTTTCTCTTAGTGTTTTTCCTTTTCTCCCAGGGGGGACAGCCAGGTAATCATTGCTTGGTGGACAGTGTGAATGCAGATGTGCAGAGGGTCGTCTGAGGCACTTGAGGTCAAGACTGAAGAGATTTTAAAGTCTGCTTCACAAAAAGAGAAGAGAAACCCCGCTGAGTTTCACCAACACTGGAGGACATCTTTAAAGGGAAAAAGAACAACAACGGAAAACTATTTCTGGAATAAGTTAAAGCTCCAAACTGAATAATGAATGAGAAGGTTTTATTGTTATTAAACACACCTATGTGGGCTGGCAACATCTCAAATATGTTCACTTAATCTACAAAAGCATAAAAGATACAAGGACATATGGAATGGATGTGATGACTCAAAGTAATGAATTCATGAAATGTGTACTTCTATACTGAAGGACAGAACAACTGCTTCAGTAACAATGAGCTACAAGGAGAGTTTGCAGTAAGAAAACTAGCAAAGCTCTGCATATGTTCCACATAGGTTAGGAAGATATATATTGTATTTTTATTGATGTTATGTTTCTTTATGTTATAAAGTTATGTACTTTAGGATGATTTTTGCCTTAATCCCATAGGACAGCTGAAGAGAGATAGGAGGTGTTGGGAGTAGAGTAGTGAGTAGAGTAGTGAGGGATGAATGCATCAAAGGGCCGGATCGGATTTGAACCCTCAGCCGCTGTAATGAGTACTATAGCCTCTTTACACAGAGCGCCTCATGACCGCTACGCTATCGACGCCCCTGCTTTCTTAACATCATGACAGTATTTGTACTTCCCTGTCTTCCTGAAGCATTGCACGACTTTGTGAGTCAGTTGTTCTTCTAATGATTTTAAACACGTCAAAAGTCATGCAGCAGAATCATTCCTCGCCTTCGTTGTCATATCTAAAGCCCTGAGTATACTCGCTTTTAACTAGACGTACTTGAACGCATGACAGCCTTGCGTATCCTGCGGAGATGCAGTATGCATATATGACCTCTAGGAGCAGTGTAGAGTTGTATGGTGACGAGACCAGAAGTGACAACATCGGGGATACCAGAGAGCCGCTAAGACAACGCTGGAAAGTTTTGAAGAAACAATAATAGATCGAGTCCGCAACTACCCACACTTTGACCTGTCATTGCCGTTGCATAGCATCCAAAAAGGCGTGCCAAAAAAGCTGGCGACAGATCAGCCCTGCCTCGTCATCTCCAGTAACACGCAAGTATGTACCAAGGCAAGTATGTCAACATTTACGTTCACAATGCAGCAGGTTGTCTGCGCATATACACTTTACCCACAATGCAATACAGAAAGTTGATAGTGACTGCTGCATGTTCTTATAGAAACAGACGTTATGACCATGACCTCTTTACAGCACATCACATGTCAGCAACATCACACACATCAAACCATCATTTAACAGTTTTTTATATTGTATTATATGTTAAGCTTCTTCTGTTGATTCTACTTGTGTGTGACTATGATGGCCTATGAAAAATGCAGCCTGTCTCTTCTCTGTATTTTATATTTTTACACACCTGAATCAATGGAAATGTGAGGCACTGTATGGCTGTATGATGGGCTGCAACATCTGACATGATCATACATGTATCATACTGTGTTCAATTCAACATACTCTCCTCCCCAGCTGGAAAAAAAAAAAGATCCTTATTTTCCTATAGCAGGAGCACATCCACTCACTGTGCAGCTCTGCACTTATCTTGTTTTAACATTCACCTCGCCTATTGCTGTTTCATTATCAGCAGAATCCCTACACGCACGTCACTAAATTGGTTTTATGCAACACGCCTGAATGAGAGGCGGAAAAAATCACTGCAAAGGCTGCAAAAAAAAAAAAAATGCACAGAAAAAGAGATAAGCAAGGTGAGAGTGTAAATGAAAAACATAGGCGCAGTGTAGTGTACTGTATGGACGCACAGACACAGAATGAAATTTACATCTTAGGCTGGTTTGTCAATGAGGAGAATATAGGAGGAAATAAAATATAATATATAATATATATAATATAATATAAAAGCCACATCCACCTGACAAGTCCAGAAAAACAAAAAAAATCAAAGCAGCTCCCACGCCTGAGCAGATCTGGGTGTTTGACTGAAAGGGCAAGATTGGTACAAACTCAAAGCAGATCAATCGACATCTGATGAATCAGCTAACATGAGTGGAAAAACTTGATTTATGCATTTTTGAGACACTAAAGAGACGAGATGGATGATTTCATGAAGAGAAAATCACTCCATGCGTTCAGAACTGTGACCTAATTTCCATCAGCTACAGTTTAACATGATCCTGTGTTTATTACATCACCAGTTGCTACAGAGACGCCCCGTGGTTACCTCGCTTGCGGTTTTTACGAAGTTGCTGCATCGGAACGCCGTATCTGTTCAAACTCCCAGAATGCACAGCCCACGCTGAACCAGGGACGATGCCCCTTTCATGTGTGGAAAAAGCTGCCTCCTCTTCCTCCTCTCCCTCATGACTCTGTGTTTACACTCAGACAGAGAGCAGCTCAATGAACAGCAGTCAAACGGCTCTATAGACAGCAGCATTCAATAAAACAACCACTGACTCCTCTGACACTCCCCCGGAACGAGTCGTATGTCTCGCTCCCCTCGTCTCTGACAAACAAACATTTACTCATTTAACCTCTCAGGGGTGCCTGTGTCTCTTTGTTTTCTTTTAAAGTTATTTCTGTCTGAGTTTAAAACCTCTTGAGACTCTACTTCTGTCTTGTTGTGAGAACAAATATTTATAGCAACAACTGTTGAATGCAGATGCTGATGACTGTTGATTTATTCTGTTGTTTTTTTTTTATTTAAACAGATAAAAGAAATAGTTTGAGCCACACATCTGACAAAAGAAATACAATATTATTTCTTGATATTTGTATTTATTTCGCATAACCAAATACTATAAAAGAACGTTTATAGCATCTAATTCAAAGAAACTTCTGAGAAAAAAAAAAAAAGAATTGTGTGATAATACCTATCATGACCAAATCGGGTTTGATAAAAATGAGTCTGTCTGGCATTTTGATTTCCCCCTTGTCCGATCTGTGAACATAGAGGAGGCGGGGTTACGATCTATACTGCAGCCAGTCAGCAGGGGGAGATCTAAATCTTTTGACTTCACTACCAGGCGGCTGTTTATCCGTCAATCTTTATATACAGTCTATGGTAGAAAGCAGTATATACAAAACCTGGTGCCATCAAAGTCAAATGAACATGAATTAAAACACCTAAAAAGCATACACATAGCTGCTGTCACATATTTGATCTGATTGCATGAATCGAACATTGACCAGGTTCATTCAAACTGTCATTTATCTGACAACCTCTCTCTGTGCTTCTGTTCCTCTCTTCAGCTGTCCAATGGTGGTGAAACTTTTTGTTGTTGACTTTTGATTGAAATTGCAGAAGAATTTTAAATAAATTAACTCTTAACCTGTGCTGGGTGGAGACAGACCAGGGGTAAATGTTTTTTCTCTCTCCTGTTTTGCTGCAGCACAGTCCTCAGAAAAACTAGCAAGGACCTGAAAGAGGTTCAATTATAGGATTTTCACGTGGAGCCTCACTTAACATCACTCCAGGGGAGCAGAGAAACATGGAGTTGCACTTAATTCTGCAGCAGAGGAGTCGTGACTGCATCATCAAGCTGGGATTGTTCTTGTCGCCGTCGACCAGGGCGACGGTGTGAAAAACAAGCAGTGACACTGATTGGGGTTGTTCTCTCCTCTGAATTGCAAACTCTCTACAAAGAGAAAATGGGAACTGGAGCTGGATGTTTGTAAAAGATCCCTGCAATCTCATCAATTGTGTGCTGAAGGGAAGGTTTTGAAATCACTCTGGTAGTAAGCCATCGCAGTGTACGAATCAAGTTTCTGCTCTTACAGCAGAAGCTTGATTCAAAAACAGAAAGATTTCAAAATTTCACATTTCTGTATTTGTTTATCCATCAAAAGGTCTTCTCCTTCAGTCCATCATCTGTAAGTGATATTCTTTCCTTATCAAAGTGCAGGTGTTTTGCACAATTTGCATGGAACAACTCCCATTTGTTTGGGTACCAAAGATCACAACTGGAGGAAAATCATTGATTGCAATAATGTAGAGAAGAAGTCTTTGAACTCGAACTGAACCTGTGCATTGAGAACTGATCTCCACAGACAGGCGAGTGTAGACTTTTGGCCTCTCCTTCAAACGACACAGAGTACAAGTGTGTTGCTGACATGAAGTATACAGCTCGAGCATGACAGGCTGCAGATTGAAGAGTGAAGGACACAAGTATGTTCCTCTCTCTCTCTCTCTCTCTACCTCTTTGTGGTCTCTTTGCCCTCAGCTCTGCCTTTTGTAAGCGCTCATTGTTGGCGGAGGATTTGAGGCAAGTGTTTGTGGCTGAGGTAGGTCTTTTAGATGTGCACAGTGCAGCGCTGCACTTTAGAAATTCTCTCTGCTGGGGCTTTTTCTGATGTGGGTGTTTTTTATTCTGCTTCAGGTGGACCACGCTTGATGGGTCAGCTATCAGCTCTGTGCAGCCCTGCACATAAGGCCTTTGATTCACCACTCAAAGACACACACACACACACACACACACACACACACACACACACACACACACACACACACACACACACACACACACACACACACACACACACACACACACACACACACACACACACTCACACCTTTGCTTACTGGTGCACGCACACAAACACACGCGCAGACACACACACACACACACAGAAATCATGGGGCAGGTACACACACTTTTATACACACTCTCCTTCCTCTTGCCCTTGACTTTTCACTTTGCTTTTTGGAAACTCCAGCCTCCTCCTTCTTAGCCTTCACACAAGCTGGCTTTAGGATACAGAGAAAAAGGTCTTTGTATTCAACAGGCAAGCTTTATTAAGTCATACGTGATCACATTTTGTGAACTGTTTTTTGTTTTGAATTCAACGCCTCCCGTCTGCCAATCAAATCAATTCACACCTGTTATTTTCTGGAACTTTTACCTATATTACCAAGTTTCAAACTAATGAAATCAAAGTATTAAATACAAAAAGGAACAGTACTTTCACAAGATAATATATATCGTAGAATGGATAACAATTATAACGATTGACAACTCATGCAGTGCAGTCATTGTCCTCGGCACAAAGTGAGATTATTCAGTTCTACCTCTTCATTGTGTTAAAACGTCAGGCAATGCCTGCACATTCCTGCAGCCATCAGAAAAACAAAACAATCCCACACACAGAGAAAAACAACGTCCTGATTAAATAGGGAAATGTAGTCATTCATAGAGCGGGCCTGTGCTGCTGTACATCCTCTCCTCCGGTCAATGAGATCCTGACAGGCTGCTGCTATCTAATCAACCCCGCCACCATTTTAATCCTCCGGCCCAATCTATCGCCTTCTCCAATTTCCTCCTCTCTGAAAGGCAATCACAGAGTGGAGGGCATGTTAATAGCTATTTGGCAGAATGCACTTGAAGGCACCACGAGCTGAGTACGAGGATCTTTCATTAGATCGTCATCTCTGAGTGATGTGAAGCACTCTGGATCGTACAAACGGGAAAAGGGGGGGTGTTCGACCTTGCTCACATGGTATCTCTGCAGATAACTGCAAGACCTGCACATATCTACCTCACTCAAACTGGCTCTTTTTCTGGAAACATTCCCTAACAACAATGTCATTTGCGATAATACACTCATTAAGGATTAGTAATCATCGTTTCTGACAAGGCGAGATTTTGGTTCCTGTCTTGCATCAAACTTAAAACGAAACGGTTTGGCGCCAAACTTTAGTCCTTAGACAAATCACTCTGCAGGGATTTCAGATCAAAGATGGCGGCACACACAGATGGAGTGGCACATGGTTCTCCCTTTTGAACTTGATCATGAAGCGAGATGTGGAAACAAACGGCACAATCTTAACATAGACACACAGAGATGGGTCCAACGTTTAATGAGATGCCGTTTTGCGACCTGATCAGCGGTGAAACAACGTTGCCCCACCATTATGCCATTGACAATGAAGGTAGGTGTACCAGTTGACCAATTGATCAAGTGCAAGAATTACAGTAGTAGCCCTACTACTTAAAACAGTGCATACACTGACAAAGGTTAAAACCAAGTGGCAACCTCTGGTGTCGAAAAATGAGGCCGGTGCCAAAGTGCAAAAACTTGCAATTCCTTGAGTGTCCACTTGATGCTTGCTGCCACGCCCCTGATGTCACATGCACACAGGGAGGTTACAAGGGGTGAATCTGTTTATAACTTATCCACTTTGATTTTATGAAGGATAAGAGTTATTCATAATAAGGGGCGTTGCGGATATGACTGACAGTCGGGCCGGTTCTAGCTGTTTCTCAGGAGGTTTAAGGCCCACCTCAGCTCCAGCTCTTTGCCTCTTTCTATGGTTGTACATTGTAAAATGATCTTTTTCTTGCAATTTGCATACATATTTCCTATTTCATATTATTGAAAGTTACACCTAGGACACACTTGATTTTCAAATTCTCCTTACCTTCTTCTCTGTGCATGATAACAACATTGTGTTTATGTTTGGGAAAGACTGTTAAAGCTCTAAAAGAGTCAGCACACACATTTAAAACCTGCATCTTTCAAAAATGTAGGCCCTTAAATGAAAGTTAGGTAAACCTTGCCTGCAACTCTGACCTCAACAAACCTATTTTCATAATGTTATAACATACATACATTTGAGAGTGAAAAGACATTTGGTGTCAACGCTGACTTTGAGACGTGACTCATTGCAGGATGCTGATGAAGGTAAAGCCCCCCCCCCCCCTCACTTTGCACTGCTGTATGAAGGTCACAGTGATGACACTGCACTCCAGCAGAGTCATTTGATGTAAATCTGAAGAATATCTGCATATGAATGTGGCTTATAGAAGACTGCGTTGACATTGCAAAAGGTGCAGCTGGCACAAAAAAAAAAAAAAGTAACAGGAACTGGCAGGCCTGTAATAGCTTTCAATGACTTAACAGCTTTCCTTTTCACAACTGGATGCTCAGCTGTACACACACACAGCTGAACAAATGAGAAAATAAAGTGTGCCCTTTACTGTACTGCACACAAAGTTTAGCTCACGGCAACAGTCTTGTACTTCGGAGCTCAACCATATTTTCAAAGTGTAACCATAGCAATTAACTGTTTGAAAGGAAACCTAAGTCGACCTCTATACTTCTCTGACAGTGCAGAAAGTAATGACGGAGCCAAAGGGTAAAGAAACGCATGTTTATTCTAATGAAGCTCATGCATAATGTAGCATCGGCGTGCAGCTCGGGTCGAATTAATTATCCCCTGCTTCAGGTATCCTTCCTAAGTATGTGGCTTCTCTCTCAGTCCTCTGTCGTTTAGCATGCGTTGGATTATTAGTCTGGGTGACAACACGATAAACCTACAGGCCTCAGTGTGCACACACGGTGCAATGCTTCAGCAGCGACAGTATGCGAGCTGAAATTATGACTCCTCATAATTACAAGCAAATAACTAAAGAGGAGGAAGTTAACCTGTGAGGGACATGCTCACGTTGCAATTGAACAGAAAAATACCTGAGAGTGACGGGGGCAGCTGTTCCCACGGGACCTGAATGTTACCCCATTGCGCTTAGAAACTGTCTTAGCATTGACGAATGCTTCCTAATCAATCTCTGCCATCAGTCAGACAGGGACTGAAGATAGAACTGTGTCTTATTGAACCGAGGTGGAGTCTGGCTCAGCTAAAGCAGTTCAGGGTATTGATCGGTGAGTCGATACCCTGCACTATACGGGGGCCGAACCTTTGCTGACTGTTGTTTGTATCTGTTTCGAGCTCTCTTCGGGGAGATTGCTGTTTGGCCTCGTCGCTCGTCTTTATGCGGTCAGCAGGGATTCGTGCTCGGGCTGCAGACACCAGGAAGCCTCTCATTAAACAAGAAGACTGTCAAAGCAATCACAGCACAGTGTCACAGCTCACAGCAGTATCAATATTGAAGCCTCTAAAATGCACATTTAGAAACCCTAAACGGTGACAAATTGTTCTACAGAAAATACACAGTAATCACAAACTCCAATAACTAAAAAATAATGCCCCCGGCGTCGTCTGTTTAGGATTTAAAAAAGTTGGTAAATCAAGGTCTTTCAAACACAATCAGGCTGTGAAACTTGTCAACTGTGGTCAAGGCTTCATCTTTGCCATTAAATAAGCACCCTAAATATCACACAATCATGATCATATTGCTTTTTATTAATGGGTTGCTGCTATGACAACCACACCTTTGTGAGAGTCTGAGTGAATGTTCAATGACAGGCTTTCTTCAGCCTTATAAAAGATGTTTCTGTATCTGTGTACGAGGACATTTTTATCGTGGAAAAGAAACGCCTCACACCGCTTTCTTACATTCCCTGCACAGCTCTCGTCTATCTGATGTAATTCAGTCTCTGTGTTGCCACAAGGTCTTATTATGTCCTCAGATAAGGAATGCGACCCCAGAGCTCCTGCACGTTTCTGGGGAGCGTGGCCAGGTGAGCAAGAGGAGATTGAACAAAGCTCACCTCGGGGGGCTGCCTGGGCAGGGTGATGAACTCTCTTTTCTCCTATACCCAAAGCACTTTTCACATATTCTGAGTGCAGTCCTGGGCTACCTTCACACTCTTAGAGTTCAACATCCAGACCCTCAGGACCTGCACGGTGAGGAGTGACTGAGGTATATGAATTTACGAGAATAAGAAATGACCTTCTTACTGAGAGATGCATTTCCCCATACAGCCTGAACACATCTGCAGTCTATCACAGGCAGAAACAATCATTTCTTCAGACAGTGAGGAAGGAGGAACCCTCGAGAACATGTAAAGACTCAGATTTAAAATCTTCATCCTCTTTGCCACATTGCCAAACTGTGAGTCAACATGAATCCCCACGGCTTTTTAGAGAAGTTCAAACATTGTAAAGCTCTTTACGAATAGATTTGTAAAGAGCTTTACGAATAACACAACACCATCCAGTTATCCACATTTGCTGAGAGAAAAGAGTTTACTGTATGTGAGCTATTTAAATAGACTACAGTCTTTATTTGTATACAGAACATTATAATAATGTAATATTGACAATTTATAAACTTTCTGAGCAGCCACCTCAGCGGCTGTAAAATGAAGAAAGTGCAGAAGTGCAAAAAAAACTGCAGTTCCTTGTATGTCCACTTGAGGCTGTCTCCAGAAATGAGTCAATCCCCATAGAGCCCCATATTAAAATGTACAATTTAACTGGACTCCTGTCCCTGTGTCAGCATACAAACACCAGGGGAGATTCGATTTTTTGACAAAAGTATGTTTGACTCTGCTACAGTAGGTGGCGATATGCCCCCTTTACGCTTGTTACAATTGGGCCTTCTTCTGGTTGACCCCGCTAACAAGTTAGCAAGCGGTAAACGGCCAGCTTCTGTATTGTCAAGAGTAGGTCCTGAAACTTTCTTTTTTGATAAAGCTGATAGTTAAGGCTTGCCCAGGAATGGACCTGAGCTATGCTGCTATAGGCTTAGACTGCCCTGGGACCTGGCACATTGAGCGCCTATCTCTGTCTCTCTCTCTCTCTCTCACTCTATCACTCTCTGTATGCATTCACATCTTATTACTGTTTGTCAGTATCTGTAAATCTTCATGTACCATTTCAGTTACCAACCATATATCTTCCTGGTAGCTTCTGAGCTCTCTTGTCTCATAGGTTCCTCAGGACCGTTGGTGGTTACTGTGGACGGCCTGCTGCTGTGGACGGCCTGCTGCTGTGGACCCCCCCCCCCCCCCCTCCTGACTCCAACCGCTATAACTATAATATCAGCCTTACATCTATTATCATTATAATAAATATCAAAGTGAATCTTAGAGCTGAAACTATTCATATCAGCCTGTTGTTCATCGATCTTATTCATTGTTATTTTTGTTGCTTCTGCTCCGATTGTCCCAATCCGTCTTCTTCTTTCTGCATTGCCCTCTACCCAACTTTCCAACCCCTACACAGATGGCTCTTCAACATGAGTCTGGTTCTGCTCAAGGTTTCTGCCTCTTAAATGTACAATTCAGCTGATTTGGAGATCTCAGAGCTCTGCTGCGCTGCTCCTGCTCCTGCTGCAGGTTATTTAGGGTTCTTACCTGGTAAAGCTCCAAACTTGACTAATAATCCCTTTAATCAAAGTCAAGCATCAGGGTAAAATCGTACTTATCTTGTACAAAAAAGACAATCAAATTAGGCTGCTGTGATCCTGCAGGGAGGCTAATAAAGACCTCTGAGGTAGATTAATGAGCCTGATTATGCGATAAAACAAATTAGAAGCCAAACCCTAAGTGTATAAAAGGCTCCCACGTCCACCTGACATCTCTCACGCTTGTCCAACATTATTTGAATTCCACATTTGTTTCAGTGCGTCTATCCGGGGAGGGGCCCTCGTCCAATTTACTTATGAAGAAGCTGATAAGACGTTTTAGCTGAGGCACTTTTAAAGAGGTCCGTAAACAAACAAAAGCAGAGGACAGATAATCCATGAGCAATTAATTAAACACCACCGCCGCCGCCGCCGCTCGGCAACATCCGGACACGGGAGTCGTTTTTGATAATGAAAGTAAATGGAGAATAAGCGAGGACTGCGTTTATTTTATCTCAGGTGTAAAGTCTGTTTATCACTTCCTCCTCTTCTACTCTTCTACCTTTTCTTTTCTGCTCTATCCTCCGCTTATCCTCTTGTTGTCTCTTTCACCTGCCGCCCTTCTTGTCCTCCCCTCATTCCTTCATCTTTCTTGATATCGTCTTGTTTCTCTGGTCACCTTTCTTGTCTCTCTCTAGCCTCCTGTCTTTCATTCTTTTCACCTCCCTTTGCCTCTTCCCTTCACTCCGTCTTTGAAAAGCAAAGTGATATTTCATCTTAGCTTCAATGTGAATTAGTATGAAAATGAGTATTAAAAAATGATTTGCATTAAATCACTAGTTTTCACAGATTTGTTATAAACCGAGTCTTAAGAGTCCACCCGTCTCTGATAGAAACATTCAGCCTTTCTCTCACATTGTATTTCAACTTTTCCCATTCTGCCTGACACACCTTCCCTCCTCTCTTCTTCTTCTTCCTTTTTCTTTCTGTTTCTTTGACATTTCCTTCCTCTACTTCCTCTTCTTCCCTTAAAAAGCGGAGACAGGAAGCAGCTGCGAGACATCATCGACGATGATTTGCAACCACATATTCATTTTTTATCCTAAATATATTAGGCCATGGCATCTGGAAGGTCAGCGGTGTAATGGCCATTGTATATTTTATGAGCAGCAGGAAGCAAAGCTCTTGGAGTTAATCATGTGGATGAGGTGGTTTTCAGGTAGAGACAAGGGCGCTACTTAAATCATCACATAAGCCTCTGCAAAAAGGTCAGACGCTTCAAACCGGGGCTGAATGCCCTGGAGTGGATAGAATGGCTGTAATCATTCGGAGCGCCTGCCACCGTCTGCAGGCCAAACACATTTGTGGAGGTGACTTTGGACATCTGCAGAGATTTTTAAAGCCTGCTCAATGCTGGTATGTGCTGTTTATCAACTCGAACACACCCTACTCTGAGGAAAAGAGGTGCTTTATTCACTCATGTCTTCAACTTCTTTGGATCTTCTTAGTTATTAATTACTTCAAATTTGACAAAAATGTTAAACAGCTTAATCAATGAATGAAAGTTACAACAACAGTAAGTAACAGTTTGTAACAAACCGTTGATCTCATTGGACAAGAGGCTTTCCACAAGTGCTGATATATGCTCCACCATCACTTCTCCTCTGCATTTTTACCTTGAACCACACAACAGTGTAATATTAACGCAATCCTCACACACACACACTCAGACACAGATCCATCCTGCCTGGTCCAACGCTTACCGTGACGCAGTTTTGCCACCCGATGTCGGCTCAGAGCGACCGAATGAAGGTGAATGTAAGAGTCCTGTCTAGAAAGGCAGTGTTAAACAGGATATACAGTTCAACCATTTAAACTACATCACTCTGCCCTCAGGTGTCCTGAATACTGTTAATTCACTTTACGGCAGAGGCTACTTTGTCTAAATCAATCAATCGAGTGTCTCTGACAATCACACGACTGTCCACTGACTCTCAATAATGGGGAATACTTTTTTTTGTAGTTCTAGCAGAGACAGAGGGCAGTGTGTTAAAATGTATGTTAATACCGATTTCACATGAACAGGATGTTTTTCAGGGGAAGAAGAGCAGGCAGCACAGGTAGACCCACTTAGCTTTAACACCAATAGAGTTCTCTGCTGTGACAAACCTGAGGTCCAATGGGAAATTATTCAGCATGGTTATTGGCAACTTAACCACCATGAAGGACAGCAGTCCTCCTTTTCAATTAGACTGAAAGATACATACACACACACAGACACACACCAAACACACACACACACACACACACACACACACACACACACACACACACACACACACACACACACACACACACACACACACACACACACACACACACACACACACACACACACACACACACACACACCCACACACACACACACTAATACTAAAGCTAGCAGTGAGAAATGTTGCCTGCAAAGGGGAGGAGCAAACACTTAAGTAATAGGTCTTCTGTGATAAATGTGATTGTTATGAGTGCTATAATAATAATATAATAATAAAGTTAATTGATTAAACACTTATCAAAACCAATGTCACAAAGTGCTTTACAGAAAAATACACAACAATAAAATCCTATTAAAATCATCAAAATAAAACAACAATGTAGGACCCAACCAATTAACAGAGAATTAAACAGAACCAACTAAGCCAAAGATTGACTAAAGTTAAAAGTAAAACAAATAAAACATCACGGATAAGACAAGGGATTATAAGAAGGCTTTTTAATAAAAATGTGTTTTTAAAAGTTATCTATGGTCATTTATTGAATAAAATCTCAGAACTATGTTTTGTGTTTGTTTTAATAAATTGTTGTCATATTTAGCAGAAGTCAGTTTCTTGTCGTTACACGTCTTTAATTTAAACAAAGTTATGGATTGTGGAAAAACAAAAAATGCATCTCAAAAACGTTCTTGTGTTCAGTCAAACTTTGGTCAATGTGAACAATTAGACCACATTTCACATTTTCTTTGCATTGTACAAAATATGATGATTTAAGAGAATTGTTGTTTCATTAAATAACTCGTCAAAAACCTGAAATATTGGCGTGGGCAGATGTGCAAAAACTGGAATGGCTAATTAAGTTCAATGTGTTTGCTAATTTTGTCTCAAAAGCTTGGAAAATAACTTTTTGTTTTCTCTTTTTGTTTCATGACAATTAATAGACCTACTCTGCACAAAAACTTCAAACTATATGATTGGATATTTACCTTAAATTTCTTATTAAATAAAATGTTTACAATTCATGACCAAAAAATAACCAGACATTCTGTTGTTTTGTTGATAAAAGATTGATTTTTGTTGAGAAATGAAAAGCTGGGAAATCCCCTTAGATCCCCCTGACTGACCCAGAGGTCCCCTGCAAACCTCGAGAATCCCTGTTTTTGTGAACAATGCCCTGCTGGTTTGAGGGAACAGAGCTTCATATTTAGCTCAGACAACCAAAATGCAATTCATTTTTATTCTAATCACATTCAGAAGACCAGCTGTTCGTTTGTCCTGGAAAACTGTGTGGAAGATTAAACCTACAAAGGGTGTAAGAAAGGTGATAAGACTGGATTGACTTTTAGCTTGATGGAATAAAATCTTCAGACGGACTAAAAATAATCTATATATGAGAAAAATGTTCTAAGTGACCTCATAATCCGAAGCCCTTCATCATGTCATACATGTGAGGAAACATAAGCTGCTGTTTCACAATTGGTCGGCCTATGAAAGCAACATTTCGGCATATCTGTGACGTACTTCTGGCGAAATCCTCTTATAAAATCCAAACATATGGCAGGAGGGAGAGCACACATAATGGACCTGCATTTGTGAAATGAACAGTGAATTGCTGTGCTGTCAGAGCAGCTGCTGTCTAAGCTGTATATCTCTGCTCTGCTGCACAGAGATGGCAGCGCAGCTATTGTCGATGAAAAATTTAAATGCTTATTGAAGCCGTCCATCTGACAATCGGCCCACACCACCATGCTCGCTGTAGTGACAGGGACAATGACTTGGACACAAGCGGACATTGTGGGAGTGTGTCCATAGCCATAACATGCAGAGAGACAACAACACAGTGTCTGTATAAATAAAACTAAACCTGCATGGCACAGGTCACACTATGGTTAGTATGTGAAAAGGCAATATAGGAAATTGATTTAAAAGCCTAAACAACATATTAGCTACATCATGGTAATCACTTTCCCACACTTACAAGGTGTACATATAATTACAGTATACAGACATACTGTGTTCATTAAAGACTGTATTTATCAGAACTGTTACACAAAAAGCCAAAACTTGCATGTATGTTCTGTTTTTCCACCATAGACTTTATAAAAAAGTGGATGTAGCATCTTGTACTGACGCCCGACGCCCAGCCTCCACCATCGGACTGTGTCGTCCCCACAACCAACGCCGTCCTCATTCATGCACGGCCTGCTCCAACATCCACCTCATCGGCAAGGAAGTGTGGACAACAGGAACGCAAGGACTACAAAAAAAGGAGAAATCCTGCCTGCATATTATCCCATATGACCTTTTGTAAAACATCTTAACACTTGTTATGAATTGGCGCTATACAAATAATGATTGATTGATTGATTGATTGATTGATTGATTGATTGATTGATTGAATGTAATTAAAAGTGAAGCCAAAGAAGAAGGATGGATACTTTACAACTGCAGTTTGTCAAGGGCTGGCTGCACTAGAAGTCACATACACACCCATTGTTCAGGCATTGAAAATAACACTTTCATAATTCGAGACATCATCATTTTCGGGACACTTCAGACTGGCTGGAGGATATTAAAAAGAACATCACATGCTGATGGATGGATGTTATAGTGTCTCTTACCTGGACCTCCACTCCGTAGCCCATATACACAGTGATGATGTAGCTGCAGTCCATGGTGGAGTGGAAAGCAGAGCTGGACTGTGGAGGAGCCTCGATGAAGCCTTCTGGTCCAGTCAGGTTCAGCTGGCAGGGAACTGCAGGAACACACAAACACAAGGAAATGATGCATCATTGCAGACACGCATGGAGACCAGTGTTCACAATATTCACAAACTGTTTACATTAAAACACCATATAGGGTTGGTGTTTTGGTGTTTTTTATTTATGGAACCAATGACTTATTTTCCAAACAAACTTGATCAGTCAGTGGACAACAAAACTCTGACAATGACCATGACCTTTCCTAAACCTTAATTAGATGATGCAGTTATAGTTTTTAAGAGTGCATACTAGCTGTTACTTTATTATGTCAGCATGTCTGTTTGTTGGTCTCTATGTTATAAAATATCTTTGTTTGCAAAATGTTCCTTCTGAAGCCAAAATGCTGTTTTTTATTTGCTCTGCTTAATTGGCCCCAATGCTGAGAGTAGCTGTTAGCTAGCTTGTAGCTTGATGAGACTGAATTAAAAATGGTGTGGAATCAGGGACATAATCAGGCCTCCATCAAATCTGTTCATTATCATATCAGGATAAAAATTACTTTGCAATTAAGTGTGCAGCCAAATGGCCATGTAGGAATATACAGGCCACAGTGATAACTTTGAAGTAGGTGATCCAGAACACAAATCTAATGCAACTCTATGGCACATACTGCGCAGTGCAGACTTGACTACAGGACTGCTTTAACACTCTATATGAGTCAGTGTGAAGTTTCTCTGCCTCTCTGGTTCCTTTTCTAATCCTCTCTTAGCCCTGGGATGGGACAGCCGAGGAGAGAATATTTCACAGTGGCCTTCAGGGGGTTTCTGCTCCATCACCTTCAACCCCCCTTCCAAAAAACCCCACCTCACCCCCACCCTCTCTGAGCTGAAAAAGTTAACTTTTTTCTGAAGTGCTTCATGAAGAAGAACATCCTGTCTGTGTCCCTTCCCCTCTTCACCTCAGGGAGAGTCCACTCCAGCATTATAACTGCACTCCAGTGTTGTCATTCAGCCTGAGTCTGAGAGTGTGTTACAGTGTGTGTTGCTTCATCCTGCCGTCTCCTGCACACAGATGATCTGATTAATCAAGCTTCTTCCTGACCTGCAGAGTCCACTGTGAATCACCACCCTGATATTTGTTTCCCTCCTCCTCCCTCTTCATAAGAGACGCTGCCATCCCTGTTTAGACCTTCTTGATTAAGGGTTAGTGATGCACTGATGAAGATGGAAAATTAGTTCAGCCCCATGGCTGTGTGTTTCGTGAGAGATGCAAATAGAGGAGATATTAGTGAAGGGTGTGAAGACAGCAGGGGGGCTCTCAGATTAGAAAAACAACCTCTGCGCTGAGCTCTAACTGAGTCAGAAACATGTTTACATGTAGCTCTGATTTGAATCCAAGTATTAAACATTACCAAGACAAATGGTACATGTAACCCTATTTTTCACTTACTATGTACAGAAATATCCAAGCTGAGATAAAGTGAATTCTTCCAATATTTTTTGATAACTGAAGGAGGAACCATTTTGGCTGTCTGTTATGAAAGTTGGCCTGTGTGAGATTAATGTGTATTCTTATTTAGGACCTTGTCCGGACTTAAAGGTCACATATTCTGCAAAATACACTTCACCATGTTTTTCTAACACTAATATGTGTCCCTAGTCCGTCTACAACCCCCCCACTCATGAGAGAAGTCCATCCTCTCCGTCTTCTGCCTGCTCCACTTTTCAGAGTTTCAGATGTTTCAGATGTGTGCTCAAACAGGCCGTTTGGAGATTTTCCCTTCATGACATCACAAAGGGCAGTAACCCCTCCGCCAGGTGGGTGACACTCCCACAGCTAGGTGTTTGTTCTGCCCTCTGAGTCTGCCTTCTCACCGTAAACAATAGGACATGGAGCGAGAAAGTCCATTATCTCCCAAGCCCTTCCAGAGAGGGGGCGTGGTCAGACGCAGCTCATTAACATTTAAAGGTACAGACACAGAAACAGCCTGTTCTGAGCAGGACTGAAATAGAGGGGTTTATAGACATGATCAAATACTGGAAATACTAGCAAAAAGCTTCAAAAAAAAAAATTTCCCAACGTTTTGGGGAGCTCTCAGACTTGTTTTAATCCAATCCTTAAAACTTTTAATTTCCTTGTCAGTAAATTTCAGTTTTCAGTGACAAACACACCTGCATCCACATAAGAGCACTTTGTTAAAAAATACGATATTTACTTAACCTGTGTTCTCACCTGGACTCTGCATGGTGGTGATGATGGTGGTGGTGGTAATGGTGGTGGTGGTGGTCTCCTCTTCATCGCGGCTGGGCCTCACAGTCTGCTGCGGTCCAGTCTGATTCTTCCTCGCCTCATCTTCCTCTCCTGCAGCTGGAGATGAGGACGGTGACATTTCAGTGTGTTCTGAATCTTTTAAAACCTCGCTTGTGACTGGGACGTGACTGCTGGAGTGAGCGGCAGGAGCTGATGTGTGCATGACGACGGTTGTTCGCACATCAGAGCTCTCAGTGGTCACATCTGAAGCCTGTAAAGTTTTGGGTGGGGGTGTGGATCCTCCGCTGTCCTCGAAGTAGTTCGGCTGACCACGTGGATTGAGCAGGTCGTGGTGTTGGTGAGGATTCCTGTAGACCGGATGGTGGTTGAGGACGTTGACAGGTGGTGCCGTCGTGACCACAGGGGGTCTCCCGCCTGAGCCCTGGGTGGTGGGGTACAGGCCAGACCTGCTCTCCTGAGGGACCCCCGGGGTGATGGAGAGAGCATCCTCTGAGGCTGCAGAGAATGAAAGAGAATAACAGATTTTGTTGGATTGATTCATCGCACAGACTCAATAATCAGCTGGCCGTGCAGGTGCAGAGATTGCTGGCTCCACAGCTCTCCATCCACAGACATTAAACACTCTGCCAATCCCATTTACAATAGTTAATGATGTAGAATGCTGCTACAGCAAGCAGCCAGCCGGTGCAAAAACAAATCTCTGCACGACATGTCTTCAAGCCAAAAAATATAAGTGCAAAAGCTGCAATATTCTGCCAAAATCAAACAATTATTTTTGCACCTCTTTCTTCCAAAAAAGGGCATGAGTAAAGATTTAAAAAAAAGTTTTATTGAAGAAAAAAAAGGTAAAATAATGTTCAAGATCTCTCTATACTTGGCAAAAAAAAAACATCTTTACAGTGGAACAAAATTGTCAAAATCAAATCTGTGTTCTTTGGGCCACGTTTAAAAAAATAAAACTTGATCGCACTGAATCCAAGGCATATGTACACCTAAGGCTGGTCTCAGACTACAGACCTCTAATCAGTTTTAAACCATGTTGCATCATTCACATGAAGAAAAAAAACGACACAGTCATTCTTCTCTCTTATCTCCAACAGGCAGAGACTACAAACTGGGATTAAGATTATCATGTGCGCCAGAAGGAGAAACGCCCAACCACTCGTGATCTCGTATTATCTCATGTGATCTCACATGGAGGCAGTTGTATAAAAATAATATATGCATTAAGTGCAGTTATATTCTATACTGTTATTTCAGTAAAGTAGAAGACGCCTTAGGGCAATTTTACAGAAGTGGAGAGCTCGTTAACTGTCCTTACTGTGTAATTTTCTTTCTTTACAACATTTACTAAAATGCACCGTCCAATTCTGTTAAAAATAATGCATATTTCTGATTATATTAGACTTTATTGCAGTGTAGTGTTTATTTCAGTTACATGCCACTTTAAGCTGTGAACATTATGAGTGCAGAGACCATTAATTTTTCCACTATTCAGTACAGCGGTTTTCCGATTTTGTCACTGATTTATCCATCCAGAAATGTGTTAGATCTCAGAGCTGCAGTGATTTTGACAGCAGAAAGTATAACTTCATAGCCGGGGAATAAATCTGAAATTCAGTCACCCTCTTTATCTCCCCCTGCTCGCTGCTCCGCTCCGCTGTACTCCACTCTGACATGAAGGCACAGAGAACCTGTCTGCTGCTTCTGCATGGAGACAGAAACGCTCACTCACTCTGCTCCCTAAAGCAAACTCCATCTTTCAAAGCAGAGTTTTTCCATATTTCCTATCGACACTTCTTCTTTCACACCGCTGCGAAAACTTTGTGCAAAACGCCGAGCAGTACAACCCAAACAATTCCCCCACAAATTGCTCACATCAGTGGCTCCTTCCCTCCTCGTAATAAGACTTAATATTCATTCCTGAGGAGATTTGATGAGCCGCTATAATTCTCCCAGTGTAATGATCAGTGCTCCCCTCCCAAGTGCACCTGTGAGATCTAATCTGAGCCCCTTCAGGAGGCTATCATCCGCTGAGGGAAGTCTTATGTTTCTTTAACAATGCTTCATTTCCACCATAATGGCTCCCACTCTCTGCCGGCTAATAGCTATCTGCTTCAAACAATCAGGCTTTATTGTAGCTGTGCCACTTCACACCCAGCAGCAACGTGCTCTCTTGCTCTCTCTCTCTCTCTCTCTCTCTCTCTCACACACACACACACGGCGCTCCTCCTCACACACAATCCGACACATAAGCAGGTAAATCTACAAGAAAAATAATGAATGAGACAGATTCAAAAATGACTGACTGGAGGTGTGTCATTACCCTGCAGCTACGACGTGTGAAAGGTAATGTACATACTCTGGGTGAGCTGTGTGTGTTCTGTCAGATCCACTAAATCAGGTGTGTGTATGAAACATGGCAGGCTCTGTAGGAGGAGACAGTTTTGTTCATGTATATCCACGTATGAGGGAGAGCTGATGCAATGGAGCCAAAGCTTTTTGGAGCAGACAAACACATCTGATTTTGCATTTGGACACATTTTAAAATGAGGAAATAAAAACTGCAAGTCTTAAGGTGAGTCTATTTCTTTAAGTAATTGTTAAGCAAGAAATTGACCAAACATTCTGTGCATTCCAGCAGCTCAGTGTTTGTCGTATTTGAAGCTTAATTTGTAATAACAGATATTGTAAATTGAATCTTTGAAGCTGTTCCGATGTAACCAACGTCCAGGAAGAAATAAGCAAAAAAATAAGATCCACAAACTGCAGTTCCTCAAGCGTCCACTTGAGGCTGACTCAAAAAGTGAGTCAATGTACATAGAGCCCCATGTTAAAAACTTAGGACTATAGATAGATAGACTATACATGTTTACAGCCTGCTATCTCAACAATGGTTTTGGTCTCTGTAGCTCATTTCTGACATTTTAACGGTACAGGATTTCTTTATTACTCACATTTTTTAACCTGTGGGCAACTAATGACTTAGCCATGGTCAGAGAGAGAGAATAGCTTTGAAATAAATGTACCCTTTTCATTCTCGTTCTAGTTTCCTATTATTCTGTCTATCGTTGTCAGTTTCTGTTTTTTGTTCTGTCATTCCTTAATAAAGCACTTTGGGCTGCAGGCTTTTATGTATGAAAGGTGCTTTTATATATGAATAAAGTTGTTATGAGTTTACTCACTCCTCTCCAAATATGGTTATTTCTGGCTCCAGAAACATGGTGATGGCCTAAAATGCAGAAAATCCAGACCTAGAAAATGCAGTGGCCATGCCAGCTGACCTGATGAACTGACCTGATGGAGGCTGTGTCCATTTGTTTTTTTTACAGTCTATACAAAATATATTTACCGTGCATCAGGTTCTGAGGAGCAATGATGGACATATTAAGATGGGAAAAAGTCATGAAATCAAGAATCAGCTAAAGTGAAAATATTTGTATTTATAAAAACTGAGTGAAGAAGATTATATAAATCTGCAGAGCCAAAGAAAAGAAATTCTTGTCATGATAGAGCCGTTCTTTGCAGCTTTTAGCCCCAGACAAACCAAAGATAAATCAATGAACCAGCACAGATGAATGCAGAACACGTCTGTACCAAGAATTTGCACTTGAACACACCACAAAAACTATCGCCCACAGGTAGCACAACACACTTTCCACCTGCATGAGAGGAACCAGGTCTCCATTCAAGTAGCTTTTTATCATCTTTATTCATTATACAAATGGAAGAGAATGGAAGACAATTACAAAAAAAAGTTGGTTTTCAAGTGGGATGATTCAAATGAAGGCCACCTCAAATTGGATGTTGAAATACTGAGAACACTTCAGGACACGAAGTGAGTTGACAGACTCAAGGTCATATTAAAGTAAATGTTATAGCGATGGTCAAACACTTAGATTATTTCACATAATGCATACAGATATTTTTCTCACATTTTCCTTTGCAATGTGTTATTTGCTTGTGTTAGTGTGGATGTAAAACTAGACTACCTTGAGCAATAAAATCAAATATAGCAAATAAGAACACCAACATCCAGATATTTATCAGCTAGGACAAGAAGCTCTGCAAGCTCACTCTCCCACATGTGCGAAGAACAGTGTGAAAATGTACCTGCGAGATGTGAGATGAAGCACCAATAAAAAAATCAAGACTCAACTACAATTTTTTATTCTAGATATATATAAACATGCAAATACGTTTGTTTTAATTTTGTCTTTCAAACACAAAGAAATTGAAGGTTTCACACTGCCCTCTAAACCTGTGCAAATAAGTCAAAAAGACGGGGCGTGATCACAAAGCAGATGCAAACCGTGCGCTGGTGCAGTTTACGCATATTAAAATGAACCACTATGTATTCATTTTGGAAAAAAATGTGCCCCTTTCAGCCTCACTGCAAAAAGCTTCTAATAGGCTAACACCGGCACCGATAGCCATGCACAGTGGGGAAAAAAAAAGTCTGCAAAGACTAGATGGTAACTGGGAGATGTAAAATGTTACTCCATTCAGGGAGACTTTTTTTAAACCTCATATCACATTTTTCTGTCTGGTCCCTCTATAAGATTGAAAAAGTGCGCAGACCTTTGCTCCATCAGCACGAGAGTGCAGCTCCCGGCGGAGTAAAGGTGCAGATCACTTCTTTCCCACATTCAGATGCAAAAACAGGAGCAAACTACATGGAGCAGGACGACCTTCTGGGCGTGTTTGGGCCTGAATATCATTAGCGCAGCATGCTTTGTAAATTAGATTTTGATAGAATTATTTTAATTTTGAGCTATTAGCAGCTGTAATTTATTCTGAGTGAACAGACCAGGTAAGTAACATTTTGCAGCATCCATACAAGAGACTGCAAGCCGTTTTCACTCTGCATATTTAACTCAGATTGACACAGCAGTGAAGTTACCAATTTCTTTTCTATAGCCCTGCAATTCAATCCAGCCCCTCCAACTCTCCACTGGTGTGTCGGGGAAAAAAAGAGCATAAATAATTGTCTCTTCTGAACATAATCCAGGCGCAAATTAAATCATATATTTTCCACCATGATGATGTGCTTAAAAAACAATTTAGTCATAATACATAAACCTATTATCTGTAAGGGAGAGACTGTATTACAGAGAAGAAATGTCTCTGCATAGAGAAGAAGTAATGAAGTGAAACTGATATTTTCATTACGATCAGTCATAACACTGGGGTCATAGACCTCTGCATTAAAATCATTAAAACTAAACTTACTGTCCCTGAGCTGCTGACATGCTGAAGACCTGCCTGCCGGACAGAAATATTGGACAGCTGAATAATTTACATCAAAGCTGAACATAAACACAGTGTCAGTCTGTCTTTAAAGTTCATGCCCACAAAGGAAACAGATTTTTTGCTTTTTCTCCTCTTCAGTTGCATCTTTTTTTTTTCTCTTCATCTTTGTGATGCAGCAGGAGAGGAAGTGTGTGAAAAAGGGCAAAGCACCTTAAGGGACACTTTGATGTCTTTCCCCCTGGGCTGTCACAGAGCCACAACAGAATTTAAGCCTCCCTTTGAATAAAGCATGAGTCCAATACAAATCCCAATCATTAAAGTTCAGAGGAGTTACAGTCGGAGACAAAACGAAAGGGAGAAATGATCCTTCAGCTGCTGCCAAAGCCTGATCGCTGGATTATTTCAAAGTCTCTCTATGGATTGTTCAGCTCAACTGTACAGTATATATAAAAAGACCCCTTTTCACCTTGACGTTTTCATACCCTTTAACCTTATTATTCTACTGTTCATTTAGCAGATGCTTTTATCCAAAGCGACGAACATCAGAGAGTTAGAACAACACAAGCAAGGATCTAGAGAGGAGGACACAACGTAAGTAAGTGCAGAGGAACAGCTTTACGTCTGATCAGACACACAGGTGCGGACAGGAAGTGCACAGAGGCTGTTGTTGAGATTTATAATCAGCATCAAAACAATCCTAAATATCATCATCATTAATATCATTGAATGTGTAGGTGTTCATGAAAGAGCAGGGTCTTGAGCTTTTTCTTAAAGGTGCAAAGGGACTCTGCAGATCGAATGGAGTTAATTAGATCGTTCTACCACCGGGGGGCGACAGAGGAGAAGAGTCTAGCTAGAGAGTTAGTGCCCTGTTGTAAGGGTTGCATCAGATGCCTTTAGAGATTAGGATACCCGAGTTTGCTAAACTACCAACTAATAAACATGATTCTAGTATGTGTGCAAGATAAAAAACAAACTATCAGATGTTCACTAATGACCCTCTGTCATGTGATACGATGACATCATTGTTGCTTGAAGTCGCTTAAAGCCTTTCTTAACGTAAACAGCTACATAAAGCGGATGACTGATGGAGAGATCTTTTTTATCTAGACTGACACTCGGATAAACTGAGAAATAAAAATGAGATGAATATAGAAATTGAGGAATGAATAAAAATGGAGAAAAAAGAGCTCAACTTCTTACTTCAGTTGTTTTAATCATGCACATGTCAGAGCTGGTGAGGTGTGGGATGGAGGAACAGTCAGGTGGTGATGAACTCTATGGATAAAGATGGACCTGTAGATATGATGTGCTGTTTTCAATCAATAAGAATCTATCAAATATGCTGATAAAACATGGACAAGGCTTTCCTGCAATATAAACCTGTGTGAAATAAATGCCTGGTTCTCCCTGCAGCAAAAGCATCTAAGATTAAATTGAATGGAGAATAGTGGGAGAATCATTTCCATTGCCCAGTGCATGTATAAACACAGCATATTTGCAGCATGTTTTGGATTTTTATATGAGGCAGAATTGATTGCGAAGTCACCGTCTCGCTCTCCCTGAATACAAACCAGACTCTTAATCCAGTGTTGCCTGTAGCAAAATGTTACCCACTTCAAAATTTCCCTCACCGTATTGATCGTGCTCCTCGCACAGCTCCACAGCCAGGGATGCTCATTCATGCAAGCTTAATAATAGCAGGTCTACAGAAAGCCACCATTATGCCCAAACACACACACACACACACACACACACACACACACACACACACACACACACACACACGCTGCTACGCCTCCCCTTTGGCTCAGGAAACACTGAGCACCACCGACAGCACCGTGTTCAAAACCAACACACTCTTCTCTGGAAACAGATGAATCTCTTTTTATGCAAACATGCACCAATAACTGATGTGAAAATTGTGCTGCAGGAGTTACACAGCAGGTGGTTTTGCTTTTGTTCGAAAAGTAAAAGCCCAATGAACATTTCAATCGCAAATGAGACTGGATGGAATAAGCACTCCTTTTTTGTTGTTGCATAAAATGTGACAAAATGAGAACTTTTATTGTCTCTGCTGCGGCTGCTTCTGCCACAAATGTAATAACTACTATCATTACTGAACAATATGTCCATGGTTTGTATGTAAGTGTATTTACTCAAGCACTGCACCTTCGACCTCTACTGTACACCATTTCACCATTTCATGCTACTTGATAATTCAACTATAAAATGCAGTTATGTTTACATGAAACTACAGCACCTTTTTTTTTACAGATTTTATTTTTAAATTTTTGTTACACCCTTGGTGTCTTTCAAGAGAGTGTCTTAACAGCTGTTTCTGATAGGTCATCTTCCCCTCAAACAAATAACATCTTTATTTATATAAATAGGTCTATCTCTGCTGGGATCCTTTCTGTAATGTTGTCAGACACTTAAAGTAACAGTTTGAGCCTTTTAAATCACAATAAAACAAGAACTTTAGTGGATGTGTGTGATTACGTTACAGCCATTGCAACCTGTTTCACTGCTGCAGGCTGAGGCATCGACTGGAGCAAGTCCAAAACTTTGGTCATATTGTCGTCAAGACCTGAAAATATGTCAAGCTCAGGTTTTGTATCATGACATTTCCCTTAAAGTCTTTCAAGGATGTAAAAAAAAACAAAAAACAAATCACAAACAATCATGAAAAATGATAGAAAATACATAGATGAATCTACCATTTTGCAGAATGGCTACATAATGCTCTAACATCTTTCATAGTGGAAATACAGGACCGTGAACATCAGACTTTGTGGTCAGTGTGGTGCAGAAATCCGTTTAACCAGCTCTAAGAGGCACAGTCTCTGCCAGTGGGCTGCATTCTTGTGAAAGCTGTTAAACAGTCTCCTTTCCACTCTGACACCTCTGGAAAAGGTCGCTTTCTCATCACCATAATGGCCGAGGACAAAGACGAGGCAGAGTGGATCAATAGGCGGCTCAGGCCCCGTATCAGTGCGGATGCATTGATCTGCTGCTAAGAGAGACGAGAAGCGATGCTCGGTGCCAACACACGGCCCTGGCTTTTTTTCTAGAAGCAGATGAAAGGAATCATGGAAAATTTGAACATCTGTAACACTCTCTTTGAGCCTACAGGATGTCTGAACACTGAAAAGCCTTTATGGACACTTGGAAGTTGGAGTATCCTGCAGTGAATCTCACTTTCGAAGGTTGAATAATCTGAAATTTGACGATGTTTTATTAACTCTGCATTGTTAAACAGGTCAGAGAAATTTAAACTAGACAACTAAAATTAAATTAATCAAAGGAAAAACAACCTCAGTAGTTGGTTTTCTGCTGGAGGCTAGTTTAGGTTTGAACTGTCTGTAACTACTTGTTGCAGTCAAGCCGCTCAGATGTTGTGCTCGAACTGAAACATAGCCACCCATCACTACCTGGGGCTGTAGCAACAGACTGGTTGTAGATGTTAATGGACCTGTTCTCCCTGCTCTAGTACCCCAATCTAAATAAGCACTGTGAACAGAATAGCATCTCATAGGAGCAGCACAGTTTGGGAGTATTTAAGTTCAATGTCAGGTTGGACTGGCATATCAATCGGAGCAAATGTGTAAGCACATTGAGCACAGACACGTGGATGTATGTGGGCGGCAGTATCTCAGTCCATAGAGACTTGGGTTGGGAACCGGAGGGTCGCCATTTCAAGTCCCAGTGTGGACCATAATATGGAAGTTGGTCTGGTAGATGGAGAGGTGCCAGGACACTTACCGAGCACTGCAGAGGTGCCCTTGAGCAAGGCATCAAACCCCCGGCTGCTCTGGTGCGCTCTCTGCATAGCAATGTGTAGCAGCTCCACTCTGACATCTCTCCACCAATACATGTCCTCAGGTCCTGTTTGTGCATGTGTGTGATTCAGACCGATGTGTGGGAGGAGCATGTCTCTAAATAACAGAGTGTTAACCAGAATTTCCACTCTGGGATTAATAAATGATATAAAAATTAAAAATAAACCTGCAGGGAGGCTGGCAGTGCTAGCACCGCTAACATTAGCTACACTCTGCAATTCTACAAATCACTTCACACTCTGCAAACCAAATTACATCAATTAACAATTACCAAATTACATCAATAACCCGCAGACACTTCATATAAATGTTTGTTTTTTATTTGTTTTCATACCATGAGACTCAGTCTTACATTTCTGTTTAATCGACGAGGAAATTAATTACCTAAGAACATCTGTACTACTACCTACTGTAGGTGGTGGTGGATGTTCATATTGGACAGTGTGGGGAATCATTTTGGTGTCCGTCTTTCTTTTCTCGTTCATATTAGTTTAACTTACCTGTCGGACTTCTGTAGTAATGTTCCTCATCTGCATCTTAAGTTTGTGTAAGGTTATCGTAATTGGTATTGAAAGAAGAACAGTCCTTGAATCAAATCAATTTTTATAATCTACGTTTGTGTTTTCTCTGCAGGACTTTAAAAAGTCCAGACCGCAGTGATGTGTAATCTAAGCTTTCGGAATGAAAACTTCTAGACTCATGTTTTGATAAAAAAAAAAAAAAAATGAAAATGAAAACAATCCTCCAGAAGCTAATCGACTGTGTGTGTTCAAATCATCCTTCCTGAAAAGCCTTTCTTCCCTGCACCTCTCTTTACATCTCTGCTTGTTTCTTCACAAACATTCACCCCTGAGCTACAGATTAGCAACGCCGCCTCTTTGTGAAGCTGTACAAAGCCTGAGCAATTAAAGGCTCTTCTCTCGCTTAACAAGCTCTAATCCAGACATGCTTTTATTGCATTTGATTTTGCTCGCTGCTTGTGCCAAAACCGCTGAGAGACAGGGACCCGGCTCCTGCTCTAAGTGTAGCAATAATCAGAGAGGATTCAGACTTGCTCAGGTTCTGGCAGCTGTCACTTTCCCCGCCACGGATGGCAAACAAATTATTGTAAAAAAAAAACAAAAGAGCCCCAGAGAGAAAGCCTGGATCCACCTATCAAACAACAGCAAATGGAAATTGTTTGGCAGCCCGACGGCGCAGCGATGCCAGAAATTGTGATTTAGAGGGAGAGTACTTGCTGAGACAACACGAAGCAGCGCTCTCTATGCTGCATGTGTCTGACCCCAGCATACATTCATTCAGAGCTGTGGAAATGAGTGAATGCTAACCAGGAACAGATTGATAACTGGATGTAGAGGCGAGCACACAGGTGCATGCTGTTAACGGTGACGTAAAATACAAGTGGCCAAAGAGTGTGCGAGTGTGTGTGCAGAGATAACAAGCCGGAGCAATTCTTTCTTTCCAGACTTCAGCATAACAACCAGATTCAACTCAGGCTGCAGGTTTGTGTCACACCAATAAAAGGGAAACATGATTATAACAGTGTAGCTGCACGATTTAATGATTTAACGATTTACAGTCTAATGAGCAGAGTGCACAGACAGTTTTATCCGTAATCGAAATGCAGTCGACAGGGTTTTCTATGTCGTTACTTTTAGAAACTCAAATGCTTCTTACACATCTGTACAACCAAAAAGTTACACATGTTTTTTTTTTTATGCAAGACAGCGGCTCTCATTGTTTGATTTCTTATTTTTATTTTCTACAAAATGATTTTGCAGCCAGGTTGTGACATTTAACAATGTGCATAATGTTATGACATCATCAGGGAATAAAACTTGATGATGAAAAAGAGGGTCGACTTAGTGTGTTAACATGAATCTTTTATAAAAAAGAATGACGGCTCTAGCTACACACAGTGTTTGGACCACACGTGATGTAAGTTAACTTTGTCACCAACATTCAAGGTGAGATGATCAGTTTGAGAATTGATTTATGGTCAAGTAAAAATAGTTTGAATCTGCGATGAGTCTGGGGTGTTAGTTTCACTTCACAGATGCTGCAGTCCTCATTGCACTGGTCGCTGAATTGACACACAATCAGTACCCATTTGGTGCATCATGTCGTCCCCTACACTCTTTCCCCTACGCTTCCTTTCCCTTTAATTAAGGCAAGCGTTCAAAAATATCTTTAAGATTAAATATAAAAACAAGAAGACTAGCGAAATCACCAATCAGAAACTGAATATAATCTCTGCATACAATCAGGCTGAGCTCTCCTGGATTTTATATGGAAGGGAGGCAAATATAAGGTTCATTATGAAGACTAAAATAAGATTAAAATCAACTGCATCACTGTGACCTGCACTGCTCTCTTTCTCAATTTGACCCATCCGTGTGACCTTCAGACGCTACTGCATATTGGCTCAGACTGGACATCAGGAGAAAGTTTCTGACAGGCTGAAGCTCTTGTGTAACTGAAAGTTGCTGTTTTTTTTATCTAACCTGGGCAAAAAGCTACAAAAACCCCAACAGAGTTTTATTTCTAAAGGCTTTTTACAGCAATTACCATCAGGGACGGTAAACACAGCCTCACTGAAAATTAAATTGGCACTTTGGCAGCTTCCAATGGAAGTGAAAGATCACTTCTGTGTTTGGTGTAAAGATTTTGTAAGTCCTTGATTTCAGAAGTGGACGGATTAAGCTTTCTCTCAGTGTTCTAACCTGCTCAGTCTTGTCTTTTCTTGTGTGGTGATGTTGCTTAAACCGATTTTATGTGACCGGATGAGACACATGAAGGGCAGCATCCCTCAGAATGTTCCTCCTGAGGTTATCAGGGTTATGGGGAAATACAGTTTCATCTATTCTCCTTTTTATTTTCAGAAGTTCATGATGTTTTTCTGTCAACACATTTCCTTTAGATGCATAGTATTTAAATTCTGCCGCAAGGGGGCTTTAAATTGAAACAGAAGATGACGTTGAGGCTGGAGGGGAATCATGGGAGTGATACTCTCTTCTACTCCCCCCCCCCCCCCCCCACACACACACACGCCATGAAAACGAACTCTGAGTTGACCGTAGTCAAAACGAACAGGTGAAACCGACCAAAATCTGAAGTTTGCCGAAATATCTAAGAGCTTGATTCCCAGGGAGAAGAATCCAGTCCTGCATGAGCAGAACAGCGTAAAAGTTTAATCACCGCCATATTACCCAGACACCTCACTGAAAAAAAAATCCTCGACAATAAAAAACCCTTCTATTTATTTTCTTGAAACTTGCTGTGAAGGAACGGGGATGTTTCAGAGAGTTTTATATCAAAACCTTTAAGAGTGAAACTGAACCTATCTGCAATGCTGGGTATCAAAAAAAAGAAATAAAACTTTTGTGCATTAGCCATTTGATGTTTTACAATATGGTTTTAATTCATGTGAGAGTGTGATTCCTCTCTGCTGTTGTTTCCATGTAGGTTAGTGGGACAGCAGGTGTGTTTTCTCTGCTTCTCTTGTAAACAGCAGCTGGTGGTTACTGTGTACCTGTGCATGTAAACATCAACACTGACACTTTTTTTTTTTTTACTCTGAATGAATTTGACTTAAACTTGACAAACTTATCAAAATAAACTCGCCCTCGCTCAGACTGTCTGGAGTTCTGCAGCTCCACTGACTGAACCTCCACCGTGTCCAGCAGCTAGCGTCCATCTGTCACCTCCGATCTGTCCACCTGCTGTCCCTGTCAATCCTAAAACAAGCAGCATAACTGAACAGGATGTGCCCCGCTGACAAAACTGCAACAAAACACAGCGTGCAGCCTCGTCCGAGCATCCAGGGACAACTGTGTGACTTCATCGAGGCCGGAGGGGACGTGGGGAGGCGGAGGACGAGGAGGGAAAGGTAGATAGGTTCAGTCAGATTGAGATGAAGGACAGGAGACAAATATGAACGGATGGTAAAATTAGAAAGCAAAGTCATTACTTAGGCTGTGTCGGGAAGCCCGGAGCTAAGTAATCAGCGGCGGAGCGACGTAAACGTGGAGGAGGAGAAGGCGGTCGTATACAAATGAGACGCTGACAAGCTGCAATCCAATTAGATGAAGAAATATGAGGCTGCTGCTCTGAGACGAGGGACCTATCAGCAGCTCGCAGCTTTGGGGAAGATCAAGCACTTCACCACTTCGGCTGCTTACTGCCGACTAACGTGATGGATCACCTGACACACTGTAGACACACACACACAAACACAAACACACACACACACACACACAGTAAACTCATCACAGTCCTACAGGACATGATTTTATGTGGTCAGGAAAAGCTGTTTAAAGCAGCCGTCATCTTCAGGACTGGCTGAGTGGGTGGAGATTTATTTTAAAAAAAGAACAAAATAAAGATGACGTGCAGTATGAAACTCTTTGTGCTGCAAAAAGGAGGACAATTCTCTAAATATTCCTCAAGTTAAGACATAGAGTCTATGCCATAGACTGTATAAACCATGGACATCAGCGATGTCACCCATTGGTTACTGAAGGAGAGTTTTGAAGCTCTCCTGACAAACAGCTACAAGACGCCCGCTTGCACAACGCTACTTAAGCGCAACCGTTATCTTTCAAATAATCAAAACAGATGAGTTTAAAAAATATTCAACCATGCCAATAAAGACGTGAACTTTTCAGACCAAAACTGATATTTGCACCAGTCTGTTAATTTCTGCTATCAAAATGTGCATTTAAACACTGGTGTGTCATGTGACTTCCTGGGCTTTCAGAGCCAGCCTCAAGTGGACACTTGAAGAACTTCAGGATTTTGCTCTTACACATCATCTTTACCTCCAGTGTCTGTCAACACTGGAGGTTGCCGCTCTGTTAAGACATAGGGAGGCACTTGCCAGGGGCTGAAAAATGAAGAATACTCACAAGTGCCCAAAACCACAGTTCCTCAAGTGTCCACTAGAGGCAGACTCAAAAAGATAATACATTTTCAACTTTACAGCAAAAATAAACATGGTTACAGCCTTGAACAACCATTTTTTACGTGTAAAGCTCATTTCTCCATTCATTATGGGTGAGTATTATATATCTTAACATTTTAAATGATATTAAGGAATAACATGATGCAAAAATTAGGGGGTGTGGCCTATTTGAGGGACGGAGCTGCGAGCCGACTGCTAGGTGTCACCTCAGCTAATTCAGTCACTTAAACTTATCTGTGGGCCGGCTTTGATATTTTCATGTAAATGTACTGATACTGACGATTCTTAACAATATGCTCCAGCAAAGCAGGATGATGCAATTATCTCTCTCAGTTTGAAAATGTTCAACTCCAGCAGATATAAGAGTGATGCAAATTCACTTTTTGTGTTATTTAAGTCGCCTGCCCAGGGTTTGAAACTTGACATTGACTTTGCACATAAAGTAGTGACACTGTTTATCGACAGCAGTTAACACATGTTACAAGATGGCTGCCAAAAGTGGAAGAGAGAAGTTGGCTGAGAGCTCTTTAAAGAAGAAGAGGTCCAGCAAAAAGAACCAAAACTGGAATTTGACAGATTGCTCAAGATCACTCGAGGAGCTTCAAGGACATTTGAGTGAAGTTATGTCAGACCCTACCAAATGTTTTCAAAGTGTGTTTTTAATTATTTTATACTCAAATCTTATACAAGAATCAAATCAAACTAAATAAACACCATTATCAAAAAATAAAACCTAACAATGCCCCTGACTTTCAAACACAAGTTTATGCAGCATTTCCTCAAACTGTCTCATAACTCAAGTAGTTTCAATCCACTCGTTCTGTGAACTTTAAGCATACAACACTCGAACAACAAACTTCTCCTTCTGTTTGAATGTCACTCTTTGAATCTGGACTGAGACTTTGTTGCATTCCCTATTCCTCCTTCTCCTCTTCGTCCTCTTCCTCCTCCTATCTTCCCTGCCACTTTCGAGGGTCTATTATAAAATAATTCAAAAAAGCAAAAAAAAAAAAAGAGGCAATCTTCAGAGAAAGAAATGAAAGGATTTTGGAGGACAGTTTGAAAAAAAAAGGGAAGGACAAGAGTGTGTGCAGAAAGAGAAACCCTGCCAAGTTATTCCAAAGAGAAAGAGAAGAGAATTCCATTTTAGGCTCCCGCACAGTAATCCTCCCCCCCCCCGCCATTCACAACCCCCATCGTCCTCCACCCTCCGGTCCATAGCATGATGGAGCTGCTGTCATTAATTCTGTAGAATGGGGTGAAGATGAGAAAGGCAGCGAGTCACAATCTTCACAGCCACATATATGGAGTCTGGCCTCCTTTCATCTCCCCCAGACAAAAACACAAAGATACGATCTGTATGCCTGAAACCCATTTCTCTGAGCCATTAGGAGCTGAAATGGGGTCCTTCAGAGGACCTGTGGGCCCCTGAATCATCAAAGCTCATGTATGTTACTGAGTGATTCCCCTGCATGAGTGTTTTCTGCTCACAATGCAGCGAGAAACCACAGAGTGGAAAGTGGACACGATCGTTCGCAGACAGAAAGAAACCTGAATTTTCTTCCCTGCTTTTTGGTAATAGAGCGAGCCAAAGATTTTGAATCTATTGAACGACTTAGTTACTATTCCTCCTGCAACATAAGGAGAGTAAAGAATACATCTTATACAGTTTTGAATATTTTCTAATGCTATGGCAGACCTACATGTATAGAGTGTTCTCCGGATTGCTTTTAACTTCAACCAGTAATTAAACAAATGGCAAATGTCATCTAGAAACCACAATGGGACAATACGGCTTATTTAGATCAAAGTTGTTTCTAATTTTAGTTTTTAGAAGATGCTGTAAGTATAATCGTACTCTTTTGTTGGGAGTGTTTGGTGTAATCACATATCCACATACCTGTTGTGTTTCTCAGACTTTATCAAGTGTTTGAAGGGAAATTCTATTATTTAAGAATTTAAGTAGACTCTTTTTTTTTTTAAACATTTTTTGCCTCAACAGGCACCCACAGAAGATGGAAGAAATGTCTGTTATAAATTCTTGTATTTGTCACCGACAGTGAGTGTTATTCGGACAATGTAGGATTGCTCTTTAAAAAGCATCCAGACTCCGTTTAGAAAAACACTGATTTTACTTGTCAGAACACAGGAGTTGGTTGTCTACAAATCTACTAAATCTAATTGTTGTTTTGAGTCACAAATGTTGAGTCGGTTGTGAGCTAAACTTCTTATACACCAAAGTCAAACAATAGCAAAAAACTAAATTACAGAAGCAGCTGACCTGAAACTCACCTGTTTGGTAAGGTATGAATCATGATTTTGTGTATTGAGTCTGGTGTCTGTAAAACCTGTGGGGTTTTTTTTTGGTTTTTTTCTAATTCTGCATCTAACTCTTTCCCAAAAAGACAAATTATACACTTCATATTTAATACTTAGTGAAAAAGGTAACCAAAATTCTGCAAGACTTAAAATGTGTCATCCTGACGCTCTTAAATTGCTGACAAATGTGACAAATGTGCAGAGCTAATACTTTAAAATGTTTACACTGCTACAATAAAGTTCATTATGAAAACATTGCTAATTTTGACCTGGTACCTGTCAAAAAACGTGTGTGTATAATGTCCTAAATAACTGTTTGTGATCATACTATGAGTTAGTTTTTTTGTTTTCCTGACAATGAGAGAGTCAAAAAAAAAACTATACTGTTCAGCTGAGATAACAGTAAAAATGATCCTCTGGTGGATTTACTAACAAGTCGTAGAAAAAATACATATAATGAGAATTTACCTCAGAGCTACATAAACGTCAGCAGATTAAGTCTTAAAATATACAGAGTAGTAACTCTGTAACTTTAATGTGACGCGGTTTTAACTGGATTTCTGCATCACTGACTTTACTGATGTAAGTTTCAGTTTGAACAAAAATATTCCCCACAAACATTAATGTTTAAAAAATATGTTGATTTAGGTTTGGTTGTTATGCCATGAAGGTTTAATGTTCCCATTTCTTTGTGTTTGCTACATGTGTACTGTGATTTTGAACAGCACATGTAATAAGAAAACCGTGTGTAGTGGCATGTTTCTCTACATGAGCACAACATAGAGATGTGTAGTCTGGAAAGAGGGCGAGAAATAGAAAACATAACCTCTAAATCAATACGAGGCAGGTTTAAAAGTGCTGCCATTGTTTGCGGGGAGGAAGAGAAACGAGGGAAAAGAGTGGCTCTAGCAGCCTTGAAGCCGGCTCTATTTCCACCGCTGAGAGCGCCGCTGATGTTCCACACGGCTGCCCGCCTTCACCAAACTGACAGCCACAAAAATGAGTGTTTACTGCTCTCCGGCGGAGCAAGATAAGCCCACAGATGGGCCTCTCCACTCCAACAGGTCGAGGGGAGAGCCATCTGAGAGAGGCAGAGGGCTGGATAAAGGAGATGAGGGGGGCCGGGGTGATGGAGAGGATGAGGATGAGGATGGGGAGGGGGGGGGGGGGGGGTCGGGCTCAGATAGGGAGATTTAGAAAGCAACTGGCAACATCTCAACCAGTTCAACAGGGTGTGAGAGCTTTGGATAGAGACACAGTTATCATGTAGGAGCACGCTCTGTGCTGTAAGCTCGACATTATCTGCCGTGTAGTGCTCCCAATCAAATGATACTACTACACTTCTACACTCTAGTTTCATAATGCAAATCATGCAAAGCAGCATGGATTGAGGTTTCTGGTATTTTGGATTGAAGGACAATATTAGGCATGCATTATGAAACCTCAAGCATGCTTGTGACCGACAGTTCAATGCTGAATATTGAGAATTTAAAATGAACAACATTCATTTCTCATCTCCTTTAGAAGAGCATTTACTGTAAAAATGTAGTTATTAAGCTAAAAAAAAAAAAAAAAAATAGAATGGGATGGACTAAGTGTTATACAAGAAGCAAACAAAAAATAATAATATTTTTGAATTCCAACTAGTTTTGCAGTATTATCAATATGTGCTGCATTGAGATTTACATGTTTAACACATATTGTATACCATTTAATGCTGGGAGAATATACAGACTGTCAGTGGTGATTCTAGAGTCTGTTGTGGCTCTAGGCAGAAATTCATAGGGGGCCCCCCGACTTGCTGTCTGTTTGAATCTGCAAGTGTATCTGTGACCCCGCTCACATCTGTTTTTTTTACATGTCCAGATTGTATCCTGATTCATTTTAAAATTCACTTACAATGGTTCTGCCAATCAGATCCAAGCCACATTCTAGGGTGTTTGTAAATGGTAAATGGACTTGAGCTTGTATAGCATTTTCCTAGTCTTTTGACTTCAAAGTGCTTTTACACCGACACATTCACACACTGATGGTAGAGGTTTCTATAGTGACCATCAGAAGTAACTAATCACATTCAAACACATACGTACGCCGCCGCTGAAGCAGCGAGTGCAACTTGGGGTTAAGTGTCTTGCCCAAGATTACATCGGACATGTAGCTATAGGGAATCGAACCCCAGACCCTCCGCCCCATTTCTCAATGCACTTGTTGTTTGAGTCCGGACACGTGTGTGTCTGGTGGTTCTTCATGCTCACATTTTATATCTGATTGTCTTTTGTTTCTCAACATCACATTAAATCAAAATTAAAACCCAGAGTGAAGGATGTGAGTCAGAGCTGATGCACGTTGCTGCACTAATCAGAGCCCCTCTACTTCAAAGTATTTCAGAGGACTTCTTCAGATTGTTTGCAAATAACATTTGCAGAAAGTCAGTCATCAAGATCAGATTTGAGAAACAAATCTAAATTGCCTGCAGTCCAATCAGCTAACCCATCATTTACAGTCTGATGATCATTCAACCTTCAGAAGCAACAGCAACGTTTGGGGGCTTCCCAGTGGAGCCAGGTGTTATTCTAATCAGCAGTAAGGGATATCAAGGCAACACTTTGGTCTCTTCTTTTCATGGCTTGGCCATTAAATCTTTAAGCTTTATCGAAGTAGATGAAGTGAACTATTTCCAAGAAATCCTGCCATCTAGGTAAGATGAAGAGATCCAAAATATCATTTTATTCAGCAGCATTAATGAAGACATTTGCTTTTTATGCAAATTAGAAGATTGGTTATTTAAAAATAGATGAGGAGAAAAGGGCCCAGTGGCGAGCTGTAACCTGAAGCCATCTAAACATAAGGGGAGGGGGAAGGGGGGGACGGATGAGGCATGTGGAGGGGGTGGGGGGGGGCTGCCCTCAGATGTGCTTGTAGCTGTTGGAGGAATCAGGCAGCCTGACAAGTGTGAAATTTGACTGAAGCTGGTGGAGTGGAACGGAAGGGACTGTCAACAAACAGGCAGTGACTCAGAGAGCGATGGGGAGGGGGGGTGCTGGGGTGCGGGATGAAACACTGCTGCTGTAAAGACCTCTGAACTTATGGAAGGAAGGGACACTGGCGGCAACAAGGGCACTCAGCAGGAAAATAAGCCCATACGCCGATGTCTCACAACATTTGGGTCTCGTTTCAGCAGCCAGGATGGAGGCGATCCTTGATTTCCCGAGTGCAATCTTTAATCAGTGAAGTGTGAGAGGAGGACGACCGCAGGGATTCATCTCAGAGAGACAAACAAACAAACGGTGCGATGTTTCCGGGTGAATTTAACCAGCAGCTCCTGTCTGCAGAGCAATCGCAGTTTGTTTAGAAGAGGAAGTATCTCACCCAGCATGATTAAAAAAAAAAAACTCCCCCACTAACCAATCTGCAAGTCAGTGCAGTGACCAGAACAATCTAAATATTTAAAGGAGGTGCTAAGAGTTGGCGGATTGTGGAAATAGATTTTTGAATTATCAGACGCAGGAAAGGGGAAATATGGAGGCTTCATTTGCGTTATGTCGAGGAGGAGCCCGTCAGGATCAAGTGTGCCGCTTTCTGTTTCGTCTTATCAGGGCATCAGACCCGAGCAGAACTACCTGACGATTTCCCCAACACACAGGAGATAACTGACAGCTGATTCAATCGCAGATGGGCAGGCAATCTCTCTCCCCCCCCTCGAGTCCCTCATCTCACAGCGACAGGCAGCCACACCAGGGGGAGATAACTCTGCTGCAGCCTGCGAGGATACATTTCTCTCTACAGTATAGATGCTGCTTTAATCAGACAGTGAAGAAGGAGATACAGCTGAAACAAAACGGCATGAGAGGAGAGAATGATTCAGTCAAAAAAATGCAACAGCTGTACCATAAATGACTACAACAAATATAGTGTTAAAATAAAAGACAACATCTGCAGCCCAAGACGGTGTGTGAAATTAAAACTGAAAATGTCTCAGGTTGTATTTCTAGGTGTTTGAATGTTTTTGCTCTAAAATGTCTCCAAGTTGAAAGAGATGTACAACACTTTTATGAGCAGCTGCTGGTGAAGTTAGATCTGTGGTTTTTGATTTAGTTGTTAGAAGAGGAAGATGTGGGGGGCTTTTTTTCGCATTCAGAAAAAAAAAAATCAAACTTTCAGTTTAAATCTTAAAAACAAAGGTTTTACTTGTGCATTTGTTAAGAACAGAGGTGAAGAACAACTCCCCTGATGGATGAAAAGTGAAAAAAGAGAGAAAGATCTGTAACATAAAGGGGGAATGGGAAAAAGTGTTTTTTTGGGGGGCTTTTTATACCTTTATTTCAGAGACAGGACAGTAGATAGAGTCAGAGATCAGAGATCAGAGAGAAAGAGAGAGAGAGAGAGAGAGAGAGAGAGAGTGGGGAATGCCATGCGTTGAGGGAGCCACAGGTTGGATTCGAACCTGGGCCACCCGCCTGGAGGACCATAGCCTCCTTAAATTGGGCACGCACACCAACCACTAGTTCACCGGCGCTCCCTGGAACATGACTTTTACAAAGAGTAAAGTTTTGCACGATGACTGGCTGTAGTTGTGTTTTCTCTGATGTCTGATGGACTGTTAGATCAATCCATAATAAGAAAATCTAAAAATCAACCATCTTTATCAACATTCATTTGATTAATTTGCTCGAAAAAACACAAGAGTCAGGTGTAGAATTCAACTATGACTGTGTTGGATGCTCTTGATGTTTTGTATTTAATTAACCTTTGTGTAACGTTTGTTGTTTTTGTGTTGCTGCTCAGTTTCTCTGCTCAGCTTCAAAGGTTGTGCAGCAGCTCATATTTGACATTCACTCAACATCTTCAGCTGCACTGACATCGTCTTCAATTCAAGCCTGCAAACTTTTTGGGCTTGACTCAAGAAAGCAAACACAATTACCAAATCAATTATGTTCCGCTGATAACTCTTGATTTATAATTACCGAGCTGGGCCCCGCTCTGCGTTTTTTAACATTAATTCAATAAAGGTTGTTTGTGCTCAGCGCTGGCTCGCAGCAGCTGATTGGCAGTTGGAAGGCAGTGCAGGTGCAGGTCATCGGCCTCCGTTTCCTGTCGGTCTGAGAGAAAGGAAGGCCGGTTTTAACAAACAAAGAGGGACAACCAGTCCGAGGGAGCAGGAGATTTCCCAGCAGGAGGTCTGACCCTGCAGGGCAGCAGTGAGACGAGTATGACAAGACTGAGGAGAAGCAACAAGATCCAGCTGTGTGTCAGTGCTGCAGAACAGCTGCTCAGACAGAGACAGAGAGGCATCAACGCTAGGCTTCATCTTATATGCTTTAATGAAATTCAGCATTGTTATCATTTTCATCAATACCGAATTTATTCTGCCCATATATATTAAGCCAATGTGATAATTACAAAAAACAGCAATTACAGAAAAAATAGCCATGTATCTTTTAATTAGCAGCATTTTCTAAGAACATGCCAGAATGTTTGCATGTTTAGAGAAGAATCTGCGACTTTTTGATCCTGTAGCACCAGCACTTGAGCACCAGCATGAAACCAAAACAAACTGCTGTTTGGCCACACCTCTGCCGTTTTGAAGTCTCCGCTCTCCTTCATCGACACACCTCCAATCTCCTCCCCTCATGTTCGCATGAAGTGCGCTGGGAAAACTGTCCTTATTGTGGACATTGTAGTGTTATTGCTGTTATTGCCTGTGTCCTGCATTGCAGCGTTAGCAGGCTAATGTTAGCACACTTTAGTTAGCTCAGAGCTTCACGTTGACATCAATTGACAATGGGATGACCGTGATCTAAAAATGCTTATGTGACATTCAAAAAAGCAGTGATTATGCACTTCTTCTTCTCTCTAGTCCTTGACTAAAACAGCTTTTATACGCAGGAGGAGTATCCAACATCACAGCCAGCAGGACCTTTTACTTCTCACTCATTGTAAACAGTCATGACTCAGAGAGGTATCTACAAGGTACAATGTCACACATTCTTCCTTTAACTACTAAAATATAAATTCAGGATGATTTTAATAAGTCATACAGTTGTGAAGCAGAAGAAACTGCATCTTTGGAATATTTTTTGCTACACGAAAAATTTAATTTATGGCCTTAAGTCTAAATAAATGTAATTGATATTGAAAATGTAATTTTCAACCTAAACTGTATTCACAGGTTCTCCCTATAAAGAGTCTGTAGGTTTGTAGTGAAGTAGTAAGAAAACAGACCGTGTGAAGAGCAAAACTGTCGGAACACATCTGCACTAATGCAAGCAGTTGTCTAATGACAGACAAGCTTTAAGAAATGTCAAGAATGGAAATCATCATGTAAGAAGTTCAGCTCGTTCCACATCTCACCTTCTATTCTGAGTAGCAGAAACCTCTGAACAATGACCATTATGTTCAAACTTCTTTTAATCTCGAAGACGAACATTTTCTGATATTTCCAAACCGACTCACTTGTGTTGTCAACCTAAATGAAGGCTCAGTCATGACGATTGGAAAATATCTTGATGCCACATACTGCACATTCATCCAGCTGTTTTTCTTGCCTCCTCTACCCCTCGATAAAAAAATAATAATTTGGGGAACAACTCCAAATTCGGTCCACAACTTTCTGAGTTGTTCATCCCTCCAGTTTGGTTTGCACTGGCTTTGGCTTCTTTTTCGTTCACAGAGGAGGTCATGTTCAATAATTTATCTGATACATAATCCATCAACTGTAGGGGGGACAGTCTCACATGGATCACCCACCATGAAGGTCTCTAGATTTGAGGTTCTTCCTATACTTTTTCCAAAATACTTATTTTTAATTGGACTTGAGCTTGTATAACTCTTTTCTAGCCTTCTAACTGTTCCGCATGTCACACATACACATTCACACACTGATGGCAGTGGTCGCTACGGAAACTGACCATCACAAGTAACTAATCTGTGGGCGCTGTAGGCGCAGTGGTTAGTGCGCGCGCCCCATGTATGGAGGCTTAGTCCTCCAAGTGGGCGGCCCAGGTTCGAATCCGACCTGTGGCTCCTTTACCGCAGGTCATTACCCACTCGCTCTCTCTCTCCCTGATTTTCAACTCTATTCACTGTGCTATCTCTCTAATAAAGGCACAACACATCCAAAGATAAATCTAAAAAAAAGGGTATGGGGATCGAACCCCCAACATTCCGGTTGAGAGACAACCGACCCACCAACTGAGCCACAGCTGCAAAACTCCAACCTAAATGTTTCCCTCATGTAACCAAGTAGTTAAAAAGTCATGTATACTACGTACTAACAGTTTAAAAATAAATGGCTAATTTAAATCACAATCTTTTTCTTGAACCTTAATGAGTAGTTTAAATGCCTCTCCGAATGATTAATATTTAACAACATGAACCCCAGTTAAAAGCCTTTTTCTTCTCCAACACGCCTTCTGCATTGACCTTAGAATTATCAAGGCAAGAGGAAATGTTTTCATTATGAATTTCTGTTTTCAGTGTAAGCATGCAGGTCTCTCAGAACTCGCACACACGTCATGAAAGTTTCAAATGCTATGCCAAGCACTATAAGTTTATTGACTTGAGCATTAGATCTACAAGGTAAAGGAGTTCATGTTGGAGCTGCACGGTGAAAAAACTGAAAGCAAACCGTCTTCCTCCTCTTCAATGTCAGGCACAGCAGAAGGACACACAGGTACATAACGACGTGAGAGGAGGAGGAGGAGGAGGAGGAGGAGGAGGAGAAATGTAGATTAGTTTCAGGCTGAATAAATAATTCAGGTTGCAGCATCAGCAAAGAGGATTTTTATGAAGCCTCAGAAGACAAGGTGACACCTGTGAGTAAAAACACCTCCGTCTCTGCAATTTATGGGGGGGGGAGTAGCTGAATATTTTTCTATTTTTTCACTCTGTGGAAAAAGAAAGTAAAACCTACAGAGAGAAGAAATATTTATACACAACCCTAAAATGAGGTCACAGAAGTGCCAAAAGGACTAAAAAACTTCACACTGAAATATATACTCTGTCTGAAAATAACAAAACATTGAACCAGCATATGTTAGTGATGTGGATCAGACGCTGCTGTGGAGAGCTCTTCAGATCAAACACACACACACACACAGGACATGTGAGCTGATAGGCTGATTGATTTGGAGAGATAACTCCACTGAGAGATGACCTGCACAGATGTGAGATGGTATGAACACCAGGATGTTTTTTTTTTTTTTAGACGTTAATAAAATACGCTTTAACTCTCTGGGATTCATGGTGGTGCAGTGGTTAGAGCTGTTGCCAGGTTCCTGGTTCAAATCCCCTTCCAACAGGAGCCTCTGTGTGTGGAGTTTGCATGTTCTACCCATGCATGCGCACGTTCCCTCGGGGTACTCCAGCTTCCCCCCACAGTCTTAAGACATGCTTGTTAGGTTAACTGGTGACTATAAATTGCCTCTAGGTCTGAATGTGAGTGTGGCTGGTTGTTTGTCACTCCCAGTCAGCCCTGTGATTGACTGACAAACAGTCCAGGATGTACCCCGCCTCTCGTCCAGTGACAGCTGGGATCGGCAGCCCCCAAGCGCCCTGAACTGGAATTGTGGTATAGATAATGAATGTATGGTTTAACTCAAGGACAAGGACTGGATTCTTTAGGCTGTCTTGAATTAAAAAGCCGGCCTTGTAAATTAAAGGGATAGTTTGGTATTTTTGAAGTGGGATTGTATGAGGAACATGTTGATAGTAAGTACATTAGCTACAGGAGATGACAGTCAGCTTTAACATGAGGATCTTTTTAGTATGTATGTGTTGTGTCTTTCAAAGCTTGCGACCCAAACAGCTGATCAGTGCCCTACAGGCAGATCACGTATGTGGTATGCAGAAGTAGATGTACCCCTATGTTGTTGTTTTTTTGGCTCAGTTTTTCTTAAAATTAGATGAATTACAAAGGGAGCAAAGATCCCTTTGCAAATCCATATTACCAAGCTTCATGCAAGCACTCCAACCAGTCTCTCCTTGAAGCAGCCGAGCTAACAGTGGCTAATAAACAAGTATCTCATACAACCCTACTTCAAAAATACCAAACTATCCCTTTAAGACCTGGTTACAGTAACGTCTCTGATGAAGAGTTGGTTTATGGATAGGGAAGGCAGTTTATTTTTGATAAAATGGTTAATGTAAAGAAGCAGCTTGGAACATAAGCAATACCCACTAGAGTCAGAGTACACTTGTACAAATGTCTTTAAATTGAAATTTCATAGCATTCAGAGTTTAGCAGTTAGCTGGGTCAGCTTTTATCACTGAGGTAATGTTACAGAAAGAGTCAAACTTTCAGAAAAGTTGCAGTGATTGAAAAGGACTGTTTGAATTTGGGTTGATAATTGTGATCGTGACATCGTAATTTCGGGTAGGGACCGTCTAATGACAGGGATACCAGAACCTAAATTTACAAAAAGAGAAGCTGTCATCAACAACAACACATCACATCACAGCTTTACCATGGCCAATCAGCTGTATTATCTTCATTTACCTTGACAGGCTTAACACTTCACGACCTATGGTCATAAAACACACAAGAATGTCTAAATTGTTATCTTTACGGCTTTTAATTCCTCAAAGATTTCCGCATAATTTAACTAAAAAGCCCCCAAGTGCAGAGGTGCAGAGTTTTAAAAGACTTAAACCAACAAAGTTAAAATTTAAGAGCAGCAAACAGAGTTGAAATGTTTCACTGCAGTGCTGCCTCCCAGCTCTGTGGAGCATGTCTATTTTAGAATAAGGCTTCTCTCTCACACACACACACACACACACACACACACACGGCCCTCACACCGAGGTAATGGAGGCATTACCGTGAGTGATGGGCCACGCCAGGCTTCTCCACTCCATCACCTGCCCATCTATGAGACATCTCCATTTGCTCATCCCACCTCAGGAACGCTCATTCAGGCCGGAGAAAACAGAAAAAACGACCACTCTGCTCTGTGTGCTGCATGCATTTATGGAATTTCACTTTTTTTTCTCCATGATAATTCGATCTCATTGCTGCAGCAGGGTTCGGTGCAGGAGCTGCAGCGGAGCTTCATTAGTCACCTGAACGGCAGCTCCTGACGTCCACAGCACGGCTCTGTATTCTGGTCGAGCAGGCAGGGCACACACCGCTGCTCGACTGAAGAACTCATTCATTTCTTATGTAGCTTCCACAATCCTGGTTCTCCTAAAACCTGGCCCACACTAAAATCATTTTAAAATCTTAATAGATGTTGAAAATGACGACAAATAAAGATGAAACGATTTGTTCCTATCATGTGTGAAGAGCAGCGAAACGACCCAAACAGCACAACACACACAAACAGATTCTATTCACTAACAACCAGAGACCTGACTCTAGAAACCGGAAATCTAGCAAAAACTCTTGTGGTCAAATGTGACTTTAGAGGAAATAAACATGACAAATAATAGGCAGGCATAATGGTGAATGTTTCTGGAATACTTTTTTACTTAAAATTAACTACAAAGAAATAATAACTCTGGATGAAGTGGTGGATAAGGCGTAAACATGGCCTGTAAATGTTACAGCACGAGATAAAAATGTATGGGCTGGTGATGTTGTGTTTCCCTCTTCAGTCAGCTCACTTTCCAATTGGCTATCGTTTCGTTCAATCCACAGAGTTCCCCTCACACGACAGGACACCCGATCGTAAAGATTGAACATGTTTAATATTTAAGATTTGGAATCAATGCGGCCCCAACGTTCCTCCTAACAGATGAGAACACGAACACACCTCACACACCAGGAAATCTCACAACATAATCTCTGAAAGAATTAAAAAAAAATCAGGACTTTGGGGACACCAGTAGTGTAGTGGTTAGTGTGCGCACCCCGTGTACGGAGGCTGTAGTCCTCCAAGCGGGCGGCTCGGGTTTGAATCCAACTTGTGGCTCCTTTCCCACATGTCAAACTCTGATTTTAGTGAGTATGGCAGTAAGTAAACTGATCTAAAAATATAATATATTAGCTCCTTAATTAATCAACTTGTCTGTTTAACTGCTCCTGAACAGAAGTCAATCTAAAGGTTGTCCTTCACTGACACTAAGACAGAACAGCACATATTAAGGATCAAAAGTTAAAGTTCTTCTTATACAAAACAACACATTTTAATCACTTAAGATTTGGATAAAAAAACAGTTTGATTTTAAAAACCGCAAAAATCTGCTCATCACAATCTCCACGGCAACCTGCTGTAAAAAAAGAAAAAACAATAATCTCCTTATGTCCTTCCTGTGAATTGTATTTCTCTCTCTTTCCTGCCTGAAACAGCATTTTAAGACATTCAAGCTCACCTCAGTCATTTCAAATGTAGAAAAAGCAGGTGATGCCAGCAGAAAACTGCAGCTGTAGCACTTCAAGTGTGGAAAATAAACCACCAAGTGTGGCCATGCTAACAGGCTTTATGGATGCTTTATTTATTATGCAGTATATGGGCACTTACGTTGGGAGAAAAGTTACAATGCATGCTGAAGAATGTGCTGATGTGCTGATATGTCAGACGAGTACATCATACCTTCAGCAGGCGTCACACATTTCTTATTAATGTTCTCATGATGCACTTTACATGTGGTGAAAAGTCACCTCCAAAAATACAGTTTTATCTCCAAGGTGAGGGGAGGGAAGATGTGATCTCTTCATCATGGCAGAGAGAAGTCCTTGCAGCTTGCAGGTAATCAACAGCTCTGTCTTTTCACACTCGTCTACAGGAAACACAGCGTTAAGTAAGGCCGCTGTTTTGTCTCAGTAAACACAAGAGGCTTAATGGGATTTCACCATCATCCTCCAAGGCTAGATACTGCAAATCTCCCACACAGCTCCGCTTACAGGTGGAGAATATTAACGACAGAGAGGTGGGCTGAGAGCATTTTCTGCAGATCTGGTCAAAAGCCAAATATCGTGATGCACAGTCTTGCTGGAGGGTCAAAATCTCGGTGGAAAAATTAACACATGAAAAGGTGTTCAGCTGAGCTGGGACTTGTTGGGCTGTGGAGAATGCCTGAAGACATCTAGAGTGACAAAATAGTAACATAGTTATCCCTTTGGGCAATTCTGACTTCTGACTGTTGCAGCTCAGATTTTTGGTTGGTCACTGAAATTTCAAAAACTACCTTTAACCAGATAACTGTGAAACATGCCTGATCCAACATCAGTTATATTGAATTGGGCCAGCCGGTTGATGCTTTTGTAATTACTTAACCAGTTTTCTGCAGACAGAGGTTTGTGTGGCGTCACAACATAGTGCTAAAACAAAGTGGCTTGTTGACTCCGCCTATCAGGGGACTCCAGTAAGATTATAAGTTTGTTCTTTTGTTTTGACATAATCTAAAATTGCAATGAACAGTTGTACAGGAATGTGCAAGACACTGGTTAGTGGAAATGTAATTCTGTGAAAACTGTAGCGCTGGTGTAAACTATTACAGATATACAGTCCCCTCTGTGCTGTGTTAATGCATCGTCTGTCTGAAGGATCAGGAAAAAAGGATTATCAGATATGCAGACTAATTTACCGCTCAGTTGGTTTCCTTAAAATCTGCACACACACACACATCCTGTTGGTATAAATCCTTAATCTTTGTCTATTAAAGATTCAAACAGGCCAATCAGCTGCACATTTCAAAATATTTCTCAAGGTGAAATTTAGCCTCCCTCTTCTGCCTTCAAACAACATGTAAATCTAATCCATGGACACATTCATTTATGAATTTGTTCAGACTTTAGGTTTACAGAACTCCCCTCTAGCAGCTGATTTAGTGGAATATAAAAAAACAGACATTCCCTTCAGGTGCTTCGAAAAGGACTCAGTTAACATGAATCAAGTTAAACTATATTCAAGTTGTCCTTCAGGGTTTCACAGACGGGTTTAAAGGAGTATATTAAAGACTTTTTGCATGGACGTAAACATTTTCCTGATGAGTTTATGGGAACTGTTAAGTTTCAAGACTTCTTCAGACAGCATGATGTTCTTTATGGTCCAATTTACAGTCAAACAGACCATAAGGGGGGGGGTTTAGGGCAGGGCTTCCTGTGACTGACAAGTCGCTGTAAAGGAAGTAACGCCCCCAATAATGCATAAGTCCTTTCTTTTATGAAAATTAAAATGAAAGACATGTAAAAAAAAAAATCACCCTCCATACCCTCCCCCCATGTATGTGACTTCCGGGGCGTTTAGAGTCAGCCTCAAGTGGTCACTAGTGGAACTACAGTTTTTTGCACTGATTTGCTTCATGTTTTCAACACTGGAGGTTGCTGATTGGATGTGCAGCTCAAAGATTATTCGGTTGTTATTTCTTTGAGGGATTTTAGACCAAACAGTTATTTTCTTCTGTTGGGAAAGTGTGAAAGTTGTCCTGCAGTTGTAGTCTTGCAGGATAGGCAGCCACCTCTACTAACTGTGTCACTGAGTGGGCAGTGCCATTTCTCTTCCCCAACATGGTGGCAGGGCTCAGGGTTGGACAGGGAAAAAAACATGTATAAAAACAACAAATAGCAGAGCAGGATTTAGGGCGGGGCTACCTGGTGTTACAACAACAACAACAACAACAACAAACAAGCTTAGAGATGTGACATCATCAAACATATGGTCACGTCTGATTCCAATAAACCTTGTTGGCAATGCAGAACATGAAGCTTTAAAAGGGGGACTTTGTTCTTTTGTGCAGAATTTTGTGGTTTGAGGGTACAATTTATATCAAAATGGAAGCAGGCATGTCTTATCTCTTCAGATTTTGGGACCTCCTCTTCATGAGCTAATATAGGATTATAGCTGCTAAAAGGTAATGTTGCAGGGATTTGGAGAATGTCAGAATGGCGGTTTATCTTGAATGTCTTTGGTGCAGGCTGCTTAGATCAAAGCTCTGTATGCACGCTGGCATTTCCTTGTTGCACTGGGATTAGCGGAGCTAGCTACTTCTGGAGGGGCCGCTGTGTTATGGCACTCTTACCCTGCTGAGTTTTCAACAGACTAACCTCACTCCTCCCTCAGCCCGTCACATCTCAGTGAGCAAAGCTTTGAGTCAACCGCGGGATCTGCAGCACATGTCGGGGGAAATGAATTAATGGCTTTTGCAGCAGCAATCATAGTGTCACTTGACTGAAATGTGGCAGAGGTTAGGCTGTTCTGACACTAAATTGGTTTACACACCACAGCACAGTCAGGCCAATAAGGATTTTAGAGAGTCATTGTGAAATAACAATTTTCTGTTGAAGACAGTCTGGTATTAAAAAACAACGTGTCATTTCTGTGAAGCACTGATTCCAAATCTCACTCAACAGTTAAACTTCAAATTGGACATGTTTGCAGTTTTTTTTTTCTTATTTTTCTTTTATTTCTCACAGGAAAAACAACTATGTTATGTGTTTGAATTTTTGACAGTTAAGACAAATAATGTTTGTTTTATGATCCCAAAAGATTACATTATTTATGGTTGAAGTTTTACTCTCCAAAATACATTAAAAAGTATTTAACTGTACAATTCTGGCCTGACACCTGATGAGTTTTCAAGCAATTTCAAAGTGGGCGAGTTGCAGTTGTTCACCAGGTAGCTAAAGGCCGGTCTCAGCTCCACCTCTTGTTGTTGTTACTAAGTCGACCACAAGTTTGAGACAGCATTTCCAATATGGCGACCACCATTGTTGGGCTGCAAAAGTCCGCTTCAGAAACCAATGGGTGACATCTCAGAAACGTCCTTGTTGTGTATGATTCTAAGAAACATTGGTGAGTCATTGTGGTTTTGAAGCAGGACGAGCGTTATTAACTTTTGTACACAGCTCTCGTCTGTTTTCATATCTGCTGTACTGAAACTGGAGTTAATCTGGACACTTTCTGATGACTGCATAAACATTCACTCCACTATTCTTGTGATTTGTTCTCCAGCATTTTTTTACACACACACAGGAGAGACACACCTCACATAAACCATGAACCAGCCATGCAAACATTACCCACAATGCTTTTTCTTTAAAGGGAAAAGCTGAATTTAAACCATCACAGGTAGCAGGTTGGGCTATTATCTGCAGCTACCCAACAAACTGTTTTACTGACTTAGATTAGGTTAACGTTTGGGGGGAGTCATACTTGTGTTGCTTTAGAAAAGTACTGCAAATATGTTGTCTTTGTTTTGATCCCACAGTAGGTATTCAGGTAGTGATAGGCTAAAGGTGTTTGTTCTGTCCCGCCCCTTAGAGTCCCGCCCCTTATTAATTCTCATTGGTCAGTGAGGGAGAAGTGACATTGAGAATAGCGCTGGTGTTCCAAAGGTTGAATTTTTTTCCAACCGAGAGCGACAAAAAAAACAGGGTGGTCGGCCGAGGGCGATTTTGCACCCTGAGCACTGAGTGCTTAAAACGCTGAACTGAAAAATGGGTGTTGCCGGCCCAAAGACTGTGTTAGTGGACAAAGACCCTAACTCTTGTGTAAAAGACATTATTTCCCTGTGTGTATTCAGTCTCCTAACCTGTTTCTCTTGTGCTCAGGATCACCCCCGTCACCGACCTGCTAGCTTCAACTCACCGGACTCAGGATCATCCATTCAGCCTCTCTCCCACTGCTCACTTCTAAATGATCAACTCAAACTATAAATCATTATGAACCTTCAACTGATTATACTGCATCTGTGTTCAGCATTTTGGATCAGGAAGAAGGAAAACTGTGGTTCAGCGGGTAGAGTCGGTCATCTCTTAAACAGAAGATTGGGGGTTCGATCACCAGCTCCTACAGCAACATGTCCCATGTGTCCTTGGGAAAGACACTGTGTAAAGTTCTTTTTTTTTCTGTTTACCGTATCAAACTGTTAGACAACATTTTTTTTACAATTATATACAAAACTAAGTGCTTTTTTGATTTACAAAGATAAATGTGAAACCTTGGACTGAAACACAAAAGCAGTCTGACTGCTTCAGAAATATAAAAACAAGAATTTGAAAAAATATAGTCAGAAGCTAAAGAATGCATTAGACTAGAGTAATCATCATTTTGACATATGAATGAAGGGTTTTTCCAGGATAACTAGTGTTTGGCTGTTTATGAGGGCTGTTAAAAAAAGAGGTCGTGAGAAGGCAAAGAATACCGTCTGGTACTTTTCTGCATGATAAAAACCACATAGATAGTGTGGAAGCAGAAAAATAATCGCCTTATATAGAAATGTGTACCAGTGAAGGAGCCTATGAGCAGGACATCCTACCCGAGAGTAGAACTCACGATGGTGATTCAGAGCTTTAAAGTTTGTTAGGAACCCAAAAGGCTGTATTAACCATATGAAGACACTAAGCAGAAGCGTGCATAGACAAAAGATCACCATATTCCAAATCTGGTATAAAAATAAAAAAAACACACAACTTGTTTTTAGACTCAGCTTTTTCACCAGGCACAGCACACATGGTTTTAAAGTAAGTGACACACAATATGCAACACAGCCTTTCAAGCCCTCCTTCGTCTTCCCCTTGTCACTGTTTGTCTCACCTGGAGACTCTCTGTGAAGTCGTATCAGGAGCTCTGTTTGAAATCCATCCCGTATTATTGAGCTGTGTTTAAGGTATTAAGTAAAGCCCTCTGGATCCGTCCACTGTGCAATGATTCCCTTTAATTAAAGAAAGCACTGAGCCGACTGGAGGTCTCCGGGGAGGGTCCGCTGGTCACACTGCGCTCAAAAAGTCAAACACTGCCACAAGTCAAAGATCCGCTTTAAAGCTCATTAATCTGGCCCGGCCTATTCGCTGGCGCTGCCCCGAAGGACCCGCAGGGATTTTGGCTGACCAGAATTCCCTGAAGCAATATTGAACCTGAAGTCTTCGGGGAAAGGTAGCGCCTCTCTTGACTCCAATTTCTGCTCCATTAAATCACAGGAAGCTCCCTGAACGGAGCTTTGTCAGAAGCACTGCAGTGATGAAGACCTAAGGGTGAGACAAGATAAAAACCTATAACCTGACCAATTACTGAAAGCCTGACACAAATTGCAAGATTTTTTAAAATCTTAACAAATTCTGAAAATGTGAGAGACCCCAAACACATGACGATGAATGCAACTTAAGAGTAAACAAACATTGCAGAGAGGAAGAAATGGCAATGATTGACTTTTCTTGAAATGCAAAGAAAACAGACAATGCTTTGAATGAAGTTGTGGAGACGACATGAACATGGTCTACATGTTTTAGCACGAGCTGGGGGTGAGTAAAAATTGATTTGCAGTGGTTGTTGTGCTTCCCTCTTCAGACACCTCAACTCCCAATTGGATATCAGTTCATTCCACATGCTCGGGTGTCCTTGAGGTTCCTCCCACACAACAGAATATCAGATCATAAATATTAAACCATGTGAAATCGATGCAACCCCGATGTTCTTCTGAGCAACTCTGATCACTCTTAACACACCTCACACCACAGGGAACATCTGGAAAGATGATAGTTAAAAGAATACAAAAATCAGGACTTTGCTTTGTTTCCTCTGAAGGGAGAATAGGGGCCAAAAATGTATAACAGATACTTTTGATTTTTGATTAAAACCAACAAAAAATAAGCAGTATTGCTTATAGCTACTTGTAAAATGTAGTGAGCTAAACTTCTAGTTATTCTCAATCAAATTACACTGAAGCCACCTCCCAGAGAACTGTAGAAAGCTAATCCCATTTAAGTGAATTCAGTGCTATGAAATGTTTAGATTTATTGTCATACAGTAACAGTGATGTCATGCAGTAACAGTGATGCTACCACCAAAATAATAAGAAAGTAAGGACGTTCATTTTGTAGCCTTTTAAGAAGAGACATCCCAAATGTATCACAGTAAAAGATTCAAAGTGTAACTGACAGTAACAGACATGTTGACAAAGCTGATATCAGAAGTCCCGCCCCTTATTGATTCTCATTGGTCAGTGAGGGAGAAGTGACATTGAGAATAAACGCTGAACTGAAAAATGGGTGTTGCCGGCCCAAAGACTGTGTTAGTGGACAAAGACCCTAACTCTTGTGTAAAAGACATTATTTCCCTGTGGGTATTCAGTCTCCTAACCTGTTTCTCTTGTGCTCAGGATCACCCCCGTCCCCGACCTGCTAGCTTCAACTCACCGGACTCAGGATCATCCATTCAGCCTCTCTCCCACTGCTCACTTCTAAATGATCAACTCAAACTATAAATCATTATGAACCTTCAACTGATTATACTGCATCTGTGTTCAGCATTTTGGATCAGGAAGAAGGAAAACTGTGGTTCAGCGGGTAGAGTCGGTCATCTCTTAAACAAAAGATTGGGGGTTCGATCACCAGCTCCTACAGCAACATGTCCCATGTGTCCTTGGGAAAGACACTTAACCCCAAGTTGCCCCTGCTGCTTCAGCGGCGACTAGAAGAAGAATAGAAAAGCGCTATACAAGCTCAAGTCCATTTACCATTTACCAAAACTGCCAGCAGCATAACACAATAAAAATGCATGTTGCTGATTGTATGATGCAAGCATAATAACTTCCCTTCACTGGACCAAAGGTTGGGAACCAAACATACAGAGAACTCTAAAAAGTAAGAGTTGACAGAATAAGAAATTTAACTGTGTCAAAGGGCCAGAAAGTATTTCTGATGCCCTGCAGCAGTAGTGTAGGCAGGACATACACAACAGAAATATACTGTTTTATAATAGTACAAAATCTCAGAATCCTCCATAATTTTCTCTGTGCTGTCACTGGAGGTAATTCTTTCCACCCACTAAAGCAACGGGGCAGTAAATGTAACTGTGCAGATACGAGGCTCCATGTCTGGTTATATTTACTGTGTGATCTGTATATCTGCTGTCAGAGCCGATACAATCTAAGGTCTAAGGTTAACTCAGATGCTTTTATGTCCTACCAGGAGGTAAGATGATACCTGCCCTGATACTGGAGACTTTGTTTCAAGTGTCAAACACAATCTGACCTGATATTAAACATATCTGACAACCTGCTGTCCTTCAAAATAAAACACTGAGTTCAGGATGCTCCTGCTGTCTCTTGTTAAACGTAGGTAAGGGTCAACAATAAAACACTGCTGGAGTCTACAAGACAACACAAACACTCCCATCTGACTGGAGGCTGGTTTTTACAGATGTGCCATGTATGTTCACTGTCATTATAACAAACACAAGACAAGCCTGGATGTTACACAAGGACCAACACACTGGGAATCTGGAGAATCAGGAAAAACTGTCAATCTAACAAAATGCTATTCTGAAAAGATAATTAATCTGAGTTCAAAGACATAATAAAAAATAGAACACAATAAACCTCTTGCACTTCAAAAGCTTCTTAGTGACGTAAAATAAAGCAAACTGAACGCAGAAAAAAAATACTTTTTCAGTAGAGTACATGTACAGGAGACACAAGTATAACAGGCAGTTTCAACAGGATCAGTGTGCGCCGCATTTTTCCACGCTGCACGCTCTGGAGCTGATTGCACTGCACGCACCGCGGTCCATCTCGCGTTAGCCGCTGGGGGGGAAATTAAGGAACACATTTCATGTGTGTATTCTGAGTCCAATGCTTATTTCACTTTTGATTTGGCGATCCATTTATTCATCTTTTAAGTCTCTAAACCGAACATGAAGCTGTTAAATAAACTCATAATACATGTTGCACTCTGACAGGATGACACGGTCAATACACACACCTATACCTGCAACAACCTGAAGCGTAGCTACCAAGGCCCCACCCTTTGTCTCCATGCATGTGGAGTAACAAGCTGATTTATACCTCAGTGTTATAATATCTTGGCAAAGTTACTCCAACATGGTTTGTTTGAAGTTTTAGGTCATATAAACCAAATGAAATCTGATGTAAGAGCGTGTAACGAAGATGGAGTCCTCTCCTGTCTAAGTAACAGAGAAAACCTTTAAATCTCAAATTTCAAGAACTATCTGTTCAGACCTGTCGAGAGGTAAATAATCTGACTGCGATACACTCTGAGAACATTTGAAAAAGTAATCTCTAGCAGTGTTACCGCCCTGTTGTCACCACTTGTTGATGCTGAGGAGGAACGAGGGAATGTACGGAGAGACGAATGGCGGTTTATTCAGCATAAAACTCATCAAGGCAAGTGATGGACAAATAGCAGACATTACCGCCTCCTTCACCCCACCTGAGCGTCACTCCGTCAGTATGTGTGGCCGCAGCTGTCGCTCGGTCCCTCTGGGAGGCGATTGAAACGCTGTGACCTTGAGAGAGTAGATTGAACTAATGTGTCAGCCCAGGGCCGAGAGGGGATTTCACCTCTCTAATGGAAAGCTTCCCGAGAGACGGCTGAGTGATGGCTCGGCGTGAGGTGTCACCGATTTGGATTAATAAAAGCCTGAGACATTAGGAGGGAGGCTGATAGCTTCTCCCCCTTCGGTGTACAGAGGTAAGCAAGGAAAATGTGAGCAGACACACACAGAAATACACACAGAAGCACACACACACTAGAAGTCTGAAGGACACCAGGCAAGCTTTTCAAACTCTGAACCTAGGAAATGTAACAGAAAAGCTTTTTTTTTTAATTTAGCAGGAAACACTCCTAAAATAGTCCAGCAACAAACAACCTTTAACACATGATGAAGAGAGTCTCATCCTAGAAGACAGAAACCTTATTGGCGTTCTGTCGCCTACATCTGGCATCAAAGTCACAATGTGTACCAGGGTCAGTGCTGCAGTCTTACAACAGCATGTTTAAAGGGAGACAACACTTTGACCAGAGTTTTTAGGATCAAATTTTCAGTTTGTTGATTTATTTAAATAGACTTTAAATTATGACTACATAATGAACAACCCATCAGGACTTTGAGATCAGAGAGTTACTCAATTCAACATATTTCATGCAAGAATAATGAAGTTATAAATCAGTAACACTACAACCTAACAATCAGAGTGAGAATCAAGTGTCAACCTCCGGTGTTTAAAAATGAATCAAAGTGCAAAATCCTGCAGTACATCGAGTGTCCACTTCAGGCTGGCTGCAGGAGAAGCAGAAGTCACATTCACAATCAAATCGAAAGAGCCGGTTTTTACAGCAGAAATGAACATGTTTTACAGCCTGGTTGATTAATTGAGCATTTTCATTCCACCAGATACCTCACCGATATTAGATAGAGAAGCAACCAAGTGATGTATTTTAGTCAGAAAAGTTTTTCTAGTTGGACAAACAGAAATTATGGAAAAAAAATTATATTTATAACATACAGGATCATACTGAAGCCTTTTGGTCCCAACATCTGTCTTGTAATCAGGGATCCATCCAGTGTTGAAAAAAATAAAATTGTACAAAAAGTAGTAATATTGATAGTTGTTGAAAACTGTGCTGTCTGAATTATTTTTCAGGTATTCTGCAAACATCTATCTCTATTTAAATGTTCTACATCTCTTAGTAATGTCCAGTAGTGTTTCAGAGAGCTTTTCTGTTTGGAGGAACACGGTCTGTGTGGAGAACAAAAGAGCCGAAACGATCAGACTCCAAACAGAAGTAACACACAAAAACGATGGTGTTGGCCCTTTTCGTTAACTTCTGTCTACACTGGAAACCCAAACGAGTTACAACTCAACCCCAGAGTCAATAACACTTTCAGACATCAACTCATATATCTCTAAATTTAGCTGGTCTAACGTGCAAGCTTATATAGGGAGAAAGTGAAACACATTTAATGAACTTGTAAACCAACTGCATATTCTTCAAATCATCCTTGTTTTATGGTTTTAGTCATCAGTTGAACTAATTCACAGATGTTGTGCTGTTTTTAGAGTTTTGAAAATGTGTCTGAGAACTTATCAAAAGGATGTAAGCAGCTGCAGAAACTATAACACTTTTAGAGCACATGTAGCGAGTTCACATTTAAAGGACAACATCGACCCATAAAAGCTTTTATTTAATTCAGTGAACCTGAAGCAGATATTCTTAAAACAGGTACATCGTTGGAGTGAAGGTTACTCAGAGTCGAGCAGAGGTGACCGAGCTGCACAAACAGCTGATATGGCAGCCCCTCCCCCCCTCTTTAAGTGACACCCAGCTCGTTTCAGTGACAGGTGGAGCACCGAGACACCAATCCATCAGTGCTAATATGTTTGACTCATCCAATCAATAGCACCATACAGTAAATGTGTGCTAAGAAAAGAAGCTCTTAAATGAATGTGAGGCAGACAGAGTATAACTGCCTGGAGCAAAGAGAGGTCTCCTCGCTATTAATATGAGCAAAGCAGACATCTCCAGGAAGACTCTGTTTAATTTATATCTGCTGCTTGCAGCCATTATGGACTGGAGTTTAAATCTACAGGGGAATGAAAGTCTGGATGGTGCTGACTGTAAAATGTTCAAAATGTCAATAGAATTAGTGTTTTTGTAGCAATGATGTTGTTGATCTCGATGCAGATTTTTGCTTTGGGGTGAGGTAAATCTCGTCCTCCATCACCGCTGATGATGTTTTCCCCAAACATTGTGCAGTAAAGCTATTTGAAGCCTCTCGGTAATGATAAAGCAAATGGCTAATGGTGATTGTAGCGGCATTACCCGCAGCCTCACCAATCATAATCAAGACGGTGCTGATTAACATGCCGCGCTCCTGCATAAACAATCCCCGGTGTTGGCTAACGACTGAAAGAACTCTGCATTAAATAACAATTATACTCAGCAGGATGGATTCAACTGCTGTGTCCCATGACATTTTCAGAGTCATAAATGAGCAAATCTACTTTCTTTTTCAAGTATCGACCAAAACATTTATCTTCTTAAAACCTTTACATTTGTTTAATTCACACTTTTGTTCAAGATAACAAATAAATATAAATAAAAATAAACAAAAAGATAAAAAGTCAAAAAAGATTGAAGACAACCCCAAGAGAAAAAAACTTACTCCAGAATTTATTTTTATGAATGTAGAATAAAGAATATTTCATTCTTGAAGAGTTTGAATTGATAGATTAAAATCCAGCGAATGCAGCAGTCACCCACTGTCAGCCCTGGTATCAGGCTCATAGCTCAGCGTGTCTGTCTGAAGTATTGTTTAAACATGATGGGAATACCGTATGAGCAAAACAATAGTGGGTTATTAAAGTATAACTGCCTTCTATACATGTTGCTTTTTAACAGAGAGGAGTGCTGCTCAGAGTGCAAGCAAAGCCAAATACAAGACACTCTAATGCATATATAAATGCATTACTGGCTCCAAAACAATGCAATAAATTCCTTCACACAGGGGACGCAAATGTAGAATCAGCATCAGCATATAAAAAGTATTGAAAAAGACGAGGAAAATTGCCTCTGGTTATGCTTAAGAATAGGGTAAGGTGCTGAATGAAATGATGCAATTTATGAAGTAGCAGTTATTATTTGCTAGGTTTCTTCAAGAAAACAGGAAAATATGTTTTTAAATGTCATGTGTAGCACAATGCATATGTTTTACAGAGGCTGTATTACTTTTAGGGCAGTAGGGTTTATAATATATGGAGCAATAAAGTCAGTTTTTGATGGAGATAGGAGTCGAATATCGGGAGAATAAAGTCTTGATTGCATTGATAAGCAGTAAATGAATAAATAAATCAACAACTGATTTTAACAATCTGTAAATAACCACAACAACATTTGAAGAAAAAATGTTAAGTCACATAAGACAGATTCATTGCCTTTGGAGAAACTCCTGGGTTGTTTAAACCATGCATTGAGTCAAACAGGCACCTGATTGCACTTCCTGAATGGCTTTCAGGGTTGCAGGCATGAAAGGTAAAACAACAACTCTGACATTTATGCCAACTTACACAATGAAAGAAAGCAGGCACGCATTCAGGTTATCAATTTCCATTTATTCTGGAGTTCCTCAGGGTACAATGTTTGGTCCTTTGCTTTTCTTATACGTTTTACTGTGTATTCCATTTCAAGCAATTTCAATCCAATCATATTCTTATTTATCTATTCTACTGTGATGGCAGCTGTATGTGGGCTTTACTGGAATTTGGACAAATTTCAGTTAAGGGACAATAAAGTGTATCATATTTTATTGTATTGGTAATATAAAGGCAGTTGCTATTTCCCATAGCTTAGGAAGAATGAAGAAGGAGCGTTTCATTAAATGTGCTGCACTTGACCATATCATTCCTTTGTTAGGTCCTCTGCTTCAATAATACTGAATTAAAACAGGATGTTTGATGCTTAATTGAAAATGATGTGTTGAACTAGTTGCATCGTCCTGTATTTGCCTTAAGACTGCACCCTGAGGTGTTAAAGCAAAGATTCATCTGTCAGGACTGAACACTACATAGTTACCAGGAAGCTTAATCAGAACAGAATATAAGTATTATGCATCAAGCTGAAGATAATACTCTTCAATTCTGTACTTCTACATTGTTTTCTTTGTATAACTGCCTTCAGCATTTCACTTTGTGTTTATTAATGACACTGTTAATGTGTTATTTAACACCTCTGATGGCTTTGTTCTCTAATTGCTTTCCTGTGTTGTCCTAGAAGGCACCTTTTCACTCTCATCATGTCATGTTATCTAGTGGCCCAAAGAAACCCAGAATATCATCTACAGTTGTGCAAGTATTTCATTGTTTTCCACATCCTTCCCCCTGCAAATGATAAGCGATAGTGACCCAGGTGAGGCAGATCAGTGGCTTGGCTCTAATGACATTTTAATGGGAAACTAATGGGGGTTTCTGCAGACAGACCTCAGTGGGTTCAGTGTGAGGTCGATGAGGCATGAGAAACAGGCTAATTGCTGCTTCATAAAGGCTGTGTATAAAAACAGTTATTGTTCTGCACGACCCTCTCCGGGAGGTATTTTACTCGGGGTGGAGGTTTTACGCTCATTTGTGTCAGGCTGTGCTCACTGATGCAAAGATTACAGTTTACTACGTGTTGTACACCAATATGCAAATAAGAAAGGGGGTTTAATGGTAGTTATATGCAAGGCAATACAAGGAACGATCTATCATAATTCAATCCAGGCCGTTCGTTTAACCTTAAAGAGGCTTGAAGTCTGGCGCACACTAAGAGATTTAAAGAATCTTAACAGGTGCTTAAATTTTGAGCGACGCCACACATAATGAAAAATAATGACAGATTAAACAGTTTTGTTCCCATAGTGTGTGGAGAGCAACAATATGGCACAGACACTAGCAGGTTTCATCCACCAACAACCAGAGACTCTCAGAATATCTTGCTGTCAAACATGATATTAGAGTAAACAAACATGGCGGACAACAGATCAGATCGGTGGGTTTTACACAAAGCCCACCGAGTAAAAAGAAAACTCTGGATGAAGTGGTGGAGACACGAACACAGACTGTTCATGTTAAAGTGTTAGCTGGAAGAGAGTAAAAAATCAATTATTGTTCTTCCTTCTTCAGTCAGCTCGCTTCCTAGTTGGCCAACATATGGCTGCACGTGACAATCCAGTGTGCTCGGCTGTCCGCAGGGTTCCCCTCACACAACAGGGTCTCTGATCGTTAATATTGAACATGTTTAATATTTATCTTTTCAAATCAATGCAGCCCTGAAGTTCTTCCAGGAAGGTTGGATCTTGTAGTGTACCACACTTAATACAAATATTTGGGACAGAAGGTTAAAATTATTTAATTTTAGATTGTGTCTGCAATGTTTAAAAAAAATATTCAAGCCAATTTTTTTATTTATGATTGAGGGTTATCATTAAATCTGAAGAGTGAATATCCTGTAATTTATACATTTTTTTCCAAAAGAGGCTGAAACACTCCTTGAGTAATTAATGTTACACACTACACTATAAGTTGGTGCTGAATCTGTTAGCCACATCCATTGGGCTCTGAGAAGAGCAGCTCAAAAACTCTTTTGGTCTGTCTTGCCTGACTATGACTATTCAATATGTCCAGAAACATGAATTAGACTAGACACCACCTTCCCCTGTTAATTACCGACATGTTTGCTAAACCCCAGCACAGAGGGCCAAGCATGTAGGTGAATGTGATTTGTGGCAGTACTGTTATTTCAAGAAACTATCCTTTAAAAAAAAATAAATAAATACATATTTTTATTTTCCACTCTAACTTTTACTAGGGGGAATTATTTTGTTTGTGCCAAAGGCAGCATACAACTAGCGGACTTAGCCTCCGGGTCCGAAAGTGAACATGTCTTAAGCCTGTGGCACTCTACAATTCTACAATTATTTTAGCAGATGCCTTTATCCAAAGCGACGTACATCAGAAAGTAAGTAAAACACAAGCAAGAATCAAGAGAGGAGGAAACGACCTCAGTAAGTGAAAACGAACAGTTTTGAGTCTGATCGGACTCACAGGTGCTGACAGGAAGTGCACAAAGGCAGAGCACATTGACAGCTGTTCTTGAGAGTTAAGATTAGTATCAAAACCCTTCTAAATATTATTATCAGCATTGTCAAACAAAACCATCACCACCATCATTGTGGTCATCATCAATATCAATATCAAAGTGTGTGAGTTTTCATTAAAGAGCTGGGTCTTAAGCATTTTCCTAAAGGTGCAGAGGGACTCTGGTAGTTTGTTGTTCCAGCAAGGTAACAAATGGCTTCACAAAAAATGCAAAGAGATAAATAGAAACACAGATAAAGCAAGAAAGAAAACATAAAAATACATCCCTCATCAGTGCCACCATTTTTCATTCATGGTCAGTCTACGGCTCCAAAAAACCAAGATGGCAATGACAAACTCATGGCTGCAAAACATATAAAAACACAAGGTGGCTATATCCATGTCTTTAAAAAAAATTGCTCTTCCGATGGCACATTCCTGAATCATAATTCATATAAAACACAAAAAATGTCTAAAAGCAAATGTGCTTTAAATGCTACAGGCAGTTTTTTCCTCAACAGAAACTGATTTTTTATGTTTTGGGTTGACTCAAAGTCATAGTATTTTTAAGATAAGCTGATTTTGACACAACTATTAATCCACAATGTATTGGCTACGTATTTTATCACAGTTTTTATATATATTTAAACAGAAAAGAAAGAGCACTACCTGTAATGTCCAACAGGATTCAGCACTAGAATCATGGTTTTTAATGTTTCTCAAGCACAATGCAGTTTTGTTGCAAGGTCAACATGGACTTCTAGCATTCACAGCACTGCTTCTGATAATCCCTTTTTCTGTAAGAGGTCAGCAGGTGAAGGAGTCCCCTGTGTGCTGCGTGTGTGTGTGTGTGTCTGTTTGTGAACGTGTGTTTTGGTGTGCTTTTCTGTACTCCAGCCCTCCAACAGTAGTTAGCATGGCCGTTCTGTCAGAGGCTTAAAGCTGCAGTGTCGGGTCAGAGGCCAGGCTGCGGTTAATGCTGTTCTAAATTGCCTTTCCTCTGAGATTTGCCCCCATCGAGACACCTGAGAAAGGTGGGAAGGTCACTCTGAAGGAAGTGGAGTCTCAAAGAAGCAAACGTTAAGGCCGGGGAACGTGTCCAATATGCTGAGCATCACCCCACTGATAACCCAAGTGACAATGGACTGAATTCTGCAGGCTGCACTATTATCTGCTGAGATCCCCTTTCACTGTTTGTGTCTGATTCTTTCAAATCAAAGAGGAAAGAAAAAAAACAGAGCATGGCTTCTGATTCTAGTGAGGAAAAAAACATTACACAATTCTGAAATCCACAACACAAGTTTTAATAAGATCACTTTGAATCAGGAATCTCAAACATCTCAGGTCCATTTCATTTACTTTATTTACAAAAACAAAGACAAGAAAATATGATGATTCATATCTCGCCCTCGGCTTCACCTGAACAACGGTTATTGATGACGACTCCTCCCCTTTGCCACATCCTATACCTGTGAGAGAGGTTTTACTGCAGGTGCCTCAGTCAATACACAATATGGATAAGCTACAGATTGAATATGTAGAGTGGCAGTCCCACAGATGCATTGTGTTATTTGTGTAAGTAAATGTGTTATCTCGAATCCAACACTATATAAAAAAATAGATATATCATTGAGTGAAGCAGCAGTAGGCCATAAAATCTAAATTATACTTATTTGTATGTAGTTTGGTTGCTATGGGATATGCTATGTAACAGCTGCTTCTGGTTCTATTGAATCATCTTCCTCTTTAACAAAAAGCTCCGTCTCTGTTGTCAGACACTTAGAATGACAATGTGAACCTGCTGACAGGAATGTAATTAATGATTAAGAAAAAGGTTGCCTTCATAATTGGTTTGACACCTGAGGACAGAACCAAGAGGAGAGTTCAGACCGCACTCTAGTCTGAAGATCAGTCGTCTTTGTAGTGTTTTAATAGGTTGAATATGTGAAGGTTACGGTGCCACGGTACATAATTAGAGGGTGGTTTAGCGCACAGCTGTGAAAACGATTGGCAAAGTGCTGCCTTTACCTATTCTTTGAAATATTTGAAGTCAAGATTTTAAGAATCATTTTAATTCATGTTTCATTTGTTTCCCTTTTGTATTAGTCTTGTTGTCATGGTGAATCACATACAACACGCTAACTGACCAAGTGTCCATGTTGTTTTTTTACTCCTTGATGTAGCTAAATAGACACAATGGACAGGTCAGGTTGGGACAGATACAAGTCCTCTTTAATTTTGTGTCCTGAATCGTTGATGTTGTATTTTTTTTGTACTACACAGAACCAATACGAAGTGGATTGATGTTGGATCATGGGACTTTAAACAACTCCAATAATTGCTACTAACAACCCCGCACAGAATGACACAGGGATGGGGTATCTTTGAAGGCCAACACAGAAGTTAGCATCGCGCTGTTTCCCTCGACAAAAGCCTATAGGTTTTTTTCCATGGGTTTTTGGATTATTGCTGTTTCTATGTTCAATGTGATGATGTTTAATGTTACCAACAAACTATGAAATCCCACTTAGCCAGTTGTTAGCAACCGCCTTTTGTTTTTGATTCACAAGTGGGGCACTTCCAGATTTATTTCATGTCATTGAATAAAAGGTTCAAATATCTTGAGCTTATTTCAGATATCTTACCAAAATTCATTCAAAAATCCTGCAGACTCAGAGACAATGGAAGTCCAAAGTACTAAAACGTTCAATCATATCCAGGTTTTAGGACTCATTACTGCACCACTCTATTATTGTCAAAATTTCATTTGTAAAAAAAAAGTAATTTGTAATAGAATGCACCACTGATTTAAACTTGAAAAAAAATTGAAAATTTTTTTTTTAATTCATTCCACTTCCTGTCTTTCTGATAAAAAAAAAAAACCTGATGCCTACATTACCCTCAATGCAATGCAGTCATTGATGCTATTAGTTGCTGATGCACACCATGAATGTTCTTCATGGATACTGTTTTGCCGCTAAGCACTGCTCCAAACTTCCCCTTGTTGTAGCTCACAATACTTTAGCAAAACTCAATTCTGCCCTTGTAGTTTTCTCCACATAGACTCCCTTCATAAAAAAGTGACACATGTATAACTGTTCACAAGACCAATTAAAATGAAAACAAGGCCATTATAACTCTTTGTATCATGTTTTTTTTTGTACATGGACATTTGATGACTATATAACGTGTCTTCCTGATGAAGAGAACAAGCTTTTAAAGGGGGTGACAGATTATAAAAATGTTGGAAAGTTCACCAAGTGAGCTGTTATTATAGGACTGAAAAAGGCTCCATCTGAGGATCCAGTACCCAGGTGTTAATAATACATCCATGATGTAGCCCTGAGCCTGTAGCCTGCAGCAGAGATCAGTAGCAGGCTGCAAATATCTGGTAAGCCCCCCTCTAACCAACACAGCACAAGGTTTTATTTTTTCATTTCCAATCCTACATATACTATACAGCACTATTCCCCAAAACACTACTACTACACAATCCCAGGTTTTCTTCATTTTGAATGATTCCTTATTAAAATGTGGTTATTGAATTAACTAAATGTGACCTGCTGACATCATCTCCATCTTAAATGAGATCTGTTTTCCAACATATGCTGCATGTAATCTTGTAAACCCTATAGATGTAAATATTGCAGAGCTGGGTGTAACCTTGCTCTGTGTTTGTTGCCTCTGTGGACCCGAGCAGCTCTCCCTCCAGTGCTCTCTACATTCACTTTGAAACTAACAGAATCAGGTCTACACTGTTAAATATTTCATCGCACCTTTCCATGTAACTGTTATCCTGCTACAGCAACCATGAAAAGCAAAGAAAAAGAAGGCAGCGTGAGGAGGCACCTGGCTGACATGCATTTAAATGGAGCCGAGGCTGCGGGAGTGTGTTTACCTTTCTGCACTGTGCACACCTCATGTGTCACGGAAAAGCAACGAGGAATTCAAAGGCGAGGAGAGTGACTTTTATTCGTCTTTTCATTGAATTTGCAGAAATGAAGTGATGATTGGCCTTGTAGTCCATTCAAGATGTAAGACTTGAATACTGAATCACCTGAAAAGAAGCCAGAGGAGAAACAACGCAGCGGTTGACCTCGTGGATGTGGAAATAAAAAGCAGAATGCGGCTCTGATCCAGAGCGTAATTTGTAAGGGGGGGGGGGGGGGGGGGGGGGGGGGCTGCGGGGGTGAGGGTGGAGAAGAATGACACTGAAAGCACCTTCCGTCTGCACCGTGGAGCAGAGGCCATTACTGGCTTTAGTGTTGTCAGCCGTTCAGCATCGGCTCCTTTGAGAATGAGGCTTTCAATCAATGTATGAAAAGGCCGTATCTGTGAGGAGAGAATGAGACAGAATCACTCATGACGGGGGCAGCGGCTGCACTCCACTGAGTAGGTGTTCAGAAGCAAAGCAGCTGTCTGAAAGGAATTGTCTCGTTTTGATCCGTGCCATCGGCCGCGCTGCATTGTTTGTAGTAATGATGGTTTCTCGGCTGCTGTGGAGGATGACACACTCCTGAGAGAAGTTAGTGGGACTGGACTAAATTGTTTTGGTTATTTCCATGTGAAAAATAAATCTGGGTTCGCTCTGCTTGATGCTGAAGTAGATACGATCCCTCAAGAAGATTAAAAAATTGATCAAAATTTCATTGTTCCATTGTTAGCATTCAGGGACCATATGACTGACTAGGCAGGAAAAATACAAATTAGCATGCTGTGATTTGGTGAGCATTAATTTAAATCTAACATTTTTTTTCTGGCAGTAATTGAAGCATTCGTACCAAGTCAATTCAAGAATACTTCTCCATATGGGACTTAATAATTAGCATAATTTTGGCAATCACCATTTGAGTCAGAAGTGACCATATATGGACTTGAGGGTGGACACATATTGGTACACCTGGCCTCCTGTCCCCTAGTAGCATCTCGTCAATCCCAGGTAACCCTTGATGGTTGATTTGACTCCAACATGGGGCCATAATTTACCATATGAGCACGATGCTGTACTTTAGACACAGCAACTTGAATCTAGAGATTAGAGTAAAGTTCATACTTGACGACTATGTTGATGTCTTTAGGAAAATGTCGACTGAGGGCATAAATCCACCAAGAAGTAAGCTCATTTTCCTACTTGGTTTCATATGGTCATACTTATTTTTTTCAGCCAGTGCAGTCGCCCCCTGCAGGCCACGTTAAAAACAATAGGTTTCAGATACTTCTGCATTTGCTTCATGATTGAAAACAGCCATCTTTCACTTTTTAAATAGAGTCCATATATAATGACTGCATATATAAATATCTCTTGCTGTCTGGACGGCTATGTTGAAGACCTATTACTTTGTGAAATATCATACACATAATTTGGTTAGGTTTGAGAGAGTAAAAAAGAGTACCATTGGTAAGGTTTAGAAAAAGATTGTGGCTTCTGCGAAATTAAAATGCAAACAATCTCCCACAAATATCTACAAAAGAGGTAAACATAGACTGTACTGTTACTGTAAAATACAATTTTGTGTATTTTTTTAAAGCTTGTATGGGGGCCTTTTTACATTTATGTGATCGGACAGCAGAAGAGTTACAGGAAATATGGTGAAGAGATAGGGGGGTAGACATACATCAAAGAGCCGAGGCCGAGAACCTATGACCTGTGCATCGAAGACTGCCTGGGAGGCCTACTCCACTAATGGAGCTGCACCTGCACCCCACCCCCCATAATTTATCTTATAAACTGTTTCAAATGTAGTCGTTTGGATTTCATTTTCAGAAACTGTGCCTTTAATCGATAGAGTATGACATCAGGGAGAGAGAGAGAGTGGGGAAAGATTTGGGAATGGAGCCGCAGGTTGGATCCGAAATCTGTGCCGTGGGCCCAGAGGATCAAAGCCTCCGTACACCGGACATGACCCAACCATTACTGTAGGAAACCAAAATGAGTTGTTAAAATTGTCAAAGCAACACAGCTACCACCTTGTTTATATGTCTCCTCTAATCTGTGATTTCAGTTCGCCATATTATAACAGTTGGTTCTATTATAATAGTTAGAATTCTTTATGCGGGGGTAAATTGTCACTGTTGCGTTGCAGTAGCTCAAATATTTGTGTCAATAAGAAACCCAGCAGGGAGAGGGGCTGTTACTATCTGCCTTTGCCTTAATATTGGAATTCCTAGTGACAAATAACTCAGAATATTTGTGCACAAGATTATTTTCCCATGATATTCTTTTTCAGCCATTTTGTGCGTCCGTGTTTTGTCCTCCTTCCCCGTCGCTCGCTCAGTGTGCAATTCTCTTCACTCCCAGGGAGGAATGTGGCCGTCTGTTATTTGCAGTGTGGGAGTTTTGAATGGCGGCCTTTATGAAAAACAGGTGCCAGTTACTGTAGGGGAGCAGAGCAATCTAACTGAGTCCTGCCAGCCTTTCAGAGCACACAGAACCCCCCTCCCGCAGCCTGCAGCTTTTCCCCGGCTCGTAATTAAGCCTCATTCAAGAATAAGCCATGACTAATACTGCCAAGTTTTACATTGGGCTGTGCAAAAATGTATTGCTACACTACAAGCTGATGAGAGAAGGGCACATAACAAATTCTGATCACAAATCAGTTGAGGAAGTGAATGAGGACAACAATAAGGCATGGGAAAGAATCAGGTTTGTATGAAAATTAGGACAATTCAGAACGGATGTATTTGTGTTGCCTTGTTGTGCATACCCTGATATTTTGAGTGTTTGCCAGAATGTGTTTTATGTATTATCTATTACTGTAGTAATGCATGAAAAATAATGATTGAACTGGATTATTTTTCTCCATAATCTCAAAAGTGTGTTTCACTTTTTGCCCAGAACTCTGTGATTGAAGGTCTTTTTTTTTCATTTTAGAATAAATTCAAACTGAAATCAGCCTGCATTTGCTTAAAACTGCAATAAATGTGGCTTTCATTTAGCACGATTTGCCTTTTTCTCTGATATATTTCGAACAGCACTTCGGTACCTCTCAGGAATTTAGCATGCAGCTCAAAGCATTTTCTTTATTTCTTTTCATTTTCAACATACAACCTATGAGCATTAGACCTCCGATCTCTGTCCATGGTGCTGAAATATTGACTCTGATTGATGGAAACACTCTCCATAGATGCACACTAATGTACAGAACTCACACAGTTCTTGGTAGTGCTGCAGATCTTTGACATCACGTTATAGCACGAGACCTTGGCTACATAAACAAGATTTTATCCAGTTGCTGAAGTGTGTTTCTAGTGACCATTTCTGCAGCAGTGCATAGCTTAGCTTCTGTAGAAACTCCAGCCAGCCTCACCATACAGGCACCGTGCTCACTGTCATCTACTGTTTGTACTTCACTCACAAAATCACCCTTTTAAATTCCCGATCAGATAAACTGGGGCTCTGCTCACAGTTTTAGGTCAGCTTTTGTTATCCATTATTTATTTGTCACTTCTATTTTTTTATTGTTGTCCTTATTGCAGAGATGCCACTCAAAGTTTATTGTAATTTTTTTTTCAATGGCAATAAGGTTTATTCTAAAAGTGAAGTGATTCAGATCCCTCATGCTTTTTCCTCCTTGCTTCATACACAGAAGAAGTTGGCTGTGAAATGCACAAAATAATGAAGAAAGCAAAACAAAAAGTTCTTAACTGTTATGTTAGAAGATAATGGAGAAAGAAAAGTCTGCATTCGTGGCACATTTTGTGTTTGTTCTGCAGATCTCTCTGATGTCGAGTCTTGGCTGGCCGATTGTTTTTTTTAGCTCCGGGCGCTTCTCCCCCCGACTCACACGACAACTCTAAAGGTAAATAATGATGCAGCTGATTTCTTCTGACAGTGCTCTGTGTCTGTGCCCTGCATCTGCATCTGCATGTTTTATGTTTATTACGACGAGAGAAAGAGCCTGGGTGTGCCGTCAGTGGCATTTTACTTGGTTAGTCCATTACATCCACAGTACCCGACTTCATATCCATGGAAGTGATTAATTCACATTTCTCCTGAAACCCTCTTTTGCATCACAATGTAATCATTGAATTTATGAAGAGTTGTCCTTTAAAATGAAAACCTACCATTATGAAATCATCTGACTCTTTTAATGTCACTGCGGCTCTGAACGGATGTTTGTAAATAATTTAAAAACAGCACAAACACATCCACGTCGACACTCTGAGAGACTGATCATTTTAATATCCGTGAGGAGAAAAAAAAACAGCTGAAGTGACAAAAAGGGAGCAAGAGACGTGTGTGTTGCAGATTCATATGTCTTTGTTTTGAAGCAGCAGCTTGTGAGAGTCTCAGCTTTCATATCATTGTCAGTTTAAAGCAAACGGCTCGGCTCAGTGTTAACAAGCAACAGTGTGTGTGTGTGTGTGTGTGTGTGTGTGTGTGTGTGTGTGTGTGTGTGTGTGTGTGTGTGTGTGTGTGTGTGTGTGTGTGTGTGTGTGTGTGATCATCTGCAGTGCAGACTGTACTAATGAGAGCATTACAGACTAGAGGAGAGCCGGAGGGACTCACAGATGTCACCACTCTGCTGTGATCAACAGTACAGTGCTGCTCACTCACCTTATTCACAAACACATTACTGTCTGTGTTTGACTGGATCAGATATATGGGAGGTGTTTACTATACTGATCTGAGATGCACAAAACGGGCTGTTCAAAATGCTTTCTTTGAAGGAAATATAACCTCAAATGTTCCACTCTTTTCAAGGATAAAATATTGCGTATATAATGTGACAACAGCTTGCAACAGCAAAAGAGGAATATAGCAGAACATATGCCCTGCTTTAGAGAAAGTAACTATAAACTGTCCCCTTCCAAATGTTAGTATTTGTGTTTCCATCCAATTCTAAAAAACATTTAAGCTAATTTTGAAATGCTGCAAGAAAGAAAAGTGAATCATGCAGTTCTCGATCAGCTGGCTGGGAGTGGATAAACTCTGCTTGTTGCAAAGCAGAGATTGGTCAGTTTACACATGACTGTAATCTAACAGTCAAAGATGGAGGTATGAGTGCACTGTGGAAAAGTACGCTGGGATATAATCATCTTTCTACTTGTGTTTTTAAAATCAGGTCCAATTATGTTAATACGGATCAAACTGTGTCTGCAATAAGTTATATCCTACCAAGAGTGTGTCTTATTTCCTGCCTGAGCCACATTCACCTGACAAGTCCAGATAAACATCTTTTTTCCAAGACATTACATGCTTCATGTTTCTTCAAATTAGACATTGCATTATAATGTTTTACTCATTTCAGTCAATGTAGGCCTCATTTTCTTCTTGTAACATCCCTAAAATAATAAATGTATCTGGAAGTGTCAGGTGAATGTGGCTCATAGTAAGTGTAATGAGATATTTCTGGTGAGAAATCAGACGAATACACTTTGTAAGATGTGACTTTTTGTAGTGTATATGAACCTTTCACTGAACCTAACTTGTTGTCTTCTTTAGGGGAGGACAACAAGCTGCACATTGATGTATTCTTTCCTTTAATAACAAGTCATCCAACAGTATCTTTTTCCGCATTCAGCAGACACACAACACATCTTTAACATCTATTTACACTTGTGTTTGTCCCCTTCCGATGAATCTAAGTCAAATATCTAGTCAGCTAAATGCTCTGCCAGCTTTACTCTCTAACTGTGTCTGTTTACTGCTGAAACACTCGCTCTGCTGTCATCAACACTGTGCTGCTGTTTTAAATAGATTCACTATCTGTTTCCTACTGTACTGATCAAATCTCTCGTACTCTCTACAGATGTGGGCTTCAAAAACAGCTGTCTGCTGAAATAAAATCAGCTCTCCTAACTGTTCCTCTCTGCTGCTGTTGACAGTGACTTTATTAAAGTTATTTCACAGGAAGTAGCTGCCTGCTGCTGTAACAAATTACTAACAGAGTTACCCCAAAGTGGTTTCATCCCGGATCAACTCAAACTGATGCTTTGTCACAGCGTCTCATGAAAAAACTTCAAGGCAGAGACGATTTATTTTTCTTTTCTAACACCTCCTGCTAACAAACAGTGAGGAAACAGACTTCAGCGGCACAAATTCTCCAGAGCGATGCTGCAGTGTTATATGTGGTTATGACTGTTATTTTGGTATTGCATCTGATTTCTCACTCCTGCAGGATGATAATATAGATAAGATAGGATAATAGGAGTAGTCGAATACTGATATTACTGGAAATTGTCCATCCCTACTGCAGAGAAGTGGGAGACATGGTCTTTCACGGGACAAATATTGGTACATTTAGCATCTAACCACAGTGTTTTGATGTTCTACATTAGATGATAGAGAAGCTGAAACTGAGAAAAGACAGACTAACATTGCATCTTGAGTTAAAGACAAGATCTCAATACTGTTTAAGATGACTAAAACACTACTAGATGCCATTGCTGAACATCTCCAGCAAAAGGAGAATAAACCTTATGGAGTCGTTGTATAGTTTTCACTTGTGATGTTCTGAAAATTACTTTCTAAACCGATTTACATGCAGGCTGGAGTTGTGTGCGACAAGTGCAACATCATGGTTTATCCAGCCAACATTGGAGAAACACACGTTTTATTAATCACGTCCATGAGACATTTTCCAGGAAAACAACACAAACAGTCCAGCAACAGCAGCAACTTTATCCTGCATAATCTGATACTCCTGCACTTGATTCAGACCTGCAACACCTCGTGTGATGCTCTCATTTGTTCGCTTCTAATTCTTCCATTCGTTCTCTTCCTCCTCTCTTACCAACACACAAGTCTGTCTGGCTTTCCCTGGCAACATTTTAGCTGAGCTCTGTCTGCTCTGGAGCCGCTCCGCTTATCTTTTGAACAAAGATCCAAAAGGAAAGGACATGAGAGAAGGATTAAAATCACAGCCTTTTACTGACAACTGTTGTTTATCTCTCTCTCTCTTCTTCTTGGACTTGAATAAACACACACACAGACACATACACACAAAATGAGCAACTCTCTCTGCTTCTGTCAGCGAGCTGCGACCCCTCCCCCCTCACTGATTCCCCTTTCCCTCTGTGGATGTGGAGCGGCAGTCTAAAAGAGAGCCAAGCCTGTCAGAGTCCTAATCGTTGTGGAGAGGCCCTTGGCTCTGTATGCACAGCAGACGCCAGCCCCAATTAGACAGGTGTATACAGTCTGCCAGAGCATGAGGGGAGAGCGAGCAGGCCCTATTCTCTGCACAAACACCAGTTCTGCACCGCCGCTGCTCGATCGATGCGGCTCTGGGCCTATGAGGGGTGAGACTCAGAGGAGGTGCAGCAGGGCAGAGGCAGCGGTGGCTGAAAAAATAAGCCCGGGAAGGACGGATGAGATGATGACAGAGGAGGAAATGAGAGATCGTCGAGGAAATGAGGAGCGGGCGATGCCGATTACAAACGCAGCTTGTCAAAGCCAGGGAGCAGAGTTGATGTTTCTCGAGCCACATTTTGACAGTGATAAGACAATCAGATGACAGTCCGCTCTGTCACTAAAAGAGAGTAAATATAGAGTCACGAAGAAACAGTAACAATACAAATGTTTCAAACTTGCATTCTTTCTTATGCCCATGAAACAGCGGACACAGTTTCATTATAAGCAGAGCATTTTTCAAAGCCTGTTTTTTCACAAACCTTAATTAGCATCCCAATAAACAACACAAATAGAATTATGGATGCATCAGCGCCAGGATTAGCTAGATTGGCTCACTCTTTTCTCCTCTCCATCTCAAGCCCCTGACTCAAACATGGTTGCCTCTGGCTTTCATTAACCAAGATGGAGATAACTGAAATGCAAAACTCAGATTTGAAACAAAGCAGTGGAAGAGCTCACATTGTCCACTTCTTGTTCTTGTGTATGGTTTGGACAACAATCTGTAAGTGCTGTACCAATTGTGAATGTTCACTGAACTGCACTGCACTTTTTAAAAGTGCTATCCAAACACCAGAGACTTTCTGGGGGGGTTCTTTAACGTCCCTGGATCAAAAGCTTGTACTGAAAGGCAACTGGAAATGGTAAACCTTCTTGAAGATGTTTCGCCTCTTATCCCAAAGGCTTCTTCGTTTCTTAACTGTCTCGAGGATGGAACTAAGAGTATCAGTCTCTGTGGGTCATTGGTATGCTAATTAGTTGTCCTTTTAGATCATGCTTTGAATTACCATGGCCTGGATCTTTGGACTCTGGTGCCTTTGGGGGAAAAGTAGTGAGTTCCTTCAAAGGTCCATAGTTGCCTGGAAAAAGTACCTGCCGCTGAAGCACAGCCTGATAAGAAATCAGCTTTCTGTTCCTCATATAAGCTTATTTAAAAACTTTAAGAATACATTTCAGTACTTTTGTTCACTGTGCTTGAGATGTGTAAACTACCAAACCTATTTTTGTATAATCTAATAATCACAAGATCATTTCCACACATGAAATCTTGTTCTTGAGAGTCCCCCTGAAGTTGTGGCACGTTTTACTTGGTTGTGAATCCCGCTGCTTGCAGCTAATCCTTTCTGGTTTGTGTCAATCAGCGGAAGCAGAGGGAGCAATAAAGCGCGGTACAGGCCGAGGCAAGGCCTCCAGCCCAGCACCGCTCTGATTGGACATTGATTTGCAAGAAATATCTCCAGGTGCTGCAGGCATGATGCTGAGTGGCAGCTGCAACATGACAGCCATCAATTAGAGCGTGCTAAGTATTAACGCAGCAGCCGGGGAATTATTGTGCGCATTAGGTGGAATTAAACGTATCTGTGGGCAGAAATGGATTTAGAGATTGTTCTATTGTCAGATTTTAAACCAAATGAGAGACATTCAGCTCTTTCTGAGACTATTCACGTCACTGCATGTTATTCAAAGAGCAATTCACCAGAAAGCTGAAATGATGTTCAAAGACGACAGGATGTGGGATGTGACGGTGACACATAAAGCAGGTGCAGTTCAAAGCACATCACATCCCATTCGCATCGTCTCTAATTTAACTGTGAGGCTCTGTCAGGACGCATCTCAAACAGGGAGGAGACAGAGATATTGTGAAGCAGATGAATGCAGCCTTCAGGAAAGCGGCTTTGACTGACAGAGACGAGGGTAAACACTTCACAGACCCGCCGCTCGCTTCACAGGGACTGCTACGCAAAGAGGGGGATAGAGGGAGAAAGGGGAAGATGAGAGTGCTCCACCCCTCCACCTCCTCAGCTCCTCTCAGGAGGTGTCAGGAGCTGTGTGTAAAGAACCCAGCGCCCCCATTTCCTGTGAGAGGGAGCAGCTCTGAATTTTGATAACACTCATTTCCAATTGAGCGCTTCAAAGAGGAAAAGGCTCGGAGACAATTAGAGTGAGAGCGCAGCCTCGGCACCCTGAAAAGCCCTTGATGAGGGCGGCGGGCGAGTTTGGATAGGTTAATCAGCGGTAATCGGAAAGCAGGTGTCGAACACGCAGCCTCGCAATCCTCCACCCCAAATTATATGATCGTCACATTCACAAAAGTGCGTCTTTTAATTAAACACAGTGTCCTTTTTTCGCTGTCTTTCCCTCATTCAAAAGCGTGAAGCAGCGCTGATTGCATCAGATCAGTGACACCGAGAACAAATTGCTTTTCTGCCGTGGCAGCGATGATGAAGGGGGTGGAAACAGGGTGTGTGTGTGTGTGTGTGTGTGTGTGTGTGTGTGTGTGTGTGGTTTGTTGGGGAAAGAGGGGTTATAGGGAGAGAATGTTGATTATCACCAAAGAGGCACAATAGAGACTTTTATCTGAAGCCGATGCAGACAGTTCTGCTCATCTCTCATGTAGCGGAGAATAGGAGTTGAAGTTTCATGTTTAATCACAACAGAGTGAAACAGAGATTCTCTCAGCATGGGATTCTTTTTTAAAGGACATAAACATACAGGCTATCAATGTACTTAAATCATGTCTATACCTAAGGTACCCGTGACTTTTCAAAACCGTTTTTTTTCCAGCATGGAGCAAAGACCCTGAAAATGTAGGAAAATGAAACCACTAACATATAAAAATACAACAACATAATTGATCAGCCTGGCCTCATATTTAGTCATCTGACTCTAATAAGGTACTAAGTATATTTCCACTGCAGGAACCAGGGTCTAAATGAAATCCAGGAACTTGTTGTAGCTCCAAAAAAAAAGTTCCTGCTCAGGAGGGGGGGGGGGGTTCAACTTTCTGGGGATGGTCCTAACAGTCCTGAACATTTCTGATTTGTAGATTCCTGGAAGCTTTAAGACAATCAACAGAGCATTGGCTAGCTTGACCTCATGAAGGAGGTGAAGGTTCCTGTCCCTTCCTCACTCAGAGATGCTCTGAGAATGTTCCTAATCACTGAATTCTTTAAGCTAAGTGGGGAGCTCTTTGAAAGTATTCTCATGTTGTTTTTATGAATACAGGCCCGGATGTTCAATTCTCAATGGCTGAGTGTTGGTGTATAGGTGTTAAAGTGATATGTGTGTGACTAAACTTTTCTCCCACGCTTTGGAACCCCATATGTGAAACTCACTGCTTCCTCCGAGAGAGAAATAATATAACTCTTTAATTTAAAGTTTGGCCAAGCTTTGTTGATAACAAATGTAGAAAAAGAGAAAATTGTGAAAAGAGAAAACTGTGTTTTTATCGAATCTGACGCTGTGTGGTGTGTCTGTGTTTGTTTGTGCTGAGTTGTTGCTGTTGTTGGCCTAAAATAAAGCCCCTTTAGCCCCGTCAGCCCTGCAGCAGCCATTAGTTTGAGGCATCTCTCCCTGCAGAGTGCTGACAATGATGACAGGCAGCAAAAACGCCAGCTGGGCCTGAGGGGCGGGACTCAGGGGGCATCGTACGCTCCAGGTCGGCCGGGGTCGACATATTTATCTGGTCTGTAATCTGAAGGAAAGGGGACAGAACGTCTGACCCCCGAAAACCTCGGGGACATCATCAAAACAGCTCCTATTTCAGGTCGGCCATAACGTGCTGTGTCACTCTGTGGCTCTCAGACAACAGAGAAAGAAGGGGAGAGAGAGAGAGAGAGAGAGAAGGAGAAAATGAGTGTGGGAGAGGGAGAGCAAAGCGAGAGAGAGGGGAAGAGAAAAAGTGATGAATAACAGAGCAGTAATCAGCAGCGAGCGGAGCAGCGAGGGTGAAGCTTTAAGGAGAAGCAGGACTGATCTCTCATGGATCTGAAGCTGCATTATTGTCCCTTCACTCCTGACTCTGTGATTTACTGCAGCCTGTAGACACTTCTTCACGGCAATGCAAGCACATTTACAAAGCTTACAACATCCTGTACTTGTGTATAGCCTGGAGCAGAAGTGCATTTTTTAATAATGTGACTAAACTGTTTGGTATCTATGGAAGCCCTGAGCGGAGAAGCATCCATACATTTTATGTACTCCTCTTCTCCATGATAATGAGTAACTTCCTGTTTCTTCTGAGATCTGAGATTTTCCCCAGAGGTGCCATAGCACAAAACAAGCATAGGCTTCATTTACCTCATTAGCGTGGGTGATGGCAGCCTGGCAGGTCATGGGCTGGCCTATCACAGAGACCAGCGTATTGTTTTGATTTCTACATCACGAGAATATAATCCTCTTACACCAGAAAAAACAGCTTTGTTTACTCAAGATAACAAGATAAATACGTCAAGATGTCGACTACAAAAACAGAAGTTACTCATTGTCATGGGTAAATGGAGTTAATAGGATGTATGGAAAAGGGCTTTTGGAGTTATCCAAAAATTGATTTACCATTTAATTTCAAGATTACAAATTATTGAAGACTGCTCTTTGACATGTTTAAGACAAATGTGAGAAAAACCACCTACACACAAAATCAGAAAATTGTGGCTCCAAACCTAAAAAGGATCCCAGTCCTCTAAAAGCAGCAGTGTGTTAAGAGGTTTTCTGTTTCTAATAAATTGACTTCATATTTGTTTCACAATGAAAGAAAAAGAAAAAAGTCCTTTTTTGCCCAAGACCTTGGCTGCATGGAGCACTTTTATTACTTTTTCTCACAGGCTGTTTTAAGGGAATTTTTCATCACATTTTCGGTGAACGTCGAACAAGTAACAATCCGTACATAATTTGAACCACTCATCCCATTTGGGGTCGCCCGGGCGAATATATTGGGCGAGAGGCCGTGTTAGACGTGGACAGATTACCACTCAATCACAGAGCAGACACATAGACAAACACCTGGGGGGGGGGGGGTATTTAGCATGACCTATTAACCCTAACCAGCATACCGGGAGAGAACTGAGGCATGCACGGAGAGATCATGCAAAATCCACACAGAAAGAATTGCGTCTGACCGGGATTCAAACCAGGAACCTTCTTGCTATGCTAAACACTTCACCGTCTTACAGCCTCAAATAAGTATTAACGGCAAATATGATAACTTGAAGCAATAAATCCATTAGATTGTGCTTTACTGACGGACAAACTGATCTTCCTACATGTGGAGCAATACTAGCAGTGCATACAAGTACCATGATTCTAAGATTCTACAATTCATTTAGCAGATGCTTTTATCCAAAGCAACGTACATCAGAGAGTAGGTACAACATGAGCAAGGATCTAGAAAAGAGGAAACAACGTCAGTAAGTCCACACAGGTGCTGACAGGAAGTGACCAAAGGCCCAGCACAACATTGACGGCAGTTCTTGAGTTATATTCAGCATAGAAACCATCTTAAAAATCGTCGTTATCAAACAAAACCATCGTCATTACCATCATTAAGGTCACAGGTATTCATGAAAGAGCGGGGTCTTTAGCTTTTTCTTAAAGGTGCAAGAAAAAACATGATGCATCTCAGTGGCTTCATGCTGCATTTGTTTGGCTCTTAACTCATTTACAGCAACTACAGGATATTTTTATATCAAACAACTTACACACAAAACAATGGCATAAAGGTTTAAAATCATGAAATTTTACTTATAAAATGAATTCTGTTGCTGGGCGAACCTGAGGAAGCTACAGGCGCAATGCGTTGTTCATACACAATAAAATATGTAGTAAAGTTATTTTCAGTGTGCCACAGACTTTTGATTTAATTTTCATGGTTTGTTCCTGCCACCGTGCGCACCATGAGAATGTGTTTAGGCTGTGCACGGGGCACCCTTTTGGCCATTTGGATTCAAATTAATTCTGTGTTTAGACGTACAGCATTTCCGTCAGAGCAGCTGACAACATGATGACAACAAAAGGAAAATTTATAATAAAATGGAACTTTTGTCAAATCTACATCAACTAGATCTGACTGCTGAAGTCCCATATCACATTGAGAAAAACTTTGGAGGACACATTAGCAGAGAAGGACCATTGCTTTTGTCCTCTTTTTCACTTTCAATAGAAGTAGAAAAGTATTTGTGTGGTTAACAACAACAACAAGAGGAACCTGTGGGCAGACACTGTTTTAAAGCATTTATTGTATAAAACAACTGTGAGCCGCCTGATGTTTATCCTCCATGACTTTCTTTGTGTTTATCAGGAAGCGATTTCAATGGACAGTTTGACCTCATTACTGTCTTCAGGGCAGGTGGACCAGAATCCACAACCCACTCTTTACTTTTGCAAATCTACAAGGATTACTTTAAGCACTCTTTATTAGTGATTTATCAAGGTTTTAAACACACACATTGCTTGAGGCCTGACTGTTTATGAATCGAAGGTCAGAGATGTTTTCTTCACAAGTAGTCGACTCTGAAGTTCTTTATAACAAAGAAGCATTCTTTATCATCACCGTATCACTTTAGAAATTCTTCATGAAGTGACTGATTTCTCTTCCTCCTGGTCCTCTAAGGTCATGTAAAGTGTACGGGTGGATGTATATTTTAAGAGGTTATAGCTTGAAATGTGTCTTGAAATGTAATGCAAGGATTTTACAATAATGGAACTCAAAATATGGACATTCAAATGTAATAAAAGACAAAGTTGTAAATGTTTTGTGTGTGTGTTTAGATGTATGTGTATGTGTGAGTGAGTGTGTGAGCGTGTGTGTCTCAAGGTGTGCTGTGTGTTTGAACATCTGCCTCACTGGGATGGTTTTCTTCCACACTTCAGCCCAGTTATATAATTCAGTATAATGTATATGATGCTACATACAACACTCTGCTTTGTGTAGCAAATATACTGTACAAGAGTAAACATATATTTCATTTCATATCAATAGAAAATCGAACAATTCAACCTCAAAAAGCTCAAAAGCTGGAGATTCAAAACTGGGAGATTTGGCAGTGAGAGGCTTCTCCATTTCCCTTTCTGTATTGTATTTCACGTAAATGGTCAAATAAAACTCAAACAGCGCGGTGCAGTCAAATGTAGCAGTAGATTACACTTAACAACCCTGTAGGAAGCAACTACAGACTCAACTCTTATGAAAAAGGTGTTTGTAGTTTGGTATTAAGACAAAACTCTTCTTAGAAAAGCGTACAAACAGGATGAGGAGCAGTTGTGTTTAGGTGAAGAAAACTGCCTCATTGTTACAGAGAAACAACTTTTACCTAAAGCATCAAGTCAGACCCACTCGTTCTTTTATAATCTATCCTCAACTTTCAGTATTTGGTCAGAATAAGAGAAGCAGCTTTGATCCATCCATGCTGATGATAAATCTTCTGCGTTCCTTTTTGCACACAACAACACATCAGCGGCCAGACTCGACTGCACAAAAGCCAGTCAACACTTTGTGTGATGTGCTGGCATGGCAGGGTGATTATGCAAACACAAACACAGGCGTAAGCATCCATCACAACCTGAATTACACAAGAGTCAGCTCCACAAACATCACATTAACTGACGGCCGAGCACCGCTCCGTGCTCACATTGACAACTTGATTCCCAACCCATAGAATAGTGTGTGCTAATGTGTCTAATGTGCAAGAGGGAGAACGGATTGTAAAAATAAATCTCGGACTTTATTTGAAGTGCAACGAAGTAGAGAATATTAAATCCATCCAGGGAGACAACTCTCTGTAACATCACCCATGTTGTGAAGCTGTCTCTGTTTAGTCAGGGGAGATGAATAATGCAGAGAGGATGCAAAAAAAAGAAATACTATCAGCCATTCCACTATTGTGACAAGAGCAGCAGGAGATAGGCTGCATTCATTTCAGCACTTCTGCTTTTGTATAAGGCTTGAAAAACACATTTTTATCAGCCTGTTTGCCCACATGAGTTTTTCTGCATTTGCTACTTGAAAATTGAAAACTCCAGGCACGGATATCACAACTAAAGAGTAATCATATCAGAAGTTTCACTGTGATTTCTATTGAATCGTGTGTTTTGACTGGTGTGTGTTCGTTTTGCATGTATTATCCAGCTAGAAAGAACAAACCAGAGCACGCCTTGGGTGTTGATTACTAAAAAAAAAAGGAGTGAATTTCAGAGATCTGTGTGAGCACATGGAGGGTCTGACAAAAGAAACCGACAGAAACGGGAAGCTTCCCGGGTGAGAAATCAGCCAAACAAAAAAACATATATTTAGGAGCAGCGAGGCTGGAGAGCTCCATCAAAGAACAGATTTTGGAACAGCGAGGAAATACTAGTGACATCTCATACCTTTGGTGCTCATGTCCCTCCCCGCCGCCACCAGAACCAACAGCAGAGCAAAATAATCAGTGATCGCCTTCATCACGTTTCGTCCCCGCTTTGCGCTCCTCTCGAGCTCTTCGTAGTGAACGTCCTTGGGTTCAGCACTTTTCCACGGAAACCCCTGAACCCTCCTCGGTCACTTCAGCCCAGGTTCCTCTGTCTGATTCACTCCCCTGACAGAGACGAAGGGGCTTTAGTTCCCCGTCCACAGACCGCTGAGTGTACTGACTCCTCTCCCTGAAAGCTGGAGAGTGTGGAGATCTGCTGCACGCTCTCTCTTGCTGTGCGCGCGGAGCTTCCTCTGCTCGCGTGCATCACTCAGCACCACGGACAGCTCCTAGCGTCCACCAAAGGAACTCACGGAGCCAATTAAGCTCAGAGTTTGGGACATAACCATTAAATACTGTGTAATTAGAGCAAAGGTTGCTGTTTTTTTAACCTCTAGATGCTTAAGTGGGTCAAAAAATTACCTAGTCAGGTTGTTTTGTTGTAATATCTTTGTAATTATAAGGTGCTATAATTTCATATCATTATCATTTAAAGTGTTGACTTATATTTCTATAAGTCATACATAAATTTTTAAGAATTCTTGTTTTACTATTACTTCCCCAAGCCTCCACAAATGGGTAAAAAAAATACACCTTCCCCTCAAAAAATAATACTTAAAACTCTTTTAAAAATGTTTAACCCATTGTTGTAAAAACTGATAGACAAAAGCATTGTAAAAAAGTTCAATTTAAAAAACAATAAGTTAAATGAAAAAGAATTGATGTGTAAAAATACTTCAAATGTAAGTTTGGACATGACAGCAACAATGTACTGTAGGTGTCTGCTGCTCTTTTCTTTTGTGTTGCCAGTGTTTGAATATGCCTATTAGTGCGTATAAAGTAACATCCTGTTAAACTAAGCGATACAAGAATAGCTTTGTCCCAGCAGCCGTCAGTGACATGAACAAGACATAACAATACAGCAGGCATTGCTATAGAAGCAAATTTAGTACCATTTATTGATTAGTCATTGATCTCTGCACATTTCGTCTTCCTTTATCTTGTTTTTAGTGATGACTCATTTCTATCTTGTGTTTACCTACCATGTTTTACTGATTCATGGTATATTCTTATTTTTAGCCTCTTTTTATTGATGTTTTATATCTTTGTCATTCTCTTAGTATTGAACACTGTTATTTATTACTGACTTATGATCTTAATATGCTTACGTCAGTATAAGGGCCATACTAAGCAAAGCATATTCAGGTCATAATTAATGTTCAACAACATCCCTACCTTTAATCTAATTTAATTAAAATCAATAAGCAGTAATTAGGAGGGTACGATCTATTAGCTATAGATTATGGTCTTGTAGAATAAGGCACTAATAAGCACTTAATAATGACTAATTAGCAGCTAGTATGCTACTAATTAGAATGCTATTAAGTAACTATATAATGGTGAATATTCTGACCTGCATTTAAAATGTTACAAATAAGTGTTTTATTTTGTACACATCATTTTATCGACACATCTCGGTATCAACTATCCACTAAGTGTGTTATCATGATTTTTGTTAACATGTGAAAATCTGATTTTGACAACCTCAGAGCCGACAGAGCCTGAGATACATCAGGAAGGGAACCAGTGTCTGAACTGATGATCAGTTAACTGCTGCTCTTAACTAATACCAGAAGGTCAAAAAGTGAATTGATTTTCTTTAAGGCTGTCCAAGTATAATACGTGTAACCAAGTTGTAAAGTGCTGGAAATCTTTGGGGTGTTGGTCAAACTGTCTGATCATCCTGTAGGATTCAGTCTGTGCTGCTGAGCTCTTCTGCATGATATAGTGAAGTCTTTAATTGGCCCGACTTAGCCAGCACAAATTGATATAAATGAGCGGGGGAAAAAAACAACTTTCAGTTAAATGCAAAACAGTTCAGTGTTCCAAAAACTCAAAGTCAGAAAATCTCGGCCTCTTCATCTACAAGCAGGCACATAAATAACTCCCTAATCCCTAATAACCTTAACTCTTCTATTAGACTGGTAAAGAAAGCAATCAGTTTGCAGATTGAACCTTGAACTTGTCTAGTTAACTCCTTCTTTTCCAAAATTAATTTCCAACAGTTACCAAGTGCTTCATATCACATATTTGTTTGAAATACATACATATGATATAATGTTCTGAGCTCTCTATGTGAGGTATTTAAGGTAGACTCTGTAGACGCCTTAAACCTGATACAAGGATAGTTCTGTTAAGAGTTTCATGAAGAGTCAGAAGCTCAGAATGACTTTTGTTATCAGCAGTCAGTCAGTGATATCTCAGTTTATAGCATAAAAACAAAGTCCTGCTAGTGACTGTCATTAATGAAAACACAAATGCAATGAGAATGTTGAAAAGCTCTCGTTTATGCATGTTTCTCATCACTGGGATTTTACATTTAAATTTTACATTCTGTCTTTTGAGTGTGATGTGATTTGGATCAGGGATTTCTGAGTTTGTAATGCAAGAAAATTTATATGCAAACGAACAATAACTTCTTATCTTAAGACACACTAACCATACATGACATTATGGTAAGGTTTTTGAAGAATCCCAGCTCTGTTTTTCACATGTTAACATCATATTCTGATTACATAAACAAGCAGTGGGATCTGTCTCTGTTAGCTCGAGTGCTCATGATAGAAACCAGACAGTCACGTCACGTCAACAAAACTCTTTATCCTGCAGACTCTCAGCTTAGAAAAGTCAAATCCAGCAGATTTCATGCACCATCAAACCAAACCGTGTTCATTCTTAACCGCTCACAGAACTCAGTCTGCACAGAAAAGACACATATGATGGATTTTGGTTTGAATCAAAGACTCACCTGCCAGAATGTAAAGCTATAATCTGGATCTGTCTGAGTCATGTGGAGAGGGATATGAATAATTGAGTTTCTCAACGGTCTGCATGATTGTTATGTCTTGAATATGATTTAAAAAACGGATGCATATCACAGATAAAATAACGAAACTACAGACAAAAATAATCACACTTTTAGACAAATTAAATATGCTTTACTACAGGGAAAGGGAAGGGTTTAGAGCAAATAATAAAATGAATCTCAGTGCAAGCTTTGACAAATAAGATGTCATTATAAAAATGCATTCACATGTGCATAAGTAGAACCACAAACACGCAATTATGAGTTTGCAGCTCACAATCAAGTGAGGTTCAAGTAAAAATAAAGAGTGATCAGATGTAGAAATTGATTTTGTTCTTTTGTGTACTTTCTTAAAAAGGGCTAAAGTATTCACATGAAATGTGTCTTTATTCCATAATTACTTGTTACCTTTAAATATTAAGAAAAGACTCTTTCACATTGCACTTGTGTCAGTGAGTGTCTGATGTGTTAAAACCAACAAAGTGTCTTGAAAAATAAGTCGATTTCTAAAGCTTTCTCTCATTAAGAGGTCATTAAACCCTCATGCACACTTTGTGTTGTGTCTCTTACATTGCATATTCATTATGTGTTGACTTGTATACTAGTCAAAGGGAAAAATCAGAGTCAGCACAATGGAAATGAAGTGCTTAAATTAGTCTTTTACAGAGATTAGCCATACAATGACCTGCTCATCAACATGCTTGCTCCCATGGAAAAGCTCAAGTCTGCATAATGAAGCATGCATGAGAATAGATGGTAACCTTTTGGGGATTAATGCAGGACTGTTAAGTGCATTGCTGAGCTGTGTCTGGATGATAATGTGAACTCAGTGTCTCATCTTTGCAGCTTCCACTTGGAGATCTACACATCCTGTTTCTCCCTCAATGCCTTGACTCGGCTAACGCGGGTTTAATGCGAGATGTTGCATCAGCAGCCCGCTATCTGCGCCGTCTTTCACATCTATTGGTTTTGAGTCATCCTGCTGCTGCACTTCTGGCTACTTAAATCCCCAAGAAGGCCTCTGGAGGCTGATCTCAGCTCTGCCTTCTGAAGCTTTAGCAGCCAAGGCGCTCAACATCCTCCGATGTGCGTCCAGCCTTCAGCCGCTTCTCGGCTCACAGAGAGAGAAATGACTCAGTACATCAATGCAGAAAATGTCTCCAACACAGAACCAGAGTGTTGAACCTCTTCGACTTATTTGCTGTGATTTACGCACCTTTGCCTCACGGCAGAGAAGCTATTCATAGATTCCACACTCAGTATGTAAAAGGCAAGTCATGCAGAGGCATTACTCATCTTATTAAAGGCCCAGTCTGCAGCCTATTAGACCATATTCAAAGAAGGTCTGTTCACAGAACTGAAGGGCCATAGTCTCTCATAGATGTGAATACATTTCACAGCCAACAGTAAATATTCAAACATTGCAACAGACCTTAAAAGCACTGTTCAAAAATATTTTTTTTCACACAGCACTTTGCATTGAATTAAGTCGACTGATTGCTAAAAGGACCACTCATGTTTTTCCTAACCCTGGACAGTAATGCAACATATTTCTTCATTAAAACGTTTTTGGAATTGCATATTGCTTCAGCCAGCAGCAGTGAAACAGGCTGTACTGGCTGCAATGTAATCCTTTGGGGCTAATCTACAGAGTGCACTCAATTGTGTTTATTTTAGTCACTGACAGGCTCTGATTGTTATTCTTAGTGTCTGAAAGCATCACAGGGAGGACTTTAAATAGAAAGACCTTATTTTAGAGAAGTAAGATTTTTTTTTAGACAGAAACAATCGTCACTCTTCAGAGATAACATTTACAACAAGAGGCATTTTAGTTCAGAAGTTTTGTGTCCACCTTTGCCTTGATCAGTTAGTTTTTTTGAGAAATTGTGTGACTATTCATTTTTACCTAAAGGAAGAGTCAATGGCTTTTTCCTAAAAGATTTAAATATAGACTTTAAGACTTTAATTTTTTAGTAATGCTACTCAATCATCACCTGTGGGCCTCTGTACACGTGTAGTGTCTGCAGAGATCCGGTCCTCTGACTGGATTTTACTGTTCTGGTTTGTTTTGGTTGACTTGGGATGTCTCTGGGCGAGAAGCTGCTGTGTGTTTCCTCCAGCCAATGACAGCGCATAGGTGAGTTTATGAGTGGATACAATTCAGCGATTGGACGCAATTCAAACCGGCGAATGATGGAAGTGTACGTAGCTGCAAAGAAGGGGAAATCTTAACCATAGTGAGGCGAAATACACCAAGCGGATGAAGCTTGTTCCAATGCAAGGATTAACCTTGTGTAAGCTTTCACCCACAGACGCAGAGTTGGTCTTCTTTCTGTTGGACAGGTAAGTGGTTAGCTTGTGCTAGCGTGCAGTACCAGTAAACAGACTATGTCCTGCAGTGAGTGTTCGCTTCTGGAGGCGGTGAGGCCAGGAGGAGGGGCCTAGTTTGAATTTTGTGTTCACAAGCTGCAACTAAATATACTGCTGACTCCACCCACTATATGTGTTACACACAATAACAGATAATAAACCAATTTATGCAGCAGTGGACGAGCAAGTCCTTGTTGTACGAGGTGAAAAAATCTTCTTGTCTTGTCAATGGAGTCCGGTATCTTTAAAGAGAGTGATGTAACAACTGTTTTTCTGATTTCTAAGCAATCATCTTCCTCTGTGACAAAAACATCTCGCTCTGTAGGGATCCGTTCTGTAATGTTGTCAGACACTTTGAATAAGAGTTTGAGCCTGTCAGTGACATTTTAGTGGGTGTACTTTAATCGAGAGCATTTACCCCACAGACTAATGTTGCTGCCATTACGTTCTGTTTCTCACAGCTGCTTGTACATGTTTGTCATTTAGACCCTAAAATATGTATAAAAGTTGAAAAGAACAGAATGACTCCTTGGAAAAATGTCTTTCTCGGAAACCTTTCTGAATATTCAAGAAAATCTAAGAGTGCCCTTTTTCACTTTTGAGACTGTTGTTCAGTGGAAAAGTAACCAGAGCTTCAGGCTTCACTTCTTCAAAGTCTCTCAGTTTAAACCCACCTACCCTACCTCCTGATTCAATTCCTCCCTGCTGTAGAATCTGTCAATCAGAGTCACTCACCGCCTTCGCTTTTCTAACAGAACTGCTCTTCATTTCCTACTGAAATTAACCTTTAAAACAGAAAGAGAGAGGAAGGAGAAATGCTGATTCAAAGACTGACAGGTAGCTTATAATCTTGTGATTTCAAATAATATGAAACATAAATACAATGACATTTTTTATTAAAGCTTATTCAGGCTTTGGCATTTATGAGGGGTGTCAAAGAAAGCAAAAGAGCCCTCAGTTCCAAATCAAAAGTTCAGTTAATTGAAGCTCTTATTGTATATCTAATCTTCAATTCTTTTTCATAATCTAGGTATTTGAAATAGGTCGTCCCCCATGAAATGACTGATATAATGTCCTGTGTGAAATGGAGTGAATGGAAGATTTAAGGAACAAGAGGTTGCAGGGAAATGCTCAGTAGTCCAGAGAACATTTCAAAGGAATTAGCTATATCCATAGTGTGGGGAAAAATCCTTCATTAAACAAAAGCCAAATAAATAACTGCACTTCTGGATAAAGTATCTAAAAATGGGCCCAAAGTGGGGAGCGTCCTCGTGCTCCAGCTTTCCTCTGTTGTCTTTAATAATTTATGAGTGAAAACTTGCAAATTAGTCCGATGGAGTGGCTGGAATTTAGCATAAAACAAATGACCATGTCCTAATGTAAATTGAATGTGCATTTACATACCATCATCATCATCTTTTGCAATCAGGGATGATCAGATTTTGCTTTTGGGGTAAAAAAAAAAGAAGAACATTAATATGTCTGCTGATTTACATTAAGATGAATCACAAGTAGCTAATGATGCAGTGCTTTGTGTGATAGAGGCCATCTGAGCTGGGAAATAAATCTAATGTAAAGGCTCCACAAAACTGCAGTTCCTCGAGTGTCCACTTGGGGCTGACTCCAATAGTGAGTTTATCTCCATAGAGCCTCATTTTAAAAAGGTTCTACTTTACAGCAGAAATAAACGTGTTTATAGCCTGGTAAAAAAAAAGAAAGTTTTGGTCTCTATAGCTCTATTGTCTACTTATTTATTCTTGAGGTTTAGATAGGAGAATGGATAGAGTCAGACATTTGGGAGCGAGCGAGTGGGGAATGACTTGTGTCAAGTAGTCATAGGTCAGATTTGAACCCTGGCCGTCGGCTTAGAGGAATGCAGCCTCTGTCCATGAGGCGTGCGCCCTTACCAGTAAGCTACCGGCGCCCCTAGTTTGTCTATTTGCTACAATTACAGGATTTAAAGTAAAACATAATTAGGGGTGTGGCTTATTTGAGTGACAGGTGAGAGCTGCCGGCTGTCTGCTAGGTATCACCTCAGCTAAATCTGTCACTGAACTCTGAACACTGTGTTTGTGCTGTAGGAGCCTTTTGGAGATTTTTCATCTAAATATCAGACAACTAATCCACGTTCCTGTTTGCTTAATACTACAACTATCCATCTGAGCTCCAGTTTTTTACACTCAATCAAATTCTAATATTATTATTAATACCGGTATGTTAGCACTTATTAGCGAGAATCTGTGTCTGTGCTCACTTTACCTGTCTTATTAGCTTGTTCAGTGTTTGAAATACATTGATTTATTTGTGGTGGCCTGTGACGAGGAGTCAGGATTGTTGTTGGCCATTCCCTGTCTGTAGTGATGAGAGAGCCTATTGTTTTAAGATTAGCACTGTGAAGACAACTTTTCACCTGTCAGTAGTCGAGACTTTTACACAAGGACTCAAAGCAGAGGGTACTGTGTGAGCAGATCTGCTGATTTCAAAGATCCAAATGTCACTGGATTAAACGGTGGTGCAACTTAGCTTTAATTATCTTAATACTATTGATCAGTAAGGATGCTGCTTGTTGTTTTTAAAACTTGAACAAAAAGGACAACATGCACAACATCCAGGGGACCGTTAGGGCTTAAGACAAATTTTAGACTTGCTTTGGAGGAGTTGTTGTTTTTCTCTCCTTTTTTCCAGGTAGCCAGAAGTGTATGCAACAGTAATTAACAGGATTTAGAACAAGCGGCACACACCAAAGTGACAAATCTATCCATTCCCTTCAGATCAGAGAAGAGTAGCTTTATTGGATGTGGTGTGGAGCGGAGCCTCCTAATAACAGCATCACATTAAGGCTCCTGTGCACCTTTGCTCTGGCACTGGGGCTTATTTGTCTTAATAAGAAATAGTGTGGAGGCTGCTTCTATTAGACATGCAGTCAGGCTGAATGTATTTCCCTTCAGAGTGGAGGATAGATTGCCTCGGTGGCTCCTCCTCAAGTTATTCTGGATGTGCAGACCTGTCTGCAGGATGGGGAATTAGGGAAAAACATCTAATCTAGGTTTATTTTTCACTGTTTGCTCTGGGTATAAATAGTAACCACAGTGCTAGTTTACTCCTGTTCTGCCTCTGTAGGCATGGCTTTATGAAACACAAGGCTTGTATGCAACAAAGGTTTATGCTAAACACATGTAAATAGGGTTGTTGTAATACCAGATATTTAAAAGCAGAATACATATAAATACAGCAGAAATCAAGTATATCCTGTGTAAATGTCTCTCTGAGTCATGACTGGCTACAATGAGTGAGAAGCGTGAGTCCTGTGTTGTTGTCTGAGCTGTGTTGACATGGACGGGACGGCCTTGTGTATAAATCTGTTTTAGGCAAGGACTAGAGGAAAGAAGTATAAAAAATGTATGTATGATACATACTCATGTATGAGTGGAGAGGGGTTGGAGGTGTGCCGCTGGAGGAGAGCGGAGGCTTCAGATCAGCGGAGGTGTCGCTAAAAAACAGCACTTTGTTTTGGTTTCATGCTGGTGTTCAAGGGCGACATCTACTGGATCACAAAGCACGTTCTTCCTTTGAACTTTGATATGATACTCGTACAAATTAAACAATATTGATACCTGTTACGATACCAATGCAAACAACTGATGCAACATCTTGTATTCCAATACTGGGTAATTTCTTGTATAATAACCCAAAATTGCATGTAAACTTCTGCACACTGTCTAGATTGCACACATGCCTTTGCAACATTAAATAAAGTTCTTTAGTGTTCCCTCTGATGAGATCATTGTATGCCCAGCCTTGGTTCCAATAAGTTAATTTTAATAAATGAGCTCATTCAGTATGCCTCCTCATGCTTCCTGCTGCAGCTGCTCAGTGAGGACAGGTCAGCTAATTCTCCTCTCTCCGGGCCCCGACCAGGTGTGATCTGAATGGTTCAGTGTCTCTACGGCCGTGTTCACCCTGCACAGAAACATGTCCCTGTGAAGCTGTTGTTTTTACCCTCATGTGATGCAGATCTGATGTCTGTGATCAGTGTGACCTGCATAGCATAAAGATGGAGGGGGTTAATTTACATTATTGTCCAAAGTCGTACAAATCTAGATTGTGTTTCAAATGCAAGAGTTAAAGAGATGCTGCACTTTAAAAACGTTTATGTCCATCCATCACTGCTTGATACGTGTTTTACACAAGATTAACTTTGTTACAGTGTAGCGTAATTAAATTATTAAGATGTTATATCTTTATTTAACCTTGGATTAAAAGAAGGGGTACCACTTCCTGTTAAAGGAAGAAAATAACTTTAATGGTATAAGTTAATTAATTAATCAGTCAGTTTCATATCTTGAAAGAAGTAAGTTCTGGAAATGTTAAACAAGAAAACACACAGACAAAGTCCTGAATTTCATGTGTAAAATTTAATATAAAAGGGGTAAACAATAATGTATAGATGAAACAGATAAAGAATAGGATTATTATGATCAGGATAATGCAATTCTAATGTATGGTGACATTTTATATTTAGTAACGAGATAAGACGCGATATTGTTTGAATGACTTAATCAGAAAATGATCAAAAAAAAAAAGTTGATAAAGGAATTTTGGGATTCTATTTGGATTTAAAGGAGGGCTCTGAATAGACACGACTCAAGACTTAATCTTCCAACGCCCCTTGCCACCAGCAGTCTTACTGTGAGATGTGTTCAATTGAACTCCGCCGGCTGGTCCCACGTTTCAGTCTCTGGCAAGCGGTTCTTTTCAGGCCCAGAGAGGTCCACGGGCCAGATTAGATGCCTTGACACCTTGGTCGGAGTGTGCAGCTGGGATGGAGATTGTACGTCAGTTCAGCCTTCGTCTCAGAAGCTCCAAGAGGATCCAACAGGAAAAGTATTAAAGAGCCTTTTGATACGTCGATTTCCAATTCAGATTAACCGGATGGCCATCTTGATGAATCCAAACTAAGGAATTGGCGTTCAAAATTCAAGAACAAAGACTTTAGAGAAGAAAGTTCAAAAACCTTGCTTGAGCCAGAAAGAATTGATGTTCCAAAAATTGTGTGTGAAAAAGAAAGTTCGGCAGAGACTCGTCTCTACGGCACAAACTTAAAAGAAGTGATTCAGATCGAAGTCCGAAGAGAAGCGAGCAAGAGCTGAAGCTCTAAACTTCACAAAACCAAAAAAAAACTAAAAACCGGAGATCTGAGCTCAGTGTGAACTCTTATCTGCTGGCTGAGAGGAGGGGGGTCTGCAGGCAAAGAGGGGTGCCGCCCACGGGTGACTCCCATTCTGACCGGAGGACAATTGTTTAAACTAAACCGAGTTTACTCAATAAGATTAAGAATAAGAATCTAAACATATATACGTCACCATACATTCATTTCGATATTATTTCTATCAGATCCACGTTGATGTAGGTTCACGTCATCAGATTCATGTTGAGATGAAAATCACACCATCTGGGAACATCCTCAGTCAATCCCATCCTGTAGGTGAACAAAAACATGTTATACAGTCAACATTCTTAATAAGACATATTAATAAAGTAGAAAAAGAAGTTGGTGTCTTTAAATAACACCTTCTATAGCTAATATCAAAGAGTATGCTTTATAACACGTCTAAATGCATAATTATGAAGGTTACGTATTCATGGATATTCTAACACTAGATGGCTATAGCGCTCCACGTCAAATTCCTATTAAACATAATATAACTCTTATTCCTGTTCTGAAGATCAGATTTTGAGTTTAAAAAAGATGATTATAATACATTCAATGTGACAATTACAAATATCTAGATGAAGAAAGACATAAATGTTCATTTGATGCAGAATTGAACGCTGTGGTTTAATTCAGCTCTTCAGCAGTCCTTCAACAGATGGTCAATTTTACGACTTTGCAGAGACTGGTTTCGGTCACAGTTCATGTCTTTGGGGTCAATTCATAGATAGCAGAGTGTTCTGTTTCCGCTCGATTGTTTATTCAAGGTGTTGTAAAAGTTCATAATATCCTGTCTGAGAGGGAGACTTAAGTCATTGATCAGTTCCTTTGTTCCTTGGTAAAAAGTAAACAACATATTAATCTGCAGTCCTGAGTCCTGCAGGAAGAGAGGTTGTAAAACGTGGCTGCTGATAACGGCTACAACAGTAGCAACAAGTGATGCCAAATGAATCAGAACTAAAATCTGTATTGATGGTGGATTATCCAAGGACAAATATTGAACAAAATTGAACATCTAAATGCTAAAAGAAAAACAAAATCTCAGCCAGCAGCAGAAAAGGTTCAGCTTGAGGGAAACGGCAGAAAAGAAGGGAATTACTCTCCTTTAAGATTCTGGAGCAAAACTTCATTTTAATTACATAAAAATGATTGTTGAAGATGTTCAATTATTTAATTAGGGCAGCAGTTTGCTGCTCAGATGCTTTTCTTATTAACATAAAACATATTTCTTATTAACATTTTTTTTATTGCTTTACACTTCTGAAACAGCCTGATGGTGCTGCATCTTTTTGAATAATCTATATGAAGTCATGAAATGGTTTTGATGGAGGGGAAGAGGAGCAGTTAGTTACATCTGGGCGGTGAAGTTATCTTAGTAAACTGGAAGCTCTTATTCTTGACAGTTTGTATACAAACTGTGACATTTGTATTTCATAGACATCATAGAAACATTTGAATGTCCCTGAATATCCAAAAAGTATTCCGATATGTGGCAGTTTAGTTCACGGATCTTTTCATTTCGACATTTGTCTGATAACTTCACAGAGACATGCCTCAGAGAGGTGACAGTACACTATGATTCACTACATGTTTTGGTGCTATATCAAGAGTTACAGGAAACAGTTCAAAGATTTGCTCTCAAGAGAGCTCAAGGAGGATATTACAAAAAGTTAAGTGTGATAATCAAATAGGAGTAAGGATCTTTCAGTATTTTACGATTTGATTTGATTTTTCATTCAAACCAGTTGACAATATTTGTTACAAAATGGTGCTTTTTTCAGGATTTACTCCAGTCTGCTGTGCACTAAGAAGCAGCAAATGATGTATTCTTAGTTCATCTCTGCAAAGATGGCACCACTGATGTTTGCCTCGGCACTGTGCTCTCTCGTACTGGTCGTGGTTTTGTTTATGTGTGTAGTTTCCTGCTCCGCTTCTCTGGCCTCTTTTACCAGAGAAGAACTTCTTAGTGTTGGGTCCGTCCTCTGCCCAGCTTCTTTTTTACACTGTTTTAATTGAACCAGAAGGTTTCACAGAGATTCTTGCAATAGAAGCTTCATTACGCTGTCGCTAACGGTGGAAGCGGACAGGAGCACAACGCGTAATGGAGCTTTCTGGGAAGACGAGGGGCGGTGGAATCTGCTCCCACATAAACTAAGGTTGGTGTAAAGCTGTCACGGTGCTGTAGAAGTCACACAGTCCTCACTTAGAGACTTAATTTCATTAATTGGAAACCATTATTCCCCGCAGTAGTTCTCCTCGTTTGTTCTGGTCGGTTGACCAGATTACAGACGTGGAGATGAAACATCCCGACTCCTTGCTCATCTTTCTTGAGGATTTGAACTCAAACCAATCTCACGCACGAACTGCCAAAAATACAGACGGCATATAAAGTGTACCACCAACGACACCAACACACTGGACCTCGGCTACACAGTTTTAAAAGACTCATATCGCTCTTTTCCACATGCAGCTTTGGGACTCTCTGATCATCTCTGATTCATCCCGACCCACAAGCAGAAATTAAAATCTGCTAAGCCTGTGATGAGGACTGTGAAGAAATGGACAGAGTCAGAGCTGACAGATTCCACCCTCGTTTGAGCCTGGGAGGAAAGGTCTAAAATACTACAAACCAGCTGGTTTCATCCTCTGTGAATATTCATAATAATAAATGATACATGTACTGTAATAAACCCGGGGACATAAAAGGAAACATTTATTGTTCTAAAGCATATCACAGCTCCTGGTGCTTTGATATCCAGCAGTTATCATACTCCGTGTATACATTATACAATCATCCTAACATTTGTCATAAGACTTTATCGCAGAGTCATGCCGCACAGAGCTGACAAAAGATAATCTTATCTACATGTTTCAGTTCTTTATCGAGAATGAGAGGGCAGAATCCACTCGTTTGATCTCAGCAGAGCTCACAGAGGACAGTAAAGAGAATTTAAAAAGTGCTACACAGGGGTAAATAAAATGCAAAAAGAATGCAAAAAATAAAAAAATTGTCTAAGGCCATATTAACTAGAGACTAAAAACATGTCTTGTACAAAGCTGAAAACATGTTTATCTCTGCTGTAGAGCTGGACAATAATCGGGAATTAATAATGTTCTAAATGGGGATCGACTTGCTTTTGAAGCCAGCCTCAAGTGGACACTGGAGGAAGTACAGTCTTTGGCACCCTGATTGGGATCAACTGCTCAACATTGCCAATCCAGATCCATAATACTTATATACTTAAATACTATATAGGTATTTACCTTATAAATAATATAAGCTACCTATTTACCTTATACAACAAATAGGGAGACAGACTTTGCTGCCCAGGCAAAAAGCACCACCCACAACCAGTCTCTTGCATTCTCATTGGTTCTGTCACCAAAGCGTCGGCCTTCACAGACAACCCCAAACATTCTGTTGTAATTTCTCTTATAAATATCTAAATATAAGGTAAATACAGGAGTTAGTAATTATTTTGACAATTGTGCAGAGCTGCTTATCATATCACTGTCTGTGTTTCTAATATCGACATTTGCAGGCTGATGGGATAGCAGCCATGTCTTTTTCATAGTCGTCATTTTTCGTAGAGAGACTCTGCCTGTCTGCAGGCTCCATAGGGAGGGATATCGACAGCTGTCTCACCATCCCCCAACTGACACTATAGTCTAAAATATGCCTCACTATCCAGTGAGCTTTTCTACTGGCAATTTGTCTTCTTATTTTTAAAGAAAACAGATAGAATAGCTTTAAAATTTGACTGTTTGTAGGTTGAAAAACAAGCAGTGTGTCCAGATTTGATTGCTTGCATACACATAAAAGGATAACCAGAGAGTTGTGACTGTGAGAGCTGAGAGATGAATATTTCTAATGTACCCAGAGATAAAGAGAGTGAAGTGAGCAGACTGAGCTTTTATCCATAAACACCCTCCTGAAGCAAAGGTAATCCTGTTCCCCCTCACTGAGCCCACATCCATCTGACCAGCAAAGAGCAGCCATTAAAATTGGCAGCGATCGGGGGCCACGGAGGGAGAGTGAAGAAGCTAATCCTGCAGCGATTCATGCACAGGAGCGTGGTCAAACAGAGTCATTAACACAACAGAGGCAAAGAGGAGAGAGTATTCCTCAGGTCAGATGAGAACGTTGCTAAAGCTACAAATCATTAATGCAACAAAGACGAAGCTCCTCGCTACCTGCAGAATCTCCACCTCAATCTGAAGCAGCGCTGTTAATTATTCATGAGGCTTCAGTTATTCATTAGATGTTCCTGAGAATACTCTTGTCCTGTTGGTACGGGCCGCCGTCATGAATATTTACAAGAGGTGCTTGATATTTAAACATGACTCGGAATACATTGGCAGCAGTAAATGCCAGGTAAATAGCAGCCGAGTAGTACTCCGACCTCTGGGAGGGCTGTCTTTTTTGCATGACCTTTTCTCAAATGAAGCTTATGTCACAGGGTTGGATTCTCTGCCAAATAATCTATTCAGGCAGGGAGAGAGCTGGCAGTCACTCAGTGTGACTTAGCATATGTCAAACTTGTCAAAACTCGAAAATCCAGGTTAGTTTTCAGACATGATCCGATGTTTTTATCAGGTCATTTATTTGTGACAAGCTGATGATACACTCTAAAGCTTGGCACACGCTAAAAGATTTTTTCAATCCAAGCAGATGTTGAAAATGTGAGAGACCCCACAAATAATGACAAATAATGATAGATTTAATTGTTTTATTCCTGCAACAATATGAAAGGAAATGACAGTACTTTTCCTCGTTCTACTATTTCTCTGATCGTCTTTACTGAACATACAAGAAAACATTATTTTCTCCTGTTTCCTTTTTTCTCTCCTATTAACAGTTCATTCCTATTTATTTTTCTTTGTTGACTTTCATTTGCCCTTTAAAGCTGTCAAAGCTGTCCTGTACAACTCCCCAGTCCTTGCTGACCCAAATGTTGCTGTTCTGTTCAAGCTTGAGGTTAATGCTGGTGATACGAGTGCGGGAGCTGTTCTGATTCAGGAAGATCCGGCAGGCATTGACCACCTGTGTGCTACTTTTCTGGTTTTTTTTTTTAAGTTCTCACAGGCTCAGCAGAACTACAGCACTATTGAGAAGGATCATTTTGAGGTATATGTTGGTTCCTCTCAGCACATTGAGAAACTTTGGTTTTCACAGCAATAATGCTCGCAACGCTTAGCAGGGCAACGAGAGTGAGTGAACCCCTTAGGAAGGTTTACAACTGTCATTGCAAAATTTGCACATTTTGAGCCACTGCTGTAGTTAAAAGTCTGATAGCCCTCAGGGTCCCCCTCCTGGTCTGGAGCCCCCAGCGGTTGCCTTGCCTTGCCTGTTGACAAGCAGCGTCTCTGATTATATTTACATAACATGCAAATGTGTTGGATCTTCACCTACCCTCAACACCCTACGAATACAATTAAAAATGTTCATACCCATATGTCCATCCAAAGTGAACTCCTGCTAAAATCATTCCCCTCCTCTGTGAGAAGTTCCTTTCCTAATGCTTTTCAAAGGTAAGCTACGAGGGGGCGAGTTTCAAAGACCTCTCCCTGAGAAATTGCTGTTCATCTAGCGCTTATATGAGACTTCAGCAGTCCAAGCCGGACAAATCAGATGGGGATCTTCGCAAGTTAACATTCTTTATGGTGTAAATTTTCCCTCTTTGTAGTTCTTCAGTCAGAGTGTCCATGCTGCGCTGTGGTGGAGGGAGAGCAACACAAAGAGGGACTTCTGAAGACATTGGCTTCATTTGTCTCTCTCACAATTCAGATTTTTTCTTTGCACAGAATGAGGACTGTGCACGCTGTGCCTGATATCTTACATTTAAATATTATTTATACCGTTTCACATTCAGGAACATGTACAGTGACTATAAACGTTCATATAATTATTAATATGCTACATTAATTAGGTTTTTCAAATTGGTACCTGAACTGTTTGACTCTTAGGGAGACGCTGTGGGTCGAAATGCTAGTTCTTCACACCTTCATCAATTTGTGTCAACAGAAACCACAATACTCCTGGCTCCCAAAATAACATCACTTAGATTTCATTGTTTTTTCTATTGCGATGACTAACTCACTGCAAGCCACGCAGCCTTTTGCTCGTATAGAAATCAAAATCAGGAAAGAGATCGGCACGTCTCTGATTTTTCCCGTGGTCATAAGAAAATCAGTACAGTTTCTTCTTCTCTGTGTCATGATTTGGTTTTGTATTTTGTATATTTTCTGAGTTTCCCATTCTATCCTAGTGTTGCTTGTTTCCTTAGTGTGTTAATGTATTGTTGTGTGTCTTCAGTGTTTCCAGATTTATTTCGTAGGCATCCACAGTGTTGTCTTTATTCCTGCCTCTGTGTGTTTCCCTCCAGTTTGATTGCCCTCATTGTCTTCACCTGTGTCATTAGTCCCACCTGTTTCTGATTACCCCTGTGTCTATTTTAGTTGTCAGTTCATTGTTGTTCGTTGGATGTCGGTCCATGTCAGTTGTTGCCCCAGTGTCTTGCCGCTTACTGTTTTGTCTTTTGCAGTTTCGTTTGATAAATATCTTTTGGTTTAGTTCTGCACTGGGGTCCTCCTTTGTTTTCAACACCGTCGTGACTCTCTGTAGGAATCCTTCCTGTAATGCTGTAAGTCACTTAGAATAACACCTCAACCTGTCACTGACAACACCAAGAACTTTATGTGGACACACTTTGATCATGCACGTATTCTCTGAAAGATCATACAGCAGTCAGTTTTACTGCTGCAGGTTGAAGCTATCTACTGACACACTACGTAGAGAATTGAAATATAATTTAGGGCTATTCACTGATTTTACATTCTATATCTGACGAGCACAAAGAATGACATTTATTTTGCAGATTTAAGGTCAAAATAGCCCTGTAACCACAGAAATATGCCTTTAAACACAAAAAAGTGGCCTTGTTTTCTAAATTGTCAAAGTCAGCCTAACACGAGGTGATGGGGGCATTTTCTGGTGGAGAAACATCATTTTGTCAGACTGCTTCCAGGATCCCTGATGTCAGGGACAGTGGCAGTGCTTAGTGAAAATGCCCTGACGCTGCATTTTCTCCCCCCGCTGCAGAGCAGAGTGGTGTATTAGAGGCTGGCCGTTCATCATATTACACACAGCTGAGGGAAGAGGACCGCTGGGGCCTCTGCAGCGAGCCTGTGCCATGTGCACACAGGGAATAAACTTTCACTACCAGCAGATGGGGATTTCAGTGTCCCAGTAAGACTCCCACATCATAAACACAACCCTGACGTCTCATTTTATCTCTCTGTGCAGCTCTGTGGGCTCACTGAAAAGGCTCATTCACACATTTCTGCTAATCAGATTAAAAAATGAACCATGGAAATCCGCTTGCACCATTACTGAACAAAATGATTAACCCTTTATATATATATATATATAGCATGTTTTATGTTTATGTTTTTGTCTTTGCCTGATTCTGGTGGATTCAGGACATTGATCTGCACATTGCTAATCCTGTGAAGGACACACAACCTTTGACACACAAGTTAACAATCTCACATTGTGTTCCAGAAACACATTAATGAGACCTTCAAGTATCTCAGGGAGGAAAGATCAAAGGTAGACAGACAGCTCCATTTAAATTAGCCTCTTGTTTGTCGGTGGGTTGTTTTTTATGAGCCGTTTGATTTGATGGGAACAGACAGAACAAATCAGTGTGGACTGCAGGGAGTCACATCCTGACACTTTGAGACAAAGACACTACAAAAAATACTGGTGGCTAAAGAACAGACTCACACATTATAAACACACAAAGACCTTTCAGCCAATGAAATACGCTCATAAATACAGTAGAAGACAAATGTACAATATACTTTTAAGAGTCTTATGAGTAGAGAAAATTGTTTGATATTTGATTTTTTCATGGGACTTAAGGAACTGTTCAATGCAGCAATGTAGTCAAGACAACACCGAGACCAAGACATACCCAAGACTGGAGTGCTCGGAGACCGAGACAAGTCCAAGAGATTTAGGGATCGAGGCCGAGTCAAGACCAAGACCAAGGCAGGGCCAGACCAAGACCATAAATATGAATGAAAAAGCATCATCTTGTGCGCAGCAGGCGTGCCACTCTCTTAGACCTTAAGACCGGAAAGGTTGGGGCCGTAAACATGGGAAAAAAATCTAATAATAAATCAATTGAATTAATTTGTTCTTTTAGGAACAGGCGTTCTCCTTCTAAACACAGTAATGACGTGGAAAAATAGCCTGTCTGTAGTGGTCCTGATTTAAAATCCAGAGTCCACCCTGTCTGAGACCGAGACAAAACCGAGTAAACATGCTTTAGATTCCGAGATGAGACCTTCAAAAAGTGGTCTTGAGATCTGTCTTGAGACCAAGACCCATTTCGAGTACTACAACACTTGTTCAAGGTGTCAACAATTAAAATGCATGTTATTTTTCATACAAACTGTGTTTATGCTGATTGCAATAAACTACAAAATATAATTTTAGAATGGTCTTAACCTGGAATCTTTTATGTCTGGGTGGTAATTTGAACGAACCAAACGTTGCAGCATCGTTTGGAAACTGGTTAGCAGCATATGCAGTCAGGACTAAATGTGCTGAAACGTGTGAACATTACAGATAATAAGGTAGAACAGCACACAGAGGGGATGGAGACTGTGTGTGAGGTTAATGTTCTGTGGCGTGATGGAGCAGGACGGAGGCTGTGGGGGGGCGGCGGGGGGGTGGGGGTTCACACTCTGTGGGTGACGCGGTGGAACAGCGGGGTGTTTGACCAGCTGACCAACTACAGGTCTGTCCAACCTCAACATCCATCTGCTTGGCCGTCTGTCCTCAGACACCCCGAGGAAAGAGCAGAGACAGTCTATCATCCAGCCCACTGTCTACCCACAATGCATTTCAACATGACATACTAAAGTGTGGTTACGGCCTCTTTAATCAAAAGAAGAAAAATGTGAAGTCCTATGAAATTCAATTTGATAGAGTCAACAATGTAATCATATTACTAACGCTCTCATTCTCTAATGTATCGTTTTCGTCACTGTATTACATTTTTCCTGACGAACTGTATTTTGTCATGACACGCCACTGCCACAAGATGGCAGTAGTTACATTTCACGTATCAAGTGAAAAAAATCACAAAATGTTTTTAACAAATCTGGAAAAGATTTATTTGGAATTTAAAATGTGTTGTCTTAAATCTTTAGGGGTTTTTAGTTGAATCAGATACAGACAATTTAAAACCGATCAAACAATGACAGGGCGGAAAACAAGGACTTCCATTTTTTTCAGGGGCTTTCGATGTAGCTTGTAGACCAAGCACAACGCTTCACGGGGGCTAGGAGGCACTATAGCCCCATCACAAATCTGTGTAGCCCCGGTTTAGCCCCCTCGCATATTTTGGTAGTTTTGATTCCTTTTTAAATAAACTGTGAAAATAGCTCCCCAACATATCAATCAAGCTCCCCCTCAGAGAAAAAGAAATCCTTGCGTTGTTGTGCACATTGGGGTTCATTCAGCCCAAGACTTCCTTTTCAATCAACCCTTCAATGTTTAAAGTCTAAAACTTCAGAAATGCAAAAATTTAGAGATCAAAGACCATGTCTACAGCAGGAGTGTTAATGACACTTCATGTAGATGTTTGTTTACGGAGATCAGTAAAATACTTAATCATACTGATAATGGTCAAAGTGTATGGTCTTGGTCTAGGATCTTATTTTGGCAGATGTGTTTCTTTCTTCATTTTTCATTACAAAGCCGAAGCTGATTAAACACTAGAAAAGTATTCAGACTTCAAACAGACTTCTGGCATCAAAATATTGTAACTTGCAGCAGATTCTGCATTCAAATGAAGACTCTGTTCATGGAGATGTTTCTAAGCTCCTCAAAACATGTGTATGAAGTGTCTTGTTCTAAATCCACTCTGATTCTGTATTTTATCATGTCTATAAACCCGTCTATTGCAGCCCCTCTCAGAACTACATGACAAGGTCACATCATGTAAAACTTCTACTGAAAATATCTGTATAAATGTGCACAAATGACGACAAGAGTATTTTAACTGCAACTAAAGTGCAGAGAAAGGCAGAGGATGTTTTTTTCGAAGGAGTTTGGGTCAAGTTGTGTGTTTAGAGGAGACTCGGCCTCACCTCTGTGTTGGTGTGCTGCAGAGGTCGATGGGGATGAGCTATCTCTGCGCTGATCGATTGCAAATGAGAACTGTTCAGACTGAGGCTCCAGCTGTCCGCTGAATGAGAGGAGAGAAAAAAAAATCAATGAGAGAACGATTGAATCTCTCAACTCCTATCAGAGAAAAGTCTTGTGCATGGGAAGAAATCAGTTTTGGTTCAAATTAGGAAGGCAAAAAAGAAAAAACTTAATTGTACACAGCAAGCCAATAACACCAGTACAACGTCTGTTAGTCGACCAGTAAATTCATGACACAGAAATAAATCAATACATGAATTATTCATGTATCATTTGTACAACTGCTCTGGCTTCAATTTTCATCCTTTGCCGTCTCTTGATGCTAACAAGCTAATCTTAGGGTGTTTTCACACCTGTAGCTCGACTTGAAGCAAAGAGGTCTAATGCCTGAACAACATTTGGGCAGATGAGCCTCTTTGTCACATGTTGGAGAGCACTCACTGAGATACAGAAGCTTGTGAGTCTGTGAATGAGAGGGGCTTTCATCGCTCTGCTGAGCATCGTTGCATTAAGGCCAAGAAAGTCCAGGAGCAATATCTCAAAGTAAGGGCACAGCTCGGCAAAAGTGGAGGTTCTAGTGATGAAAAGGACAAATTCCCCGGGTTCAACAAGCTGAGTAAAATTCTCCAAACTAAACGAGGTGCTGTGGATGTTATTGAGTCATGTGACGTTACATCTAACATCAGATCTACTCGTAATGTTCAATTGGAGGGAGACAGTGAATTACCCTATCAGTAATTTTGTGCTGATTATCAGTGGTAATGGAAGTTGCCTAGTAGCTGTATTACTGCATCTATTGCTGCTAGCTAACTACTCTGTGCATACTGTGTTGAGTCAACAACCAGTTGTTTGTTCCGGTTGCTGCATTGATTGCATTTTCAATCCAAACGAACCGCTCCAGGGTTTCAGCTGGACACAAGCGAAGAGGTCACCTCTTAAGCGATCTCGGCTCGCTTGTATTGTTCCTCATCAGAGTGCGATTGCTGTGGTCACATGTGTGAAAAAGACCCCACCCATCAGGAGAAACACCCCGCTTCTCAAAAAGATCCAGGAGTGAAAGCACCCTTAGATTTTAAGAGTGATAATAACATTAGTCTTCCAAAGGTTTATTTCAGCATCTAAAGCATGCACAGGTTGAATTGCTGAGCTTCCTTTTGTCAACAGTTCAGTGTAATGTAATCAGCGCGGCGGCCTTGGTTATTGTCTTTAATATTTTATTATTATTATTATGGCTTATAAAAAGAAGTTCATCATGTTCCTCTCAGTAATAAGTAGGTATTAAATGAGCTCAGGTCTGAGAGAGGACATTATATGATGTGTGTGTTTGTGGTTTGTTTGAGGAAAAACCATGGAAACACAGTCATTGTTAAATGAAGAGGAAACTATTAGAGCTATTTTAACTCAGAAGTATTTTAGTTCAGAAAAATGAACATTGTCAAAGCAAGAAAACGTCTTCCATTTATAATATGTCATCTTACAAATGGTAAAAACATGATTTGACTCCAAAATCCAAATGTCTAAAGAAAAAATCTAGATATTTAACTATTCTATTCTCTGTAATGCTTCTTATGAATCCAATGATCCTGTCAAACTGGCACAGACCCAGACCCCAACAATAAACAATCAATTTTAAGGACTCACAAAGGACTAATCAAAAGACAAAGCTGACTGAGGAGCAGCGCAGGCCCAGATGTTCGGACTTTTAGTCCCTCGTTTGCAGTTTTTTTATTGGAAGCTTGTTATCAAGGTGTTAATTATCAGTTCATGTAGAGCTTAACTAACCTGCTGTCAGCAGGCAACCTTTGAAAAGTTTAAGTAAACATTGTTTTCTGTGCCAAAACACTGGATTCATTTTATGATATGTCCGTGCAGTGAGGCTGAAGAGGAGTGACCCTGGACTTAGTGCTTGTCACGGTTATGTAAGTGGAACAGGTGCACTTTGGTCTCTACAGAAAGAAAATGAGAACTTTAAGTGTGTTTTTTTGCCCTCATGTTACACTGTCAGGCACCGGGTCCTGCCATGCTCCTTGCAGGTTCCATTTCCCTCTTAAACTCGTGCAACGATGTCCACGATCCTAAGCGTTCACTATAATCTTTAACAGAGGCGTGGTATGGATGTAGGTCGCTGTGGAGCATATTCTGCGCACCTAGCAGACAAAGTTCAGGGTAGAAACAGCGCTGCACCAGTTTCACCGGTCCTCCTCCATTGCTTGTGTGTGGGCGTTTCTCTCCGCTTATTGACATGAAGTGACATGATCGTGCACACTGATCTTGCAGCTAAAGATAGTGACGATGTCTGCGGAGGCGGTGTATGACTGCATAGTGATCGGGGCCGGGGTGCAGGGCTCGTTCACGGCCTACCAGCTGGCCAAGAAGGGCAAGAAGACCCTGCTGCTGGAGCAGGTGGGTGTCACACACTCTCAACTCTGTCCCATAATATATGAAATACTTTTCTGGGTTCTGGCTGTAAGTTAGACCCAAAAGCAGACTCAGAAGGGCTCTGACTTTACTGAAATGTTGCGTGTGAGACATGCAGTGTGACCTGAGAGTCTGTGCGCTGCGGGCAGCAGCTGGCATTATCTGGCAGCTCTGTGCCCTGCTGTGTCCGGCCAAACATGACTGTGTGTTCCCTAACATGTGTCCACCTCTCTGCTCTGATTAATCTCAAGACAGGTGATGGGGACAGCTGTTTTTTTCTCCTCTTATTTATTTGTATTTATTTCATTTAATGTGTGTTCATGCATGACATTATGGAACCCCTCTGCAAAAACTGTTCTTAGATTACAGAAACTAGAATGATTGTTTATCACAACTCTTTATGATACAGTGCATCAGTGTACACATGTTAACACTGGATTTCAGGGCATCACAGATGAGCAGGGGAACAATCTGGTATGGGGCCCTGCTGACCCAATTCCCTCCAGAAAGTGAGGAAAGTACAAACCAACATAAATTAAAGTTATGAAACAGTCTCTGTTTACCACTGATTTCTCTGTTTGATAAACAACAGAAAATATGACCATCCGTAAGAAAAATTAGGCAATCATTTTTTAGAATTATATAATACTCATGCATGTCACTACAGTATAAAAGCTAAATAATACTTGTTTTTGAACCATGACGCATAATGTTAATGTCTGGGACGTGCACAACCAATGCTCTAAGCCAGTGGTTCTCAACTTGTCTAGCCTCAGGACTTACCACCAACTCCTTCATGAAAAATCGCGACCCAAATTTATTTTTCGACCAATCAGATTTTTTTTTTTACTGAAAAATTGTGCAGCTTGGACCTCAGTCGGTAGAAAAACATGTGACAGAAGCAAGAAACTGAACAAAACAAAATGTTTAAAAAGAGCTTCATAGACTTTTTTACACTTTTTTTTTTGCCAGGCACACATTTGCTCTGCAACCCACCTCTGGGTCCCAGGCTTAAGATCCCAGGGAAGTGATTTAAAGAAAAAAAAAGTTTTTTTTTTGCTAAGTTTGCAGCGAATAGTAGTCATAACAGTCAGCGGGAGGAGACTTAGCATTCAAGGGAATGTTATAACTGTGGCAGGTTTATCAGCAGAAATACTTTTAATATGCAACAAAATCTGTGAGCTGAACAAGGTGAATGAGCACTAAGCGAAATGAGCAAAGATGTGCCTTCATCATATTACAATTACCAATCTTGCAAATGTTGTTTAAAGTATTGCATGAAGAAGAAGTATCATCTTGCTTTTACTTACTGAAGGAGAAAAGACTAGCTCGATCTCTTCTACAATTGAAGTACCGCTTTTTTCCACTGGGGGAACCAAAAACACACAAAAAGCTGGTTTGTCCCCTTTTTAAGTTCACTTCAGTTAATCAAGTGATGTTACTTTTTATTTCTCTAGTTCGTGCTGCCCCACACCCGGGGCAGCTCCCATGGCCAGACCCGCATCATTCGCAAAGCCTACGACGAGGACTTCTACGCCCACATGCTGGACGAGTGCTACGAGCTGTGGGCTCAGCTGGAGAAGGAGGCGGGCGTCAGACTGTACAGGTAGACTCAGCACAAACACACAACGAGAGAAACCCCATTAAACAGAACATAACAAAACCCCAGCCAGAACACGGAGATTTGTCACATTCAAGGTGCTACGAGCGCACACGGAGCAGCGACTCAATCTGCAGAGCCATAAATGCATGACTTTCTCATTACCTCCAGCGTCACTGAATCACCCCGTGACACCTCCTGTGCCTTTGGATGTGGAGCAGGGGGCTTTTTTTTCATCTCGCTGAACCTTTGATTTTCCTTTCGCAGAGCAGGGAGGAATTTGTGTTTATAAATATGACAGTGGCTTCAAACTGTGGGGGAAAAAAAAAAAACTTGCAGCAGCACTTTAACGTCCCTGCTCTGAGCGCGCCTTGTTTGTTTCAGCAGCACAGAGATGGAGAACACACTTAAAGCAAGGGCATGAAGTTGGGAAGGGAAGAGAGGCATATATCACAAACGATATCCAGATACTTCTGTTGTTCAAATACATCAAAATATTAAACGCCAATCACCAATGCACTTTCAGCCTGCATAGGACAGTTCTGCTTATGGAGTCACCAGGGCCCTGATGTTTAAAAGATACCTAAAGGAATTATAGCTGTAGGTTAAGATAGCCTCTGTATAAAAATCAATCAACATAAAATCATGCTGTCATTTAGATAGAAGTTAGAAGTGCACAATCGGTCCAATCACATGTAGCACTGATTTAAAAGCAAAACAGTCATCATGGCGTTTTTTATTATTCATTACATCGATTACCACAGCGTCCATGTCATGTCCTGCCTCCTTAGATTCCTCCTTGCATTTGATTTGTGCATTTGTTGATTGCATTTGGAATAAAACCTCCATGTGAATAGTGGCAGTTTAAGTCTTGCTAGAAGGTAAACTACAGACAAGAAGTTTTTGCCATTTGTTACTTGAACGCATCATTCATTTTGACTTTTCTTGTGCATTACTAAAAACATTTCCACCAAAGTAAGTGCAAACAATATACTGCAGATTCAGAATATAGAAAGAATAGTGTTTCACATTCAAAACTTTCAGGGAAGAAATCCTGCTCACCGTGTGTCCCCATTAGCGCTGAAACAAATCACACGCCCTCGTATGGCTTCATTATTCATATCTCAGACTAATAGTTCCTGATATGAAGCCACACCCACATTATTTTCCCCCTAGAAACACAGCACACCTCCCCATCGCCTGTGCACCTGTCAACAGCTCATGACGGATGCGTCCACATCGAAGGCCATCTGTGCCCTTGGGTGGGTAAAAAAATGTCGGCATCCAGAAGAGAAATGAGCATAAGCACAGCCTCCCGCTTCTGCTGCCTCCGCCTCTGGGACTGATGGAGCCATTGAAAAAGGGCCGGAGCAACTAAAACCTGCCCACAAAACCTTTTTATTTTCCCCCACATACATGTCAACATGTGTGCACATCCACCCGGTGAACTAGTGCCACCAATCACCCGCTCTGACAGGTACGACTAGATGAGGTATCATATTTACGACCCTACATACACCCGCACGGTTTTTCCTTCCTCTGTCACACACTCGTAAACAGCCGAGCACACGGGCAGACACGGTCATAAAGTGTTCTGATGAATGGCTGCAGCCTTTAGCTGGGGTTGTCTGTGCCTCACGGCGGCTGACAGATGTCGGTGCAGCCTTTAGAAAACCATGCTGGCAAAGGGCGAGTCGAATATCTATCAGACAGATTACTGATTTAGACCCTGTGTTTCACAACCTCTCACTCCGGGGACTCAATATCTTCATACTGGAGCTGCTGTGGTCTGATGTATTACTCACCACTGGTCATATAAGGGCCAGTCACATGTTGACTGTTTGAAATGTTGTATTCTGCAGCCTTTATCTGAGAGAGGCACAGTGCAGTATATTGTGTGAAAACAGCTGCACTTGTTGCAGAGCGAAGCGAGAGTGTTTTTAAATAATTTCCCATGCCCATCTTTTGTGTCAAATGCTTTACTTTCTGAAAAATATATACTGGCCTCCTATTGACCTCCTCGTTACAATTTGTATTGCTGCAAGTCATCTGGAGAGTGCTGCAATATTAATTTTGGAACTTGATTATCGTACATTAAACTCTAAATAAATATTTTGTATTAAATCTGTATTCTTCAACCTCCTACCATACAAATGTTTTGAAAAAAATTTAAAATTTCCACAGCATGCGTGCAAAGAAAGCTGCACTCTTTCCCTCCTTGGGCGGGTTATGAGTCAACGTTAACTATTAGATTACACAGAATGACACATAAAAGTTGAGATATTTTCACGAGATGAGAAAGCTTAAATTAATAACTGCAATATTTTTGAAGAGACAGCAAGGCATGTGATTCACACTCTGAACCCTGAACCTTAATAACTCTTGCTGAATATTTGAGCTGCTGTCTCGGAGGAGAGGGGCCACCTAGCTGTCCTTTGTCAAGTTTAATAGTTTTTTCAAGGTAGCATGGGAAGGGGGGCGAGGGTGTTTGTGAGGCAAAACATTGGTTTTGATGACCCTGAGCTGCCTGCCTTCTGCTGCATGAAGGTAAAAATAAGCAACAGCCTCCATTTTCATTATATAGTGAAAAGCTGCAGGGACAGATCCTTGAAGTCATTTTTTTTGGGAGAATAGCCGCTGTGGCTTGACTAAAAGGTTAATAGAAAATCTTCTTTCAACGCTACCTATCAATATGGTAAAGACTTGGAGGTAAAAAAACACAGGAAACAGACAAGAGTTGATTGCTGAAAATGTAGTTTGAATCCCTGTGAAGACTTTGTAATCTCTATGTTCTCTTCCTTACTGTCCTTTGAAGTTTTAACCCAGTGATGACCATATTAATAAAATCATAGCACCATACAAGTAAATCTTCCTGGCTTTAATGATAAAACTTTCTGTGAGATAGTTCCTGTCAGTCCTCAGAGTGTAAAGCAAACTAAACAGGGTGAGTCGAATAAATTAACAAGCAACATATATCGTTTTCTTACTACTGACAGAGTTTTTGTTTTTACTCAACATGAAAAGAGAAGTCTGAATTATGTCATTACGATCTAAATCATAAAAACATTACAGTGTCATCAGCATAGAGGAGAGATTTTTACACACATTTGGTTTGTTGTTGATGTTTAGAAAAATAATAGAGGATCCAAAAGAGCGCCTTGTGGAACTCCTGCATTAAAATACAAGTGGGGAAGTATTACAAGACCTATTGTAACCACCTGGGACTTAAAGAATAAGTAGAACTAGATCAATTTTAGCAAAGCAAGGAATTAAAATGTAGTTTGTAGTAGTTTGTTGAGCAGAATTTTCACTGTATTATTAAAAGCTACACAAACTAGCTCATAAGACAGGTAATATTTGTACATTTAAGTCATTGGCATTTCCACCTTGTCAAATATCTTCCAAGATCTCATAATCATATATAATCAAGACCATCTGCTCTATCAGCATATTAAACCATTTTATTCAGACTGCATATCCGGACTACCCATTTGTAGAAATACTTGTTTGAACCATAGATTGTATGAAACATTGAAGTAGTTTCACTTCCTAAGAGATGTTTTGAAGCCCAAATTGTAAATGCTGTCAAACTTACTTTGGTCAACCCAGGTTAACGGATTGAGGCGAGCCTTAAGCCTCCTGACAAACAGCTACAACACACTGACCTGTCAGTCAAATCAGCCACAACTGTTATTATGTGAAACTCTGCAAAACTCTGTACCTTCACATAAAACAGATGAGTTAACAGTTAAATAAATTAACCCCCTGTACAGTTTTTTCAAATATAAAAATGATCAGTTTTTTTGTACCAGGCTATAAACGCATGCTTTAGAAATCGGCATTTTAACAAGAGGCCTTATAGGTATTCCTTGTCTTTTTCAGTGAACTGCAGTTCTTTGCACTTCCACATTAGCAAGTTAGTTTTCAATCGGAGAGGTTTCCTCTTTGATTTAACAAGAGCTTTATTACTCAGTCATATGAGTTTCTAATGAGTTGCCACATACAGTACTTAACAGGACATTCAATCTGTCTTTGTTAAAGTATCTGTTGTGCAATCAAGTGTCCCTGTACTCTAGTGTTTTCTTATAATATTCGGTATGTCTTATTTATTTTTAGAATTCCCTACTATAGGATAACTTGCACGTGTCCTGAACAAAACATCACATAAAAACGCCACTGATCTCCCCTCTCAGACAAACAGGTCTCCTGGTGATGGGACCAGAGAACAGTCGATATTATGAACTGGTGAAGACCACCCTGAAGAAGAACAAGGTTCCCATGGTGGTCCTGACCAAGGACAACTTCAGCCAGCACATCCCCCATGTCATCCTGGACGAGGGTCACGGAGCGGTGGTGGAAGTGCCTGCTGGAATTCTGTATGCTGACCGTGCACTCAAGACTGCACAGGTACAACACAGATAGAGCATTAGCTATGTTAGCTTCAAGGACTGCAGAGTCCATTGCTATGTTAAAATGGAACGCTACTGAATAATGGGAATAATAACCTGATCAGAGATCCAGCCATGATAGAAATTACCGAAAGAGGGGGAATGAAATCTCTGGCGCACAGCGAGGGGGCAAGCGGAGAAAGTAACAGCTTTTTTCTTCTTCTGCTTTATTGAGTAGATTCGACTGTCATGATGAAATTAGTTTCTATCAGGTAAATCCAAAAAAGATGAAAATCAGTCATCAGGAAATATTTTAATGTCCAGCCCAAAGATTATGATTATAGTTAAACTTTGTCGACTGAGACACATGTAGGCTTTTTGTTTTGCCAATACCGATTTTACTGTCAAAATCCTCGGTCCAGTTCAGCCCTAAATGCACGTGTGTTCCTTTAATTGCATAAAATACTCTGGAATCTGTGTCATCTAAAGAGAAGGGGAGGGGCTACTGGTGAGCAAGAAGAGTATTAAGCAACTTCCTTACGTGCACAAAGATTGCACTGGTCACTTGATATGATCTGTTGCATTCACACATCAGCTCACTCTGACTTCACACTGAGATTTTACCAGGGGGCTGGCAGGACAAAAGTTTGAGATGAAAATTCGGCTATTTGTGGTCTCACATGTGGCTCACTACAGGAATTTGGAGAAAGTATTTTGTACGTGGGAATTCAGCACATGCGTTACTTTGACTAAAATCAAATTAAGGCTATTACAGAGAAGCATAAATAGTTAATTCCCCTGATTTTTTTATGTCAAGGATTCAGTATTTCTGATATGAATGTACTCACAGTGTCTTCATCCCTCACATACTAAAAGGCATGAAAATTAAAAAAAAAGTCAAGTAGATTATGAACAAATGTACGCTATCTGATTCAATAATGGGTAATTAGCCGGTAAGCTGTTCAAAATGTATTCAATTAAACCTTTTTCAAGCACTGTACATAACAAATGTACCTCTGAAAATGAGCCTGCAGGTAATGGAGGGAGTTGATAAAAGATGAAAGAAGCCAAACATTTTCTGATTTCATGAACAAAACCTAGATTGAGAATTATACCATCGCTGCGGACTGTTAAACATATTTCATGCACATTGTTTTAATCCAATAATAGCTCATGCCAGGAATATCTTTGAGCAATAAATTCACATTAGCGCTCTGTGTCAGCTCTGAGAGGAAGCACTGGAGGAGAACAGACTCCTCCACGGCTGCCAGGTCAAGCACAAAACGGCGCTTTGTTATTTCAGGGAGGTGCCATTTTCAATCGACTGGACAGATTGTTCGTCCGCCTCGCCGTGAAGCAGCAGTCAATTATAAATTAAAGCTTGAAGTGATAGATGTGTAATAGATCAGGAGATTACTGCTTTGTGCATTTTCGAGCCCCGGCTCTTTAATAGCCTCTTGCCTATAATATTATGTCGTAATATATGTTGCAATTGATCTGTCTTGTTGAATTATCCCAGAGTGGCAAAATTCGTAATGGCTTCTTCTTCCCTCTCTGAAAACAAACAGCTGGTTTTAGTTTAGCCTAAAAAACATGTAAATAACTTAAAAAAGGGTGCATATTTTTGAAAGCCTAATATATCGTACCTGTATCTTGTTTTTCGTGCTGACACATGCAACATTTGAGTCTTATGAAGTTTGCATTTACACTAAAAAAAATACAGCTTCAAAGATTTTACCACTGATGGATTCTTACTACATGTCTTTGCCTCTTGTCTTTTCCAGGGGCAGTTTCAGAAGTTGGGTGGGGTCATAAGAGATAAGGAGATGGTGACGGACATCAAGCCTGGTCCCGTGGTAACCGTTGTTACCTCCTCTGGTGCTTATCAAGCCAAGAGTGTGGTGATCACTGCTGGACCCTGGGCTAACAGACTGCTGGCCCACACCGGCTTGGAGCTGCCACTAGAGGTAATCAAACTACTGCGGTGCAAATAATGTTCATGTAGCTGAGTAAAGATCAAGTGACAAACTCTGGTATTGAAAAATAAATGAGGTTGTGCAAAAAAAAAAACTGCAGTTCATTGAATGTCCACTTGAGGCTGGCTGCAAAGTAAACCTCATTAGGTCCCATAATGATGTCGTTTTTTTTGTAGCTGAATAAACATGTTTACAGCCTGGTACAAAAAAAAACAGGTCTTTATAGCTCATTTCATTATTATCACAAACTTTAGAGAGGAGAATAGTTTTATATTTCATCCGTTTTGATTCTATTACGGCTAAAAGTTGTTGATGATTTTGCATAGTTATAGGCGTGGCTAAGTTGACTGACAGTTAGGTTGTAGCTGTTTGCCAGTAAGATGAAGGCCCGCCTCCTCTCCACCTCTTTTCCTGTTTCTAGATTGATTAACAGTTAGATCGAGATTGCATACCAATACGACGAGTGCAATCATTGGGCTTCAAACCCCCTCTTCAGAAACCGTCACTAAGACTACATCAGTGTTTCATACAGTCAGAGGCGCTGCTTGTCAACAGGCAAGGCATGAACTGCTTGGGGCCCCAGACCAGTAGGAGCCTCAAGACTCAGGGGTTTTAGCTCACATAATATGGGAGTTGCTGATCTGCTGCTGCCTTGACCAATCAAGTTTCAACTTCTTCTTCTCCATCTGTAATCCTGTTCCTCCCTCTTTAATCCTTACTGGGACTTTATTTAGCATGCATAATACTTTAAATGTCCATCATAAAAGACACCACAGACCCAAATGCATCACTCCGCCGTATTTTAACAGCTTGACGGCCTTAGTCAGCAAAGCAGTCTTTTTCCATCTCACTATATGCCACACAGGCTGAGAAGAGAAGGTGATGGCAAAACAAGCAGACAGCTGTTAAAGAGGAGAATTGGAGTTTATATTGGAGTTGCATTATTCAGGTTGCGGCAGGCTTTGGAGGGAGGGGCCGAGGGAACGCCATGCCTGAGTAAATTGGTAGAAAAGCCCCGGCTCTGAGCACCGCCTGATTTTTTTATAGTCCCTGGGAATGAGTGCACGGACGGTTAGTTCATTACACTGAAAGCTCCTGAACAATGTGTCCTTATCATCAGCTCCCTCAGATGGACGTCGTTTTACCACCATGTGTACATTTCATTAAATCCTCATTCTCACTTCAACACCGCCGAGCTGCTTTTGTAATCGCACTTCTATTAGACAGGAGGAAAAAAAAAAAGGTGATGAGGATGGAGGAGGTGGTGTTAGGTAGGTTTTTATTTAAGGAATTAACCAGAATGTACTTTCATAGCTGATAACAGGCTGCTTGTACTTCTGCCAGCCTGTTTCATTCATGTATAATCTGTCATTTCTTTACCTGTATTTGGCTTTAAGCCACCTGCAGACTGTGAGATTTTTACAATATTAAAAGTTTATTGCAACCACTGTGCGACAAGGCTCGTACAAGTTTGGGTACGACATGCATGTACACAGCAGTACCTAGTGAATCATAGGCTGCAAGGCAAGTAATCACCAGTCAACATGCAGTTTCATTAGTGGGGTTCAACCTGATCAAGCTGAGCTCGCCAAGGTGGTCAGCAGAAAGCAAGCTCTCTTCATAATGGTGTTCATGTGCATAGAAAACATTTGTGGAAAAAGAGGATGAAAAGAATAATGGGGACATGTTGTGGCTTGGGAAAAGAGGCCAAATTGGGATGCCATTGTTGAAAAGATAAATTAAATTTGGTTCAAATCATAGACATAGACTTAGTGATGTCACCCATTTGTTTCTGAAGAGGAACCCACCTGGCAGTCATCTCAGCTGTACCTCTAATTATGCAAAAATGATGAACAACTTTTACTGATTATAATAAAAAAAGATTAATTATTGTTTTGTATATTCACCCCCTGTACTGTGTGTAATAATACAGAAATGAGCTACAGTACAAAACTGATTTTGAACCAGGCTGTAAACATATTTTTTTTCCGCTGCAAAAACAGACATTTCAGAATAGGACCTAATGGATTCCTTTGCTTTTGTAGCCAGACCCAAGTCGACACTCTACTAACTGCAGACTTTTTGCACCTACTCATTGGCTTCATTTTTCAACACTGAAGGTTGCTGCTTGGTTTAAACACAATGGTCATATTATCACAAATGGGGTTGCTTTGGGGGTTTCGTTTCTCTTCTGGTTATAAAAAAAAGCAAGATGGCAATGGCCATATGTCAAAGCTGAGGCTTCAAAACTGGGGATTTGCAAACAACTGGGTGATGCAAACAGTTTTTCCTTCTTTTCCCATATTGCAGGTTGCAAAGATCAACGTGTGCTACTGGAAGGAAAAGGTTCCCGGGTCGTACGACATAAAGAAGCGTTTCCCCTGCTTCATACAGACGGAGTGTGAGGAGTCTAAGGAGCACATCTACGGCCTCCCGTCCAACGAGTACCCCGGCTTGATGAAGGTACGTCACAGGGCTGGACTTTACAAAGGAGAAATCCTCAATCCTGTACAGACCTACTCACGTGTTCATGATAACAGAACAAAGCTGACTTTAATAAGAATGGTTCATGTTTTATTGTGATTTTCTAGCTGATCCTTTGGGTTCCCTATGAGTCATCAATGTGTGAACTAGAGCTGTGTGAGCACTGAAGCAAACAGCTTTTTATCAAATTAAGAAGCATGCACACACACACCCATGCACACACCCTCTTATACAGAGATGTGCTTTATTTTTAGCTTCCCTGAGCTAGCTCTTGACGATGGCCCACACACTTAATCCGTAATTATAAACTTGACATAAGTAACATTAAAACGATTTGCCATTGATGACTAAAACTATAATCACACTTTGAAAACAAAAACACTGCTGCAGAATCGACTGTAGAGTCTGCGTCAAGGTGTGAGCTTGTCGTGTTGTTTGTGTGAGTTTTGCTGCGTTTGATGTCATGAGATGGCACGTCTCTATTCTGGGCATTATGGTGGAGCAGCAGGAGCTCACAGCCTAATAGCAGACCACATGCACAGAAAAGAGGGGGGGACAGATGGCGATGACACATCCCATTATTCACTCTGAGACAGCGTCACCACAGATACTGTATGTGTAATATTTAGACCCTTTAATATACAGAAACAGGTATCTTAGAATTAGTCTCTTTTTTTTTCGCTTTGGTTTCATTTCAAACTGCACGAACCTGTCAGAAAGTTTTCTACATCAGAACCTTCTAACAAAAATACAAAAAACTACTGAAAGAAAATAAAAAGTGCAGATTTTTAATCCGTCAGCCTCCTCGCTGTGCTGCGAGTCTGTTTGTGTCAGACTGGCTGACAACAGCAGAACACAGGAGCAGTTTTAAAGTATAGTGTGTGTATGACAGTCACTTCTTCTCCTCCTCCTCTCTTAGTGCTTTACCTTTCAAACTGCAGCCTAAAAAAAGTCACATAGACATGTGAAAGATGCAATTTTCTGCCTTTTGCTCTCATTTTCTGAAAGAAAAAAAAACATTTAGATCAGAAGAAACAGAGCTGCCAGATTCAGTCTGCAGCCTGAGATTTAGAGTTGGGCACTATGTGCACATCATTTGTCTGCATGTAGTGATATGTGTCCTTACATCTCCCCTGCACAAGTCGTGTAGAAACATTGCACGTGGGGGTTCGGTTATAGGGACAATACATATACATAAAAAAAAATGCATTTTCAGTCTTATTTTCTACCACAGTCTAAATTAGGGTTTGCTGATATATCAAACTATATTAAAACCTGTTTGTTACCACAACAACAAAAATAGGAGTCCTAGGCGCATGGTTTGAGAAGTTTCTTATAAGCAAAACTTGCAAGCAAACTCATGCAAGCTGTCGAAATTGCACAAATAGGTTGGCAACATTTTTGCCATATTTGTGCAATATAAACAGTGCTCTCTCTCTTTCGCTCACAGAAGCTATGAATTAAAATAAAACGACTGAAGATGTGAGGTTTTTCATCAAGCTTCGGTCCTTTTCGATACTATGGATCATCAAAATGATGGAGAGTATTGTTTTAAAACTATTCTGTGTTTTTGAAGTATCTAAAAGTTTGATGACTTTACACATTCAAAGAAAGTATTCCACGAGGCTGACCACTGACATCAATATCTCTCTTTTATTTTTATTCATCATTTAAATTGATGGTCAGTTGACACTGTGTGAACATTTAACCACTGTAAGCAGGAATCATGTGCATTAAGTTGCATTAAACACAAACACCAGCGGGCGCCGGATAGCCTAGCGGTTATGTCGCGTGCACCATGTACATCCCGTGACACCCAGCGGCCCTGGGTTCAAATCCGACCTTGGCCCCATTGCTGCATGTTATCCCCCCACTCTCTCTGCTCCTAACATTTCCCATCTCTCTTCAGCTGTCATATATAATGAAGGAAAAGCAGCTCCAAAGAATATAAATAAATAAAAATAAACACAAAAATCTGTGTTATGTTGTGTAGAAATCCTGTTGAAGTCTACATGATGATAATTATTTATCATCTTCTGGACCAAGAAACAAAAGAGATACTTGGTATGATCCAAACATCTCTTCCTTTATTGTTGTTCATATTTAAATTAAGTATTGTTTGAACCGCCATGGTGTGGTTTTGGATAATTTTTGACCATTTTATCCTCTGCACAACAATAAAGATACAAATACAGTTAATCACAGATTACGGATCTTGACAGCAGCTGGGTCTCCTCTCATAAACATGAAACACATATATTCCAACTGCACTGTTTTATTGCACACTCTGATAAACTGCTTGTGGGTCTGAAGTCCAATATGTGTCTTTCAAAGTTGATGCATTATAGCAGGCTGTGCAGAGATTACAGGAAATATTGTGCATTTGTCAGGGACAAACAGATTGGTGTTTAACTGCTCGTCCTCTCTGCACGACACAGGCTTCAAACTGCGTTTTTAAAAACTGAAAAGGTGAACAGATCGAGTGAAGCTGCTCCTTTAAACAGGAGCCGGTGTGCTGCAGAGGACTTCTGGGTCTGCTTGTTGTTATTTTCATTCATATGACAAGAAGGTGTCAGAACACATCAAGGTGTTAATTATTCAAAGACCCTTCGTACTGAATTCAACATAGACAAATACAGAATTTATCCGTTTAGGAAATAAACACATAACAAACAGAAAAATGTGCATTAAAACAGAAAAAGCACTTGGAGAAAAGTATGCAGGGTTGACAAGAAATAATTGTTCAGAGATTAAATTAAATGTAATATTGTGTGTGCAGATCTGCTACCATACAGGCAGCGTGGCAGACCCGGACCACAGAGACCAGCAGACAGACAGGTCTGACATCGACATCCTGCAGCGCTACATCGCCCGCTGTCTACCCGGCCTGGAGCCCAAACCTGCTGTGGTGGAGAGCTGCCTGTACACGGTCAGTACTAACACTTAACATCACACTGTTTCTGTTCATGGTAATCCAGTGCAATGATGTTTTCAGTTTAATGCTTACAGAGGAAAAGGAATGTGGTTATTTGTTGTGCTAAATCCATTTAATGCTGGCAACTACTACACCTAACTACTGATACGAGAAGAGGTTTTTTATTGGGCAGATTAAGTCACCTGTTGAACAAACTCTGACTTGTTTAAATTGTCAGACATGAGAGAAAATGGTGCATTGTGGGAGTCTTACACCAAAAGAAGTAATAACAAACATTGGTTCTCGGCTACATTGTTATGTCAAAACATCAGTATCGACCGTGATTTTCTCAATCTGCCATCTCCATATAAAATGTTGTCTCATGGCATTTTAAAGGGGACATATTATGAAAAATTCACTTCTACAGTGTTTTTAAACATATATTTGGGTGACCTGAGTGTCTACCGACCCACAAAATTAAATAAATCCATCCAGTCCTTTGTTTGTGATCTGCATAAGTCTTACAACAGAGAAAAATGCTCCGTTTCAAATGTGCTCTCCTTGTGATGTCACAGTGGGATTCTGGTAAAAAAAAAATACCCTCCCCTCGTGTGTTGTCTCCAGCAGCCATGTTTTTCTCAGGGGGCACGCTGACGAGTTGCCGTGGAAGCTCAAAGCTGAACTTGTGTCAGCACATCCCGCGGAAGAGAGGGGCCGGGGTCATTACATTTAAAGAGACACACACACCAAAACGGAGCGTTCTGAGAGAGCTGGTTTATACAGGGTCACAAACCTCCTCTGGTGCTTGATTCATGTTATATTTTGACCAAAGCACAGCACAGATGTTTCATTTAGGTCAGTGGTTCTCAAACTTTTTAGACTGCGTACCACCTCCGAAAATATTTGGCTCTCCAAGTACCACCATTATGGTAGACGTTAAAATACACTGTAGGCCTATTTCAACACACATTTCATGCAAGAGGCAAATTAATTCATAAAAAAAAATATTATTTATTATTGACTGCTGGCAGCCACACTGTAGGCCTACTAAGGGCTAGTGCTAGAACTGGCACACACAAAAGTGCAGAACAATAAAAATGACAACTTTATACCAACAACCTGTTTGGAAATATTTAGTCTCCAGTGTTTCCCACACAAACACGATACCTGGGCAAACAGCGCCGCTTTATTATAAGTCTCTGCGTTCAACATAGCAAAACTGCCTCTTTTTTTTTTTTAAATCCCTCTCGACTCCTGAGGAGTGTTAAGACATTAAAAGCGAGCAGAATCACATCAGCTTCAGAGCAAGAGAGAGAGAGGGAGCGATAAGGTCCGTTGTCCGTATATGCATCAAAACTGAAGCATCTCCTGGCTCCGTTTTAAAAATGTTAATGTACAGCTGCTTGCTGCGGATTGTGTGCTGAACTCCAATAAATAACAGAATATCTGTTAATGTAGGCCTACAGCTGCTTGCTGTTGTTTCAGGACTTAACTATAGTGTGTACCAATTCCAACGCTGTATTTCTATTGAAGATGAAACCATTGAAAAAATCCTTTGTACTCAAGATTTGTTTTTTATAACGCAATTATGACCTTTAAACTGAGGTCATACAGATTTGAGGGTTGTAAAACGTTCTGTAGTCTTTTCTGTGAGTATCTTTTAATGTCTGCACTAGCAGCATGAAAGGGGTTAACTCAAGCCAGTAACAAGAGTGAATCATCAACCGAGAAGTTAATTTTTTTTATTTCAGGGCAGTAAGATCGCTGATGAAGCGTTTAGCTATTAGTTTTTAGTTTACTGCTGGATGATGCTGCAACTCTCAAGTGTTAGATATGATGTGTGTATGTGTGTGTGTGTGTGTGTGTGTGTGTGTGTGGTTGAGCAGCCGATCTGCCCTCCAGCACCACAGCGAGCAGCTTGTACCACCATCACATGCGGCGGCTGTAGGAAAGCATAATTTCTGTAACCTTGTCCAATGCCCCCTGAAATCCTGACAGTCACGCTCTTTTCTCCTCACATCACAGCGTCTGTTTTGTTCCATTAACAGAGATTCTTTAAAGAGGACGCAGAGTTAAATTACACACATCTCTGTGGTTTGCCTTCTGTCTGAGGTCATTATGTAACTCTCAGATTCAGACTCTGTAATCCAGTTTAACACATTTTTAAACACATTTTCCACTAAGACTTTTGACAGGAACAGCTCCAAGGCCACATGGCTGCATGGAGGGTGTGTGTGTGTGTGTGTGTGTATGTGTGTGTGTGTGTGTGTGCTCAGATTTGATTCCGTCTGAAGCTTCAGGTGTTTGTGTGTTTTTTTTCTCGTCTGTAGCGTTGATTGTCTCAGAGGATGACGTGTTTATATTCTCACACGTCGTAGTAAATAAAGTACGATGACGACACCGAGTGAATTAAATCACAAATCTGGTTTATTGCCAAACAGCAGAACGAGGAATCTGAAACCACGGGATTATGACATCAAACTCTGAGTGAGAGAAACGAGACTGACAGAATATTCCTGAAAGTCAAAAAGTTAAAATGTCAGAAATAGAAGCTGTAGGAGGCAATGTGTGTTTCATCATTGTGATTGGTCCATAGGTTGGTGTACTGTGATTGGTCCATAGATAGGTTGGTGTACTGTGATTGGTCCATAGGTTAGTTAACTGTGATTGGTCCATAGGTTAGTTAACTGTGATTGGTCCATAGGTTAGTTAACTGTGATTGGTCCATAGGTTGGTGTACTGTGATTGGTCCATAGGTTCGTGTACTGTGATTGGTCCATAGGTTGGTGTACTGTGATTGGTCCATAGGTTGGTGTACTGTGATTGGTCCATAGGTTGGTGTACTGTGATTGGTCCATAGGTTCGTGTACTGTGATTGGTCCATAGGTTAGTTAACTGTGATTGGTCCATAGGTTGGTGTACTGTGATTGGTCCATAGGTTGGTGTACTGTGATTGGTCCATAGGTTAGTTAACTGTGATTGGTCCATAGGTTGGTGTACTGTGATTGGTCCATAGGTTAGTTAACTGTGATTGGTCCATAGGTTGGTGTACTGTGATTGGTCCATAGGTTGGTGTACTGTGATTGGTCCATAGGTTAGTGCACTGTGATTGGTCCATAGGTTCGTTAACTGTGATTGGTCCATAGGTTCGTGTACTGTGATTGGTCCATAGGTTGGTGCACTGTGATTGGTCCATAGGTTGGTGTACTGTGATTGGTCCATAGATTGGTGTACTGTGATTGGTCCATAGGTTCGTGTACTGTGATTGGTCCATAGGTTGGTGCACTGTGATTGGTCCATAGGTTGGTGTACTGTGATTGGTCCATAGATTGGTGTACTGTGATTGGTCCATAGGTTAGTGCACTGTGATTGGTCCATAGGTTCGTTAACTGTGATTGGTCCATAGGTTGGTGTACTGTGATTGGTCCATAGATTGGTGTACTGTGATTGGTCCATAGGTTCGTGTACTGTGATTGGTCCATAGGTTAGTGTACTGTGATTGGTCCATAGGTTAGTGCACTGTGATTGGTCCATAGGTTCGTTAACTGTGATTGGTCCATAGGTTAGTGTACTGTGATTGGTCCATAGGTTAGTGCACTGTGATTGGTCCATAGGTTCGTTAACTGTGATTGGTCCATAGGTTAGTGCACTGTGATTGGTCCATAGGTTCGTGTACTGTGATTGGTCCATAGGTTGGTGCACTGTGATTGGTCCATAGATTGGTGTACTCTGATTGGTCCATAGGTTGGTGTACTGTGATTGGCCCATAGGTTGGTGTACTGTGATTGGTCCATAGGTTGGTGCACTGTGATTGGTCCATAGGTTGGTGTACTGTGATTGGTCCATAGATTGGTGTACTGTGATTGGTGTACTGTGATTGGCCCATAGGTTGGTGTACTGTGATTGGTCCATAGGTTGGTGCACTGTGATTGGTCCATAGGTTGGTGTACTCTGATTGGTCCATAGGTTGGTGTACTGTGATTGGCCCATAGGTTGGTGTACTGTGATTGGTCCATAGGTTGGTGCACTGTGATTGGTCCATAGGTTGGTGTACTGTGATTGGTCCATAGATTGGTGTACTGTGATTGGTGTACTGTGATTGGTCCATAGGTTAGTGCACTGTGATTGGTCCATAGGTTCGTTAACTGTGATTGGTCCATAGGTTGGTGTACTGTGATTGGTCCATAGATTGGTGTACTGTGATTGGTCCATAGGTTCGTGTACTGTGATTGGTCCATAGGTTCGTGTACTGTGATTGGTCCATAGGTTAGTGCACTGTGATTGGTCCATAGGTTCGTTAACTGTGATTGGTCCATAGGTTAGTGCACTGTGATTGGTCCATAGGTTCGTGTACTGTGATTGGTCCATAGGTTAGTGCACTGTGATTGGTCCATAGGTTCGTTAACTGTGATTGGTCCATAGGTTAGTGCACTGTGATTGGTCCATAGGTTCGTGTACTGTGATTGGTCCATAGGTTGGTGCACTGTGATTGGTCCATAGGTTAGTGCACTGTGATTGGTCCATAGGTTGGTGTACTGTGATTGGTCCATAGGTTGGTTAAGTTAGTTAACTGTTATGACTGTATTGACTTTAAGCTTTTTAGTTTTTACAAATGGAAATGATGACAAGGCTTAATGTTGAAATACATTGACACTCACAGGTTGATGAATATTGGTCCAACAGCCTTCATCTCATTTTTAAAGTTTAAATCTGCTGGTTATTCATGTTTTTGCTTACTATGTTTTGTTTTGTTGTAGCTAACACCTGACCGTCACTTTGTGCTCGACTGCCATCCTACCTACAGCAACATTGTGATTGGAGCCGGATTCTCAGGTAACAAAACACGACGTGATGCATCACAGCAAAAATTACTATGAACAAACTTAAGTAAACTGGACTTTTCAGGTTTGTTAGCTGGATATTCCAGTACTTGGTACGTGAACAAGTAAATGGCATTTTGAATTCAGTAACTATCCCGCAAAGCTGCAGCCTGTTGACATCCCAAACCCGGACTTCTCCTGCTGTGAGAAGGAATTAAGAACAGTTATGAAAAGGCAGCTGTACAGTTGTATTGATCAGACTCAAAGTACAGCAGATCTATGAGGCTGTGTGTTGTCATTGTGTGATTTGCATCAAATTGAAACATATTCACAATGCAATGTTCGCCCGCTGGTTTCTGAAGCAGAAACTTCTGTGAATTCTTTTTCTTCTTTTTTATGACCTTTCAGACATTTCTGAGTCAAGTAAAAAGAGGTCAAAGTAAAAATATGTACGCAGTTGCTAAAGGTGACTGTAGTGAAAGCTAAAGGTAAATTGTCAGACCCCAAACCTTTGTTGTCTTACTGTCATGACCATTGCCAAAAGGTCTCAGCCGATGGCATAAAACAGATGGCATATTGCCTCACTGAAGGCTTAAAAACGCGACTATACATCCGCATTTACTGATACATTTCTGATAGATATATTGCAGGCAAACTGCAAAGGATGTTGCCAATGTAATCTTGATATCTTTATCTGTCATGATTAAGACCTATGAGTTATGAATGGACCCACACTGCTCTTTCTCGCAAAATACTTTGGGCTTAAAAATATGACTTCAGTTTTGTTTTTTAAAGATTTGGTACTTTTTTCGAATTCAGTTGTTCATGAAAAATCATAATTGGGGGCCTCTGTATCCTCGTGGTCAGTGCACGCACCCCATGCACAGAGTCTATAGTCCTCCAAGTGCGTGGCCCAGGATCAAATCCGACCTGTGGCTCCTTTCCTGCATGTCATTCCCTGTCCTCTCTCTCCCCAATTTCTGACTCGTATCAACTTTCCTGTCTCTGCATGAATAACATGAATAGCCCAAAAATAATAATAAAAAAAAGATGCATAATTAAAAAAATGTGGCGTCTAAAAGAATCAAAGTGTCAAACGTTTTGTCAACCTTACTGGACACCGAAGTTAATGGAGACAGCTCTCTCCAATGTTTTGAATTTTGACTGCAGTACCAATTTTAAACGCTAGGTGTCAGAGTTACATATTGCTCCTTTAAAAAAATAGCTGTTTAACTGAATGTTTTTCAGCTTTTGTCATGATGCCTGCAGTCATTAAATGTCTGTTCAACATTTAATGACGATCTGTCCATTAGCTGGTCAGGTATTGAAGTCTAGAGCAAACTAGTGGAGTCCCCTGAGACTTGTAGAATAACAAGAAACACGAGGGTCTCTGTCTAACGATCAATACAAGGACTAAAGGCACATGTTGTGTGTGTTGCTCTTATCGAACAATCATTTCGGAAAAAGGAAAGATGCCACGAGGAGCGTCTTTAAAAAAGAAAACCAAACACAAACATTGTCTGTGTTTTCAAGGCAGTGGAGTAGAGTACAAAACATTGACGTCTAAATGAAAATGTCAGCAGCTCGAGAAGACAAAGAGCAAAGAGTAGTGAATCTGGCACCTTGTACACCAGATGTGTGCTGATGAGAGACAGCACCCACACAGCAGCGGCAGCTAAATGGATCAGCATTACTTGTTCTCTCCTCACCCTGGAGGAGCACAGAGCCAAGCAGCAAAGTGGAGCTCAAACATCAAGAGCTCCAGCAGTACATATTTGTGAGTCTGTGGTTAAGAGAGCAAGATTACAGCGTATGAAGGATCTATGTGACAGGAGGGAAAAGAAAGGAAGCTAGAGTAGGCGCTGTAAGCAAAGGTTGCTTTTTATTTGTAACAGACTTTAATTCAAGATGCTTTGTTAATAAAATTATCTTCTATTACTGTATGAGTATATTTAATACCATTTTGAGAAAACCCTTTTTCCTGAACTGCTCCTGTTTTAATCTAATTTTGATTTTTTTTTTGCTGTTAGCTTTCATTTTCTCAATTCACCGCTTCTCCTCACGTCCCTCACTCGCATTGTTAGCATCGAGGAGTGAGGAGACTAATTTACCTCATGAGAATTCCTCCCCTATACAGCGTCCGTCTGTCTGACCCGACGTCAGGCACCGATAACGAGCATCAATTCACATGTCAAACTCAAGCGGCAACCTCCGGTGTTGAAAAATGAAGTGCACAATCCTGCAGTTGGTTGAGTATCAACTTGAGGCTGGCTCCAAGAGACCTGGAAGTCACGTACACACCAGATTCAAAAAAGCCAGTTTAGACAGCAGAAATGAATGTTCACCGTCTGGTTAATAAAAACAATATTGGTCTGATTAGTTCATGTTCTCATGGGCGCACACTGTACGAGGTTGGTTAGGAGCTAGGCTGACCTGATTGACAGCTGTAGCTGTTTGTCTGGGGGCTTAAAATCCGCCTCAGCTCCAGCTCTAAGCCTGTCGTTAGGCTGGTGACAGGATTTCCAGCATGGCGGCTGCTGCCCATGAGCCTCTAACCCCCCCTGCAGGAACAGATGGCTGACGTCACTCAGACTACATCCATTAATATCTACAGCCTATTGTCGAACCCCTCTGTAAAGATGTTCAGGGAACCTTTCATTTATAAAAACATTTTGAAACCTTTTGGTTTATTTCACATAAAGAAACACGGGTACAATGAACCGCACAGTAAGTTATCGAAATATGTTGTTTCCTGGAGACCTCTGCAGAGATTTCTGTTTTATCTCGTATTAGGTACAGAGATATTTCCTGGAGCATTCATCTACAAAAACTCCAAATGCAAGACATTATAGAATGCACCTTTCAAGTACGCTCTCTATAAATGTTCACACTTATTCCCCCTCTAAATGTGGGATGCCAAGCTAACTTGTCAGAAAGAAAGTACGTTTTTTTTATAGAGACAAGAAAGCAGTATTTTATCTTCTCTTTGTTTCTGCTGAGTTAGAACAAAATCTGTCCATGACCTCTGGACTGAATGTACAGACATGAAACTGATATTATCCTCTCAGCTAACTGTGGCTAGGATGACAAGGTGAGAGTGTTCCTTCAACAGTATTTGTTAACAGAACAGACGACTATTTATGGAACATGTGGAAAAAATAGGATCTACATTTTTTTGTAATGTTTGAAAGACCCCTGGTGGACACTTTGGTTGAATCAGAGCTGGTTGACGTACATTTTGTGAACTCCAGGTTGCTGTAAATTTCAGACTACTTCCTCCACGGCTGCTGCGCTGATGACTATTGCCTCTGTACATGGGCCGTCATACGGTAACCACTAGGCTTTCAGCGCCCCAGGTTTTTAATTATTTTCCAACCAAACTGGTGCACAGCAAAGATGGGGAGGACTATAGCATTGTTGATTTACACTAAAAAGAACATTTAACTGTTGAAATGTAGGATATCCTTTTAACAAAATGAATTATGAATCGCTAATTTGATCTTGCTTTTTCAGAGAGCACGGCCCCGTATGTATTCCAGCAAGTTATTCAAATATCATTTTTAACACTAAATAGGGGGCCAATAAATGAGCCCCAGACCTCCAGTTGTTTGTCAAAAGGTGTTGCAACACCAGGCTTGTAAAAGGGACTGAGCCTTTAAATGGGATGAGCTTTTATTTTAAGTTTATTTAAGATTTTTGAGCCATAAGTCTTAAAACTTTTGAGACAATAGAAAGCGACCAAGACGAGTGCTATTATGCAACACCACTTTACTAAGCTTAAACTACAGTGCAGCCTGTGAGGGACATGAATTGTATTCACTTTTATTATAAATACAAAAATCTAAGACATTAACAGTGCTTTAAAATTACATTTCTATCACTGGTCTCTCTGGATAAATAAAATAATGTGTTTTTCTGTTTAATCTCCTCCACTATTTCTTAAGGGCTGATAAAACTCTCAACGAGATGATGAAAAAAAAGCAGTTTAATTTTATAACCCAATCTAACTTCTGTTTGAAGCTTTATCATGTGAAAACGTTCGACATTAAGAGACCATACAGAAGGAGATCTTTACATTCTAACACACTGTTCAGAGCTGCAGCATATAGACGGTATAGTATACCCCTTTGTGTCGTATCTACAGGGTCTTACCAGACCACCAGAACCTTCTACGTATTCTAAGGACAAAGATCTTTAACTTTTAATTAGAGAGGTTCTTGCTCATTGTTAGGGGGGGAGCGTCTCTGCTTTGGGTCTCCTCTCGTGTTCTTCTTCTAATTAACATGGCTGCAGCCCCCAGAAGGCCGACTCCGCTCCACCTCTCCTCTCCTTCAGTTACCTTCAGCGTCTCCTGGCACTTTTCCATCTCCTCCTGCACTCATGTCCTTTACCTAATTATATCTGTAATTAATATCCTGCTCACAATGCTCTGCCTCCAGAGGAGCTCACTGGGATAAAGGCACTGACATACTAAACAGCCACTATATAAAAATGTTGCACAAATTAACTGCATAATAACTGCTGAGCCTCATGAGTATAGTGAAACTAAAGCGCTTGTGTCCCTGCTTTCATACCAAAGGCAGAAGTGAATTGTGCAACTAAAGCCATATTTTATTAATCAATGGTTCAGCAGATTTGTACTTCATCATCAGTGATGCTATGATAGACATAGCAGCATGCACAGGCCTCACTTTCTGCCTCGATATTTACCTTTTTGCGTAGTGTCTGAGATCACCTGGGCATTTGTAGTGAAAGATTTTTCAAGGTGGCACAGGAGAACACATCTGTTCATTTTTAATGGTTCTTAAAAAACAGAAAAGTTCAGCTTCTGGCCAGTAGGATAATGGTCCACAGATGTAGTGGTTATCCATTTTTTGAGGACTGAAATTAAACTTGTAGTGTCTTGATGCTACACAAAAATGAAACATATATGATGTACAAATGTCAGAATTTTAAATAGAATTAAAAAAACCTGAAACTAGAGAGTTAAACGTCCTTTTATCTATTTATTTATGTATTTTATTTATGGTTTGTTCGATAGGGACAGATACAGTATATAGAGACAAAGGAAAAACAGCCGGTGTTGGGTTCTGAGACCAGACAAGTTGAGAACCGATGATTTTTAACCACAGGCTGAAAAAAATTAACTGATATATATATATATAGAGAGAGAGAGAGCGAGAGAGAGAGAGAGTATATACAGTATACATATTTTAAGATGTGACAAAGTGTGACAAAAGTGTCAATTTTCTATGATGTGCTTTAATTTATAATTTTTAATAAAAATGCTAATTTTCCAGTAGGTACAATGATTTGTATGATTAAGTGAAGGGTGTGCACATGATTGAAATGGGTTACAATATCTGTGTTTAGGCAAAATGTCTCAAGAAAACAACTTGATGGGTTTTCAGTCAATGTTTTTTTTTTAAATAATATTTAAATTTAAAGGATTTATTGGCTTAATTGAAAGTTTTAAGGACATTTTTGCCAAAACATCAAATGTTTGTACAGAAGACAAAAACTTTGGGCAAAAACAACCCAAAGAAGACATTAAATACATAAAAATATAAAAATTACAGCAAGCAGCTGAGGGCCATATTGGAAAAGTTCACAGGGCCTTTTTGTACGACAGGAAATAAATGTGCTGCCTCCCTCCCCGTCCTTCACCCCGGCACTTGTCATCAAAGCCCGACACAAGTGCTTTAAAGCAAGTGCTAGGAGGTTGCCATGGCTACAAAGTCACCCCGTGGGTTTGGCTATCAATTGAGGTTGTTTTTTTTTCCCTCTCTCTCCTTCTCCAGTGAGAGGAGAAATAAAATTCACGTGGCCAAAACTGTCAGAGCCGAGCTTTCATGACATCAAAGGCCGCAGGATCCGCGGGAGCTCAAAGACCTTTGTCAGATGACAACGTGTTGCTTTTCCTCCAGCTCCGTTCACATTCACTATTTGCCTCTCAGACTTCAGCAGCAAGGACAATCAGCCTAGAGCTATCTGTAAACGTCCTCTGCTCTTACGTTATATCACTCCTGAGCACATGAAGCCATCACACTGACACAGGACAATTTTCACTAAATGAAGGTTTTGATCCCAGTCCAGTTTAGTGAATAGATTCTCAGAGAACGACATGGCAACAGTGGGACTATTGTATGCATTTACTGTACCATGGACTGTATTCATGATGCACGTATCCTTCATGATGTCACAAATAGGCTTGTTAGCTGACTTTTTGAATACTTGTTTTCTGTTGCTATGAAAGATTTCTTAAAGGCAGAAGTGAAGATATTTAGAAGTGAGGTTGGAGCAAAGTTTTCAAATGTATACAGTCTGTGCTTGTGGCTAATGAAGTAGCTTCTAGCTAGTTAACCATAGTGTTTCCCACGGAAGGACATTCAATTTGTTGTGATAGTTTTTAATTGCTGATTTCAGAAGCTAACAAAAGCTTGTAGAACATAATGAACTGGAGAGCGACGAGTACTCGCCACAAACCAGTGACTTGAGACATCCAATATTCTCTCATCGCTACAACTCCTTCCTGTCTTCTGTAGAACGAGAAGGAAACCACAATCCTGATTCCATACAGGCCACAAATGAATAAATGTATGACAAACAGTGAACGAGCTAATAAGTCAGGTATGGCGAGCACAGACACAGATACCTGCTGATTAGATATGAAAAATAGTAGAATTTGGGGTAGTGTAATTATGCATCACTGTAGGTCAACCCCCTCCCCCCTTTCAGATAAGAGTTTAAGACCAAAACTGTTTCTTGTACCAGGCTGTAAACATGTTTATTCCGGCTGTAAAGTTAGACATTTTAACATGGGTCTCTATGAGGATTGACTCGCTTTAGGACACAGCCTCAAGTGGACACTCCAGGAACTGCAGTTTTCAAAGTACAGAAGATTGTGGCTCTGTATTCACTCATGGTTGGCTTAAAAACAACCAATTAAAATCCCCGTTTTTAGGGACTTGTTACGCTCTGCAGAGCATTGACTCGCTCACATTAGAACATAGATTAATCCGACGTGCTTTTATGACCTGTGAACCCACTTTGCTCACTGTATCGACTTCTCTTCTCCAGGTCACGGCTTCAAGTTTGGACCAATCATTGGCAAGCTCCTGAGTGAACTCAGCCTGGGTGAGGTGCCCTCCTATGACCTCTCCCCTTTCAGAATCAGGCGCTTCCATGGAAACACCAAGCCAGCCTTATAGATCCAGGGCTGGATTCTGTGACATCATCAGATCCTCATGAAGTCTTAATTAAATCTAACTGTAGCTTGATTTGTCATTCAGGGCTTGACATTAACTTTTTGTGGCTGGTGGTTTTCTAAAGTTAAGAGCCTCAATTTTGGTGTTGGGAAATGTGTGTTTGTGCACATTTGATGCACACCAGCTTTCATTAAACATTAATACATCCAATATGACCCTGAGCTCCTTGTTGCATACGAAGAAACATACAATGTTATTAATCAACATTCTTCGGGGTCTTACTTTTTCCCCTCACTTCTGTTTTGGGACAATCAGAAGAGACTGGGTTAATCTGAATGCTCTGACATTTCTCCTCTCGCTGTCATGGAGTGCGTAGAGAGAGAGACTGAATCGAGCAGAGCTGAGGGAGAGGAAATAGGAAGATAATCGGGGGGGAAATAGTGGTTGGGTCTACAGCAGGAGAAAGGGTTAAAAATAGAGAGGCTCCTGCTCAGATCGGCAGGTCTGCAGATGCCATTTGAGACAACTGCAATTTAAACATACATATGTATACAATTCAACCAGCCAAAATGTCTAGTCGCAGTGACTGTTACAGCTCACTGTTGAAATAAACCTGCATAGGCAGGTAATCAAGGATTAATGTCAAGCCCTGTTGTCTTTTTAATTTAGCACTTTGTTGTTTTATCTGATGCTTTATTTGATGTTTTCAGCATTATCTACACTCAGTTTTGAGTCTTTATTGGAGACACAAGACAGTGAAAAAAGTCAGAAAATCGTGGAGAGAGACAGTGGGGAACAACATGCGGGAAAGAAGCCACATTTGAATCTGGGCCGCCCACTTTGAGGACTGCAGCCTCTGTACATGGGGTGCACAAACTAACCACTCGTCCACTGGTGCCCAAGTTATTTGATATTTTTAAAGGCAAATATATCGGATATCTATATCTTTTTAACTTCAGTATGAAACGAGTGAATATTCAATGTGATCAATACCTGTTTTGAAACGGGGGTAACAAAAATAGTAGTAGGCACCCAGTTAATGTTGGTAATGTCTTGTTTTTATCTTTCTAAAAAAAGCAGTCAAGCTCTTGCACACTGTCCAAATTGAAGAAACAGAAGTGCAACTTTTTGGTACTGAAAGGTTACCCATGTATTTGTGCATTTTAGACAGTCCACTCTTTTTTTTGCTCGTGGCAGCTCTGGTCAAAACTACTCAAGATCTGACGTTTTCTATTAAAGTTCTGTTACTTTACGATACCATCGCTCATCGAAATGACAGTTTTTATCCTTTTAAAACATTTCGTATTGGAAAGTATTGAAAAGTTTGACATCATTCCAGCCTTCAGATCATTTGGCTCAGCTTTGATATTTCTGCTTCTTGAACTCTTCATTTAGTACAATAGTTCATAACTCTGTCAAATATAACAAACAATGATGAACTTGTGATTGGTATGCATGTAGATTAAAAAAAACTGTTCAATAAAATGTCCTAAATGTGATAAAATAAGTAATATGGTGTTGCATTATGTATCATTAATAAATGTATTTCACATTATTACATTTGTGTATTGATTTTTTGTGTTAAGAAATGAAAATCAACATTCCTAATCGTCAACACATTCATATCACTGCACACTGAAGGTTGATGAGTGGGATATGTCAAGAATAATTATGCAAGTTATCCATAAAAAATAACACTTATATAGTTAAGATAATTTACAGAGTCTTTTACAGACACATTTTCTTTTAATGATAAAACATCTCTTTTTAAAAACAGGTACTTTTTGTTGTTGTGTTTTTTCCCATGCATCTTTGATGTTCTGCTTCCACGAGTGTTTCCTGCTGATAACTGAGGTGAGGCGTTTCTGGATGTATTAAACATTGATAAAGACTGCATAGCATCAGCAGTGTTTTGAATGGCTCTCAGACATGTGCTGGCTCATCTTGTTGACTTAAAGAAGTCCTGAGAGACGACTTCTGTGCCTTCTATAAATCCTAAAATAAATATACCAATCCATCCCGTTTTGTCTTTCTTGTTTTTTCTTCAATTTTTACTTAAAAACTGTTCCACCCAACTCTTTATTTCCTGACCAAAATAAAAACTTAAAATGTCTTGTCTAAATGTGTGTAAACCAATTATCAATCATCAACCAATTATACCGGTTCATTTATTGCCGTTTCAACTTGCAAAAGTTTGGAAATATACCAAAATAACTGATCTGTACCGTCCTACTTTTCTGCGACCCTTCTGTTGGGGCGCCAAACGTACCAATCAAGATAGACACGCTGCAGTGCATTGATCGGTCGAAAGAATCTCCACTTACCATGCAACAGCCGTAATAGAAAACAAACACAAAGCGCACCATGTTCAAATATCCTGTGGATTTTGAGAAAGTCATTTCAAGGCTGTTTTTGTTTTTTTCTACTAATGTAAGTGCGTAGCATCGCCCCATGGATGACCTCGGAGATGCAGACCTTCCTAGGAATCATTGATCTTTGTTTACTGTGTCACGTTCTTCTTCTTTGTTGAATTTATTGGCCGTCTACACTATGTCGCGTCACTGTGATGAGTCAGGGTACGGCTGGCTGTGGAAACGCAAGCAAGATCAGGATTTAACGTCCCAAACCGTACTGAACCGAACCGGACCACTTGGTGGAAACAGGGCTTATGACCAATCACTACACAGATTTGCATTTGAATGAATTACAGAAGGAACAACATGTAGAAACAGAGAGCTACATGTATCATTAACTAAATAATGCTGCCTTGATTCTGACCATGAGCACCGCCTCTGATAACCTGACATTGTTGTACATTTGTAAACTCACCCATCTGTGACAAATGTTAATAAAAAAGGAGCCATAATCACATTGGCTTGTATGATTTCATGCATCAGTAAATCTCCCAGCATCCCCCATTTTGCCCACTAAATACATGGTTAAAAAGACATCAGCGGTGAGTCGTTTGTTTCCGAGTCCAAACCAGCAGCGTGCTCATGCTTGAGGCAGCCTGTTGCCTGGATCTATTTCCCCGTGTACCGGTAAACATTCTAATCACTAATCAGACGGCCTATTACAATAGATACTAAGCAAGGCCATCAGCGGCAATGAGAAAATTATGCAGCGAGACGGCAGAGCTCAGCCAGCCATTTGCTCCCTCGCCCCTAAGTGACTTCAGATGGATAGCAAAGGGCCATTATGCAAATAGCAAGAATTAGAAGAACATTAAACATGCAAATGCAAATATTCAACCACCAATAATCATCACATGGATGAATAAAACACCCCCTCTGCAACAATCTCTAACATGGACAATCCCAAAAAGTCACACATGAAATTCTGCAGGTGCACAAACACGACTCCTGACTGTAGAGATCAGGAAGTTCTCCAAGGTGCATGCATAGTTATTCCCTCTGGTTGTGTAATGGTGTCAGTCCACAGTTCGTTCAGTGAATGAGCAGCCTCAAGAGGCGTTGCAGAAGGGAGAACACGTCATCTGGTTCTCATGGAACAATCAACCAAACGTGTGAATGCAAGCTAGAGTTATTCTAATGGAGGGGAAAAAACGACTTAAAAGTGAATTACAGCTGCTTTCATTTGTATATTAACATTTCACATTACCGCTATGTGCAATGTGAAAGGGGTTGTTCATACAAAAAGATGAAACCACTAACAATTGCAGCAAAGTCTTTGCTATTTTGTTTGCTTTTTGGACTGAAAGGCTGCAGCAATGAAACAGGCTGTAATGGCTGCAGTGTAAATGTGGCAAGCTGAGTGCATCCACTAAAAGTTCTTGTTTTTGTCTCGTTGGGATTGTTGGTCTAAGAGTCCGACATCATTAGAGACAGATTCCCTACAGAGATAGACCTTTTTGTAAAAGAGGAAGATGAGTTTTTTTAAAACCAGAAACAGCCGTTACATCACTCTCTTTAAAGACAATGGAATCTGAGTCGATTTTTATTGCAAAGTACGTTTACACATACGAGGAATTTGACAACCTATAGCCTCGTTGACACTAATTTTCCCACAAAACATGGCTGCCTTGTGCGAGTGTGTGTTGGACAGATATTGTGATATTTCCGTAATAAATAATTGAAACAACATCACAACAACAAACTGATAGAACGAGGCAGCAGCAGAACAGTAACTTCCTTGTTCTGCACAGTGAAATGGTTTTTTTTTCTCAATGGAGTCTGGTGAAGACAGCAATGTTTTGCATCCTGATTTTTAACTGCAGAGATTCCTTCTGTAGCTGTCATTCTGATTTTTAACTGTGATAATAGACACAAAGTTAGTAATGGACGTCTTCATTGATGAATGGGGAATTATTTAGTCATTTTAAATTTTAGGGATGTTGTATGTAAAATGAGACTGTTACCGTCACTTCCTGAAGAGGTGGGCGTATTTCCACAAACCTTACAGGAGCGAGAGACTTTGATTGGTTAATAAGTCATTAAAGAAGAAATCTAGTAAAGCCAAGCTGCTGCAGCCACAAACAACACCATCCTTTTTCTATCTTTGAATATCACAGCAGAATATGAAGAGCTAAACATGAGCACCAGTTTGTCCCAGAGGACCGGAGCCAACAGTTAGACCCGTATCTGAAACCGCTCCTGTCACATTGGAAAGATGGAAAAGAAAAAGGAAAACACAGTGAGGCGGAGAATGACAGCAGAAGTGTTTTCCACACGATCGAGTTTTCAGAGTTTCAACTTTTCTCTCTCTCTCTCTGTCTGTCTGTCGTGAAAAAAGTCTCAGGCAAACACAAGTTTGAGATCATAAGTGACATTTCCCCCAGAATGCAAGCAGACTGGATGCAGCGATGAATATTTACAGGTCGAGTGTTGGCCCGAGGGTTTCTCTGGATCCGACCCACAGGAGATAAGACAACACGGCTGCCGTTAGCGGTCACTGTGAGCAACTGGGCAACTCCTCCTACACACAGTATATTTCAAGTGATGCATTGCACAAGAGTTAGCTTAGCTCCCTGAAGAGCTCTTTAATATGTTAGCAAAAGGAGGCCATCTTTGGTTTGGTGTGAAAAGGTTAAAAACACACCAGTGTATCATGGGACGAGACAGCTGTTCAGATTAAAGCACACTGGAGAGAAAAACATGTGTTTTCAATTAACAAGCATGTGATTAAAAGGTTTGGTCCTTCTCTATTTTTGGGAGAAAAATACCTGACTTTCTGATATAACAGTTAAGAGTCTGTCAAACATCTCTGGTTTGTTGTAACCTTTTCACCAAATATCAGCCAGCTCAGCTGCAAACAGCAGGAACAGACAGCAGCTCCAGTGAAGCTGCAGGAACCAAAGCAACACGATGTTCGTCTTTCTTACTGAACCACACTGACAATAAATACAAACTTCAGTTGAAAAAGTCAGGTTGTGTCTTTACATTAGGACCAAAGATTCTTAAAAGAGTGGACTCTGAGCAAAGGAAGGGACAGAAACTTGTATCTTAGTGGGGATGTGTGGTTGACCCAGTTGCTAGGTATGACACATTTTTCAAAAGCTGTGATGAGAAATTAGAAAAAAAGTAACTCATAGAATCTTGTCAGACATTATGTAATTATGAACACAATGAAATTAACATCTATGTGATCATTTCTAAAATGTGCTTTAAAAGTCTGCAGTCTACGGGATGTTTCAAATCACATGCCCACCTGTGCAGCAGCTTTTTAATTAGTGATTGGATGCACCTGTGGAGGTGAGCACACGTAGAGAAACTCAACATGCATGTCTCACTTTGTACTGAAGAAAAGTCAGAGGTGTAGAATTAGCAGCATTAATCATTTTTGTCCGTTCGGCCCAACTATGATTCAATCACAATATTCTGCATGTCGTGTGACGAAGAACATTTCTCCATTTTCTCCTCAGCTTGAGGAACTCTTAAACCTGTTAAAAGTCCTCCTCACTACTGCTCACGGTTTTACACCAAAGGAGCTCTGTTAAGGGCTGAGAAGCTTTGAGGAGAACTTTCATCTTTAAAAAGATCTAGTCTTAACTTTGAGGGGAAATTCTTAGAAAATAACATGTTTCTAAGAATTTTCTTAGAATTTGGTCATTAGGAATACTCTTCGTACTTAGGAGGCTTTGTGAATACTGGCCGTGTTGTATTTTTAAAGCAGTCAGGTGTTGCCGCTGTTTCATAAAAAAATAAAATAAAATACCTTCCACTAACAAAAAGCTCTCTCTCTCTGTAGGGATTCTTGAAATAATAATCTGCACCTGTCAGTGACAAAAACAACTTGAAGGGGATAGTTTGATTACAATAAAACCATTTTCAACTCCCTACAGAGTCAATTTATTGGAGTGAATCCTCCAAAAATGTGAGCCTTTTATTCATTTACTAAAGTCAACGTTTTGAAATTGAAACATTGCCAACTTATCTTCGTAATTTAGGCTGTGCAGGAGTTTCCTTACAATGTTTTGGCGATTAAAAATTAATGGGTGCCTGGGGTGCTGGTGGCGCAGTGGTTAGAGCGTGCGCCCCATGTGTGGAGGCTGTGGTCCTCCAGGAGGGCGGCCCGGGTTCAAATCCGACCTGTGGCTCCTTTCCCACATGTCACTCCCTACTCTCTTTCTCCCTTATTTCTGACTCTATCCACTGTCCTGTCTCTTATAGAGGCACAAAATGCCCCAGAAATAAAAATCTTAAAAAAATAAAAAAGTAATGGGTGCCTAGGCCTTCTACTTCTATTTTTGTAGCTGTGTATGGAAACACTGAATGATAATGTGAGATTTATTCTTAATTCATATCCAAGTTTAGAATTCTGGTATAAAACTGTGTTTAACATTCCCTGTTCAAATGCGTGTTAGGATCCAGTATGCAGAAGTGTAAATATGCACACTGCTGGTGTTAACATGTGTGAAGAGGGTCTCGGGCTGATGTGCGGAGCTGCTGTGACCTTCAGAGGGCACAGCTGTAGCTCTCAGGCCTTTTTCCAAACACTCCTACACAACCCCAGAGACAAGCCGTGACACGAGGTCAGCCTGCACCAGTCCTGCAGGCTCCTCCTCACCTGTCCTCCTGATCAGCGCACACATGCACACACACACACACCCTGCAGTGTGTGTGCGCGTGTGTCTGCATGCTGCTGACCTGGACCTCGGTACTACAGACCACCAGCTGAGCCTCAGAGGCAGAACCAGATCCAGCAGGACACAGGTCAGCACATGGTAATATACACATGAAAGTAAGGAGACCAGTTTCTAAGTAGGAGCACCAGCAGAGAGAGAGAGAGGTTTGTATGATAGCAGCTGAATGAAATATGAACAAACAAAAAAAAGAACAAGAATCAGATTTCTGTGACATGCTTAGGATGGACGCTTGATAACACGAAAACAAAAGAGGAGCAAACATTACAACAAAAAACAAAAAAGGGTCAGACGACCCGGTCATGTTCAAGATGGCAGCTTGACGTGTGTGCTTCCTGAAAATAAACTAGATAATGTTAAATGTGTGATTTGCTACAGGAAGTAAGAAAACAATGTCTTCTACTGAAAAGATTTAAAGTATTGATGGACAACTTCAGGTAAGATAAGTCAGTTCACATGTGATGATGATCTTGAGATCAAGTTGGCAAGTCGGCCACCTAATTCTTTTCAGAGTTGTTCCGACTTGAGCATGTGTTCATGTACATTTTACAACACGGAAACTCGTTTTTCCGATGTTCCCGACACCACATGAATGCAACATTCCTCCTCTAGAGAGCGCTTCAATTAGGACAGTCTAGATTTTAAAACTAGGTTCAATTCATATTTTGACCTGTGATGTATGTGTGTGAATGTATGTACCAGGATTGCAATAAATAATAATTAGCCCATGCAAAAATCGTTTTCCTCAACACATTTAAATAATGACTTTTTCAACTATTTGTTGTGTTTTCAGTTCCATTGCATCCAAATCAGGAGACAAATCCTGTGCCAATATCTGCACCAACAACAACCATCCTCTGTACAAAAAGAAGGAAACAAATACAAGTGTTGTTTGGGTACCTGTGAGTCCATGTTGAGGGATGAAGCAGGCCTAGAGTCCAGCTGGAGCCCTGTTCCTTCTGCAGATCCTTTAAAATCCTGTTGATTTTGTCAAGCTTTGACAAAAATCTTTGGATATTTGGTTCTTAATTTAATCTTTGTTTAGATTGTGTAAAAGCTGTGGAGGAGAAGCCCTGGATTGCCGAGATTCTGACTGGATTTACTGAAAACTTCTAAGTGAGCGGCCATGTTGTCTGTCAGTCATTTTGACTCTTAAAGGGGCAGTTCGCCCAAACCACAAGCCTTTTATATTTTTTGTCAATTACCTTCTACTGAAAAGCCCTCGAGGGATCATGGGTAAGAATCTTCTTCACTGCCTCACCTTGTAATAGTTTTGCGTTGCCATACATCGTAGTTTCATTGTGTTGTATTGAGGCCGTGCACGGTGTCAGTTTTGTATTCAAAGTAAACACAATAAATAAAATGTTCTCCTTATGAAGTGCTTGTTTTCAGATTTTAAAAGGTTTTACTTTCACTGAACCGACAGAATCTGAAGTGTCCAAACAAAACAGTCACTAATGAAGTTCAGAAAATATGAGAAAGAAAAGGGCATCCACAACATGACTGGACAACATGCAGTTTTCATAGCTGCTGGTTATTCATAACCTCTTTGTGGTCTACGTTTTTTTTGTTAAAGGGTTTTCAGTTTTGCCTACTTGCAAGCTGTACAAAATGATGTTAATGTTGAATGTGATGTTATTCTGGCACTTTCCTGAGGAAATAAAGATTTAAATGTATTTTTTCATAAAGTACTCTGTCCAACGCTCCGATGCCAGATTTTGCCTCCATTTCAGTGCTAAGTGTAGTCGGTCATTTTCACAGTATGGTGAAGAACATCATGGTGAGAAGTAAGTATGAAGTACCTTCATGCTTGTATTACAATAACACTGGGGGCTCACCAGTGGAGTGATATAAACGTCATTCACACATCGACTCCCCCCGGCTTCAAATCGAACCCATTATCTTGTAGACTGAGCCAGGATTTAGCGGATGTTTTCCCTATCTTCATATTTTGGTCTTTAGCTTGAATGTGAGACAGAAATAAGCAACTTATGATTTATTGAAATATATTTTCAGTCGCAGAAGAAGAAAGAATTTGAACAACCCTCCGAGTCCTGGTATGGTAACAGGACTTCACTGGTAGTTCTGGTCTCAGTGTATCCCTGCTCCAGGCTCTGACCTCTGTGACTCCCCCCCCCCCCCCCCCAGGCATACGCTCTCCTCGCTCTTGTTTAGAGGAGACCACATCCAGGCGTCACAGCCCCCGAACAGATGACAGTTCAGAGGGGCTGCCAGCCGTTTCCCTGACACCAGGTCAGAGGCAATGACTGCGAGTCGGCCAAATAACACGACAGACTGTCAGCCAAGGAGTCGGTGGGGGTGGGAGGGGACCAGCAGCAGCATTTGGAAGGCTAATAAGCTCCAAGTGAGGAGAAAACAGTGAAGGCATTGCATGTTTTCCCTGCGTCTGCTTGTCACTGTCTGTCTCTAGGGAAAAGGTGTGCTCGCTCGCTCTCCCCCTCTCTCTCTCCATCATCTCCGTCTGGCCTCCCCCCCCTCCCCTCTTTTCCTGCAGAGAAGAGCTACAGTGTCTGAAAGGCCAATTTCCATCACTCAGCTCATGAATACTGAATGGCCTCGAGTAGTTTTGATTAAAAAGGTAAAAAGGTCACAGACAGAAAATCTGCAATCTTCCCCCGGTCGGAGAGGGATTTCTGGGAAAACAGGTGGAGGAAGAGGAGGAATAATTTCATTCTGAAACCAGAAGAGGGGCTGAAGCTGTTTAGGGGAGAGGAGTTTTTCATTTCGTTCCTGATAGAAGAGAAATATAAGGTATTAACACCCGAGAGAATTGCCTGAAATTGCCGTTTCCCTGTGCAGAAAGTGCTGAGGCAGCGGATACTGTTTTCACACCAGCAAAAAAAATTCCGCAATATTACTGACTCAACTTACCTGAGGTCATGCTTATTGTTTGGTTCATGTATTGAAGTATTTGTCATATCCTGTTTTACTTTGTACTACTTTCCTGCTCCCTGTGTTTACACACATTGTGCTCACCTGTGTCTGGTTACCTCCTGATTTTCTGCGTATTTAATCCCTGTGTGTCCTCCCTCTTGTTTCAAGTTCATTGTGTTGTTCCCTTGTGTCGACTTAGTCCAGCCTTTTCTACTCGGGAGTCTTCTAGTGTTTTTTGACCATTGCCTGCCTTCTTGTTTTTGCCCTTTGTCTGCCCCTTTTGTATTTTTTTTTTTTTGCATCGCTGACTGCGTACCTGTGTACAGACCTGGACTGTTTATTAAAATTCTGCTTTTACCAAACTCTGCCTCTCACGAGTCATCATTTTTGGATCCATGTTTCTGTCATGTCCTGCCTCCTGAGACCCTCTCCTCTCCGACAGGGAAAGTCTACCGCTCTGAGGGACATTTAAAAAATAAATAAAAACATTTTAAATACTTTATGCATCCAGGATGGTAAAGTCAGGTTTAAACTCTCCTTCTAAGAGACATGCTCCTCCCACACATGGACCCAAAATGCACAAACACTAGCCACTGGAGTCTGTTCTGACAGTCTTTTTCCAGACTGTGGTTCGTACCAGGACATGAACTGGCGATCACTCAGCCTGAGCTGCTACTGCCCAACATGTGAAGAGCAGACTCACTTCGATTTCTGGGGCAGCCTGCCTGAAATCTTCTAGAAGTCTGCAGGAGTACATGTGTGGAAAAAGGGAGAAACTTCTGACATCCTGAGTGTGAGCAGCAGCCGCTTGCTGTGTGTGAACGCTCCCCTGCAGCACAGCCACAGTCAGGGAGGATTCACTTTCACTTATTGGCTCCTCACAGGATCTGACCTCGTCGCAGGTCGACTCCTGCAGGTTTTTTTTGCTTGTCGGTGAGACCACACTGCAGGCGGGGGGGAGGGGTGAGGGGTGAACAAACATAAAGAGCCAAAAGTATTTGACCCATGAAGAGAAATACAGCATGAGAGCGACCGCCCAGCATCCACGTATTTTCTCAAAAATAAAATGCTTGAGTTCCTTGACTGTTGGCATTTCCTCTGACTCTTCATCAGTCTTCATCATGTGACGAAGAAGGACGAGTGAAACAAGTCCTCAGGAGGGTTTTATTTATGGATTAGCAAAGTCAAGATGTATGCGTCCCTTTGGTGCATGTCGGCTTGAAAGAAAGAGTCGTATGAAGTGAAGACTAAGATTTTGGATACAGTTAAAGTCTTAAGTCACTTTGATACAAAAAAAAAAAAGAAAAGAGTTCGCTCTCTGAAGTCAGATGTCCTATGAAGGACAAAATACATATCAAAATATCAGATTGAATATTGATCAGTGATGGAGGATAACATCTCTTTCAAGGACACTTTGAGAAGTTAATGAAGTCTACACACACACACACACACACACACACACACACACACACACACACACAGAGGTTTGTCATATGAAAGCTCTGCTGGATGGTTCAGTGAATATGCGACAGGCTTTGGGAGAACATTTATTTTGGTCCTCAGGTTGTCCTTCACTCACCGGTTGATTTTCTCCTTAAAGAACCTGATACTAAGTTATTATTTTATATGCAAAATCTATTTTCCTAGGGCAGTTATGTTGCGTACCCTATGTACGAGGGTCACAGTGGCCATGGGTTCCAGTCCAACCTCGGCTTTTTGCTGCATGTCGTCCCTCTCTCTCTCTCTCCTCCCAACGTCTCTCTTCACATAATTATCACGATAAAACTTTTCTCAGCGTTGACCAGCACCGAGCACTTTTCTTATGATTGTGAAATGTTCCTCTGATCAAATATAGTTTGTCATGTTCTGACAATAATTTATTAAACCACCATTAACTATCTGTCTGATGTACGTCGCTTTGGATAAAAGCATCTGCTAAGTGAATTGTAGAATTGTAGAACTATCTGGTGAAAGTCATCTATATTGACTGATATGAACATTTTTATAGTTATAACATTTTTAGTCCTGTAGCCCAGGCCTAATCTAAACAAACCAACTTTTTTAAGGATATGGTATTTGTTGTTACAGGATGACGACCTTTATACATTTTTCAATGAGTCAATATTTCTTAATTGACTTAATAAAGAAGCCACATCAGGATCCCTTTATAAGTGAGATTTTTACATGTTTTAATTAAGTGTAAGTCTTCATTCATCACCCTGAATCGAGTGTTGTAGTACTCCAAAGTGGTCTTGGTCTCGAGACCACTTTTTGAAGGTCTCGCTCTGGTCTCAGAATCAAAAGCATTTTTACTCGGCCTTGTCTCGGTCTCAGACTGGGCAGACTCTCGATTTTAAATGAAGACTGGTCAAGACCACCACTGATCGGCTATTTTAACATCATGACTGTAATGAGAAGGAAAACGGCCTCTTTCTAAAAGAACAAACAACTTTAATTGATATCCCCTAGTTACAGCCGCAACCTTCCTGGTGTTACGTTCGAAGTGAGTGACCCGCCCCCCTGCTGCACAAAATGTGATGATTTTTCATTGATATATTTAAGGTCTTTGTCTTAGACTCGCCCTGCCTCGGTCTTGACTTGGTCTCTATCCCTAAATGTCTTGGTCTCTGAGCACTCTGGTCTCGGTTAGTGTGGTCTGGACTACAACACCACCTGAACCTTTATGTAAAGTAGATTCTTATAGACCAGAAATCCAGCTGCCTTTAGACATTCAGTTTGTGTTAATACCTGGAGAGCTCATTATTGTTTGTCTCTCTCAGCTCAGCTTTAGTTGTTTTTCTTTAATGAGAGGTGAAAAACTAAATCGGCCTGGTTCATCTCCCTTTGAGGCATCACAGGGTCAACACTGCTCTTGACTTCTCTCAAAGAGCATAAAAACACCGAAGTGGACGCCTCACAAAAACAACATTTGCTCTTTTTTGTTTCATGTGCATGCCCCGTGGACATGTGAGAACCAAAAGCACATTTAACTTCAAGATTTCAAACATGAAGCGAAGACAGAAAAACAACGCCTGCAGGCTTTTTTAAAACAATCACCATCATTTATTTACAATATATTAAACTGTAATGCAAAATTTATAACAAGTGGTCAATTTGTTCAATAATGAAAATAAACATGAACTATTTTCAAAGCTAGCATGGATCATACACATTTATATATAAATAGTGTGTGCAGTCAGCGATATTACGTCTGCTGTTTTTTTTGTTTTTTTGTTTTGTTAAAGTCAGACACATCAGGGTCAAAAAAAAAACATTTCCACACGTGTCGACTGCATAGAGAATAAAAATGAAGAGTCTACAAAAAGCATGTGTTCATCACACCCAACGTCTCCCACAACAAACAACATCCACTTTACTCTTTTTTTTTTTTTTCAGCCCCAAAAGCACTTCTGGACTTGAAATGGCTTCCAAACCATTACCACAGCGTAATGCCACTCAGTGAACAACAGACACATGACCACAGGGAGGGATGTCAGCGACCATGAAGATGTAGGTTTCCTTTTTTTTTTCTTGCTGTTCAGAGGCCTCGTCGGGTTGAACAGACAGACAGACATGCCTCACAGACACAGAGCATGAGTTCACAGTATTCATTAAACAGGATGTAGTGTGTCCAGTTCATGAAGATACACTTAGAGTACCAAAATGAGGCTTTTTAAAAACGAGGCTGCTGATTTTCTACATCTTTCTTTGTCGCACCAAAAACACATGGAAAGAATCATTTCAGGTCATTATTGTGATGAGCTGATTCGTCTGCAGGACTGACAAAGCTCAAGGCCCAGGGCTTCAACATATGACTATCCAGGTTTTAGCAAGTGCCAGGCAGCAGGGGCAAGTTAGTGCTAACACACAAGTAATTTGAGGTTATAGTTTCAAATTTAAGAGACCGGTTTTGGCAATAATTACAACCAAGCAACGTCTGGTTTGAAGTTTTGAAGTTACTGACATGTAGGTTTAATCAAATGTGTAACTTACCAATCTACTTTGATAGCCTAAGTAGAAACCAACTTTGACAATATGTTTCACACTGTTTCGGAGTTGAACCCTGTGTTTGTTCCAAGCATCCATTGGTCCAATGACAAACCACAGATTTAGCTTTGGGTCGCTGACCAAGGCGCAATTTGCTGACATGTCAGACACTCAATGAATAATGCCAACAGGACAATAACTATCGTCATAATTCCAGCCTTTCACTTTTCATAAGGAACGGTGAACAGAGTGAGATTAATTCTAGAGAGTTCTGAATAGAGACTGTGTCTAATTTTGTTTTGACCAATCCCTGATTTCGTAGGCTACCTACTTATGATAAGTCATCAGACAGTCAAGAGTTACTTAAACCATTGGTTTTTAAAACAGACTTCGATGGTGGTCGCCATAATGGAAATGCTGTCTGCAACTAGCCTTCAGTCGACCTAGTAACAGGCAAAGAGTTGAGTTGAGGAGGGTCCTTGAGCCTCCTAGTGAAAAGCAACAACGCACCTGATGAGTTTGGTTCTTGTACCAGGCTGTGAACATCTTTATTTCTGCTGTTTAAATGGGCATTTTAGAATGGGTGTGTATTGGATTTTGCAGCAAGCCTAAATTGGTCACATGAGGAACTGCAGGTTTTTGCGCTTCATTTGGTTGAATTTTTCCACACGAGGTGGCCAACTTGGGTGTAGCCAGCAGTTAGCAGCTAACACTTCCCTTTTTGTTCTTATTTTTTTTTACAGTCTAACAACGTAAGTCGAGAAAACACCTCTAAGAGATGATCATTAGATGCACTTTTATGTAGATGTCTGTTTAAACACGAAGGGTTCAATGATTGCATTAAGGTGGAGGTCGTTCTGCCCTTTTTGCTCTACACACAGACTGTTTGCCTGCACACAACCAAAGCCTGCTGAAATGCTTATGGTCGATACTACTTGGACTACAAACCTAAACCAGAACACACAGTCCCATACCTTCAGATTCAGCATTGTTATGCTGAAAAGCGCTGCTGGACTAACTGCTGTCATGATTTTCAGACTGATATTGAAAAAGGTTTGGGGATAAAATATGTTTCTGAAATATCTCAATGTCAAGTTAGCAACGAAGCTAGCTGAGCTTTTGGGGATTTTGGGAAGTACCAACACTTTTTCCATCAGTATGTTCTGAAAAGCTGAAAGTAGATGGTTTAAGGTCATGATGGTGTGTAGAAGACAGACACATGCTGTAAAAGCTCTAAAATACTTCCAAAGAGGAGAATTCCATTTTTCTTTTCATTTTGGTCTTCCCATGTGATTTGATGCCAGTTGAAAAATGTAGAAACACACTGGTCTGTCCCTTTAACATGCTGGGTTGGGATGCCATGTGATCTGAAGTTTTAGTGAGAAACCATTAAATAAGTGGTGCATATCGTCAAGTACATTCCCTTTAGAGAAGGAAAGCACGTCATAGTTAAAACACAGACGACAAGCACAAGGACAAACATGAGGACAGAGTCCTGTCATCACTGAAGAATTCTGCCGAGTATTTAGTCAAAGAGAGATAAGACAAAGAGTTTCACAGAGGTAAACCGTAGGGAAAGTAATTAGCCTGACGGCAAGTCCTCTGCAAAACAAAAAGTGTCAAACATCAAAAACAAGAGATTCAAATGGAGAAAAAAAAGCTTCGCAGCAGTCAGCGATGCAATCCTCGTCCCCTGGAAGGAGGAGATAATTTGCCAGCAAAAGGCAGAAAAACTTTGCAGGCAAACAAAAGGCGAGCAGATGAAGATGAGAAAGCGTTCAGCGCACAGAACAGCAGCTGCAGAGGAGCCAGCTGTGGAGGAGCCCACTTACATCAAATGGCACTTATCCCCAAGAACAAAGAAGAAGAAGAAACAAAAAGGCTGGGACTTTTCCCACGACTCCATTAACAATAAGTACAAGAGTGTGCACACATATTCTAACAAAGGCTTTTTGGCAAATACATTGTACAATGCTAATACATGTTATTGTGGTGTATTATATTTAAAGAAGAGAGACAGAGACAAGGAGAGAGAATCTTTCAGCACTGCAACCTTGAGTTCTTTGGCTCAGTTATGACCATGATAACTTGAGTTAAACTGCTGCATGCATGCAACCAGCAGGCGTTAACAACGGAGCTGCTGAGAGTGCAGTGAGGTCACGCATGAGTTTCTTGGTTTTGTAACAAATATGACCAAATCCTGCGAGGATTTGACTGAGTGTTTGAGCATCTACAGTGTTTAAATGTTTCCTGCAGGATTGTGAATTTCTGCCTGACCACACCTTTTGGTCGACCTTTGCATGCAAACAGTCTCAGATGAACGAGTGATGTGTGCGCAGTCAGAGAGAGGACTACGACGTGCTCTCGTGAGGCGTGTCCTCGCCGTCGTCATCTCTCACATGGCTGCCGTATCGGTGTCTGGAGTAGTGAGAGCCCGGGGTCGCCCCACCCTCTTCTTTTTCTTCTTCTTCCTCTTCTTCATCAGATCCATTGAAGCAGTAGCGTCTTCGGCCAGTGGGGCTGCAACAGGAATGAACAAACAGAGACTTGAATTATTATCTAATCAAAGAGCAGAAAACACTATAGTGCCAAGAGAGCTCAGTCCACTGAAACAGCAAAATAAGGGAAGAAAGAAAATCCTCATTACTACTTTGAATACATCATTGTTTTAAGAAAAAAAGGGCAAGAAAGGAGGTTCAAAAAATCTTATACTGAAAAAATATTCAACGTTAAACTCGTGGGTTTGTAGGCTTCTGAAAGTATAATTGATAATGATCAATTATACTAATAAATAAATTTGGCACCATCCGTTCACAAATTGGTGGAATTGTTCCAGTAGATTTATTTGGCCTGCAGCAGTGAAACAGGCTGTAATGGCTCCAACATAAAACCTTGCTGGGTCCCAGTGCATCCACTGAAAGTTCTTTGTTTTTGTCACTAACAGGCTCAGATTGTTATTCTGAGTGTCTGGCAACTTTACAAAAAGAATGCCTTCTGAGATAGACCTGTTTGTTAAAGAGGAAGATGTTTTTTTTTTTTTAACCAGAGACAGCTTTTACATTACTCTCTTTAACGACACCAGACTCCATTGACAGAAACAGTTATTTTAAAGGCGATGCTGTACGCCTTGATCAGTTAGTTCTTTGGTATTGTTTTGCCTTTGTGCCAGTATTGATACACACTAAAAAACACACTACATAATGAACGGTTACGATGTGTAACCATGGTTCTCTGAGTGAACCAGTTAGAGGAAAAAACAACTCCAATGTTCTGCAAGTTAAAATGAGTGATTTTGTCAATGGAGTCTGGTCTGACAGTCAATGTAAGTCCTGAACAAAAAGGTCCATCTCTGTATGGATCCTTTCTGTAATGCTGTCAGACCCTCACAATAACAATCTGAGTCTGTCGGTGACGAAACAAGAACTTTTACTGAATCCACTGTGATCAGGGTGTATTCAAGTTGTCACCATTACAGCCGGTGATGGATTGCTGGATGTGAAGCAATTTACTGGAGCAATTCTACCTTTAAGATGGGCTGCCAAATTGGAGACTTCTTCACAGTAATCCACAATGAAAAACATGCTGTCGCTTCACAGTGGCTTCAAAGTGGCTTCAAAGTGCTGAATTGAATGTGATTGGACTATTTTGTTTTACTTTACTGTCTTCTAACTTTGCACATGTAAGGAATGTTTCAAATGTTTTTCTAAATTTGACAAACAAAACCAGAGTAATAATGAGGTTCATATCATTATGTGCTGCAGTGCATTGAGCTCTCCTACCAACACAAAGCATCTCTCACATCTTATGAGCACAAAACCTCATGCAATGCATTTTCATTCTAGCAAACACTGGTTATGAATACAATGTCTATACTGTTTAAAAAACACACAAAGCTCTGTGAAATCATCCTCTTAATAATCCTACACTTGTAAGTGAGTATGCATGAATACGATAAAACAATCAACTAGAAAGAACCAATAAGAAAAGGAAATGTCTAACATGATTTAAGAGATATTTTTTGTGTGTGAATCTCTCAGACTCTTCTGATGCAAGAAAAATACACTCCAATCCGCGGTCTACATGCAGTTCAGCTCAGCTTTTTTCAAATTATTTAGCATTCAAACTGCTTAAATATTGCAAACTGGGGGTTAATTACTGTCAAATGTGCATCTCAAATGAATTTGCCAGTTGCTGTAAATCAATGCTCGGGGTCTAATTATGCCTGCAGCGTTGGGGCTGGAAGGTAAAAAGTGATTACGGCCTCTTTTAATTGACTCCTGTTATTTTTACCTTTCTGGGGCCATAAATCAATGTGACATCTCAGGAGTAATTAAAGGCTGAGTTTACATCCCTGTTGGGTGAAGCATCTCACCAACTACACTTCCCAGTGTGGTAAAACAAGTCTTTTCTGCTCCCCAAAGAGTCCTCAATCAAAGCCTGAGCTCTTCTGAACCAGTGAAAAGACAACATTAGACGTTTTGGTTACGAGTGTTTTACCTAAAGCTGAAACATCAAACATTGTTAGCATGCCAACGAGGACACGTCAAATCCAACGTGAAAATTAGAATTCACACTGTGGAGGTGTGAGCGGATCGGTTAGGTCAATCCATGCTTCAAAAACAAGCCTTTTTCAGGGGACCAGCACCTGCCTGCCTCAGTCACTGTCAGGCCGGTAGAGGTACTTCATCATCAGGCTGTCCACCTTCTTCTTCCTCTTCTTATCGTCCTTTTTGTTCACTTGCTGGTTCTCGCTCGGCGGCCTGGCTTCCTCTTCCTCTTCTGGACTGGGCGTCTTGCGAGTAGGGGCCCTCTTCACACTGCTGGAGCTTCGGTAGGAAATGGTCGAGGCGCCTGAGCTCGAGTCCGATCCAGACTCAGATTCTGAAGACGAAGAGGAAGACGAGGATGAAGAGGAAGACTGGTCCCTCTTCTTGGACTTTTTCTTGGACTTCTTGGACCTCCTCTTGGAGCTGCTCCTGTGCCGACGGTCGTCTCCTGAGCTGTCCGACTCGGAGCTGTGGCTTCTCTTCTTCTTCTTGCTCTTTCCTTTGCTCTTGCTGCGATGGCGGCTGCTGCAGCTGCTGGTGCTGCGGGCCGGCCTCATGCAGTCCACTGCTGATGCAGATCGTCTCAGACTGCTGGCAGGGCGAGCACTGTCTCGCTTTAGGGTGCTGTCTTCTTCCGCTTCTTCTTTCTTGGACTTTTCTTCATCACACTCTGAATCTTCCAAGCTCCTGCGCTTGAATTTGATAGGCTTGAAGCTCAGCACCTCGTTGATGGCTTTCTCAAGGTCAGGGTCCAGGTAGTTCCGGTGACTGACTGTTTTGATGTCCATGGTATCAATTGGGTCATTATCGGACGTCGTCGCTCTGGCTTGAGATGGAGGCATGGAGATACTTCTGCCGATGGACGAGTGAGGACTATAGGCAGATCTCTCTGTGAAGGCAACACTTCTACTGTCATCCATATCGACGTCAAACTCGCTCAGGCGGCAGCTCCGTGCCAGCGACATATGAGAGTCGGCCCGGCTCACACTTCCAGGACTGCGACCCCCTGACCGTCTGCTGAAGGAAGGACTACTGGGAGTACTGGAATACATTGAGCGTCCACCTCTGTCCTGTTCGAAGCGTGAGGTGGTTCGGCGGCCTCCAAGAGGGCTAGACAGACCTAAGCTGATGGTAGACTTGGCATCATCCTCTGGGCTCAACCCGAGACGTGTGGAGGCCCGACTTGGTGCAGTGAATGAAACGGTGGATTCTTTGTCAAAGTCGCCCCAGCGGCTGTCCATGCCTTTCCTGGCTCGGCTGTTGGCTTCAGAATAGGCCTGAGAAATGACAGATTCTCTGCCGTTCTTGTCATCGCCTGCCTGAGACTTCCTCCTGGAACTGAAGGAGTACGTGTCATCCTGATCGGTGCTTTTGGGTTTACTTTTATGGTAGGAGAGAGTGTCTTCTGAATCAGCGTTCTCCTTAAGGGCACTGAAGAGGGCATCCCCTTTGCCCCCGATGGAATCAAGGTTGGATCGTTTTCTGTAGCTGAGGGAGCTCATGACCGACACCGACCTGTTCGAGTCTACCTCTTTACCCTCTTTATTTACCTCTTTCCATTCCTTACCCTCTTTCCACTCTTTCCCTTCCTTTGAGTCTACATTTACAGCAAATCTAGAGAGAAACAACAACGGAGAGGACAGAGGAATGAAGACAAAGGGAGAGAAGATGACAAAGATGAGATAAAGGATCACGAGGTGGTGAGTGAAAGAGGAGAATGAAGAACAAATTAATCAAAACAGAAATGTGATGAGAAATGTAAGAGCTGGAAATTAACCAAAAAAAAAAAAAGGTACAGTAATGACATAAAAGAAAAGGATTAAGAGGAGTGCAAATGGAGACAACCAGCAGGGAATAACAAGGCCATTTTCTGTCCTGGAATAAACAACACAATCATTTGACTGCCCACCAAGGACGAACAAAGGCCAGAGTCATGATAATAATGGAACATCCTGCACTTAAGAACCACGTTAAAGCAAATGGAATATTTGTGCAACTGAGGCATATTGACCAGACTCTAACATTTACACAGCCATTTTGTTCAAATTCTATTACAAACAGTACACTACCAACTAATTTACTTGTGATTTAAATTGTGCTGATGTTTTATCAGTAAGCTTAATGTGTGTTTTAGTTGGCAAAAGGGCTGTGCTGTCAGCACACAGCTCCACCAGACGATTCCTACTGCACAGACTCCCAATGACATCACAAGAGCAATATGTCAGCTCCCGTTGCTGCGGGATTTAGCCTTCAATTTTGTACAACATCAGCAGAGACTTTTCGTCCATCTTATTTACAGTCAGTGGTCTGAACCAACGCGCTTAACTTTTAAATCTATTTTCCTTTTACCTCTTCTTGTTGGCCTGTTCTTAGTTAACTTGTGAGAAGTGAGGAACAATTTCATTGTACTTGTACTCATTTAAATGTGAATTCAAGTCACTGGAATTTAAATGACGGCACTAGAGTGGGAAGCGCTCGGTAGATCTATGAATCTCTCCGTGGCTGCCGACGGGGACACGCTGCTAACAGAGATTTAAAAACTCTCAAAGTTTTTAAAGTTGGGAGTGGCTCAGCTGGGGGAGGGAAGTTAAATCTTCAGGTAAGGAGACAAATCTAGGGCAATCGAAGCTGTCAGCCTGCAGACACATTCATTAATCTCAGCACGCTGCTCAGGTAGACGATGCCAGCTGGCCATCGGGCATGTCGATAAATCTACTAGGGAGATGGTTTGTTTTTTTGGAAAAAGAAAGTCCCCTCCTCACCAAGCGGCTGACAGCCAAGACAAAGCAGTGAGAAAAATACATTTAGGAAAAGAAAAGGTTTTATTTCTTCAGAATATTCTGCTCTGCTTTATTTCCTCTGGGTCGGATCATGTAAAACAGAAAACATGTCATATGCTCACTAACTGCTGCTTGAGTGACAGAAACAGCAGCAGCTTTAAGTACTGACCTGGAGCTCTTGAGGCTGCCGTCGTCTGAAAGGTTCTTGGCCGAACCTTTGCTTTTGGACAACCAGGACTTCACCCCATCCACTCGATCCTCCAGCTCAGAGTCTGTATCTGAATCCCCCTGACTGATGAGGAGTCAGAGACAGGACAACAAGTCAGAGGAACGTCATAAAGAGCGAGTCATACTAAGAGAGGAACGTTCAAATAAGAAACATGTTAGTGCAAAAAAAAAGAGGGTCAACACTGGTAGAATAGTTCCTGTGAGTCTCTGTCTGCTGTGGAAGCAGACGATAAAAAAGCAGGCTGTAACGTGTTAGTGTGGCAGCAGAGAGGGATTGTGGCATTTATTCTGGATGAAAAGGCAGCTCATGCAGTCAGCTCAGAGAGTCCCTGTAAACACACAAACATGCCCACGACAGGTTGTAAAGCTGTAAACGCCGCAGCATTCCCACTGTTGTCATTGTTAGACGAGTACTTTATGTTCTGCAGTCAGCTACAACAAACATTTTACCTCTGCTCGTCCAAAGCTGCTTCGGAGCTCAAGTGCAACCATGACAGGAACAAAACCCAAACACAGAGCTTTATTTTTGTTTTGTTTTTTTTACAACCTGACTTTGAATGTCACAGGGTCCTCTCTCATGTCTTTTAGCTATGAAATGAACTCGTGTAACTGAGTCATTGCTGGTGTCAGGGTTGAGTGATATGACGGTACAGTGTAGCAGCAGTAGAGAACAGGAAACACTTTAGCGTTCCTCGCTTGATCCCTCGATTCTTTACATTCTTGGGTTTCAAACACAACCTGGAGTCTTGCAGGTCCTGCTGCACATGGAAATGTGATTTGTACAAACATGGAGGAGGAGATTGACGTAAAGAAGGAGGAACAATCCAACCTAAAAGCAACACCTTTGTTAAGGGAACTTTATTTTTCCATGACCTGCACTGCGGGAAAAAGTCCAGATTCATCCTTCATTTGATAATTATTTCCATTAGCAGCGGTGCACACGCACACACACACACACACACACACACACACACACACACACACACACACACACACACACACACACACACACACACACACACACACACACACACACACACACACACACACACACACACACACACACACACACACACACACACACACACACACACACACACACACACACACACACACACACACACACACACACACACACACACACACACACACACACACACACACACACACACACACACTGATATGCATGCTCTCATAATTTCAGCTCTTGACAGAATGATTTGGTACACAGCTGGGCACTGCACTGTTTTTCCTCTCAATTATCATTACATGTTCACAAACCACCGCGAGCCGGGGAGTAAAAGAGAGGGCTTGTCATAAAATTTGACACGGATGAAAAGAGCGCCACACTCATTAAGTGCCGTCAGAGCCCAGTGCTTGTGTGGCGCTGTGAAATTAAGTTGTTACAGCTTAATAGTCCTGCAGAGACATGGCAGGGGCGGCTCCACATCTCTGCATCTGTTTCACAACCACTTCTATCGTGTGCAGAGAAAAAAAAAAAATTCTGTTCTCCAGCACACAAGAGAACCACCTATAATTAAAATCATTAGCAGGCAGAGACAAAAAGCTCGCTGCATTTCAAAGAGGAGATCCGTCCAGTGAGATTTAAACGCACGGCATTCATAGAATACAATAACCTCGCGTGGTGGCTGCATTCACACCGAAGAAGAGGAGGGAGGGAGGGAGGGATGGATGGGAGGAAGGACGGGGGCGACGGACTCTTAAAGCTGTAATTAGCTTTGCAGAACATGCCTCGACTATTAGTCAAGCCGGGGATTCGCTGCTGCCGACTGTTCTGATGACGGAGCAGCGGAGGCTTTATCAGAAAAAGACTGTGCAAACATCATTTAACGAGCGGAGAGGACGCTGCGACGTTAGGTGACAGAAACTAAAATCCAGACATGTTTTCTTATCAAATACTTAAATCTCTGCAAAGATCGAGTTTTTGAGGGGGAAATTAGTCTTTTAACCTCTGCTATGACTGGATACACTTATTCTAAATAAATCCCTCGTTGAGAAATCATGAATTTGAAATTGGGGACTTGATATAAAGATTGTTTTTCCACCCTGTTGACCAAGTGACACTGCAACACGTTCTTTTTTTTCCACAACTGGAAGCATCACTAAATTCAGGTTACCAGTTTTCTAATCTTAACTGTAAAGCTGAACAGCCTAACAACATCTGCATGACTGGAAACACTTCTAAATTCTAAATAAATCCCTCGTTGAAACATCATGAATTTGAAATAGGGCACATGATATGAAGATTGTTTTACACCTTGTAAACCAAGTGACACTGCAAAACGCTTTGAAGCATTACCAAATTCAGGTTACCAGTTTTCTAATTTTATCTAATCTGTAAAGCTGAACACCCTAACAACATCTGCATGAAAATTCTCATGCACTTTATAATATCATCATGTTTCTACACCTCTGGTCACAGAAAGATACTTGCCTCTGCGGCTAACACGTTTTCAGACGCACTTGGGAGTCTGTTTTTTTCTATACAATTTTCCCACTATGTGCATGTGATGACCTGGAAACCAGAATTTAAACTCGACAAGTTAAAGAGAAATAATGACTCTTAGAAAAAGTTCCCTCTAATTCTGCAGCCGAGGAAACTTTTGACTGTCATTATTCTCAGCGGCTCTCCTATCTGTGGACACTTTCCTGATACATTCAGAGCACATAGAGTCCTCTCTCAGGTCTGCACACACAACCACAACGGTGGGCACTATGTAATTGAGCGCTTCACACACCGTGTCAACCGCAATAAATGTCCTTGACCACCACACCATTAGTTAAGGCCTGCTGAAAGCCTGGGGGAGGCAAACAAACACAGCGCTGAGGAGACATTAATTGTCTGTGACACTCTGCCGCCATTGGTTGTACATCTCTGTTACACACTATTACATTCATCATTAGCTTGTATGGATCCTCCTCTGCTCCTCTGCGAGCCCTGGGTCTTATAGACGCCCCGCTCCTGCCCCTGTTATAGAAAGCTGTGGACCGGGGTGACGTCCCTGTAGCTCTGCAGCTCAGACAGACATATGCGTCCTCTCAGAGACCATCAGCAGACTCGCCCTTTAAAAAACACTCTGCTCATTTACAGGGTCGCATGAAAAGGTAATGTTAATCTCCCCCTGCAGTCAGCCTGGAGTTCAGAACAATATGAACTACACTTATCCAAACAGTCATTTATTAACTGTGCTGAGGAGCTACTTAACGCACTACACCCATGACTGTTTGCAGTCCAATTTCAGGGCTGAAGAGGCCTTTAAGACTTCAATGTTAGAAAGAAATATATCAGAGATGTTCCTTCTTCCTCCGAGCATCTGAGGGGGCGGTCTGATTCGATGTTTGACAGCTCTGTAAATTTGTCTCGCTCTCTTGGTACCTGCCTTGACACCACTTTTTGAAGGTCTTGGTCTCGTCCTGGATTCAGATATTTTTTTCTCCGTCTTGTCTCAATATTAGAAAAGAGGACTCGTTTTTTATTTATTTCAGGGAACAATAACGGTGACAAGAGCAGGGATGTCACTGAATTCTCAAAAAGAGAAATCTTAAATCAATACTGTTGATTTTTTATTATGCATTTAGATCATTTTGATGCTGATGGTTTGCATGCCCTAGAAGATCATGTTGTAAATGTTTCAAGCAGTTTCCATTAAAGGTCACATGTTATCCTCCTTTTCAAACAGTTTTAAAAAATCTCAGAGCTCCCCAAAACATGTGTATAAAGACTCTTGTTCTAAATCCACTCTGATCCTGTATTTGATCATGACTATAAACCCCTCTATTTCAGCCCTGCTCAGAACAGGCTGTTTCTGTGTCTGTACCTTTAAATGTAAATGAGCTGTGTCTGACCACGCCCCCTCTCTGGAAGGGCTTGGGTGTCTCTGGCTTTCTCGCTCCATGTCCTATTGTTTACGGTGAGAAGGCAGACTCAGAGGGCAGAACAAACACCTAGCTGTGGGAGTGTCACCCACCTGGGGGAGGGGTTACTGCCCTTTGTGATGTCATGAAGGGAAAATATCCAAACGGCACACATTTTCTGAAAAGTGGAGCAGGCAGAAGACGGAGAGGATGGACTTGTCTCATCATTGGGGGGTTTGTAGACAGACTAGAGACACATATTAGAGTTAGAGGAACATGGTGAAGTGTATTTTGCATAATATACAACCTTTAAATTATCTTTCTTGTCTTGGATTTGCCCATAATTTTGATTCCATTTTGTAATAATTTCAGACAAAGAAAACTCTGGATTTTTCTAATTTAAATTCTGGCCATGTTGACGATAGGAGGGAAACAACTAAAATGGTCCAAGAGGAACTGGACTCCATATGCTGTGTTTTTTGTGTTTCTTTTGAATTTGGACTTCTAAGATCTACAACACTGGTTTACTTATGTGACTTATCTGGTCTCTTGTTTTTTTAGATTTAGAATCCAGTAGTGGCAGGAGACGCAATTTCATTTTCCTCTACGAGTCATGGGCATGCCCGTGTAGTAACTCATACATTCATACACATTGATACGTCGCTGATGTATCAGCGGGAGCAACTTGGGATTAAGTGTCTTGCTCGAGGACACATTGAAATGTGGCTGCAGGAGCTGGGGATCGAACTCCGACCTTCAAAGCTGAGAGACGGCTGACTCTACCACTGAGCCACAGCCGCTGGTTTAACCCTCTGATTTAAATTTCAGTCATTGTCTATACACAATGAAGAGAAAATCATTGGCTAAATATGCCAACAGGAAACAAAAAACCTCAAATATAAATGTTTCTCTGTTGGGCAGTAACACCATGTCAAAAATACATCTTGAAATGTCATCTACAGTAAAGATCTTCATGTAGTAGTAAAAAAAACTTGATTTAATTCAAAGATATTCTAAGGACTAAGAAGTAGGTCTGTGCCTGTAGGGGTTTGTTTATTTTAGCAAAGCTTAATCCTACTGGATTTAAACTGGATCAATATTTATGTATCAAAATGTAAACATGTATAATTTATAGTTTTCTCCTAACACAAAGTTGTTCCTGTTCCTTTTAGCTCTGATAAAATCCCTCAAATTGTTAGAAAACCAAAGGATAACGGAGGCTGAAGCGGCAGTGATCCAGAGGTTAGAGTCGTGTCTGTGCTCCTTGTCTTGTGAGCAGGATCGCTTTTTGTAAGACATTTGAGAATCCTGCATTATTAAACAGGTGCGAGTCAAAGATTGATGAGGAACACACCCTTTTTTTATCCCGCTGTCAGAGGGGATGTCACCGCCGAGCCGCGGTCACATCTCGCCCTGCAGAGGGACGATGAAAAATTTAAAGGACCCGAGGAGCGAGAGGCCGAGTCGTCTGTTGGAACATGACACAGCACGTCCGACATGATGCCCCTTCACCGACATGAGGCGGTAAACGATGCAGGATGTCCCCCTCAGGCGGGAGGGCGAGGGGAAGATCTCCACCTCGAGGGACATGACTGGACAAAATATGGCGGTGCGACTTTCAATTCAAAGCTTTGAAAGTGTAAAACCGTAGAGGAGAGTCTGAGGAAGGAGGCTGTTTTCATGCAGGAACATATTGCCAGAGATATTCATGCATCTCAGCATGTGAGGGCATGCAATGAAGAGTGGAGTAAACCGGGGGTTATGAGGGAATCTCTGAGCACTGGTGATGATGCATCATCCCTGAGCCTTCACACATCAAAGGAACACCCCCACCCACCTCGGATTTTATGTATCTCTGCCTCTTTCATGAAGCAGTTCTTTTCTGTTTGAATTGTTGAACATGTTTGGATCTGGAGCTGAGCCATCGCTCTTTGATTCTGAGGGCCTGACACCGACAGCTGAAGTCTTAAAATAGATGAAAATTATCCCAGGATCACTAAAAATTCACAAAACAACACAACATGTGCAGAATGCCAAATATCTTATCTAGTTTTTTTCCGTCGTGGGGGGATTATTTTCCTTTAAAACTCGGCTCTTGTCTGTAGTAACAGCCAGACGTGAAGCACTGACTGGACTGAAACTAAATCCAGAGAAAAGCTGTGAGTTTTGTTCTCCACTAGATGTGCAAAGACCGAAGGATTCTGCATCATTTTCAGCGCTGCAAACAGAAAAAAAAACCCAACAAACAACAGTTCCTCACGTTCGGTTCTGTCTTTTCTGATACTTTGTCACCATGTCTTGCAAACTGGTCGTGATGAAGATGATGATGTGTGGAGGGACGGACGAGAAAAGAAACAATGAAAAAAAAAAACAGAAAGCAAAGACATGAAAGAAGAGTCAAAAATAATACATAAAACATGAATGATAGCTAAAAATATCTCAGTAATAATGGAGGTCATGGAAGATGCTGTGATGACCCAGTTTTTTTTTTTCCTTTCTTCCTCCTTTGGCGAGCTAACCGCACTGTACGCATCATGTTTGTGGGGACATTGACTCAGCACGCCGCCTCAGACTGATCTTGCGTCTGGCATACAGAGAGGAGGAGAAATCCTGACAGAGTGAGTCTCAGTGACTCACACACCGTTTGCTGCTGCTGTAGGGAGAAGAACTCATTGACTGAAAAAAAAACTAGTGAAGCTCAGCAGGCCTCTCGGAGAGTGTGAATGTCTTCTTACAAGGAGCTCCAGAGGAAATATGGGAGTTTGAGCTGGGTGTGAGAAAAACAGTCTGACTCAGTGAAAGAACTACCTTCAGACTGCGTCACCAACACTCTCGGTATTTATGTGTTATCTGTGAGGAGCTGCACCAAATGTAGGCTCGGAGGATTGTTGTCTCAGGGGGATGGAGGGAGGTGTGATACGTGTTTGAAAGCAGGAAAACCAAAATCTGCAAGGCTTGGATTGGTTTGTTGAAACTGTCACTGGTGAAATGGCAATATGACATTCTAAGAGGTCGACCGGTAAACTGATTGGACGATTTATCAGCATCAACAATAGGTGAAACCTGTCTCTGGAAGTGACAAACAAGGGCGCTCTCAGGATGAGAAAATATGAGCTGAAACTTACAGGTTACATAATGACAAGAACCCATTCAACTGTCTGTGAGTTTAAGATTATGGTGCTACTACATAACCATCTGTTTTTAAAAAATAGATTCCCATATTAAGGAGCAATATTCCCCCAGGAACATGAATAATAATGAACTGTCTGTAATGCTTTATTCACACATACACAAAACTCCTGGAAATGTCATGTTTTCAGGGTTGAGTCAATGTGTAAACACAGCAGGTAAATTTCATCTAAAATGTAATGCGAGCGAGTGGCAGGGGGTGAGGCAAACTTCAGATGATGATGCAGTGAATGGGGGCAAAAAAATGTAAGTTACCTGATTCTACGATAGACTGTAAATATTTATGGAATAAAAACTCACCCCCTCGACAGTGTGTGCCTATATGTGTGCCTATAAGGACTATAACTTATAGGACAAATATCATTTTTTGTACTAGGGTTAGGGTTAGGACAGCAGGTCATGTACATTTCTGCTGTAAAAATGGACTATTTGGAACGTCTTTTAGCAGCTAAATAAATGATCATATCAAATTTTAATGGTCGACCTCTAGCCAAGAAAGTGAAACTAACTAACTCAACATAGAGAAAAAAAAACATTGAGGGTTTCAGGGAATATGTGTTTCTATAAAAATAATATTTCAGATGTCTGTGTGTGAAGGATAGAACTAGAGTCTGGATGTGATTAGATTAGCTTAGCTTAGCATAAAGACTGGAAGCAGAGGGAAACAGCTAGCCTAGCTTTGTCTAAGGATCTTAAATGTGTCACTAAAGCTCACTGATCAAACTTTATCCATTACTAATTCTTTACAATCACTTTATATAAATAGGGCTTCTGTGACAGGGCTGATTGTTGGGCATAGGTTGTTGTTGTTGTTGTTGTTGTTGTTGTTATTGTTGTTGTTGTGCAGCACAGCGGAACAAGGAAGCCTCACTGTGAACGCTACACTACAGGAACTCTATGTGCCTGGCTGTGTTTTTTTCCCCTTCATCACAGATCTGTTTCTGTTGTACACACAGACACCGGCTGATATTGATCTCCTCTTCTCACTTTGGGAACGAAAAACAAACATCTTTTGTGGAGAAGACAATAGAAGCAGGAAAGACGACACGTGGAACTATTTCACCCCCAGAAAACTATCAGGGCAGGGTGAAGATTTATAGTGAGGAGGGGTTACAATGGACGGTCCTGACAAAAAGAGACACAGATACAAATACTCCAGTGAGAGAAGTCAAATGCAGAAAAAGAGACTGCTCCTCCTGAATGTGGACCTTTAATTAGAACAAATTCATAACTGGATGAGCTATAAACATCCACAGCACTGTCCCACTGCTTTTGGAGTGCAGCAGGGATCATGTGACCTGTAAAGAAAAGGTGGTGAAACATCCTACAAAAGCAGCTGATACACTTATAATAGTAAAAATTGTATTTAGGTGTAATATTTATATGAGCAGTGGGAATTCTTTATCACAAAATGAGAGCCAATTACACTTCTCCGTCTTGATTTGCAGATACAGTTTGTTCTGTTTTCATAACGTCAACTTCCAACATGTTAATAAAGAGTGAAAGATGTGGTTGGAAGCAATGAGTGAACTACAATCTATACTCTAGAAAGGTTGGGATAATGTGCAAAATGGAAGAAACGTTTGATTGCATCAGTTGCAGACTTTCTGCTTTATGTTGCATTTTACTTAAAACAAGTTTTAAACGCACAGTTTGTAAATTCCACCACCAGGGGGTTCTCAATCAAAACAATAACAAAAGATGACATGGAGGCTGGCGGGGAATCATGGGAGTGATTCTCTCTGCTACTCCCAAGTATTATTTAAATGACGTTTTTATCACAGCAGCACATACAGCGACAGTTTGGCAGCGTTCAGTAGCAGCTCCTGCTTCCTTATGCAGCGGTCTGTGACGTAACATACAGGGTTTCCACGGCAACGATAAACACGTCCCATTACAACTATAAAATTACGGATTTCTCTTGCTTTGACAACTGTTGGAAATCTTTGATGAAATATAAGTACTCATCAAAAAACATATACAATTTTATGTTTCATCCATTTTAATTAATTTGGATATTTTTTAATATTTTACATATTACACCTTTAATGTAAGATTTCCTTATTTAGTCCTTATTTAACTTCAGTATGTTTTATTGCAAAGCATCCTAACTATTTTGCTGGCATGGTTTTAAGACTTTAGGTTTAGCTAAAGTCTTGAGATCTTCATAGCGCCCTTTACCTAAATGCCCTCCTCGTGGTATGCAAAAGGTTTTTCAATTATTCTAAACCATTGCTTTGGCTTGTGGTAAAACTTCCTGTGATCAAACTCATATGACTTCCATCTTCTGAGATTTTAAAGCGCTCCAAACATCGGAGTTATATCTCTGTACCTGTTGATGAGATCTTCATTGTCGTCACTCTCCATCTCGTCTTCGATGGCGGCCTGGAGGTCCCCGATCCTCTTGAAGGCCAGCTTGAGGTCCGCCTGCAGGCTCTGGTTAGCGGCCTCTAAGCTCTCAATGTCCATTTCCTGATGAAAGAAATGGAGACTCAGCTGAAGATATTCGGATGGAAATTCTCATGCAGGCTCTCCTACAAGATCAGGAGTGACAATAAGGTTGTCCAAATATTCGGTACTTTGAGACGTTTTGATACCCCAAGTTTTCAAAGGAAACAATCTCTGTGATTTAAGCCCGATAGAATCGCAAAGTCCTGAAGCTTTAAAACATTTTTTTTTATCTTTAGTCATATTTTTAACCAAAAGCTGCTGAAAGAGAAAGCAGCGGTACTCCATTCAAATTCACAGGTCGGTAAAAGCGGATGTTTCTCTTGCCCTTTTGGAGTCTCATAAAGATGCAAAGGTTATGTTTATGTCTCACACAGACAGGCTGCGGAGGAGTTGACATTGCCTTAATTGTACAACTAGTTGAAATGTTGCCAACGTATTGGTACAATTCAGACAGTGTGCAGAAGTTTGCCTGCACATTTTGGTAACTAAAAACAAGAAATGACCTGATATTAAACTGCCTTTTTATAACAATGGTATCAAACTTGGATCAACATTGTTTGAATTGGACCAGTATCTTATCAAAGTTTTAATCTCTGGTATCATCATGACAACCTCAGACTGCACTGCTGCTCATTGATAACACTCTGTAAGTTCTCGGTCCCGTCCTCACCAGCTCGTGCTTCTTGCGGCTGGCCTCGGACTCCTTTTTGGCGAGCTCACTCGTCTCCTCCTTGATGTCTCGGATCTGTCTCTGCAGACGCTTGTTCTGCTCCTTCTCTCGGTTCTCGCTGCTGCTGCGCTGGTCTCGCTCCTCCGTCAGCTTCTCCAGGTTCTCCTTCAGACGAGCGACAAGGGTCTACACAGACAAAAAGAGGAGACAAGTTTTACTTACTTTACTGAACTAGCAAACTTGGCTTCATTTGTCGAATCCCCCCTTTGTATTTTTTTTAGAAATCACATAAAGCTCTACATCGAGGAGGGCATCGAAATCAGAACTCAATACATTCCAATAAAAGCCTTAAATAAAATGAACAGTGCAGTTCTCAGAGTAAAGAAACCACCAAGCGTAACCACTTCTCCAGTCAGAAATAAATCTTAACTTTTAATGAGTATTTCTATCAATAATGAATTGGAGTGGTGCAGCGGAATGTCTTCACATATGTTGGTTTTTAGTTTTGTTTTAGCAGGTGAGTCCTGTGTGAGAGTTTTTAAAGTTGTTGCATGTGTATGAATGCCAGCAGCTCATTTTATCAGCGAGAGAGCTCCTGCATTAGCCACCAGCTTTGTCCATATTTCACATAGTGAGTGGGTGTTGTTCCGTGGCCTCCTCATGTCTGTATTGATTGAGCTCTGCTACCTCCAAGCTTTGACGAGCTACACTACTCCGGCAACCTGAAATACTCACCCACTGCGCTTTTTACTGCTGCCGAGGAGAAAAAAGGAAAAAAAAAAAAAAACTCCACCCAAAGGCAGAAACAGTCCAACCCTTGTGTCTGTTTTCCTCAGCGTTCACATTTCACTACAGGCTGGCTATCTTTAAGATAAATAATTAAATGTATTTTGACTTTGTAGGGCAAGGAGCAGAGGGAGGCTTGCCTGGCGGTGAGCACGCTGCACAGCTAGTAATTACTAAACTGAACCTGTGCAAAAAATGTGAGTGCGGGGTCATTTCATCTGTGGGCGAGAGAGGATTTCAATTTGTCCCCGGGAGCGTGCAGATGGTAACCTTTATCCTTCACTTGTGCTTTTTGTCTCAGGCAAAATCTGAAATTAATTCTGAAAATGACAGAATAAAAATGGTATTGTCAAGCGAGAGAAGCACAGGCTGGAGGACGAGGTGAAGCTGGAATGGTTTTATATAAATAAAAACCGGCAGTGTTTGGAGGTTTTACAGAGCTACAGTATACATTCATATATGTTGTGTTTGTCGAGACGGTTTCTGTTTCTGCAGCTGAACCTTAACCCTCCCCTCCTGCAGTGAGCATCCCCCCCTGACCAGCAGCCCCTCCGTGTGTCTTTAGCTCTCACCTCCAGGCGTTTGACCTGGGTCCTCTCAAACTCCAGCTTGGTCTCCAGCTCGCGGTTCTTCGCCTCCTGCCTGCTGACGAGAGACTTCTCCACCATGGACTGCTCCTGGAACTCCAGCTGGCTCTGAAGCGCTTGCATCTAAGAAAGAAAGAAACGCACATTAAAAATCACTACACTTGTTAGTGGGATCAAATCTGAGCTCTTATTGTGTCACAAAAATGAGACATTGCGTCTTTAGGGTTTTGTTCCACCCAACTGATGATTTGTGTTTTTAAATTTTCAAGATGCAAAAGAGTTTTTGAAGAACTCAAGATGCTCATCCCGTGATGCATTTAAGATGACATTGTTGCTTTGAAATAACAGAAGTTAACCTGTGAGACAATGTGTGTGTGTGTGTGTGAGAGTTTTATGTCTTTAAACTTTCTAGAAGTTTCAGGATTTTCCCTCACTCTCTATAGGACATGAGTCAGAGTCACATCATGTCCGTTGTTCAGGGTGGGGGCGGAGTGTAATCCCCCCCCTCCTCCTTCGCTGGCTTTAATTTGTCAGGTACATCTGTTTCTGATGGAGAAACAGATTTGTGTGGCAGCAGTCATTACGGGGATGACAGCACAAGCATGTTCAGCATTATTGCTCGGCTGAGTTGGGGAAACCAAGTCGGCCATCTGTGTCACATATTGCAGCAACAAATCCTGCTTGAATGACACATCAATTACATCAAGGGTTGTATTTGTCAAGAGAGCAGTGCAAAGGCAAAGCAAATGGACTGAGGCTGCACACTAATGCAAACTGGATTCTTTGCTGGACGCTGCAAAGGAAACCCGAGAAACTTCCCAGGATGGTGAACGAGGGGAGGGCTGCAATCTGAACCTGTGTAAGTGATACTGGACCATTTTAACAGCAAACACATATTAGATTATTCTATCTGTTGACATCTTAGTATTCTGTTGTGACTGCTCTTTAAGTACAAAACATCAAGCAGAGATCATTTCACAGTTCATATAAAAATGAGATGGAAGGTGTCGGCCTTCATCTCGTTTATACTTTCCTGATCAAACAGTCCTCATTGTTCTGAACAGTTAAACGTACAAGATGTAGAATTGTATGACAATGTTAAAATTAAAATATCTTAATTAATTAAAAATGGACTAAACCTATGTTATATATATATTTTCTTGTTGAGTACTAACATCACCTCAAATATTCCCAAGTTATCAAAGCCAGAGAAATACGTAATTTGATTGTTATAACGGGATGTTTCTTGTTGTGGCGGCTGCCATTACAGAGCTGCCAAGACTGAGAGAATGTTTATTGTTGCCATGGAAACACGTCAAAGACCGCTGCATAAAGAAGCAGGAGCTGCTACTGAAAGCGGCCGTACTGTTAGTGTACGTGCTGCGGTGATAAAAAACGTCATGTAAATAATATTCAGATACATCGTCTGTATCCATATTCTCTTCCTCAGGTCGGTTTCGCCCGGACGTCTTTAGAACTCCCATGATTCCCCCCCAGCCTCGATGTCATCTTTGTTATTGTAGTATTGATTTAGAGCCACGGAATCTGCACATTGTGTCTTTTATTTCCCCTCTTTTATGATCTTTTGATAGGTAGATTTTTTTAGGGAAAGAAGTAACTCGGCAACACAAAGAAGATCAGGGGCAAATTTTTGTTAAATTGATAAACATTTTCTACCTTCTCCTGGACCTCCTGCTTCTCCTTGAGGGCCTCCTCCAGCTGGGCCTGAAGGTCGCTGATCTGAGCCAGGTTCTGAGCCGACTGAAAAACAGCAAAGAAAAGTCATTTTTTAAAAGTACTTCCTCCATTAGTAAGTCTGCAGTCAACACAAACCTGAACTGTGGAAGCCTGAACAGATAAATCTAAGTCCATTAGGTGTAAAAAATCAAGCAGATCCAGTAAAACATGATGACATCACAGTGACATTACCTCGCCAAATAAATTTACCGGAGAGATTTTTTAAAGCGGTGAGAGCACATCAATAAATCTCATTTCAATGTGACCTGTGTGAAATGTTTGAAACGAGTGTTTTTCTTTTTGCAGCAGATGAAGCACTCTGCTGCAACGAGTCCCACCGGGAATTCAGCCGCTTCAATTTAAAAGGAGAAGGATGGATTCATTGGAGCCGGCGGAGGCAGATCACTCATCATACCATCAGCGCGGTGGAAAAGGAAAACGCTTTCCCTCCACTTTCATTTCCACTTGCTGCTCATCTGCCTGTACAGCTACATTAATACTCATGCTCCGAGCTCGACAAATACCCCCGCTGCTCTAAAACCACTCAATTGGCGAGGATGGATGGTGTTAAAACAATCCGATGTAAAGCTTGATCCTGGATTTTTACATTTTATAAATGAACCTGGGATTGCTTTTTTGTAATGATGGAGAGGCAGGGCGAGGCTCGACCAGTTAGGATAGATGATACATACAGGGAGAATATTGCTTTTTAATAAAAATTATACTCCATCAGGTCGGATCCTTCACTCGGAATCAGCTGGAGAATTCATCAATAATGCGGCAGTTGTGTATGAGGAGCTTTAAAGGCTCCCTGTGGAGTTTAAGAAAATCTTCATCTCTACAGAGCTGTCATTTTTTGTAAGAGTCATGCCTTGTCCTTATCATCCTGAATGCATGTATGTAAATACATGTATGACAGATTCCTGTCTTCTGAGATTTTAAATAGATTCATAACTTCCAAAAATCGATTTATTTTTGTTGGCTGATCAGGTGTGCTTGAGTATCTGCACAGTGTGTCTGATATAGAATCAGAGATATAAATCCCACCTGGGCCACGGCAGCTTTGTGTTTCTTCATCAGCTCGTTCAGGTCCTCCTGGTCCTCCTCCATCCTGGACTGCAGGTCGTTCTTCTCCCTCTGCAGACGACTCAGCTGCTCCTCCAGCTGAGGAACACAGAAAAAAAAGTTTCCTTTTTAAATAGATCCAACAGCTGTGTTTTCACAGCCTTGGACTAAATTAGACACGAGAAGGCAGCTGCTTCTCCTATTAAACCCCCAAAATATCAGAGAGGAGAAATCCAACACACAGAGTCTGTGCTGCAAACATTTGAGTTATTAAGATAACTAATGAGGATTCTCAAGGCAGGTCCTGCATAAAATACACATTTAAAAGTGAGTCTTGATGCCTTCTCAAATGTTTCACCCTGCCCTTTTAAATCCACACTTGAATTTCTCTTTTGCATGCATGCATATCAGAATTACTACATCACACCATAAGAGTAATATTTACATGTAGTAAGAATTAGAAGTGATTGAAAAAGCACAAGTAACAGAATTTCTTTACCCCCTGTATAGACTCTTTCTTTGCACTAACTCCATAAATGTGTGTAAAGTGGGTCTAAACTGTCACAGTCTCTCTATGCAGAGCAGAGGAGAGCCCTTATTAACTCCTCCACAGCCCCCGCTCAGATCACAGGGCCCGGCAGCCGTTGTTTCAGGCCCCAGTCATCCAATCACACGGATCCAATTAGCTGCTAAAAGCTAGCGGTGACTGCGTCGCACCTCCAGCTGAAAGCAGGGTCGGTGCTGAAGTAATCCTGTTTCAGTAATGACTCAGATGATGCACAAAAAGAGCGTGAGGGGTTTCAGGTGGAGGGCGACAGATTAATAAATGATGACTAAACGTGACTGTGTGAAAGGGCTAATGAATACATTTGCACTTAGAGGCAGGATGAGAGAGTCGGGGACAGGCAGAGGTGAGACATCCGGAAGTAGAAACTCAAGTCAACCAATCAAAAGAAAGCTGCCAGAGTTATTTATTCTTAATCTATTTTTATAAACACCTCCCACTGATGAGATGTTCCAAGGTGTACTTGAGTATCTAAATATATCTATGTGGAATCTGGGGCGGATTCATTTACATATTACACTTTCCTTTTTTAGATCCACCATTGGCCTCGCCGAGCGCTCAGGAAAAAGCTTTTGAACGCAGCGCCGTCTCTGCAGCTCGGGGAAAATGTTTGACAGTCTGCAGCATCAAACTTTCATTTAGCACATTTAACAATAGGCTGTCTGTGCAATCTCAACCCAATTACGTGTCCTGGCTCTTTGTTTTTTTGCCTTTTTCCCCCCTTCGGATCGCCACGGCTCTCAGCAGGAAGCTGTCGAAAACATGCGAGACAATTTCCTCAAAACACTGCAATTACGGCGATGGAACGGCGGGGGAATGGGGGGAGAGGGTGGGGGGGGGGGGGTGGGGGGGGTACAGCAGACCATCTGAAAGAAATGTTATTTGCATGATTTTATTTGTGTTGAATTGCAGAGGATGATGTGACCGGTGCTGCCTCAAAAAGCCCTCCATTTATGCAATAACCGTTCCTGTCATCAGCGCACGCGGGCGTCTGCTGATGGGAGATGTAGAGGTCGTCCTCAAAGACACATGGCCAACCAAACAGCTGCTGACGCATTTATCTTCTCCCTGCTACACCCTCTTTATAACTCCGACTCCACAATTAAGATTCATTTTCTTTACACAACGCTTCTGCTCGTTGTCTTGGTAGTTTTTACTTCACTCTATGTTGCATTACAGTACAAAAAGATGGATGTTAATAATATTGAATCTCCTAAAAAAAACAAGCTGAACGAAATCTGAATTTATTTACATTTTTTAGAACCTTTTAAGCCTTTGTTGGAGAGACAGGACAGCGGACAGCGAACAGAGTCAGAGACCGGGGGAGAGAGAGAGAGAGCGAGGAATGACATGAGGGAAAAGAACAACAGGTAGGATTTGAACCCGGTCGGCCCTCGATAACTACTGCCTCGGTACACAGGAATGCATGAATTAACCACTCAGCCACCTGTGCCTGAAAGAACAATAAATTTAGCATAAATCATTTTTACTCAGTAGATAATAACAGAAAGCAAATGGCTCCAGCTCCAGCTGTGACAAGTTAGAGTTCACCAGTTCTCCCGAGGTAAGATGTGACATAAAAATAAAAACGGACGAAGCAACAGAATCGGCTCCACGATGCTATAATGAAGATATAAGTCTTTATATCAATGCTACGTGTAGAGCGGACAATAACATACTGACAATCAGAAAATGTAATGCAGCCGTTTAACTACACAAAGTATGTAAACTTCACTCCCCCTCCTGTTGGCTTGAGGTGAATTCTCCGGAGAATATCCTGCTGTGTTCTCACATCGACTCACTCGGACCAGCTGTGGAAAAAAATACTAGGGGGGTCTGTCAGGAGAAACTCTGGGTGAAGTACGAATGAAAAATGTGGCTGTTTGCGTCCATACATACAGCTCTCTCCTCCTGGAAATAGTTTTTCATAGGAGTTTTTCAAGAGTTTTCTGCAAGTGTGGAAGCCCTATGAGTCATCTAGACTCTAAAACCTGGAAAAATACGACTTTAGAAGCTTCTTTTTTTAATTCAGAGCACATTTTAAAAAAAGAAGCCATATTTTAAGACAAGAGAAGGTTGCCACATTTTTTGCTAATTGAAAAAATAAATCCATTTTACAGCCTCTTTAAATTTAGAAGCTTAAAAAAGACGGGGTGAAAACATCAAGTTGAGGGAATGTAAAAGTCATCCAGACATTTTCCCCGATCCATCTCTCCCCTCCATGCCTGTTTGCCGAGTCTCTGCTTCTGACCCACAGCTGTGTCAACTCAATTATCTTCACCCTTCACTTCACTTTGGACATAATATTCACCTTCCCAAAAATACGCAGTCAAACTTCTCAAGGTGACGAGGTGTCTTATTTAAATTAGGCTCAGCAAATTGCTCCAACCAGTTTGAACATTCAGTGATTTCCCATTTACAGACAGGAGGAGAGAGAGAGACAGAGAGACAGAGAGAGCAGGAGGAGATTAAAGCTCTCTGACACGCAGAGGGTAAAGAAAGATGGAGGGTAAATTAACGGCAGGAGAAATGTGCAAGCAGAAAAGAAAAAGGAAGAAGAAAAAAGAGGCAGTTCGAGCGACATGTGGTAGCAGATTGCCATGGGAACAGGGCTTTAAGTAAGAAAAGCCATGCCAAAAGGACAGAAAAATATAAAGGTCAGAAAAGATTAGGAGATTCTTGAGATAGAGACAGTAGATACTTTATTTTTAAGAATATATAGAAAGAAAAGAGGTGACATAAAGATGGACGTGTTGACGGAATAGAAAGTAGTCAGTGTGTTTTTGCAGAGAAATAAGAAAGATCAGACCCTGGAGAGTTGGAAAAGAACGATAAAAGAAGCAAGAAAATGAAAAAGAGAGGGAGTAAGAGAAGGACGGAGGACGAGCTCAGAGGGAACAGATGTGTCCTCTAACCCCTTATCTCTGGCTGAAGGCGATGATTTGACATTTCTACTGCCGCTCTGCTACCGCCACAGATGGTGCAGGCTTATAAAAAGGCTCAAAAAACACAACCTGCGTGGTCACAACTGATGATCACTCCCATATGATGTGACAGATTTTGCTTGTTTTCCCTTCTTTTCAACGATACGCACTAAACTTCATCATAAAGTCGATGGGGCTGCCACATGTGGTCGTGTCACTGGAGGAAAGTTTTTTAGAAACACAGCTTTTTAAAGATGAGAGGAGGAGGAAGAGGAGGAGGAGGAGGAGTAGTTTTGTACTGACCGCCTGTTTGGTTTTGGAGATGTCCTCCATCTGAACGTGCAGATCTTCTATCTCCACCTCCATGGACTTGCGAGCTTTCACTGCGGCCGCACAGGTAAACTCAGACTCCTCCAGCTGGAACAGACACAGAAAAGAAGCTGAATACACCACTTCATATGTAAGAGTCATACCAGAGGCCATTTGTTAAAGTTGCAGCTAATGGTGTTTAAGTGATTGAAAACCAGTAGTCGTACCTGGTTCTTGAGCTGGGCGATCTCTCTCTTGCTGGGCGCATTGTTCTTGATGTGGTCCAACATGATCTGAGCGTCGGCGAGCAGAGCTTTGGTTCTCTTCAGGTCCTTCCTCAGACGCTTCTCTGTCTCTACATCGCCTCCTCTCACCTGGAAAACACAAAGTACAGGGAGGCTTCCTCACTCGACATGTTATGACAGTCTACATCTTCCAACTAGTTTACTGTATCAAAGTATCAGCCTACAAGTTCCTACAAATACATGAGTCTAATTTGAATGGTAAATAGACTTGAGCTTGTATATCACTTTTCTAGTCTTCTGATTACTCAAAGCGTTTTTACACCGCATGTCACACCTACACATTCACACACTGATGGTAGAGGCTGCTAATGTAAAGTGACCATCAGAAATAACTAATCCATTCTTACACATTCATACGCTGCAGCGGAAGCAACTTGGGGGTTAAGTGTCTTCCCCAAGGACACATCGTACATGTGGCTCCAGGAGCTGGGGATCGAACCCCCGACCTTCCGTTTAGGAGACGATTGATTCTACCAACTGAGCCACGCCATTTACACAATCAATATCGGGTTTTGACTTCCAGATCTAACATTATATTACTGTGTTTCTTTTCCTTCAAAGACAGTTATTTTGTCCCCCAATAGTATGAATAATAGAAACTTAAAAAGTATCAGAAAACATACAAAAAGTCAGTTTAGTCTTGTGTTTGTTAGTTTTATTACTTAAAGTGTGTTATCGATTCCTACTAAAATATATAAAACAAACTCTGCCAGTATTTAAGTTGTGTAGGGAGACGTTCCGACTGGCCGACTGTATCAATCTGAAAATAAAAACTGAATCCAGGATTCACAAAATAATCAAGACTAAACAGCCTATGTCTGTCGAAGGTGGCTATGCTGTTTTGGTTGCCGTGGAAACAAAGGGCCATAAGGTAGGTAATGTAACTCATCAGCAGCACATAGGGGCCTAATTGGGACGAGGAATGTCTTTATTGAGCGTTTAACCAATTCATTAAGGCATAAGTAGTACCTTGTGTTTATTTTAAAAGAAATTGTAAAAAACACACTTGATGATTGACCAGAGGAGTGGGAAGAAGTATACACTTATCAAATCCCACCCCTTCTATATAAGCCATTGATTAACACCTATCCAGCTTATTACAGTCTGCAGTGAGGAAAGGAAAGTTAACAAAACAAAAGATTTTTTTATAGAAGTAAATTACAGTAATGTATTCTGACAGTTTGCAGAAGGCCTCGTCTATGGCCTATGTGTTGGACCTCAGTTTGAACCGGATCGACTCTGCTGACTCTCGTTGATCCAGTCGGCAGTCAGATATATATATGAGACTGAGTCAGACTAAATGAGTCACTCCAATCATTTCAGAGCCCACATCTCCTCCCACACAACTCAGCGGCTGTGAAACTGAAACTTTGGACCAAATGTAATTAACATCCTCCCTGCACACATCACATATACAGATACATAGATCAATGTCTCTGTCATTTCAAAATTATTCTATTTTTCAATTCATAACTGGATGTATTAATAACTTTGGTGGCTGTGGATCAGTGGTAGAGTTGGTTGTCTCTCAACTGGAAGGTTGGGGGTTCGATCCCCAGTTCCTGCAGCCACATGTCCGATGAGGACAAGACACTTAACCTCAATTCGCTCCGCTGCTTTGATAGCATGTGTATCAATGTGTATGAATGGATAAGTTACTTCTGATGGACTCTTTACATAGCAGTCTCTACCATCAGTGTGTGAATGTGTAGGTGTGACCTGCAGTGTAAAAGCGATTAGAGATGAAGACTAGCAAAGCGATATACAAGCTCAAGTCCGTTTAGCATTTATCTTTTATCTGGAGTTTACCCCCCTGAGCTTCATCTAGAAGGAAGCTGCAGGAAATATCATAGTTGTGAGATATGCTTTTTCATTTTCATTCATAGTCTGTATACAAAAGATGGACAACATGAAAGCTCCCCAAAACTGAAGACAAAGCACTTGGAGCGCCCCCTGTTGACTGGCTGCGGTATAGGTCATCAGCTCCGCCTCCTCTATGTTAGCAGATTGAAAATGGGCTAAACTATAAAATCAAAATACACATCAAAGTAAATTATTTCTTCGAGGATTATTTAATAAGATATTTGAAGCTAGAAATAAAAGTTGAATGCCATGATTGACAGCTCTGTTGACAAATGAGGCTTGAGCAGCGCTGTGTGCACCAGATTATCAGCGTCGAGGAGGAGCGTTGAGAGAAAACGTAACAGACACGAGACAGGGGTCATTGAACTTTCTTTTACCGTGAATGTCTGCTTCAGACACACATCACTCTCCTGCTGTGGACTGTAACCAGGGGAGAGATCTTTGAGGTGTTATCGGTGAGTTAAATGTGTGATTTTTGGTCAGAGCCACGGGTCAGGACATCTATCTTTATTTACAGTCACTGGTTTCAGTACAGAGCACAGATTTGTCCTGCTGTGTGAGGTGTAGTTACCTTATCCTGTGCAGTCAGGAGCTTTGACTCCATCTCTCTCTTCTCCTTCAGCACCTTCTGCTTCTCATCGTACTCCTCCTCCAGCTGGACTTCAATCTGCTTCAGCTGGAAACACACAGAAAAAGAACAAACGTAGAAATCAGATTAATCAGCTCGGACAGAAGTAGAGAAATGGACGCGCCTTTCACAGTAAAATATAGATTTCTGATGTGTTCTTAAGAAGTCTGAAACCATCGACCGATTTGTGTAAGTGGCCCTGAAGACTTCTTGGTTGACAGATAAAACGAGGTGTGCAGCGTTTACATTCTTCTAATCAAATTGGCTTTAAAAACAGATCGATTCGAATACTGCTAACTCTATTTTTTTTTCATATACTTTGAATATAACTCTTAAAAATGCTAACACAGCCAGACATAAAGTCTGAAGTTTCCACAAACGGTCCTAAAGGGCACATCAGCATAATCCATCATCAAACAATATACATATGTATGTAAACGTCTGTGTTAGATGCATTGCAGAGGCCTTGATCCCATCCTGTGTAAGTGTAGAGAAAGCTAATTATGCGTGGGCTAACGAGGGCTCGCCTGGTGGAGGCCATTATGGGGGGGGGGGGGGGGGGGGGAATTAACCTCAGTGATAACTATCAAGCTAAATATTCTTACAAAACACCCACTCAGACACCCACACATTAGCAAACACAAACAGCCCTCTGCTCCACTGCGTGTCAAACATACTGATATCATTTAGACACCTATTAGAGCCAATGAGCTTTCATAAAAAAACAAATGGGACTCATGGAAAAGTCAGATCATTCAGATTGAGGTTAGGGGTGTGCTATCAACGTTACAAAAATACTGTATGTTGCATTCTAAAATTAACGCTGTGATCACCATGAACAGAAGCAGGTCAGGAGAGGGATTACCATTACAAGTCAGCTTTAAACACACTTACATAGAACTAATTCAACTGAATAATTAATATACTGGAAATGCTATCTCAACCCAACTTTCTATCAATGTAAAAACAGGGGGCAAAGGAGCCTTAAGACTCCTGGGAAACAAACCCAACACGCCCACCTGTCAATCAAATCATCCACACTCTCAGTTATGCAAATGATGCATAGCTCTTGTAAATAACTCCTAACATAAATAAGTTATATATATATATATATATATATACTGATTTATCTCTATAGACTGTATGGTTATCTCCAGCAGCATCACTTCTGATCGTTTTTGTTAGTCTTATCCTTTTTAGTATTTACCTGTAAGTGACTTTATGTGAAGTGTAGTGTTATATTTTTATTTTTTGTAGTGTTATTTTCCATCGTTAAGGTGTTTTCATTGTCTCGTTTTTCTTCCTCTGTCATATTAAAAATGTGCCCGCTCCTCCCTCACATCACATCAGGATAATGTGAAGGCTGAAGCTAAATCAGCCGTGTGCGTGTGATAAACCTGGTTACCTTCTTGCTGCAGGACTGTCGGATCTCCTCCACCTCGTCGTCTTTGCTCTCGATCTCTTTGGAGTGTGTTTGACGCAGGCGCTCCATCTCCATCTCCAGACGCAGCTTGGCCTGAAAGAAAAAATAAAAACACGGTACGCCGCGCTGTCATCGTGGCTCAAACCAACGCTGCTGATTTCCAACCTTATTTCAATACATTATTCATGGGCGAGTGTGTGTCCACGCTACTCGCTGGTGTTTCTTTACTCTGCTAATAGGCTCTGACATCTACTCAGAGTGCATGGAGAGCAGGGAGGTAGATAAAAAAAAAACCTCTGCTTTTCTCCTTTCCTGTCCGTTAGAATCACCACAGCTTGGGCTGCTGCGTCGTTTCAAAACAGCTTTTATACACTAAAAACCAAAGTATCCACATTACGCTCTGTTTGAATAACATCACAGTCCCAACCCAAAGTCACCTAACACCAAATGGCCTTCATTTGATAGGACAGTGGATAGAGTCGGACATGGCATGAGGGAAAGAAGCCACAGGCCGGACTTTAATCTGGACTGCCTATTTGGAGGACTATAGCCTCCGTACATGGGGCGCGATCTAACTGCTAGGCCATCAGCGCTCCAACCCAAACATTTTTTTTGACTCTTTTTCATCTGTAGTTAAATATCCTGAAACTTTGAGATTTCATCTCAAACTGCTCAAACATAACAATTAAGTCACACTCTATTTTCAGTTCAGTGTGTGTATCATAAAGTCAACACTAATACGGCCATGTTTTAGGTCTAAATTTAAGAGTGTATCCATGTTTTAGGTCTAAATTTAAGAGTGTATCCATGTTTTAGGTCTAAATTTAAGAGTGTATCCATGTTTTAGGTCTAAATTTAAGTGTGTATCCATGTTTTAGGTCTAAATTTAAGAGTGTATCCATGTTTTAGGTCTAAATTTAAGTGTGTATCGTCTGTCAAACCTTAATGTCTGACATTAAAGATTATTCTGCAGTAGTCAATAATTATAGCTCCCATCTGTGTGAACGTGCTGGTGATGCTGTGAATGTGGTGATTATTGTAAAGATTGATTTGTGTTCCTCCTTATTTAAATGAACAAAATAAGAGAGTAAACTTTGAAATACAATTCATCAGTGTGACACAAAAACTGAAGAACTTTGTCTATAAATTTAGTTTTGTCTTAAATGACCAATAAGCGGCCTAAATGTTGTTATTCATTTCCTGTGAGTGTAACACTGTGCCTTGTCTGTACCTGCTCCAACATCTGGATGGTGCCGGCCTGCTCGTCCAGCTCCTCCTCCTGGTCCTTCACCTTGGCTTCAATGTCCCTAAGCTGCTTCCTCACCTGGAAAAAAATAGCACAAAAGTAGCAACAAAATTAAAAAAGTGCAGAGTTTAAGCATAATGCATTTAATACAGAAAGATTTATTCCTCTAAACAGGCAGAGGGAAAGGTGTTTTTTTGCATAGTTGGTTTGTGTGTGTATTATAAACTGAGTGCAGCCCTAACATAAAGCATCCTGCAAGTTTTACAGTATCACAGGAAAAAAAGGACACAGCAATACATTTGATAAAACCCTAAGAGGGATTATAGAAGAGAGAAAAAAAGGAAGTAGACCTTGGCCAGCGACGCCTCATCCTTGTACTCCTGGGAGTTGAGGTCCTGCAGCTCGGCCTCCAGCTGGTCCACCTTCAGGTTGACCGCACACACCTCCAGGTCTTTGTCCTGCAGGAGAGAGCAGACAGGAGGAGGAGACGGTGTGAGCGTGGAACAAAAACACACACACACGCACACGCACGATGAGGGAAGGCGGGGCTGTATTTACCCAGATCAGCAGGTAGCTACAAGGTGTACAAACACAAACCCACACACAGAACAATACGTCCACAACCTGGCCTCGTAATTACAAACTCCTGCTGCGTGGACCGACACAGAACAAATGTGCAGAACTTGATTATGCATGTTATCCATCTTTGATAAAAATAATAATTATGGGATTTGAAGGCAGTTTACACAAACGTGTATTCAGCTTGTGTGTACATTGTTGGCTGAATCACACAATGTAACCACAGCTTAATACACTCAAACTTTAACGCATTGCATGAACTATACTATATTCAAAAATGTAACTAAGTGTCAGAAAATTCTTTCAAAGTTAAAGTGCTTTTGTTCTTGAGTATTTCAGCTCTGGACCGTCATGTTTTTATGTGTCTGGATGCAGCTGGATTTTCATTTGTACTGCGGTAAATGTTTAAACTGTTAACTGAAAATGTGTATTAAATGGTTGCCGTGGCTACTTAGCTAAATCTAATGTTAGCAAGTGATTATTTAAATGTTAGCTCCTGTGACTGAATTGAGAGATTTCACAGATATACTGTTTTTAATACTCATCCACTACCAACCGATATACAGCACACATTCTTCATTAAAGCTTGCTGACATCATTATCCAGGAATTAATACCTCTCCTTTAATATCATGCAACGGTAATGTAAGCTAGAAAGTGGAGTGAAGTTTTGAAATATGGCCCAATGTCAGGAAGCTTTCCAAAATCGATTTATGTTTTAGGATGTGGGCCAATCAAGAAGTGGTAAAAATAACAGGTATTTGTCCAACATTTTGAGACTTTCAAACCTGAAACACGCCCTTACATCATTCTAACAGCCTTTGAGCGACCTGCCCTTAACCTGACATCAGAAGAAAAAGGCCAACAAGTGATGATAGTGAAAATATTTTGTATCACATTTGATACTGGAATAAAAATGGATATATAAAAGAACAGTACTGAAAAGAAACCCCTTCCATCACCATAGTTATAGTTAGTCTATATATTGTAACAATAATGCAGAAACAATAAAAACATCTTAAAGTGTTTGACACAAACTGTAGAACACAGACACAAACCTCCAGCTGCTGTCGGAGGCTGAAGGCGTCCCCGCTCAGCATGTCTTTCTCTCGGGCCAGTTTCTCCCTCAGGCTCCTCTCCCTCTGCACCTCCTCCTGCGCTGCACTCAGCTCGCTGTCAAACCTGCACGCACGAACACACACTGCGCTGATTAACACCGTCACAACACTCCGAAGAAGCTACAACAACTGAGAGCAGCAGACATCGTCGTGTGGAAGTTCATGAACAGAGCAAATGACTTCAAATGTGCTGAGACGTGTGAAGATCCTTCATGTCAAGACTGTTTTAACTACAGCATGCATATTCACAGGGCAGGACACACATGCACGCGCACACACACACACACACAAGTTTATCTGCAGAATAAATGAGCTGGAGACTCGTCTGCACAGCATGATGCTATAAACAATCTGGAGCACAAAACACGTTTTCTTTACAGTTCTTCTTGTTACTACAGCAACACCACTGGACCTTGCACAGTGCACAGGAACAGCACACAATGCAAGTAATGCAAGTGTGTGAAGTCACGTGCATCCACAGACAGAGTGTGTGTGTGTGTGTTTGTGTTTTTTTTCTTTTTTACTGACTTCCTCTGCTTCTTCTCCAGGTCGTGGTTGCGGCTCTGTTGGCCCTCCAGATGGAGTTTGGTGTCCTGCAGCTCAGACGTCAGTCGTTGGGTTTTCTTCTTCAGCTGCTGGACGTTTCTCTGAGACTCCTCGTTATCGGCCTGCAGGTCGCTGATCTGCACAAGACATACAAATCAGAACTCTTTTAATGAGTGAAAATATACAGTAATTTATATCAATTTAACTTCTAACAAGCTGAGAAACGTCCAGGCAGTCTTTGTAAATGTGCAACAATGGGGCAACTAACCATGTTAGCCTTACACATAATAACAACAACAAAACTTCAAATGATGATATGATGTGATCATTATCTGTATACTAAATGTATCTAGATCGGATCAGAACTTAAAAAAGTAGGATCAGTGCATGTGAAAAGCTAAGAATTAAATAATCATTTTTGACCTCCTGCTTCCGACCTGATCTTTATCAAACAAACAAATATTTGAAAAGTTATTTTCTTCTCCTCTTGAGGACGATCATGACAAAGCTTTTCTTAAAATTAAAAAATTTGCATCACGATGATGTTAATCTGTCAAACGTAGGACTCATTAAATGAAGTAAATCCAAAGAAATGTTTGTTTTTGGGGCTCATACAGCTGAGTCAGCCATATGTCAACAGAAACACAACAAACAGTCTATGATTGAGAAATGACGGCTTCAACGTTTCAGATGTAAACACCGCACAGAACAGGAAGTATTGTCTGGAAGTTGTCTGCATGTTACACCTGAAATTACTAAAAAATTGGCTTCCGCTCCAAGAAGCACACCTCGTGTATAAGACGGTGGTGGTGGAGGATTATTGCAGATGGGTTCTGAGAACAGTAATGACTGAGAAATAGATTCATAATGGGCGTTGTGTGTATCAGTGAAAGTGTCTGCAGCGTGTCCGCTCACCCTCCTCTCCAGCTGCCGTTTGTTCTGCTGCTCCACCTCCAGCTTGTCATCAAACTCCTGCTGCAGCCTCTTCTTGGTGAACTCGATCTCTCTGATGGCTCGTTCGTACTTCAGCCTCCATTCTCCTCCTGTCACAGCGGCACATCACAGTCACCGCCTCACTCATTGACTTTGTGAAACCTTTGTAAGTATCTTTGTGTGTTTGTGTCTTAGATCGTCACATATGCAAAGTTCTAATCATTTCCATTATTTCAGATTCCTTTACTTTAGTACGTCCGTTCCGATACTCTCTGCCATTAAAACCGCTTTGACGATTCAGAAAAAAACATGCATCAACGTGAAGCTCCAAGCCTGACATAAAAAGTGTTATTTCCCCTCAGTCAAAGCTCTGCCAGAGTACAAACAAGAGAATGTGTTCCCACCTATGCAACATGAATGAAGACACTTAGAGAAATCGATGGTACATTCACACTGTGTGCAGGCCACACAAAGACAGCTGGCAGCCTGCCTGCGGGGCGTCTCACTCACTTCATTTTTCACTTTTAACTGATCCATTTCTAATGTACTTCTTCACATCGCATTTTTCACCGCTTTTGTCAAAGCATCGATCTTGCAAACCCCCTCCTCTCCCCCTCCTGCAGCTCCTCTGAGGAGCTCACTCTGGGCTTTTCTAACAACCCGGGAGTGAGTGAGTACTACCCTAACGTCTGCGTGTGAGAGGGATTGTGTTCACACTGGAAGTGGAAAAAAAAAAAAAAAAAACAAGTTTGAGGAAGACTTTGTGAGACTGTCGGAGGATTCATGAAAGAAACAGAGAGGGATTTTTCTGGCACAACTTCACCAACTACCAAGGTGCATGGAGAGTGAAAGAGGTCAAAAAGCTCGTAGTATGAACACTTGTAGTATGAAGATCAACTTTATGAACAAACTAGAACTTCAAATTCATCAAGCGACCATGATGAAGGCTACAAGAGGATGGAGTGCCTGTTTTTATAATCCAAAGCCTCCATGTCTCTTGATATCAAAAATCAATCTTTCTCTAAAATACCCACACAGGTGTGTCGGACATCTGCATATGACAGTTACAATCTCACCTCCAGCTCTCACTGAAGAATACACAACCCGTGTTGTCAGCGTCTCCCCAGACAATTCTTTACCCTCTTTACTTCTTTTTTTTTTACGTTTCTTCCTCTCTGCACAAATCATCATAATCCTGATTTAACCGCCGGCTCCATTGTTTACATGAGGTCACGTGAGGTGGTGCGTTCCTCCGCCAGGCACTTTAATCTGAAGTAAATCCTGTAGAATGTGATGTGCAAAGATCTTCACGTGTTAGTGTCAGCATGTTTGAGATTATGGAGAAGAATATCTGAATATGTGTGTGATGCTACTCAAAATCAAAATCTGGAAGGATTTTAAAACTCCTGCAGTGTGAGCCCGGCTTTAGTGTGTACAATACCCTTATCTGTAGTATACATTTAATCTTATTCTAAAATTATTCATTTCCAACAAGTTCATGTTTTTAGGTTTGTAAAAGTCTTCATTTTGAACTCATCAGATGAAATAAATCATCAGTCTGTTGAGTTTTGTCTTGAGAATCGTTCTGTGGAAATACAACAAAAGAACTGCCGGTGTGTTTTAATTCAACACAACTGCAGTTGCACGTTTTGTGTAAACATCAGTGTGATGGAGTACACTGTTCTTAATTTTCTCCTCCTCCACACCTTTAACAACACATCCATCACTCAGGCCGATCAGAACACGCCCACACACAATCGTGAGGAGACATTTCATCAGCCTCACACCTGTGTGGGCGTGCGGCAGCTTCAGCAGTTTAAGAAGACAATAACAAATATGCAAAGTGTCCCTGGATTGGTTATAATGTCCGTGTGTGTGTGTGTGTGTGTGTGTGTGTGTGTGTGTGTGTGTGTGTGTGTGTGTATGTGTGTGTGTCAGACCTGTGTCGTCGTCGTCCATCTCTCCGTTGAGCTCGGATGCCCGGATGAGTCGGGCCTCCATCACCTCCATCTCCATGGACTCCATCTGTTTCGCCGTGCTGTCGAATTTCGCCTGGTAGGGAGATGAGAGGAAGGGAGAGGTCTCTGTGATGGCAGGGTTTTTAATGAGTTTGCACATCATCTCACACACACACACACACACACAAGTCGTAGGGAACCACAAAGGAACGTTTGGTTCGTGGTCGATGTGTCTTTTGACTGAGTGTCTTCAGGTGTAACTTTTGGTAAGGGAAGCTCTGCTGCAAAATATGACACTTGTGGCCCTCAGTATATCATTATTATAAATGCTTTTATTATCACTGTTGTTAGTTGTGAGGAGAAAATTGTACAAATGCATTTTTTGCAGAAAGATTGGATGTTATAGACAGAAAAAGCTCTGCACCTTCTTAAGTGATCATTTAAACAAACTGTAAAGAGGTAACTAAGGTGAAATATTTTCCTCATGCTGTCATGATTCAGGATCAGGATCAGCGGTGCCTGCTCAGTGTTTGATTACATAATTTGATGTTAATTGCTTAATTGCACCTCGCAGCACACCTGCGTGGAAGCATCTGGATTCATTATTTTTCTCTCCTCATTGATTCCAGTTTTGCCCTTTCATTTATCACCTGTCTTTATTTGTATTCCTTTAACAACTAGTTTGTTATATTTGTTATATTTCCTGAAGACACACAGACAGAACATTTGTCCAATGAATCCACATCCTAAAAAAAGATGGTGGATTCGTTTCCACATGCAAAGAACATAAACCTTTAACCATCTTTTCAAAAGATGTCTTTTTAAACAATGGCCGCCTCAGGAGAAAACAAACCCTCCTCTGCTCATTTCCGCATGAACACAGCAGAACAGAGGAACACATGAAAGGCCTCACACCTGCACACCGGGGTTTGTTGTTACAGGTGAGAAACTCATTTACACGTTGATGTTTGCAGCCCAGCAGGCAGCTCTTCTGCTGCGGAGCACAAACACACCTGCACCTTTACATGGAAATAAACTACAGAACGTAATTCAAGTGTTTCACTCAAGAGTTTATGTTTGAACATATATAGAACAGGGGTGCAAACTCATCAGGGATGAAAAAGGTGACATGGATCCAAACCTCCTAGTGGGGTCCGGGGGCATGCACCCCCGGGAAGATGTTTTTTTTAAATATCAGCTTTAAAATGTTAATTTACAGACAATTTTAGCATTCAGACCGACTAAAGAAGCAAACAATAAGAAAAACACATTTGCTTGTCGATATCTATGTTCTGTTCTTACTTTTTGATAAAGCTTCAGTGAAACATGAAAAACCCGTGCTCCCACGAACCTGATGTTTTGCTCCTGCTGGTTTTCATTAAGTTTATATTCCCTCTGGCCTTATTACGTGTTGACACTGTCACTTTAGTGTTGCCTGAGATAATAATGAACCAGAAATCTGTATCAAGTTACCTTCAAGCTAGCACACATTTCTCTCATCATCTTTACCTATGGCAACCAAACAGTTAATATGATCAGACAGTATGTTTAATGAAAGGCTGGCTTGCTAGCCAGACTCCGAATCTTTCCAGTGTTTTCATGGAAAAATAACTTTAAATTAGCCATGTGCTGCACACTGCAACTCATTAAATCAGGTTTCATGCTTCTTGCAGTCGGCGCGGAGATATTGCGCAATGGCGGTCGGCACGAGAATGGTCCGCGGAGGATCTGAGCGCCCAGCCGCGCACTGCGCCGACCGCGTTGCAATGATTGGCTGCAATGATTGGCTGCAGGGCCCGGAAGTACTTTCTTCGGGCCGTGTTGAGCAATCAGAACACTCTGACCGCAATCAGTATGAAACGACTCGATGTTTGCAGGGACCGTGCTCGCCGCGTCATAGACCTTTTTCCAGACTTGGTCTGCATCGGGACCAACGACCTTCAAATTCACAGCCTAAGTCCTTACAGCCTGAGCTTCTGCCACCTCGGGTTTGACACAAAGTCTGTGATAAGATTCCTTTGGTTGTCACCTTTGCTCCCCTTTAACAGACGGATACATTTCACTGTGTTTCTTTCTGGTCTAAGGTTATTCTTCTTCAAATTTACAGGTAAATTGTCTTGTCTTGAGAAATCAGCAATGTCTAGAACATACTACTGATTTTTCCTACCTCAACCCTTAATGCAGAATGTTGTTTCTTTTACAAAGAATTACAATTTCTCAGTCTTTGTGTTTGCAGATAATCTGATGACCTGCATATTTTATTTGGCTGCCTTTGAAAAGTACTTTGTATCTCTGATTTGAAAACAGTGCTCTATAAATAAAGGTTATTATCACTATTATATATGTGATATATAAATATAAATAAGAAAACCTTTCAGTTATCCAAGTTTAGTAGAAGACCTTTTACCACATTTATACTTCCTTTGAAATATTGAAACAAACTGGAGGAGGAAGCCGGCTCGCTAACAGGCTTCTTCTTCTTAATAATTTAAGCTGATGTGCTTTTGTTATATTTATATTTAAATTAGGAGCCTTTTAACTGCATCGTCTGACACGTCGTAGCTTTAAACTTTCATGTGAAGACTGAAGATGTGTGTGCGTGATAGGGAAACTTTATGACTTCACAGCTAAGGGGCTAATTGGACAATAAACTCTTATTTGTCTCCATTTGCCATCACACAAAGCTACTTTCAGTTTTATTTTCCTGAATAGAACAACGCTGTAAAAGGGCATCCAGGCTCTCTCATCTTAAAGAAAAAGCTGTATTGTCTTTGTCAGAGTGTGTCAGTGTGTGTGTCTCTACCTGAAGATCCTTCATATCCTTCTCCAGGCGGAGTCTCTCAGAGGTTTCCGTCTCCAGCAGCTGGGAGGCCGACTCCCCGGTGTTTCTCTCATCGGACAGCTCCGACGACAGCTCTGAGATCTGATGCAACACACAACCATGAGTACAAACACACATTTACACACAGCCACACACACAGATCAAGAATTGAGAATTGAGATTTGTTTAATATTGTTCCTTTAAGTCGCATCAGGGAAATGACAGCAACTTATAAAACCAAAGTTATTTAGGAAAATAAATCCCAAACTCTTCTGTTTGTGCTTCTCTCTGTTTTCCTCCACAGCTCTCATCGCTACACACACACACACACACACACACACACACACACACAGCCTCTTGTTTCCTCAGCTCACCTGTAAAATCTATTTGTTCCACCATCATTCAGGTCTACGTCTTAATTCTCTTATTTCTGTTTGGACGAGCAGAGCGGCTGCACAAGAGGATACGGAACTCTTCTTCTGCAGAAATATGTGATCGAAGTGACACACCTCTTTATCGGACACCTGTAAGAGGACGCGGATCGGTCCGCTCTGATGCTCAGGTGTGTTATCACAGCCAGGACTACATTCAGACTGTCTTCTGATTCACAACAGGATTTTAGATAAATCTATTCAGCTAATGTCAAGTCATGTGAGCAAATTTGAATTCTTCCTTCTCATGTGTCTAACCCTTTTGACTAAATATTCTCTTTTTGTCCAGATTTTTTAAATGGTAGATTCAGAGGAATGGCTCAAATCTGTTTCTTTAAGCTTACCCGACTCTCAAGTCGATCGGTGTTCAGTCTCAGCTCGTTCCGCTCTTTCTCCACCTTGTCAAGTTTCTGCTTCAGCATCTGGATCTCTTCCTGAATAACAAAAGAGAAGGAACAAGGGTCTTATTTTTCCTGATACAGGATATAGAGGTTTAAATTAAACACCATTTAAATAGGTGTTCTAGTTGTTCCAAGTCAAGTTTCTTGAGTGAAAAGAGAGTCACATTGTCAGGGAAAAGGTGAAAATGAGTTACACTTCTAAAATCAAATTAAAAGAAAAAGATGTCGGAGGAAAGAGACGCATCAAAGCCGACAACATTTTCAGCATTTCAGCATCTCAGTACAGTGCAAATCTGTGTGTCTGAGTGTGTCTATATGAGTGTGTAGACTCACGTCCTTGCCACGGATCTGCTCCTCAGTGAGCTGCACCTCGATCAGAGGTCTGACGGTGGTGAACAGCTTCCACCACGGCCAGCCTTTGACGCCGCGGTTCTTCTTTATGTTCTTCTGGATGCAGCGGATGGCAAGATCCTGGATCTGTCACACACAGAGAAGACACAAACAGCATTTTTAGAACTGTAGCTACACGTGGACTATATCTTACAGTTCTTACATTTAATTTGAAAAACCTGACAGTTTTTGCAGCTTCCTGTTTGTATGTGAAGCCAGAACAATGCAATGCAATTCTGGGTTTACTGCAGCTTTGTGTAGCCTCACACATACTACCAACAACAACGATAACACTATTAGTTATGATAATAAAAATATCGGTATCAGTATCGGTATCTGAACATATGTATCATAATCGGATCAAGTGAATCTCTATTTGCAAGATGATCTTTTTGTTTTCTTCCAGAACACTTTTTATTTTCAAGTTGTGGGAGAAGGAATTCCTTGAATTAACAGACAGAGAAAGATTCAGATTGAGACACCTGAAAACTCGACCACTAATCGAGTGACTTCTTGAAAAGTCTGTGGAGATGACTGAAGGTGGGAAAAGGTGAGTGTGGCTGGATGAAAGGAAGGATCAGCAGGTGGAGAGACTCAGATCCAGACTATTTCCCTGGAGTCTTCATCTGAACACTTTACGTCTGGTTCCCACACCCCCCCCCCCCCCCCGGACAAGAAAACACTCCACGTTCGAGCCTCCACTCAGCAGGAGGAGTAAATCAAGGAAGGCTTTCATCTCATATTAGACTGATTAAACTGAACTCTGCCTTCTGCAGGGCGATGCATCTTCAGGAATCAGAAGCAGAAGAAGATTTTAAATCATGCTATCGGATATTATAAGTAAGTAAATTAAATAAGTAAATTATAAGTTTTTTAGCGAAAAAAAATGTGAAGAAAGAAGCTTTAGAAGGCTTAAGAGATGACAAAGATTGTTGTACTTATATACAGGTAATAAGAACAAACCAGCAGGTTCTTTTTCTAACGTCGTTCGGTGTTTCACTTTGGGAGACGCTTTGGTGACCAATTTGGAAGCACAATTCTCAAACCTAACAACGTTGTTTATTCACTTTCCTCAAACTCTGATTTATTTTTACTTTATACTACATTAAGTTGATGTTTACTCACTCTTTTGAATGTTCTATTGAAGTTTCTGTCCGATCTTTAAATTCAGCTTGAGCACACAGCTCCATCCATCGTCACCGTTCACCTGCACAGCCAGGTAACTCAGGTAATCGGAGAATGTGTTTGTTTACATGCACTGTGGTAACATGGTTACTGTAAATCTGTGTTTACGTGCAGCAGGGTAGTTATCAGATGTCTCACTGAGCTCTTATAATGGAAGCGTGGCTCCTTTATATCTGCTGTATTAATTAAGAAAATGGGTAATACGTTGAGTATGAAGATGCACATCGATCTGCTTTTGCTCTCTCAGTCTGAAGTCTTAGTCCAGATCGATTAACGCTTTAGAAACCTGCTTATCAGTCAGACAAGACATCAGCTTTCTCCTCTACCCCTTTACTTGAAGGTGGCAGACTGTGATCAGTTAGCGTGAATGATAGAAGAAACGTAATAACACACACAGACCTTTTTACAAAGAGATTCTGCCATAAGACTCTGAGCTGAGAAGAAGAAGCTGAGCTCGTATGTTTGCACACTGCCAATCTCCGAACATATCAGCTATCATCCAACGATGGTGTATCCTCTGGGGGTGATGGGCATCTTTAGGGGGGCCCCGGGTGAAGCCAAGTGATCAGCAAAAAACAACTTCAACCCAAGACTTCTTTTCCAGGCGCCAACATTGTTACAGTCTGACTGCAACTAGAGGCAAGAGTGGAGTTGAGAAACGTCTCGGAGGTTATCATTGGCCATGCTTTTATGCAAATGTATGTTTAAGACATTTATATAAGCCAAATCATCAGATTAGTGCTGATGGGTTTCCAGGATTGAATCCTCCTCTTTTGCTTTCCAAACAGACTGTTTTCCGATCATATTCAGACAGCAAATGGGAACCAGAACACTTCTGATATCAAAGTCCTGGCCAATAAATACTGCAGTTATGTTTTTATATTTTTCTTCTTATGCAGTGTTTGATTGTTCAGAGCATGCTGCATTGTGGGAGCCACGAAGTGCAAACTAAGGCTGAAACTAGAGTTGGTGCAAATAATGGGTGATCTTGGAAGCCATTGGCTATTGTCTGACGAAAGATGGCCAACCTTTGGTTACTCTGGAGTAGCCTGCGGTTAAGGATAAACAACTTCTTGCCAAGACTTCTTTTTCCATGCACTGCATTGTTCACAGTTCAACTTGAGAAGGGAGAAGGGAGTTGACTTTTAAAGGCAGATTTTTAGCTGCTCTTGCATGGTGATATCTGCTTACAGACTTCAGTTTGAAGATAAAACGTTGTTAGATGGCCATCTATGGGTTCTAAATTGTATTACGGTAAATTGCATTCGGCCCCTCTTCTGCTCTCCACACAGAGTGTTTTCCTGCACACAGTCAGGCTTGTGGACGTCACTACTTGAACTAACAGAACAGAAACCAATTCAAAATGTGAAAACAACAGCACTGCTATCTCCTGAACGCACACACAACACCATCCTGTCCTGCAGAAACGCCAACACACACAGAAACGCCAACACACACACACACACACACACACACACACACACACACACACACACACACACACACACACACACACACACACACACACACACACACACACACACACACACACACACACACACACACACACACACACACACACACACACACACACACACACACACACACACACACACACACACACACACCTCAGCTCAGCTGTGTCTACCTTTGCTGCCTGTGGACAAAAAGGAAAGTAGCCACCCCCCACCCCCCCACACACACACCTCCCAGCTTTCACCTCGGCCCCTTTCATACAGAACAACACTGTGGAGTAAAAGTGTAACTGTGTATAAGGTGTCCTCTACCTGTCCTTCACACCTGACTCCATGGATGCCGCTACAGAGGCTTGGATGTACACACACAAACTGAGCAGCTGAGTGAGTCTGAGCACACCTGCTCCCTGGTGGGGGGAATGAGGTGGGGCAGGGGGGGGGGGGGGACTTCTGTCTTTAGGCAACTATTTAATTAGGCTCAGTGTTGGTTGTCTGGCGGAGGAATCCCCCATGATCCTCCTCTCTCTGTGCGCTGTTCCCCCTGAATGTCAAAGAGACAGAGACAGACTGCTCGGCTTCAAAGCCTTCAGCGGATCTCTTCTGTTTGTCTTCTCCTCCTCTGTGAGCCTCACTCTCTCTCGGTTTCTTCCTCTCTCCTCCTCCTACTCCTTCTCACTTGTTCTACAGAGCTCTTTGAACACCGATCTCCCCCCCCCCCCCACCACCCGGGCAGGGAGGCAGGTGGGGGAGGAGTTGGGAGGAAATGAGGGGATGCTCCCCTGAGCAGGAAGCAGACTTCATGGAGGAACAAACGGATTGATTTTGTGTTGTGTCAATAAAAACAGAGTCAGAGCAAGGAACTAGTTTCGGGAGAGAAATCCAGATGTTGCAGAAGTCCAGAGGTTTTTTGCAGATGTTTTGGTAGATTCTGAACTATTTGTTAACTAACTATAGACCGACTGCTTACAGAATATTTAATTAACACACCTTAACAGAACAAACCAACATCTGCCTGTCAGGCTTCCATCTTCGTAGTCACCGTGAGAGAAATAGAGTTTCATGAATAAAGATGCAGAGACTGTTCCCTTCTTATTTAGCATGTCTATAAGATGTCTGTTATAGTAAGAAGTGCAATCTTCATGAAATAAAACCCAGTTTGTGATGAGTTCAAAGTATTTTCTTTCTTCTCCTATTGTTTAAGGTCTCTCTGAGTTTATTGTACACTCTGTGCAAAGATTGTCACGATACCAGGATTTTAAACTTTGATATGATTCAATTAAAAATCTAACCATAGTGACACTTGTGTCAATTGAGATTCCAAGGCAACCAATATTTGATATTTTTTTGTTATGGATAAAGATTCCCTCTGTTTGTAATCCTTCATCACCAACTGTGACAAATAAAAGAGAGTTAAATCTCCCCTTCCAACATTTCTCCACTCTCACTCTTTCTATGTGCACACCCCCCCCCCCCAAAAAAAAACAAAACAAAAAAAAAAAAAAACATAACAAGTAATGCAGGACCTGAAAACTCATTGAGTAAACCCCCCAAAAACCAGGACAAGACCTGCAGAGGTGCATTAAAATAACATCAAGTGTGAGTGTTTTCCTGCTCTCTGGTCCGAATCTAAGACTCCAAAATAATCCCAACAAAACGCTCATTAGCGACTGGTTGCTAATGACGGCCACAACAAAATGGACATAATTCCAAACTGCATCAATTAGATGAGATTACTTTTTACCCCGAGAGATGAAGCTCAAACCGAGTCTTTCAGAGGAAGCGGACAAGTGAAACCTAAATGTCCTTGAAAAGTAATCTTAGTTGGCAGGATGGAGCTCGGTGAGGGAAGGGAAAAAATAAAGTGAAATGCTAATGAAAGGCGGACGAGGATCCAAAAGTTTAATCTCTTCACAAACGCACACTAACACACACTTTAAAACAGTGCAGCAAATGAAGTGTGTGTTCAAATTAGAAAACTTCCACAAACAACTTCAAAACTTCTGCAAAGGAACCCACAGAGAAAGTCAACGGATCCCTGCAGGCATCTTCAAGAGTCAGACACAAATAGAGGCATTGTATCTCCCAACAACAACACAGCACACGCACACACACGGACAGTAAAATACAGCAAAGACAAAATCCTCAACAAGGGCGACTCGGGTGAATCATCCAAAAAGTTAATTTGGCTTCAGTGTAAATGTTTCTCTCAGGGTCTGATCTGCTTTCATCTCTCTGTGAAGCGGCCAATAAAGCTGAAATACCCTGATGGTCTTTAGAAAACACATTAACTCAGGATGAATGACATAAGTGAACCCTTCCCGTGTGTGTGACAGGCTCACCTTCCTCTTCTTGAAGGCCTGTCGGGCCAGGTATCCTCTGCAGGCGGCCTGGAACAGAGAGATGTTCCTCCTGGTCTGAACGTCCCGCTGCTCCTCCAGCCTGGAGAGAGTCCCAGCTCTGAAGAACACCTGCAGCAGGAGAGAGAAAGTTAGTGATTCATACTAAACTTTTATTTAAGGAAGAGACACGTGGCCATGTACAGATAAAGCCACCACAAATTTCCCCTCCCAGCCAGAGGTCTTCCACCTGCCAGCTGCCTGCCAGTTACTAGCCATATAGGTTATTTGTTATTGTTGTTATTTTACTGAAATATGTACAAAAAAAAGTTTAAATAAGTCTCAGAGGTCCTTAAAACATGTCTGTGAAGTTTCTTGCCAAAGATCCAGTCTTATCCTGTATTTGATCATGTCCATAAACCCCTCTATTTCAGCCCTGCTCAGAACAGGCTGTTTCTGTGTCTGTACCTTTAAATGTAAATGAGCTGTGTCTGACCACGCCCCCTCTCTGGAAGATGCTTGGGTGGCTCAGGCTTTCTCGCTCCATGCCCTATTGTTTACGGTGAGAAGGCAGACTCAGAGGGCAGAACAAACACCTAGCTGTGGGAGTGTCACCCACCTGGGGGAGGGGTTACTGCCCTTTGTGATGTCACAAAGGGAATTTCTCCAACCGGCCTGTTTGAGCACACATTTTCTGAAATGCGGAGCAGGCAAAAAAAAGACAGAGAGGATGGACTTTTATTCATTAAGAGGGGATTTTTCGGCAGACTAGGGACACATATTAGTGTTAGAAACGATGCATGAAATGAATTCAACAATACTCATTGTAGCTCCTTCCCATGGAAAAAAAGGGTCTGATTTTATTGGTCCTGATTACTTTTTTGCTCGCCCATACAGATTTCTCTGTCTTTCATGTCCTTTTCTGATGATTGGGCCATCAGTAGTGCTTCTTCCTGAATGCCAATGAGCGCACATTTTCATTTGGACTATAAAGCGTTGAGACAGGCTGACACTGACCCCTTTAAAAGCCCACATCATAATGTCGCTTACTCCTTCTGGATAATTTGTGTCTGAGAGGAGACATTGCTCTGTTCCTCAGCCTGAATTAGCTGGAAGCTCTTTGTGGAAGTTGATTCATTAAGCGGCGTTTGAGTGACGCTTTGTCCTTCATAGGAAAGGATTGATCCAAACTCTGCAATTTTTAAAAACTGTAGAAATGGAGAAATTCTGGGCATGATAAAAAAATTATGCTAATGTGCTGTTGACCTTGTGCCTGTAAAACGATGTTGTCTGTACAAGTTGATATTTATTAAACCTGATATGTACTTTGAGTTTAAACTCACATGAACATTTCAGTTTTTGCAGAAATTCTTTACCTCAAAGGACATCCATGTATCCACTGAAGGACTCTGGATTTTTGTCCAGAACAAAAGGATTTCAAACTGAGCAGCAAGGATTTCAAAGATTGCTAAACGGTAATAGGACTGTACTTATAAAGTTCCTTTCTTGTCTTCTGTCCAGGTCTTTTTACACTACATGTCACATCCCCCAATCACTCACACATTCAGACCCTTATGCACAGGAAACTATTCCCATCCAGACACATTCACATGCTGCCAGCGATGCCAGCGAGAGCAATTTAGGGTTCAGTGTCGTGCCCAAGGACACTGGATTCAAAATGTTACCAATTTTTGTTTCACATTCTTTTTTTCCCCCTTCTTTTCTCCCCCCTTCTTTTCTCTCGATCTAAATGGACTCAGCCCCTGAAATAAATCGTCCTCCACTGGGAGAAGCTGCTGAGGGCCGATGATGTCGAAGCAGCCTGGGAGGAGATAACACATCTGGCTAACATGAGCTGCTGAGCTCCGTGGAGAGCCGTTTGTCAGGGAGGGCCAGCTTTAATGATTCAGGCAGAGAGCCACAGACGAGCTGGCAGAGAAGCTCAGGGGCAGTTTGGCAGGGAGGTGGAGAAGACACAGCCACCTGCACAGTCCCTGCCTTATGTGTCATTAGTGACACTTTAAATTTGAATGATAATTAATCCTTTAACCAAAGTAAGATGTACTGCATTGTGAGTATAACTTGCAAAAAGCAGGATAAGTTAAACTGCTGGTGCATTCTTGGTGTTGCGACTTGGTCTTAAACTATATAAATATAGACCACAAGCCTCCATTTCCTTCTGTTGAAGGCAACATACCCCCACACTGATGACGTCATTTGGCACCAATTTGTGTTGAAATGGATTTGGTGCAGCTTTTGTCACTATTAGGGCTTTCACACTTGCAGAAAATTCCTGAAAGACTCCTGATATTTCCAGGAGCAGCTGTATGTGTGAAGGCAAACAGCATCATTTTTCACTCGGACTGCACCCGGAGTTTCTCCTGCCAGCCTCCTACTATTTTTAGCGCAGCAAGTCCGAGTGAGCTGATGTGAGAACGCAGCAGGATATTATACGGAGAATTTACCTCAAGCCAATAGGAGAGGGAGTGACGTTTATATCCTGAGAGTGGAGTTATTAAACTGCTGCATTATGTTTTCTGTTCTCCAGTATTCTTCTCTGTTATTTTGTTGACATTGCGATTCTGTTACACTACACATAGCATTGATATAAAGCAGACTCTGTTGCTTCATCTGCTTCTTACGCTTTTTTATTTAGTATTGTAGCCATTCTCCTTTTTTGCTTTTAAAAAATAAACCAATATTATAAAGTGAAGACAGAATTAGTAAGTAGGTTTAAATGCCTAGCATCCCTTTGCAGGTACGCCCACCTTAAATATGACTGTTATTGTGAGCAGATGTGACTGATGCACAGGTAATATAAAGCTAGAGTATTATGCTATTTTCCACTTTAAAGGAGCTCATTTATTCATAATTCAGACCGATTCCCACACTGCAGGAGGTAGACAGTGTAATTAGAGGAGTAAGTGGCCCGCTGTGTGGGCTGGTGGCACTTTGCCGTCCTGTGTGGGTCGGTTGGACGTGTGTGTGTGTGTCTGTGTGTGTCTGTGTGTGTGTGTGTGTGTGTGTGTGTGTGTGTGTGTGTGTGTGTGTGTGTGTGTGTGTGTGTGTGTGTGTGTCTCGAGTCTGCCAGTAAAAGAAGAAGCAAAAGTTCTGATTTGAAACTTTATGTGAACTCGGGAAAAGTAACACGAAGGCAAGGTTAAACTCTCTGCAATATCTGCCAAGGAACCTCTCTAATTGACAGCTCAAGGCCCTGACTGTTCTTTATTCCACAGACATTCACAGATCTAATTAACAAAACCATCAGCCTGTCTTTTTCCTTCTGATTAGCTGTTTTTTTTTTTTTTATCTCAAAGAGTCGGAGTCTGGCAGCGTCTGACTCGGTTAGGGTCACAGATACAGAGAGCCACGAGGATCAGCTCCTCCTCCACATAAAGAGAGAGAGAGAGATTAAAAACAACACACGGCAGGACTAATGAAGGTGAAAACGAGAATGTGAGGAACAAAACAGCAGCGACTTTGGCAGAGAGGTAGGCGAGGAGAATGGAAAACGTTTCTAATTATCCGTTAAATTGAGAGTGTCAGTGTGTGAAAGGACGTCAGGACTTAAAGGCAGGTCTCTCCTTGACGGTGACACAAAAGACACGGCTGTCAGAAACGTCTGGACTCAACACGCTGCCCAAGCGGAGAGACAAGCTTAAGCGTGATGTGATGTGAAGTATGGAGTGTTTATGAGGGTCTTCATGGTTTCCTGAGATGAACTGGACACTGCCTCTAAGTGAAAATGTCAAAAGAATTCTGAAAATTATGTTTTCTGGAATACATGTGGGGGGGGGGGGGGGGGGGATACTTCTTGGGGGTCTTTGAGGGAGTGACATGGCACTGGGCAAAGTCACATTGTGGATACTCAGTCCAAGAGAGGGTAAGTTGTAAAAGAATAGGTGATCACAGAGAATAGTTCTTAGAAAATTTAAGGAGACCAAAAACAATTTTAGAACATTTCTACAGATGAGGTTTAAGATTAGAAATGTGTTCTGTTTTGGGAAATGTGAATGTAGTTTACAGTTTTGCAGAAAATAAATACATCTCAGTATACATAGCTATTACTGCATGAACTAGTTTTGGAGAGGAGTTGGCAGTGGCAGCAAAAAGCATCATACAGAAAGGCGCAGAAGTACAGAAACATGGAAAGATGTCGTACTTCAAAATAATAGATACACTAATATAAACAAGTCCATTCTGAGATGTTGGATTCAAATTTAGGCTGTCGCAATATCCAGGTGTTGACGTTAACTGTCTAAAAATAGGCATACGGTAATGCCGTGTAAATAATTGGTTCATATTGGGGGCAGTAGTGGTTCTTAACGTTGGTTTCTACCTGCTACAAAACGGAGGGAAGACAAAGAAGAATAAGCAGCATCAGAAGAAGAAGAAGGTGAAGACAAAGATCGCAACACTAACTAACTAGCTAGCAGCGTTAATAATGACTGAAGAGATGGTAGATGGAAGTGAGGTATTATATATAATATTTTTTTTTGTTTACATAGGCCCACAATGCTGGTTAAATGTTGTGTCAAAGATGTAAAGCAGCCACCTGCCACTAGGCGGGGTTGTAGCTCTACTGCCTGGATGTAAACCAGCACTGTGGACAGATGGCTTCTCATTGGAGCAGCTCAGGTAAACGGGCAAACAACCACTAGACTAAAGCAAAGAGTAGCAGACATGTGGACGTTAGCCTTGTTGAGTCAACAGCAGAAAAAGCTGTTTGGCATTGGCAGAGACTATTTGGCAAGTTTTTCATGGATGCAACCCACATACTCAGCTCTGCTGCTCATCCCACAAAGGCATGATCCTTACAAATGTGGCCCCATTTAAAAGGGAATTAAACAGGCTTATTGGCAATAAGCATAGTTACAATAAATAATCTACCAAACACAAATTTCCTTACATTTTGTGCAATGTTTAGATAGAAAACATGTAATATGATTTTAGCCAGGTCAAATAAATTGTGTTCAACTGTGACGGTTTTCTGAGCGTTTTCTTCCCTTTAGACTAGTCGACTGGTTTGAATTTAAATTTCCCTTTAGTGGAGAGTGATTGGTTGCTAGGAACATCCCTAATGGTTGCAGTGCTTGCATGTATATAGAGATGTTAAAATGTGCACGTGTTACTCGACTCACCCGGCTCAGCCCCATGTAGTGACTGCTCTTCTCCAGCTCCAGCGACTCCAGCAGCTCCTCCACCGCCTGCAAACATCACAACAAAGACGTCAGCGGACAGATTTAACAGAAACCATCAGCGTCTGTTCCTGGTTTCTGTTCGCAGCAACAAGCAGCATACCCCTCTCAGCACCGGCTAACACAAAAACACACACACACACAGCTCTCTCTGATCCGCCTCGGGGGACATCAGAGGACAGAACTACTGTAGACGGACAGAAACGCATCTCAGGTCTTTTTCTGTCAAGTTTCATCTATTCTGTCGACTCGACCTTTTGAAGACAAACTGCACACTGCAGTATGTCTGCAGATCAGGGCTCAGAGGTCTTTCCAGGTTTGACAACAGAAGATTAACAAACTTGATTATTTTTCTTAAACATTGTGATGTGTTTTTAGCTCTTTACAGGGGGACACTCTAATATATATGTAATGATAAATAAGATATTATGTATGGAAGAGATCTGATAGCACTTAGGATGGGACTCATTTTGCATGACTAACCTGAGGGTTCCTCATATTTTCAGACTGATCCAGAAATAACACCCATTTTGCCTTTGATTATAAAATGATCTACAGAAAATAGCATAAATCTTCCCATTTTTTCCGAGAAGAACCCCTTGACCCCACTCTAACTTACTTAGCCCCCCCAGACTTTTAGCTCACATGATGCCCCTGTTTAAGTGTGTGATGATTTCTCCAGGGCTTCTTCTTGCTGGCAACCAATGAATTAAAACTAAAATAAAGTAGAAATGTATCTACACACGAGAGTCTTCACACCATGGTGGCATGCAGATTGTGATCTTCACTCTGGAACAGAAGTGTTTTGAACTCTGCTGCTTGCTTCTCTCTTTTCTCATTTCTTCGGTCTCTTGTTAGTCCCAGATTTATCTGAGGAAAAACTTTCTCTGACTCGTGATTTTGGTCCTATTAACAGATACCTTGGACTTCTCAGATGTTAGAAAACAGAGTAAAAATATGTGTAGAATTAAAGCTCAGGATCTCTTAGGTGGAACTAATAGGAGTGAGACCTGATGGAAGAGGAACCTGATTCTGTGTGATGTGTTCTATGTCCTCTCTGTTTGTTTGCCTGGCCGCTCTTAAAAAGCTCCTGACAGGTACGCTATCTGTCTGCTGACATCACAGCTACATCACGCCGCACTAAGAGGAACTGACAGAACTAGGCTGCAAGACGCAAAAAAATAAATAAAACTCAGACGGGCTCAGCGAACAGATATCCTCCTCTTCCTCATCCTTAATTATTATTCACATTTTTCCATCTCAAACCGCATCCTTCCACCTTTCTGTTCTCCAGAGAGATCTGGGTACCAAAACTACTTTCTGTTTTTTCCAGTTAGATCAACTCTTTGGACAGTGGCTGTCCAAAGTGGTTCATTTAATGTTAGTTTTATATTCTAACATAAAATAAGTAACTTTTTAGATTCATAAACATCAGGGGAAAAAAAATCCTTGACTGAAAGTTTGGCTCATGAGCTGCAGGAAACCTTCATGTAGAAATGTTTTTTCCTCCTCCCCTCATGAAAGCTAATCACGCCTATGTGCAGAGCTGCTGTACACCGGCCGAGCTGCATGTAGAGGAGACATTAATCATATGCTCGGGGATGTTCCTTAACTGTACGGCCTCCTATACAAAAGGAATGGAAAGATAATGAGACAAGAAAAAGAAAACAAAACGTGGGAAGAGACGAGGGAACGGGAGGAGAGAGAGAGAGAGAGAGAGAGAGAGAGAGAGAGAGAGAGAGAGAGAGAGAGAGAGAGAGAGAGCTCTTCTTACCGCCAGTAATTAATCAGTACAGTAGCCGTATGCTGCCAGCCTGCACAATCATAATTAATTACACACAAGAGCGCTCTTGGAAGAGGAAGAGGACAGGAGCGAGGAGGAGTAAAAGGATTCTGTTCACACCGAGAGATTAGTAAGTGGAGGGCAAAGAGAGAAATATCTAGACTCTAAAGATCAACATCCTACTGATTTTTGGCAGAGAGAATAACTCAGGAGCACTCAGTGATTTAGAGTAGTTCTCTTTTAAATCACGAGGGTTAACAAGAGATAGAATCATCGATATCCATGCAGCAGATACAACGATACCCTGACTCATACTCTCCAGTATGAAACAAAGCTCTCAAACCAGTGTAAACAACGGCTTCTTACACATCTGTACTGTAACATTGATTTATGTTACTGACAGAGTATCAAGGAATCCAACGGCTGATTGTGGGCGCCGCCATCTTGCGGTAGCCGCCGTAACTGTGGTGGCATTGTAGCGTCTGCTGCTGCCTGCTGACTGTGACAGCAGCATACATAACTGGATTAAGAAGTTAAGACAGCTGCTGATGAAGGTACCTGAATCAAGCGATCTAAACATCACTTAGATTTTTAAATGATGTCTGATATGTCAAAATCTGACAACCTTTTGGAGAAATAAAGACAGAACATCCACCATCTCCTACACATTAGTGATGAAGTGTAATGTAATGTGATTCTGCTGGCTAGTTAATCAATTAACAGCTGCAATCAAGCGTGATGCATTGTGAAATACATTTTTAAAGACCTTCATTAAGCATGTGCTTTTGTCTTTAACTGGTCTGTAATGATTCCATGCAGCTCTTTCCTGATTGTGATACTAGTAGAAGAACGTCATATATGAGATTTCATTAATCACAGGGTTATGAACAAATGAATACAATCTAAAGGTCACTCAGGGAGGGCTGTATTACTAATAATTATTATATTCTGGATCCTCTCCTGGAGAATATCTTAGTCCTCTGCACGGCCAGTGAATCTATTAAAAGTCTTGCATGCCCTTTGTGGAAACCACGATTGTCAGAATGTGTCTTGAGGTGAACTGACAAATACTTTTGGAAATTGTGACGCTAAGTATGACATATTTTTGGTGTTTATTCTTTTTTTTTGGGTACAGCTGTCTTTGCCTCTAACCCTGCACAACACTCACCCTCTTCTCGTCCGTCACGATGTAGTGACGTCCATGTTTCTTGGTCAGATGTGGAGCCAGGACGTCAAACCTCCTCCTGAACTCAGAGAACACCATGTGGTCGGGGTATCCTGAAAGGAAGGAGGGAGACAAAAACACAAAAGTCAGAGGAGCGTCTACACAGCCAACATAGTCAACTGTAATCTTTGACAGCAAAGACAAAAACAAAGCCAGAAAACTTGAACAAATTTACAAGCAAAGAGACATCACGATCTGACTCTAACTTCTGTTCAGACATTAAAGCCGAGATCAAACACCTTCAGTTCTTCCTCACCTTGTCGGTAGATCCGCAGAGCGTCCAGCAGTTTGGACCCTCTGAGCTGAGCTCTTAGGAGATCCACGTCCAGAGTCATGAGGCCTGAGTCGGAGCTTTCTCCGTGGGTCACGCGGGGCTCGCCTCCTCCACCCACCGCCTCAGCTTTGGGCAGCAGACAGTGGACGAAGTGAACCCTGGAGCGACGCACCATGTCGATCAGAGCGTCCTAAACACCGAGAGAGAGAGAGAAAGAGAGAGGAGAACAATCAGACATCTGCTTCATCGACATCTTCTAGGTCCTTGTAGACCTACTCTAAAGCTGACTGGTGTTGATTTCTAGGAATAAAAAAAGTCTCCTCCACTCACCACTTGTAGTTTGACCTGTATACACAGACTCCTCTTCTTCACTGCAGCAACGCCCGTGGTGAAGGTCTTCCTCATGCTGGTGGCTCGTCTCAGGGCGAGCTGGGAGCTTCCCTCCAGCCCGGCGATGGAGCCTGAGAGCACCGTGGCGCCGCTGGCCCGGCCCATGAACAGACCGCTGATGTTCTTCCTGTAGAAAAATGGACAAGGTTAATATGATTGATTACCAGTGTGCAGTGATTGATTTAATAAAACACAGGGAGCTAATCAGACACATGCTGGCCTGCAGCTAAAGGTGTTTGGTTCTCACTTGTGATAATTTTTTTAAAATTTGGTTTGAATTATTTTCAATTGTCATGGATTTCACAGCTAAACTTTGTAAAAAAAAAATCAGAAAACTGAATATTTCAGCTCTGCGTACTTCTGGGAGTCCTGCAGCAACATGGCAGCGTTCTGGGCTGCAGGGTTGTTCTTGGCGTGGCTCAGCCAGCCCTGAGTGTTGTACTCCACCCAGTCCGTCCCATGGCTGTGACCCAGCAGGAAGAGGAGGGGCTTCTCTCCTCGCAGCAGCAGATTGGCTCCTGAAACACAAACACAAATGTAAGGAGGATGATCAGTCCTATTCCTATTTCAGCAGAGAGAATATGTTCATTTTCTTTCTAAAACTTTGGAATCACACCAAAATCTGAAATCATTCATCGTTGGGAAACTAACTTCCGGAGTGATTCATCTTTTCACTGGTTTCAGAATGTGAACAGTGATGTCACTGAGCCTACGTCCAGGTTTTATACCGTCTATGGTTCAAGTACTCATTGATGGATGAAACACTCATGGTCACAGTTAAAAGTTCACATCAGTCAATCTTCAAAGCTGATCTCTCTCACCTTTGTTGTCTCCCTGTGCAGAGCCGTAGTAGTTGAAGAGTCTCTCCAGCATCGTCTCCTCTGAACCTCCAGGCTGAACCGCCTCCTCCTCCATCAGCCACAGAAGACCCCGCGCCTCATCCGTCCGCGCCAGAGTACGAACCTGAGGCGCAAAGGAACAAATGCAAACATAAGAAAAATACTCCATCACTCTTCTTTAAGATTATTTTTCTTTAGACTTGTACATAAAGCTTTATTCATTCATCATGAGACAACATGCAGGTACTTTGCAGACGAATAAGGAACAAATATAAAACAGAAGGATGTTGGCAGGTGTGGGAGGACAAAAAACTTACACAATTCAAATGTCTTCTGGAGTTATAAGAAATATTTAGTCCATGTTTTTACACCCAGATTATTTTTTACTCAATACTCTTTGAAGGTTTGTCAAAGAAAAACGGACAAAAAGTAGAAAACCTGCCTTCTCTTTTTTTATGTCTGATTTTATTCCTCTTTTATGAAAAAATGCTGCTCTGGACTTAAATAATCCTTATATTTTAGGTTGAGTGTCAGACTGACTTTGGCTTGTTTAAAAGCTTTTAAAAAATGAGATATAGCAAAGTAAGAGTTCCTAGAATCCAAAGTGTATCCTGCTTTATTTTATTCATGAAAGAATCTAACTTGTGTAGAAACTGCTTCACTTTTCAAAGACGGCACTTTAATAAATCAAATGGGATTCAGTTTTAAAAACCTTTTCTAATAGTTCTCATTTCTGTCTTTTTGATCAAACACAGCTTGAAAGATAACACTTTGACATCCTGAATGTGTTGCTGAACAATGTGAAGGTCTGAAATGTTTACTTACATTTAAAAAAGAAGACCTTCAGAAACAACAACACTTTGAGTCAAAAGCTTCAGAAGCTTTGACGTGATTTGTCAGTGAGCCTTGAGATCACACAAACCTTTTAAACCATGATTCATGTGGAAAAAAAAAACGGCTCGGATCCCAAAGTGTGAATCTATTCAGAGACATCCAATGGGACTGTGAAATGTGTGCGTGCTTGTTTGGCAGAGAGCAGAATCTCTTAATGAGGAGATGCACCTCTTTCATGAGATGCTTTCAATCGTTAAAAGGAGGTTAAAATCAAAGAGCCTTTAAAATCACAGGAGAGATGCTGAGCTGTGCTGCTGACTCCCAAATTTCACACACTAGAATTCATTTTCTGCTTTATATCACATCTCTATATAGTTAAGAATGAAGTCAGACACGTTGATTGAATTTATTCAAAATGTAAATGTCACTCAAAGTTGCAGATGTTCTTAAAAAATGCCACGTTCATATTAGAAAGTGCTTTTTAAGTATATCATCCGATAAGAATAGAGAATGACAATCTTACTGCCAACACGAGGACAAACTTGATGCCAATAAAAATGTCTGATGTGGGACAAATTCCAAAAGGGAACGGAGCAAATTGGAGAAAAAAATGAGCCAAAATCCTGCTGAGCCAAACGAACAGGACGGAGCCTAGAGAGCTGGCAGAGTGATCATTCACTCATTTAGTGTCGTTGTTTAGAATCAAAAGTTAATTTAAAGACATGACATGAGTTTTAAAGAGCAAACACCTGGAGACTGAACAGTGATAGTGTTAGAGGGTTATTGTGTAAATGTTTGGTGTATTTGAACTGGGCTGCAGTAGACTTCATAATAATACACAAATATTTAAACTCTTTCCAGTTGATATTTTGGTGATAATAATAATAATAATAATAATATAAACATGGCATTACATTATGTATGACCCTGCACCCTTGTTTGAATATTTTTCTAAAATAAAGGCAATAAAACCCCCAAAATAAACCTTAAAAAAAAAAAGTTAGAGCGGAGAAGGATACAGTTTTTTACACTTTTCTCACATGTCATTCCACTCTCTCTCTCTCTTTCTCTCTCTCCCTGGTTTCTGACTCTATCCACTGCCCTATTTCTTTTTTTGTCAGACTTTTGCTGCATGTTATACCTCCAAGCTCTCTCCTCCCAACATGTCCTGTCTCTCTTCAGCTGTCCTCTTTAATAAAAGGCAAAAAGTCCCAAGAATTAACCTTAAAAAAATGATGTGTCCTTATTTGTATTAGTGTCTTTCTTCTTTCATAATTTCCATCTAAGCGATAACCAGTAATAGTAACAGTAGCCATTTTTTCCCCCAAATTTTCTCTGTTGTTGTTCATACATTACATACTGTACTATGTGACTTTTGGTGAGTGTATTTTTTTTAATTAAGAGACCAGCACCAGCAGAAAAAGAACACATAGATTTAGATATGCAGTGATTGGTAAGATCTAAAAAGTCATATATTAAAATGTTGTCACAAATTATGTTATTAGTTGACTTTTTTTCTTAAATTTGTTTTACCCCCCTTCCCTCCTAGTTTCTGCAACCCCCTAGCGCCCCCTGGGGATCAGGGTTGGGAACCCCACTTTGAAAAACAAAGAGCTAAATTAACTATATAACAGGACTCCTTCACTTTACAAAGCACACTTTATCTCAATCATTTCTAATTTTGGATTCCGTAATCCTGCTCCTGATGAGATGACACTAAATCAACAGCGTGAGCAAAGCTAATCCACCACAGTGAGGAAAGTGACAAATATACAGGTTCAGGTATTAGGGGCGGCTGTGGCTCAGATGGTAGAGTCGGTCGTCTTATAACTTGTGTATAGCTTTTGGAGTATGTATTTAGCAGCAGAAGGATGTGGATGTGAACAGGTCAACACTTCAACACAAACACAACCTTAAGATGTCACACATTGGTCGTTCAGGTGGGAGCTGAAACACAAAGACAACACATGCACATCTGAATAACAGAGACAGAGTGTGGCGTTTTCTTACCAGAGCTTGTGTGGAGGCTTGGTCAATAGCTGCTACAGACAGAGATGTACTGGACTCTATGTCATCTAAAGCAAGCTCTATGTTTTCCTACACAGGAGGGATAAAGGCTGAGGTTAGTAACCTAAAGAGAATCATTAGAGCATCATGATACACAACGAGAGATGTTCACTTAGAGTATCAAATCAGCCAGCAGATTGGGTTGTTTTAAAGTGTTTGTAATTAGCATCATGTATCTAGAATATGACATTACTCATCATTATTATTCAGTTAAATCATCTCCTATAAGTGCTGTAATCAACTGTTAGAAAGAAGGATTGATTTTTGCATGATCAGTTTATAAATGAAAAAGGTGAATGTGCATTAGAGATTTTCAGTGCATATGCTATCCATGAGCTTGTATAAAACATGACTTCTCAGTTGACTTCAGGGATTTTTATCGATGCTAAATGGGGTTTTAATTCATTTCCCCCGGTGTTTTAGATTTCTGTCAGCCTTCACCAAACAAACAGAGCAACATGTATGCTTACTGGATTTAATAAGAAGTGTTAAAAGTGTTGGATCAAAATTCCTTTAAACTAAACTTTGAAGGCAGAGTCAGTAGCTTTTTCCTGACAGATATCGTGCTGCTCAATCTTCACTTCTGGGCCTCCATACTGTGTCTGCAGAGACCCTGTACCCGGGTAGGGCTGTGCTCAAAATATCGATAAGGCAATATATCCTCATGCACTCTTTACAAGTGCATGTATCGATGCAGATGTTACAGAATCAATATGGCTGCAAACACCATAAGCAAAGCTCTAAGATTAAACTATTTCAATGTATTTATAGAATCTCTGAGGACATTAACTGAAGTGTTTAAAGTTTCCTATGCCTCTGCTATTCTTAACAATAAAGAACAGCTGTTGTGACCGTAGTGAATTCAGAGTAGAACATGGTCATTATCCAAAATCAATGTATATCACAATATGTATCGTTGCCTCTGTATCGTGATACATATCGGATCATGGGGTTGTGGGAAATACACAGCCCAAGTCCCTGAGCTGTATTTTGATGTTGTGGTTTGTTTTGGTTGACTCAGGATATTTATGGGCGAGGCTCTGGTATCCTTCCTCCAGCCAATGACAGCTCGCAGGTGAGTTTAGGAGTGGATACAATTCAGCGATTGGACGCAATTCAAACAGGTGAATGTGACGGACTTGGGCGTAGCGGCAAAGGAGAGAAAATGTAATCATAGTGAGGGGAAACACCACTCGGATAAAGCTTGTTCTTAAAATGAGGGTGAACCTTGTGTTGACTGTTACCCGCGGCTGCAGAGTTGGTCTGCTTCCTGTTGGACAGACAGTAACCAAACACCAGCAGTTAGCTTGCAGTGTAGGTACACACCTCGCCCTGCAGTGAGTGTGCGCTTCTGGTGGCGGTGAACTAAGGAGGAGGTGCCTAGTTTGCCTGTTGGGTTTCCAAGCTGCAGCGAACAATGCTACTGACTCCACCTTTAATAACTAAGTTTTCAACACTGTGAGCACCATCTAACTTCCATTGATCTTCACTGTATTGCTGGTGAAACAGAAATCTAAAACCAAAACTATCAGCATGAATATTCCCCTGAAAAGCAAAAAAAATAAACTGATGAAGTAAACTTCTTATGTATGTCGTGTTGTGCGGGCCTTCAGCACCTCCTTGTATCTGTCGAGCTCTTTGACGAAGGTGCGTTCCTGGAACAGCGTCTGCAGCCTCTCCTGGGTGTAGTTGTGGCAGAGCTCCTCGAATGTGGCTCCTCGTTGCTGCTGAGCCAGACGAGGGTTCTGGAAACCCGGCGTGTCCACGATGAGCAAGGAGCAGAGAGAGTGCTGACTGGACTTCAGAGCTCTGATGAGAGACAAACACACGAGGAAGAGTCAGTGACGGAGGTTTTAATGAGGCTGGACTCAAATAATCTGATCGTTTACTCAGGACAGACATTTCCTGAGTTCATTGTTTCATATGAGAAACAGAATGTGAACTATTGTTTACTTGTTTCCTTTTCTTCCTTCCTTTCGCTTTTTCTCGTTATGCCTTTATTTCCTAGTACTTTCCTTCCATCCTCGCTTCCTTCCTTCCTTTCATTAAATCTTTCCTTCCATCCTTGCTTTATTTCTTTCCTTCCTTTCTTTATTTCCTTCCTTCCTTACTTTCCTTCAATCCTTCCTTCTGTTCTTTCCTTCCTGCCTTCCTTACTTCCTTTCCATCAATCCTTCCTTCCATCCTTTCTTCCTCCCTTCAATCACTTGTTTCATTTCTATCTTCCTACCTTCCTTACTTCCTTTCCATCAATCCTTCCGTCCATCCTTTCTTCATCCCTTAATTTTCTTCCTTCCCTCCTTTCCTTCCTTTCTACCTTCCTTCTTTCCTTACTTCCTTTCCTTCAATCCTTTCTTCCATTCTTTCCTTCCATCCTTTCTTCCCTTCCATCCTTCCTTTCATTCCTTGTTTCATTTTTTTATTTTTTCTCCCTTCTTCCCTTTCATTGCTAGGTAGAAGCTACACCACAAATGACTGAAGGTTCTGATTATTGTAGAAGAATCTTGCATTTTGAGAAAACACTTAAAAGTCCACCAACATGAAAATGCAACTTTCTACTAAAATCTTGCTAACTGTGAGTAACAACGTGTGTGTGCGAGAAAAACAAGGAAGCTGCAGTGGAGCATACTGAAACAAAGGCACAAAAACAAATCTGTTCAATAAGAGATGAACGGCAGACAAATAAAACAATTGATTTCACAGTCATCTGAGCAGCACTGCCAAGACTAATTGAATAAAAGCTTCTACGGGAAAAAACAACAATGGAGAGCTGCAGACTGTGTGAAAAACCAAACACAATGTGTACTACACAAAAGCCTTATTAATGTTCAACTACTACACAACACAATGGACTCCTCCAGGCTGAGTTTCTTTTTAGGATTGTCCTTAAAGGAGAATCTATACACGTTCAGAACTTCTGATTTCATTTGTTTTGGTGCAGGAATGTGGTTTGAATAGGAGCCACGGCAGCTGAAAGAGAATTACTGGTAGAAAAAATATGAAAACAAAAATAATAATAATTAATTAAAAAATCTGAGGAAATTATTGAAGGAAGAAGAAGTTGAACAGTGAAAAGTGTGTGAGCTGCAGGAAGTTTTAGATGAAGTGTTCGACTGAACAAATTATTTATGTGTAAATCCAGAATTAAACTAATATATGTCTCTAGTCTGTCTACAAACCCCCCAATGATGAGAAAAGTCCATCCTCTCTGTCTTTTACCTGCTCCACTTTTCAGAAAATGTGTGCTCAAACAGGCTGTTTGGAGATTTTCCCTTCATGACGTCACAAAGGGCAGTAACCCCTCCCACAGGTGGATGACACTCCCACAGCTAGGTGTTTGTTCTGCCCTCTGAGTCTGCCTTCTTACTGTAAACAATAGGACATGGAGCGAGAAAGCCCGAGTACACCCAAGCCCTTCCAGAGAGGGGGCGTGGTCAGACACAGCTCATTTACATTTAAAGGTACAGACACAGAAACAGCCTGTTCTGAGCAGGGCTGAAATAGAGGGGTTTATAGACATGATCAAATACAGGATCAGAGTGGATTTAGAACAAGAAACTTCACAGACATGTTTTGGGGAGCTCTGAGATTTATTCACACTTGTTGAAAAGGAGGATAATGTCTGACCTTTAAACTTCTTTAGCGACTTCTTTAAACTATTAGAGTAATTCAGGTCTGACCTGTTGATGAGGGAGATGACGAGAGTGAAGAGCTCCGAGTAGAGTCCAGATGCCATGGCCTCCAAACACTCCAGAGCTGTGACCTTAGAGCCTGTGAGATGACGAGGACAAGATGCAGAAAATCAGCAAAAAGTTAAGCCAGTATGGAAACAAACCTCAAAAATACCACTGAGGGATGACTAAAAAAATAACTTATTCTTTTTGGGTAATGACCAAAGTTTCTCTAAAACAAAAAAACTTTTAATAAGCGTCTTTTACATTTTTGGTTACAATCTCAGTGTGTTCAGGACATTAGACTGGATCTTTATAAGCGAGGGCTTCCCTGTTTTAAAGAACCTCTTCCTGTTTCAGGGGATGAAAGGCAGTTTGCATGAGAGATGATTTAACACCCCTGCAGTTATTACCTGTGCCGTCCCCTTGTCCGGCCTCGTCCGACCCTCCTCTGAAGGAGGTGGAGTGCTGCAGTCCTTTGGCCTTGTGTTTAAAGATGGAGGACGACAGCTCCTCTAAGGTGCAGCCCAGCAGGTAAGCCGCCTTCTGAGCCCATTCATGACGCGCAAACTGACGACGACCCGCTGAAAAACCAAAAAAATAATACAAATCTGATGAAAAAACACGCTTTGACTCTGACTCTGATGTAACAAGATTATGAAGGTGGCATGTTGAAGAAGATGAAAAGATGAAAAGATGAGGGAGGCAAAAGAGATTCAGGAGAAAAGGTTGTAGCTACCCTGAGTTTTAAAAAAGTAACATTACAGCATGAACTATAGCTGGATCATTTAGCATGGCAGCTCTGGTTTTCAGAAGATATTTTCTCTGTGTAGCTAAATGTAGTTGAAGGTATTTTGTGTAAAACTTGTGTGATAACTGACAGCTAAGGTGTCAAGATTCATACTCTGAAGAATAGAAGAGAACTTTACAAAACAACTAATTAAAGACAATAAACATTCAGAATTTGAAACTCAAAATCCAACAGAAACAGAGAAGATTAAGATTGCCAATCACTGGTGATCACACCCCTCCTCTCAGTTAGTGTTTGCATGAATCCGTGTGTGTCTCTGAGTGTGTCTTCATTTAGTCTGGATGCGATTCAAAGCCCGAGTGCGAGCGAGCCAATCGCAGAGCTCAGACACAGAGCCAGAAAACCAACAAGAGGCTGCTGCCAAAACTGAAACTTCAGGGAAATACAAGTTTTGTGGTGGAAAGTCACAACTCGAACAAGAGGAGTGAAAGTGAACACTTTGCTTTACACAGTGTGTTGTTGGTGTTGTTGTTGTTGTGTGTAGCTGTGTGGTGGCAGCTCAGGAGCTGAACGTGGCCGACATGGGGAGAAATCAGAGAGAGCGCTATAAAAGGAACAGTGAAGGTGTGATCCCTGTGATTTTCATCTCAGGGAACAGAATCGGGTGAGACGGGGAACAGGGACAAATCAATGCGAGGAAAACAGGATGAAGATGGGAGGAGGAGGAGGAGAAACAATAAAAATGCTAATGACCAAACACCTGGGAGGAACGATAAAGGCATTAAGTGAGAAAACGCAAACAAGAAAAGCTCTGAAGGGAAAGTTTTAGAAGGTGAAAAACAGTCAAACAACTTGTGTTTCCATTACCTTCATCTCCGTCTGCGTTTGATAGGCGCAGCATGCAAACATGCAAGTAAACACAAGAGGTTAGAGAGAACAGTTCATTAGATCTATCAGGAAACATAAACATTAAACAACAGGGACATGCAGCCCAGCAGCATGCTGAGGAGTATCGTCCAGCAGCCTGTTTTTTAAAGGAGGAAAGGGTTAAATAAACTCCTGCAGGGTTTCACCAGAGACAAATAAAAAAAAAAGGAACAAAACCTCCTGCAAGTGCAGACTTTTAAAATCTAACAATGTTGTTCCTTTAAAACTGAAAGATTGTTGTTGTCATGTTGACCAGACTGTGCTTGAACTACAATTTGGAACTTGTATTTTCCTGAAAGACATGAAATACACGGAGGTGCTGAGTCCACTGTCCATTCTGTTACTGGAGTGGAAGAATCATCTGGAAAAAATAGCTCACGGCTAAGTACAGTTGAAGCTCAGTTCAAGTCGGAGAATTTGGACAATCTGAAAAAGTTTTGGTACACGACTTGACAGATTGATTCATTTGATGTCATGGCAGAAAAATCTGTACTTTTTTCTTTCCCAGCACCCATTTTCATGCGTTCCCTTCTGATACCTGGGACACTTTTGGGGGCGTCTTACTACAGATTACAACCTTTAAAGCTTTTTAACTTTTTAATAAGGGTTGACCGATATTGTTTTTCAGGGCTGATACCGAGTATTTGTAGTTCATGAGGCCGATAACTGATATTTGGAACCGATATACATTAGGGTCGCTGGATTATGACAAAAAAATATTATTTTGATTGATAATGACGATCACGATTATTTAACACAAAAACTCTAATTTTACAACATCTGCATCACAAGTATTTGTCAAAAAAACAACCAGTAAGTGAAAATAAATAAGTCAAAAATGCAATGGTCATTTTTCATAATTTGCATATTCTGCAGAAAAAATATGTGACATAGAAGAAACTCTATTAAAAATCATAGAAAGTAACAATGTTTGGACCTTTTATGGTAACAATGAGCCAATATTTAGATGACTACTGTGATATGATAAAAAGCTTTAAAACAAGAGGCTATGTGGAGTGAGAGATTGTACCTCACTGATGCTTTTGTATCTGAATGTTAACACAATTCTGCAGACTGTGATGACAATGAATTTGCAGAAATAAGACGTATTTGATTATCTTTTCAAACTAAATCCAGAGATTAATATTTGTAATCTTAGTGAGCCTTTCAGCCGACTGTCTCTTGATGTCAGGTTAAAGCATCGCAGCATCTTTTAGAGGAAATCTCTTTCCCTTTTTCTTGTTGTTGCAGTCAGTATTGTGCCTACCAACAGTGTGTGCAGCCTGACACCTAGTGGCACTTTGTGATACCACAGGCAGATTTTTTTCTACCCAATAAAAAATAATTAGCATTTAATTCTGTTAAGTTTTATGGTAATCTGAGAGGGTCCATTGATGTTGGACTAATGAGGCATTCGTACATGGTAAGAAGGAGAGAGGAGCGATATGCAGAATAAAATGACTAAACTGAGAGTCCAGAGACGGAGAGGTAGGGTGACAAAAAGAAGAAGAAACTTCAGCCCCTAAATGACATGCGGGGAAGGAGCTGCGGGTCAGAGTCCAACCCAGATAACTACAGCCTCCATGTACGTTGGCCGCATAAACTAATCGCTAAGCCAACCGGAGACCAGATGTATGCATATCTGAAGTTAATCTCCCTCTCATTCTGACGTCATCAACACAGGTTAGTCCCAGGTATCACTTTTCTAAAAATGACAAACTCCACTTAGTGTTTCGACAACACACACACACACACACTCACACTCACACTCACACTCACACTCACACTCACACTCACACTCACAATAAAGAACGGATCAACTGAGCATGTGCGCAAGTTTAGGCTTCATGTTGTCATCAGGAAACGATCTAAATAATGACTATGTGGTCCTACCTTTGGTGGCCCCTGCGGCCCCCAGGTGGTAAACGGCTCCCAGGATGAGCCACAGAGCCTTCTGCTCCTCTGCAGAGATGCCGAGCACCTTCATGGCCGCCTGCAGCTTTGTGAACTGTTGAGAGGAACGCTGTTTGTCCTCCGGCTGGAAGAGGGAGAGCGGTTAAGACTTCACTGATCCAAAAGTAGGAAGCAACTACTCATGATGAATAATTATTTTATAAATGAATACAGCATATCAATCTTATCTGTCTGCTGACTCAGAGTCTCTTTCCTGTAATTTGTCCGTCACATAATAGTGATAATGGATGCAATGGGAATCAAATGTTCCCAGTAAATACACCAGTGTTACCATTTACATTTTGAATAAAGCTCATTATCTGTGGAACACCAAACGTTCACATGGATATATCATCCTAGTGAAGGAGAGCAGAAAGTACCGCCAAGGGTTAAGAAAGAAAGAAACCATTGCCCTCCATATTTGAAGTTCTTTTAGTTGTTTTGTGTAAATAAGACACAAGAGGAGCACAACATTTCACTGTCATGCTGTCCTGTCCGACATTTTGTTTCTGCGGTGTCATCAGAAGGTCTCATCTTTCCCTGTCCGTACACTTCTCTGTGAGCGCAGCATGACTTTGACCTGTCAGGTTATATCCTCTCTGTCAGCTGGTTTATTGGCTCTGAGTCAAACGTCCTTCCTGTCCTCGTGTGAAAAGTGAAATCTGACACTTTGAGCTTCATATCGGAGCGTCTGCTGTTGTACTTAATAAAAGCAAAGTCTGTCTGAACATCTTGTGATTCTACATTTCCGTGTCACTATCTGCCTCTGAAATCCTGACTCTGTCATGCAGTGACTCCTAAAGTGTCAAATGAAACATTTCAAACAGATACATTCAAAATGAAATCTCTGCTGTGATTACCTTCGACTGGGGGAGGATCCCAAAAGCACTGTTCTCAGCCAGGTGGTTGAAGTGCAGCTCGGTCCTGTCAGAGAGGAGAAGAAGAAGAAAAAGAGAGAAAAGTAAGGAACTGTTAACTAGGACTAACCGGGCCAGAGCATGGTTACAACTTGAAGTCTATATATCGTCGTAATACAACACATGCATGGTTTTACATGATCAGGAAGCGGGCTTAGTTTACAAGACAGACAGACTCTGCATCCACACATCCGAGAACAACACAGACACCATGGCAGTCCTGTTAGTCGGATACAGCCAGAAAACTCTGAGATTTCTCCAAAATGGAAGGCTGGAAGTTGAATGTCTGTGTGTAGTTGAATTAAAGGCATTAAAAAGTGACGCAGGAGTCACCTGAGGCTGCTGTCGGCTCCGGCCATCATGTAGTAAAAAACGTTGAAGGTGGACTCGGCCTCAGGTCGTCTGCTCACCCTCAGCTTCTCCAGCAGCATCGTCTGAGCAGGAGGAGAACATGAGTCAGAGACACCTGATGTAAATCTTAGGACTATAAAACTCTAAACATTCATCTGTAGAACTGTTTAAACAGGTTTTTTTTATTCAAGCTGTGATTTACACTGATGCTGTGTTTTACCTGGATGGAGGCGGACGCCACCTGCCCCGCCTGGTCAAAGTCGAGGGACACCACGTGGGAGAAGCGGCTGGCGTTGGAGTTCATGGACGTGGAGCTGTTTCCAAAAGCTTCCAGGATGGTGTAGACGGCCTGCCACTTCTCAGCTGGGTCATTGAAAAAGAAAATAAACAGTGTCTTGTTGTTTGTTCTGGAGGATTAGTGTTAAAGCCCACAATCCAAGATTATTTACATTTTTCATGCTACAGAGGACTTAAAGAGTCGCAGCACAAGAGAGACAAAACTATGATGCACTCAAATGTGCAACAAATTACAGATTACACAGAACTGCTCTTGACATTAGAGCACTAAGCTAACTGAAGAAGTTGCTACAGCTGTGGGTGAAAATGGAAATCCCCAATCGAACACCAGTTTCAAAAACATCTTGCTGCCACTGTTTTTATCAATAGAGTCTGGTAGCTTTGTAGAAAGCGGTGTATTGGCTGATTTTGTTTTGAGGAAATAGGGCCCAGGTTCAAAATTATTGGAATAACCCTCCAAGAAAATGGTATATTAATAATTTATGGATATACTTTGAATCAGTATATTTATCTACAGATAAACTTCTAAAAACAAGGTTATCATTTGACCACAGTGATGATTTTATCTGTTGTTTCTCGTTTATGTGACCAGCTATTTAGCATCTTAATAAAGTCCCATAAAACTAAATGTCAAAGTTCCCCCACAGCCTGCTAACTGTTCCTCTCTCTCTTTTTTAGGGTCTGTATTTTGAGCTTTTGTGATGGCTCTTCTGCCCCCTTTTTCTCCGTCTGCAGACTCACCAGAGAAGATTTTGCCCGTGCTCCCGGCGATGGAGACCAGGTACTGGACCAGGTGCTGGCAGTTGGTGGTTTTGCCGCTGCCAGACTTTCCCAGCAGCACGATGGACTGATCCTGACGGGTGGTGAGCAGGTTCCTGTAGGCCGACTGGGCCACCGAGTAGATGTGGGGAGCTGAGTCCTCACGCCGACAGCCTTTGAACATGTGCATCACCTGAAGGTGGGGGAGGAAGGAAAGGGGGAGGGGCAATAAGAAACAGAAACAGAAAAGCAGAGCAGCGTTAAGATAAAAAATTATAACTAATCCCACATTTCTGGAAGTTATTCAATACTCAGGCGGACATTTCAAAGAAACTTGAGCACTGCTAAAGACTCTAAAGCTTACCTTCTCGGAGTACATGGAGGGCATGCTGAGGGGGTTGATGACCACCGTGTTGGGTCCGGCGTAGCTGTGGATGAGGTTTCCTCCGTAGCGCTGCCTCAGACAGTGCATCACACTGGATTCATTCAGGTAGAGCAGAGAGGCCAGGTCCTCAGAGCGGTCGTACGAGGGAGGATTAGCCTGCAGGGAAAGAGAAAGAGGATATTAAAAAGGATATTTAAAGACAGACGATCTTATGGCTGATGAGTTCTTCTGGTGTGGGGCTGAACTGAAATATAAATAAAGGCTTATATAAGTCTCCATGAGTGACATATTGTACCTGGAGGTCTCACATTCATCAGAGTAAAGATCTCTATTCAGGTTTGGATTTCATTTTGTTGAGGATGATGAGGAGTGTCTGATGTGAGGTGAGTAAATGCCTTGTCTTATTTTTGTTTTGTGTTTTAGTTCCTGTGGAGAGGACTAATAATGATCCTGAGTAGATTAAATAAGTAAACTAAAAGTTTTCCATAAATATCATCTGTCAACTGGACCTTACATTGTTTCAAGCCAACAAGCTTTTTAGTGTTAAACTACCGAACTATGTCACTTAACGTTAAGCTAAATTTAGCAGCAGCTGTGCTCGCAGACCTCCAAAGCCTGGTGAAAAAAAAGCTTTAAGACGTACTAACTTCTCACATGACATTTCTTTACTAACTCTATGATCTATTTCTTTTCCTCAGGTTTATGGATTTTAGATAGAAGGAGAGCTTCATGGATGAGTCAGCTCTAAAAGTTTGTTCCTGTGGAGGGAACTAATGATGATCCTGAGTAAATAAATGATTAAACTAATTAACAGTTTACTTTAAATATCAGATGTCAACTAGACAATATTTTCAACTATTACTGCTACTACTTCTTCTCACTTAGCGTTAAGCTACATTTAGCAGCAGCTGTGCTCACAGACCTCCAAAGCCTAGCGGAAAAAAAGCTTTAAGATGTACTAACTTCTAACATGACATTTCTTTTATACCTCTATGATCTATTTATTTTCCTCAGGGTCATTGGTTTTGGAGAGAAGGAGAGCTTCATGGATGAGTCAACTCAAAAACAGTTTGTTTGGGGGACAGATTAGTGCCTTATTTCATGTACTGGATTCAAACAGGGGTCAACATGGGCTGCAAAAGTAACCAGACATAAAATGTTAACCCTTGGAAGATCATCAAGGAACAGCTGAGTCTGGGTTCAAGCATTTCAAGTCCCAGAAAGTGCAGTAAGGGAAAACGCACGATCGCACCTGATGAATATTAGACGTGCGTTAAATTCACCAGTTTGTTTGCAAGACGGCATGTTTCAAATTAAATCAAAATAAACTACAATGTGAAGCAAGATGGACAGAAAGGCAGTCATGCTTTGGATATGGATATGATACATGATCAATTTCATGTTAATGAAACCATTCATGTGTTTCTTAAGAGTCGGAAAAATATGAAATATTTCCAGATTTATGCTTTTAATTTGACACAATTATCAAAGAACCCTTCCCCTCTACTTCCTTTTCCCCCTTAAAAAATAGACTAATGATGACACAGCAGATTTTTAATAACCCATTAAACAGAGGAATTACTTTCATCATTACATCATGAAGATTATAATTAATAGATTTTGTCCTCTGATTAGAATAAATATTAGGCCGTTTGTTTGAGTAAACACAACAAAACTGTGACCGAGTAAACAAATGTAAACAAACCAACCCCCCAGCTGTCCCCTGTGACCTCTCCTCTACCTTTCCCATGATTCCTTGTGGCAGCCAGTGTCCTCTGTGACCATCTGTGGCGGCCTCGAGGCTCTGACACAGACGGTGTGACAGGTGGAGATCAGACCTCCTCGGTCCTGATCAGAGACTGCCAAGCACCTGTCAGCTTCAGGCCAGCTCCGGCTAGCCTCATTTTTATTCTAGCCACACTTCCTACACTTCACTAGTAGATATATCAAATCTAAAACTACTGTGAAACACTGCATCCTCACATGAGAACGGTTTCAGTCTTACAATTTATTTTATTCATGAAGACTCAAAAAAGGGATCTAACTCACCTTTTCTATATCATCTTCGTCCACGTCCAGTAAAGTCCCATCATGCTCCAGTTTGATTTTCACCTTTCCCTCTGGCAGAGAGCCGGCCTCCGTCTTCACTACGGTGGCTGAAGGGAGAAGAGGACAGGACGCATTGATGGTTACTTGTCTGCCAGCTGATACTCATCTGTTTCTCTTGACTCAAAATGTAAAAAAGCTCAACCGAAGCAGAGACAGTTTTTGCTTCTTCACAGAAAATATTTCCCTTGTGAATATTTACATGCAGCAGAGTTTTGGAGTAAAACTTCACAAACGTTGTGGATAAACATAACGCCCCACAAATACAACATGTGCAGCTTTTCTAACTAAAGAAGGATGATCCTTGAAAACAACGAGACGAGAAGATTTGATATTCTTACCATGAAGCACTAATCTAAGAATTTGAGATTAAAGTCTCAATTTGACAAGATCAACTTGAGTCAAATTTTATAAAATAAAAAAATAAAAATTTAAGCTTAAAGTTGTCATTAATTTAGGAGAATAAAGTTATAAATATGTGTTTAAAGTTGTTTATTTATGAGAAAAAAGGTAAAAATGTAAGAGAATCAAGTCATAAATGTGAGTTACCTTCAGTGTTTGCATGTGTGTGCATGTCTATGTGTGTATGTGTGTGTGTGTCTGTGTGTGTGTGTCTGTGTGTGTCTATGTGTGTGTGTGTATGTGTGTGTGTGTGTGTGTGTCTGTGTGTGTGTGTGTCTGTGTGTCTGTGTGTGTGAGAGTGTGTGCATGTGTGTGCGTGTGTGTGTGCATGTCTGTGTGTGTGTGTGTGTGTGTGTGTCTGTGTGTGTGTGTGTGTGTGTGTGTGTGTGTGTGTGTGTGTGTGTGTCTGTGTGTGTGTGTGTGTGTGTGTGTGTGTGTGTGTGTGTGTGTGTGAGAGTGTGTGCGTGTGTGCATGTCTATGTGTGTGTGTGTGTGTGAGTGTGTGTGTGTGGAGAAGAGAAATGAAAGGAAGCAAGTGGAGCACATTAAAGTCAAACATGAATATAAGTTAGAATATATACATAAACAACATGATTTACAACATAACAGAATTTAAATTGGATAATATATTTCTGTTAACATCTTAACTAGATGACCATAAAGACGTTTCCAGGGGTGAAACATGCTTTTAGACAACAACAATCACCTTCATTGATATTATATTCCTTTTTAAAAATCGTACTACTTGTGCAAAAAGGGGAAAATAATAATCCCATCTCACCCAGGGAGAATCCATCTTTGTGTACCAGCCAGACTTTCTCGGATCCATACCAGGCCTGCTCGTCTGCAATCTGCTCCTCAGTCTTCACCTGCAGGGCACAGAGAACGAGGAGGGACGTTACAGGAACAGCAGAGACGACACACATCACAGGACCGCTCAGAATCACAGAGGGTCTTTCTTTACTGTGACCACCAGTATCACCAGTCTGATACAGCACAGCATGATGAGCATGCAGTGGAGCGCCCACACTTCACTGAGCAGTGCATGCTTCTGTGTGTGTGGTTGAGTGAGTGTGTGTCTGTGTGTGTTGTCCTGCAGGGTGAAAATGTGTGTGTGTTCAAGTTTGTGAATGAGAACACTCAAACCACTCAAGACGTCAAAAAAACAGGCTTCAGGGGAGAGTGAGGGGGCTTCAACAGCAACCAAAATGTCAGGGGTAATCACACTTTTATTAACGCAACCAGGAGCAGGTAGTGAGGGAGGAAGACACCACACTAAAATTAAATAACAAAATAAATCAATGATTGGTTGAATTTCACACAATATTAATGAAAAAGTGAACCAAACACACTGCACTCTGCAAGCAAAATGTAGATAACACAACACAGCACTCCACAATGCATGAGGGGTGGGGGATGAGTGGGGGGGCATTTGTGGGTGAGCTGCAGGTGAACCACACTCAGGCACAGAGGAGACCAGACCTGGGACTGATTAGCTGCAGCATGAGACGCCTGAAGGAGGGTCACAGGGTCCTCTTCCACTGATCCCTGGTGTTTTGGTCAGCATGAAGAGGTGAAATCAAAGCTCACAGTTAAACATGAGAAACAGATGTTTCAGAGGCACAAACATAGAGATCAAATGGACAAAAAACGTTATTCTAAAACGCTGCAGACAAACCTGTGAGAGAGAAGTGTATTAAAGAAGCATCTAGAAAGGACCTGTTATGATCCACTCACTGGCTTTAAAACAAAGGCATTGAACGGCAAGTGGAAAAAAAATATTAAGGACAAATAAATGATTACTACCTTCTAGGTCTGATGTAAAAAAATGTATCTTATATGAAACAGTGGAGAAAAGGCGTAAAAACACCTGAATGTATTCATCATACATGTATGGAGAGTTAGGTGTGGTGCAGCATATCAGCCCCTAGTGGCCAACAATGGCATTACAACAACAAACACTTGTCCTGCCATAACCTTTTATTTCTCCTGTTTTTACAGATGAGAAAGCTACTCAGAAAACCATCTATTTGTTTTAAAGGATATATACGAATACATCAAATCAAATCATATGTGTACAGTCTGTGTTGTATTGTAGTGTCTGATTTAATATGTTTCTGTATTTCTTTTAGTTTGTTGCTTCTGTTTTAATCCTAAAAGCTTCACCAGGAACATGAGTTTCAAATTAACCACAGCTAGACACCTGTATACAGGGCATCTATACTTTTCATTACATGTGTCCCTGATCATTTCAAATAATAAAATTAATGACTTTGCAAAGCTTTTGTATTGTATATTTAGAAGAAAACAAATAATGAGTCAAACTCTCATTCACTTCTAGGTATGCAAAAAGAGAGAAAAAAACAATTGGACTTTGTGGTAACACACCTCACACATGCATGTTTCAGTGTGTCACTCCATCAAAGCTCATGCAGCTTGAGTTTCTATCAGCCTGAAGCGGTAACATCATGCCACTGTGTTAAAAAACTGGAGCTTATACCAAAAGCCAAAACAAAAACAAAGAACTGCCAGAGAAGCCTTTGACTGAATAATTCACACTTAATAAAACATTGAGAGACAAAAACAACTCAGAGACTGATTAGAAAACAGACATAAGAGGCAGTTTGGTGAGTCAAAGACTTGAGCTTAACATAGAAACAAAAAACAAAGATGAAACTTCACTCCCAGCTCTGCCAAAACGCTAAGGTATTCTTATTGTAAGGTTTTATATAAGTTTTGTAACCTGTTACTTAAGTTGAATCACGCTTACAGAGTCGTATGAAATGGTTTGTTTTGCTGTCACTCCACCCACTAAATTCTACCTACGCTTGAAAGGCTGAATATTTCGGATTACTTCTCTTTTTGGAAAGGTTAAAATCTCTCTAGTTATATAATTCTATGCCTTGTTTTGTTCTTTCTGAATGAGGCTTCAAATGTCTCATATCTATCTCTGCACAATGTAAGGAGGATGAATATGTATAAATGCCCCTGGACTGTTCCTACAGGCTACCTCACTTTTTTTTTTAATTGATGTTTCTTTCATTACAATAAAAAAATGAAATAAAAGTAGGGCCAGACCGATATATATGGGGATTTTGGGGCTGATAACGACATCGATACTGGAGAGAGGAAAAAAGCAATATATCGGCCGATATCTTTGACTGGTGAATAAATCTAGCAATATCGGCGCATATCTGAAATGAAATGAGCCGATACCGGATATGCTAATATCGGCTGATGTTATCGATTGGCTGATTAGTCGGTCGGGCTCTAAATAAAAGTCAATGATTCGTCAAAACTGAAAAAAGTGTATCTTGAGACAAAACTTCCAACAAATTACAACCAAGATTGTGGTCTTGGTAAACCTTATAATTAAATATCTCACATGGGATCCGATCCATCAAATAGTATTTTAATGGATTCAATATTACATCCTGTAAGTCTTTTTTAATCTCCAATCTAATAAAAATGATTCAAAACTGCAGAAAAGAGAAATGGGGGGTGAGGGGTGAGGAGGGGGGGGTTAGAAGGATTTCGGGCCTTACACTCCGACAAGTCACACGAGTACAAATTCCAGCCAGGAGGCCCAGAGGAAGGCTGGAGGGCTGCGGTACCTGAAGGGGGCCCAGGGGCTGGGGGGCCACGGGGGCGGGGGCTTGGACAGAAGACGACACACTGACTGCCGGCTCCAGCTTAGCCACAAAGCAGCCACAGAGACACAACGACAGCCAGCAAAAGCAGTGTGAGTGAGGCATGGAGAGAATGAAGGGAAGAACAAGGAGAAGAAAAAGGAGAAGACAAGGTGAACATGGAACAGTGGATGAAGAATATGCTTACAAGCAAACATAAAAAAAGCATGGAAACTCAGTGGAAGTGTTCCTAATAGTCACAGAATACCAACGTGTTCAATACAAACGAGTGCAGCTATCGTTAATGGGCCATCGGTGATGTTACTTGAAAAGGAACGTGCTAGAGCAGAGGAGTCAAAGCGGAGTGAAGCTATAAGTTAAGAATAATAAAGAATGATCAGAGATGGATCGGGATTTGGTTCATTAAGTGATGATAACATACTGTAATAGAAGTGGCCATTGACAGATTTAGTATCACGATCATCGTACTTTTATCTTAAGGAACAATCAATTATACTTAGCGTAAAGTAAGATTACAGATGCAGTCAACGTGTAAAGTATCATAAGATCGTTTCTTAAGTTAAGAGAAAAAAAGCAAGAAAGAAGAAAATACGTTTTTTAGCAACTCTACCGTGTGTAACACTGCAGTTGTGTCACCTGATTTCTTCTTCTTTTGTTATTTAATGGCAGTTAGCAACCAGCTTTTTGATATGCTTCAGCCACTATCTGGCAATGGCAGCGCATTACAACCAGGTGTCGGTAAAAATATTGGGAAAAAATATATTTTTAACATGAGCTATGAGTTGCATGAAAACTTTGATTTGTTTTAAATGAATGGAATATTGGAAAATTGTGACACATTCCTATTTGGTAACAAAGGAAAAATATCAACGTAAAAAAAGTCGTAATCTTCAACTCCCATAAACATTTTTGCTTTAAAGGTTAAATCAAAGTGATCATCATTGTTTTGCATTAAACTAAAAGGGTGGGGTGTGTGTGAAGACAAAGACAAGACATCAATAATACACAGATGGAGAGACAGAGCGGTGATTTACAGGGGCACCGAAGATCCTCATCAGGCGTCTCTGAGCCTCCTCGGTGGGACTTAGCGGCGCCTCCTACAGGTCAAAGCAGCAACACAGTGACACTACAGTAAGCCCACTGATAGCAATAAAGCAAAGCCCTTTTACTACACAAAAACTTAAAATACATTCAGATTTGTTCCCAAAGTCAGTCAAAACCACTCGAGGACACTCACAAAGCAACGGTTGGGTTATTGTGGAATCCAATTTTGTTAGCTGAACCTCCCTGATGGAGAGTTAACATCCACTTCAAACAACATGCACAATAAAAAATCAACACATTCACACTTTAAATTTGCAAAACACAAGTAGTATCAAAAACCCTACCGAGCCAGTGAATATGTGAGCCAGCATGAATGAATACGAGATAAGTCAAAGTACAAAAAAGAACTAGACAGATATGGTTGTTCTTGGGCCTTTCAGCCAGTCGAGCAAGTGCGGTATGTTTAAGGGAATAAGCTCTATATGGGTCTCCTGCTAGTGACAATACATTTTGGGCTAATGAAGTCACATGAGCAGGGGCTAGCGTAGATTCTACCACAGAACGCGCTTAAAGCTCATGAAGATCATGATAATACAGCAAAATCCCATAAACCCCTGCGCCCTACTGGAACAGTTTCTGACGCGTTAGCACAACAGAATGCAGAAGAACTAAAAGATAATGCATCGATAAAGGGATGGGATATACGATCATGACTTTTACTACTCATGTATGGAGTTTTAAATGATGGTATCATGACAGTCCTACCCACAACTGTATTGGTCCAGCTTAACCTGGTCCCAGTCCAAAGATTTACTCTGTCGATTCATTACTAACATGCACAGCATTGGGTACACTGTTTCTTTCCCTTTTACCATTTGGCTTCAACTCCAAACACTCAACCATCATGAACATCACCCTTTTTTGTTCAAGACCAACATTTTGCATGGTTGAAAATCTGGACAGTAAACGATAGAGACCAACCACCCAATGATGTGCATCATTTATTTGGCGTCACTTAATTTTGTCTCTCCCCAGTGGCTCAGCAAAACACAGTTCTCAGTTAACTTAACCTGGTTATTCTCAACTGACTAATTATTAATTCAGTTTTCTGTGATTACACAAATGTGTTGTGTAAAGTCAAACTACACCATCCTTTTTGTTTCAAACATGCTTTTCAAATCTCCATGCGATTTCCACACCAATGTCCTAAATGTTGACCCGCCATGCCAAGTGTGGACACACTACAGTACCTCTTGTTGACGGACAGAAGGTTGTTGAATGGGAATGACGACTGGGGGGAGAGATGTTGGACCAGGTCTGGGACGGGAAGGATCAGGGCTCACAGAAGTTGGAGAAGGTTTAGGAGCTGGGATGAAACGTGATTGGGGGGATTTGGAGGAACGTTTTTGTTCCACTGGAGTGGCAGAAGTAGGATTTACAGGCGTGATCTTTGTGGCTGAAGCTGGTTTTGGTGCAGGTACAAAACCAGGTGGTGGAGCCAAAGATGAGGGCTTTGGAGCAGGGATAAAGCCAACAACTGTTGGAAAACATGTAGGTCTGGAATGAGTAGATTTGGAAGAGGTTGGATTGGAGGGTTCAGGTGTTTTGTTGGTTTGGTTGACAGCAACGACAGGAGATTTGACTTCCTGTATAACCGGACCAGAACTTGAAAGTTTTTCAATTACTTTCTGTGGCTTTTGGGGGGCTATATCCTCTTTTTTCTGTTCTGGCTCAACATGTTCCTCTTTCTTCTCATTTTTCTTTTCCAACTCTAGTTTTTCTGGCCGTTCATCCTTGCGTATTCGTGGGCGGGGCTCCCTTGTCCTACCTCTGACCATGAAGTTCGCCAATCCTCTTGAAAAGTCATCTTTGTCTTCTGTTTTGATGACGTCATGTTTAAAAGAGAACCCTGACATTGAGGGGGCCTTGGGGGCCACTGAAGTGGGTGCTTGCACTGGTTTAACAGGTTCAGCAGCTGGCTTGGCTGCTTCAGGTGCTCTGTCTGGTTGTGATGTCACAGCGGCTTCATCCTCTTCTTTGGGTAGGACCTTCCTGACAACACGTCGCACCACCTTTACTACCTTCTTACGTGTCAGACCCTGGTCTTCTGTAGCATCCATCTGGTTGGTGTTGCTGACTGGATGGTTCATATTACCATTAGATGTCCCATTGGCTACACTTTTGCCCAGAATGCCATTTTGCTCTCGTTTACTGTTCATAACTGGCTCTGGGATCGAAGCAGCTTTTGTCGGTTCAGGACTCCTAAAACGCTCTGCTTTATTTGTGGTAGGTTCAGGGCTTTTGAACCGCTCCGGTACTTTTACAGCTGGTCTTGTTTTAGGTGGGGAGGGACTCCTGACCCGGGCTAGTGACTCCGTGGGAGAAACTGTTGGGGGACTTTTTGCCCGGAATAACCCCCGGCCAGGGTCTAGAGCTGGTACTGATTTGGCCCTGCTGAGTGACCCATCACTTTCTGGCTACTCATAGAGAACAAAGAGAGGAGGTATTAGGACATGAACAATGAATATGGCTATGTTTATGTTGAGCTGAATGTATCTGTAGTCCATGTGTCTAAAAGACCAGTAAGAGATAATAGTTTCAGACCAATGGGCCACATTCACCAATATCACCAGAAACAGAAGAGACGATTATCATATCTATCTAAAGAGTGCTCTCGAGTGTTTGTAGATTTTCTCCTTATCTAAGAAAGAATCCCAGGTACGAAAAAGTTGGTGAATCTCATTTTCTTGAAAACTGCAAATGGGTTTTAAGTACAAATTTCTTCCTAAGAACCGTTGGTGAATGAGGCCCACTCTTGGTTATTTAATGTCTCTCAACTATATCCATAAAATTAGGTGATGATTCCCTGCTTGTTCATTTCACCTCCTATCTAACTATATTTAGTATGTTTGTGATTACAGCTAATAGTGATAAACATTGCCCTCATGAATAGGAATATGTACTCTAAGAAAATCTCTGATGACACACAATATTTACTTACACTTTTAGATTCTGGAGTATTCTCCTCTTTGATCTAAATACGATAATATAAAAAAGAAAACCAGATCAAAATCTGAACACCTTATATGGTTGTTGTCCATCACACACCATGCAAGTCAAAAGCATGCTTATCTTCTGCATCAAGATTATATTTTCCCTACAAAGAACCTTGGATACAAAATGTCCTACTGTTTAAATATCTTGAAATGAAAACTGTCATTGAATTGGAAGTGCACTTGGTAAGTGTCCGGCCAATTGCATGTTTGGTGCCAAGTCACAGCAAATTGGTTAGTGAATGTGTGCTTATAATTACGAGTGAAAGCGATCACGTCTTCTAGTGTCATACCGGTACAGAGGAATCTATGGACACACATGTTAGTTAAAACACTCTAACACCATGCAGTGTTGGAGTTTTAAAAAAAAGTCCAAATGAGACTTCCCTTTGACTCCCAGAATGAAAAGCGCGATGAAAATGCCATGTTGTTTGATCTGCTGTCATGGGCTGTGATGGATCAGATCACAGCAGGAGGAGGAAGAGGAGGAGGAGGAGGAGGAGAAGGAGAAGGAGATGTAGGCGAGCTAGAAGAGGGAGAATGATGAGAACACACAAAGACAGTTGAATAGAATATAGGATCTTCAAGTTACAGAGATCATTAAGTTGTCCATGTATTCAGCATGAGCCACATGTTGACATAATGGCAATCAATGGAGGCAGAAACAGCAATGAACATGGTCAATGAGAGAAGAGGGATTACAGATGGTAAAAGAAGATTTGGAGAGCTGAATGGAGGAAGGAGAGGGAGAATGGTGAGGATACATAGGCGAGGAAAGGATAGGATTGAGAACCTACAGGACAGAGATCAATAAACTGAGAACATAGGCAGAGCAACATGTTGATGGAATAGCAATGAAAAAGGGTTTCAACAAGAAATAGAAAATAAAGAGGTTAAAAGAGCAGGTTTGGAAGCTGGTAGAGTAAGAATGGTAGAATACAGAGACCGATAATTAGGTTTGAGAAAACTGGTGATTAGTCAATTCTTAAGCTGTCAACGGAGATGGAGTCACGTTATCCAAACAATGAGCAGGGTTGAAATCAAGCGGTAACCTCTGGTGTAAAAAAATAAAAGCCTATGTGGAAATGCAAAACTGTAGTTCCTCAATTCAACACCTCTTTGTCTGTTACTATAGGCTGACAAATAGTTAGGTTTGGACAACATTTTCAATTTGCCATATGGTATAAAAAGTGTTACTTTATCAGCTATCCATTGTTACAAATCACTGAAAGTATTGCAGTTTCTTAATTGGTTTAACAAATGTTTTATTTCATCAACTACTACACTATGAGAGGGTTTATCCAGGAGGTATCTGAGCTGCATATTAACCAACACAAATCCAAGATGGCCAACGCTTCTTTCCCCATTCTAGGAAGGAAAAACAAACTCAAACGCACCTTTACATTTATGAGTGTGGCATGGCTCAAATCCCTCTTTTTGTGTAACCTATCACTTTCACATTAAAGTTTCAATTTAATGTAGCTGTGATGTGATTGGTAAATCTATTTACCACATTGAACAGGGATGCCATGGTTCTGAAAAGTTAGTCCTGCCTACAGATTTTAACTTCAGTCATAAATATTCTGTACACAAACCAGAATCAAGCTGAGCTCCTTATACTGGAGGTCTCTGCCTTGATAAAATGAGCAGTGACAGCACAAACGTCCCTCCACTGAAACCCTTACTGGGTGTCGGACAGTGTCCAGGTCTGGCTTGAGGTTGGTGGGTTTTATCAGCGGTCACTGAATTAGCACACTGACTAAGGGGCTTATTTTTGGATTAGACAGTGGTACTGTAGGTCTGTGGGCCAAAATACTCCGACAGAGAAAGGCCAAGAAGGCAGAGAGGGACCAGCATCGACGGCTGCTGAAGTCACACATCCCAAACATCTTGTTCATACTAAGCCGAGCGAAGACTTGATGGTAGATGGCACCAACTAACAATCTGACATTTACTTTATAGTTATAGTTTAAAGTTATTTTATAGGAAGGAACTTAAATATTCTTTGTGTTTTTTTTCCTCTTCAGTTTAAACTCAAATAATCTCTGAGGGTTAAATGTTTGTGTATATAATGTTAATGTTTACAACATGTAAATGCCAGAGACAGGGACATGACCACATGAGAGACGCTGTCGACTGTTCTAGCACGGTGACAGTATTCTCTGTGCGGTCACTCTGAGGGGAAGATTTTATGTGAGGTGAGATCACTGATTTAATAAAAGCGTCACCTTACATCCAGTGCAGTGTAGTGTTTTCCATTTGCATTTATTTTTCTATGGATGTATTTTTTGTCTATCTGCCCAAGGACAACAGACACAAATAGGCCACCAGCTTTCTCTGTCACAAATACTCAAAGTGTGCACTGTCTCTGCAAAAATGCCAATACAACATCATATATGTCATATATGTTATAAATGTCATTTTCACCTGGATTAAAGATGCCCATGGGAAACCTTCAGTTTTTACAGTTCATACGAGTTTCCTTGGACTTCACTGTGACTATAACATTAGAAGACTCTTTGCAGCAGACTGCAGTATGGGTCTGCTAACTTTTAAAATATTCCTTTAAACACAAACCCAATAACCTGTATTATTTACCATCATGTACAGTCACTGTTCATTCTACTCTGGACTAATATGACCTCCTATGACCCAGGTTTTCACTTTTAAGCAACTTTTACACAGCATTAAGACTGAATTTTATTAAATATAGAGACTAAATCCAAAGAACTATGGTTGAAATACTTCAAACGTACCAAAGTGATTCCTAACATTGCATCAAAAGCATTTAAACACTTGATTTAACAGATCAGAACTTATTAAAAACGTATTTTCTCCCAACAGTCTGCCATGCAGCTGGCTGTACGTTAGATACCTGATAACAGTTAGTGGTAATTTGTCACAAGGCATATCATACAGCTGGCTGAGGAAATCGGAGAGCAATGTTCAGAGGCAACAGAGCTCATGTGTCTACAAAGCAGAAAAGAAAACCCTAACACATTCCTCCACACCAGAAACAAACAGCTGCTTTACGCTTTAGTAATGTTGACAGTGAACAGACTCAAACCTGGTTTGTATTGGACAAATTGAAAGACTAACAGTCATAGTTTAATATAAAAAAGGAGGCCTATTCTGAATGTAAAACTTAGTCAAAACTTAGGATGTCAAAATGTTCAATACTTGGATTCCTGGGAACCTTTCCGTACTGAAATGTTGTCAATGTTGTCGACGATGTAGACAGTGTGCGGGAGTTTGCCTGCAATTTTTGGTCATTACAAACAAGAATGTATGTACCCAATATCGGGTGCCAAAGACTTCTGTTCATGTTGTTGTGGTATCAAAACAGGTATCAATATAGTTTGACTTTCACTAGAATCCTGTCAAAGTTTAAAAATCTGGTTTGTGACATTTTCTCTCTAGGATGAGGACAAAAGCTTTGGTTGCAGGAGTTTGCCTGCAATTTGGTGTTTAAAAACAATAATGTACCAAATATTGGGGACTTAGGACTTCTATCTTTGTTGCTTCAGTTTAAAAACGCTTAACGATATTGTTTGAGTTTTATCAGAATGGTATTGCCGTTTAAAAATCTGGTATTGTGACACTCATAGCCCAAATATAGAGAAAACAGCAGCGTGATGCTTCACAGCAAAAGACACAAAGTCAAAACACAAGCAAAGCGACCCACAGAGACCTGGGCTTTGCAGGAAAAATAACAAGATTCCTTCAGGAATTATATATTTTCTGATTTACAACTCCAACAAACATAAGCAACAAGCACTCAGCTGATCTGTTAATCAGAGAGTTATCATATTTATCTCACAGATTCTTCAGTTTCTCAGTTTAAGATTTACTGAACTGAGATTATCTAAAGGTAGCTCCCACAGCCTCTTGGTCTCAGGTTAAATAATTAAAACTAACCTTTTGGATTTGATAGAAAGTTTGTCTCTGATTCGATTTCATTAAACTATACGAGCGCACAAATCAAGCTTGATCTGAATTTCAATCAAGCCTCTTTGGACTTCTAGAGAAAGTACTCTGTATGAACTATGACAAACATCATCAATACATAAAGTAACAGCTGAAGATATGAGAGGATATGACAGATTCAGATCATAATCCAGAAACAGAATTTAAATGGTGACTATAAGTTTGAATCATCAGGATATACTCAGACCTGTAGTCCAAAAACACTGAACTATTATTCTGCCTTGAATGTTCTCACAGTCTAAACATGACAAATACGACAATTATTTTTCATACGACATTATCAGATTCCTTCAATGACAAAATGTTAAGTATGATTTTAAAACTAGTGCTTTATATCTAAAGTGCTGACTACATTTCCCAGCAGTCCACACACCGGCACAAGAGCATGTATCCTAGAAGACCTACATGTGGACCCCCTCTTTGTGTCCCACATCTTTCTACCTTTAATTTTGACCCTTCTTAATGACTGACCTTAGAGAAAGGAAATCAGAGACGTCAAAATAAAACAACAATTGTTTTTGTAAAAAAAAGTTTCTTTCAGTGGAAAAAGGAGTCGAGCTGCCAACCTCAGCTAATTCTCTTCTAAAAATAGTCCCACCGGCTGTGGCGCCTCCAGGCCCCACGTTTGTCAGAGTTTCCTTCTAATGTCTCACCAAAAAAGTATCCACAAATGTTTCTACCTGTCAGTGAAGTAATTCCACAACTCCTGAATCCACTCGAATCAGCGATGAGTTCAAAAAACTGTCCAAAGTGCAGGAGATCTGATCGAGGGGCTCGAGACGCACAGAATGGAGAGAGAACCGACCGGGCCGAGGAGGGGGGAGCGATCTGATTGGACGGTTATTCCTGACAGAGACTGACAAGAGCTGTGGGGACAGCTGTTGTGATATGAGGGTGTTGAGTGGGGGTAAAAATAGGAAACTCTGCTCTCCAGGCTGGATGGGTCTGCCATGAAGCCCCGCCCACCCACCCCCCACCACAACACCTCAATCCCACAACCTCCTCCACCACAGAGCAGCCACACTGCTGCTGCTGCTGCAGTTGGTGTCATCTCAGCTGCTTCTGTGTGTGTGTGTGTGTGTGTGTGTGTGTGTGTGTGTGTGTGTGTGTGTGTGTGTGTGTGTGTGTGTGTGTGTTAATGTCATTGACAACATGCTGGGTTTGTAGGTCAATAATTATCGGGACAGGAAGTAAACATGATGGTGCATTCAGGGGCTTTTCTGACACTGTAATAGAGAGCACTGATACTAAAATTCTAAACTTAAACGATCAAAAATAAAAACTCCTTAATAATTATTTGAATCTTGTAAATGGTAAAAAGCAAAAGGGCTCTGCTGGTGCTTTCAGACCAAACACAGTACAACCTGCTTGATAGCTGAAGCTACAGCTAATGTTTGAATGGTAACCATATTCACTGTTTAGTCTAAATCTAAAGTTTTCTGAATGAGAATATTTTCCATATATTAACATAACATGTCTCCATTACAGTCCTCCCACTAGGATCACACACGGGTGCCATGTGTACAAACAGCTTTCATGTATATTGGCTTCACTCCTCAGGATACATGACGATCTGACTTTGCGCTCACACCAACACCTCTCTTCTCACACACACACACACACACACACACACACACACACACACACACACACACACACACACACACACACACACACACACACACACACACACACACACACACACACACACACACACACACACACACACACACACACACACACACACACACACACACACACACACACACACACACACACACACACACACACACACACACACACACACACACACACACACACACACACACACACACACACACACACACACACACACACACCAGACTGCCCCGACTTTTTCTGCATCTTCCTTTACTTCAAAATACTTCAAATGATTTTTTCTGCTAAATCCGACAGAATACAGAAAATCTGACAGTTGAAAAAAGGTGTTTCTAGGATGTTAACAGAGACATATCTAGTCAGATGAATCCCAACCTGAAGTAGCTCAACAAGCAAGTTAGCGCGCTGGTTAGAAACCAGCATCTATTGTGATGCTGCGTTCTGTTTAAACGACGACGTACCTTCACACATCGTCCCGTCATTGTTTGGCTGCTAAATCCCACATCCAGACTTCAAAACCTTCTGTGCCCTGTTTCACGATCTCTCTCTCCCCCTGTTCTTCTAACCATTTGTTTCAGTTAATAGACACGTCCTCTGTTTCAGTCTGTATCTCGACATATGAGTGCAGGTTGCCTTGTCTTCCTGTTTGAAACGCTCGTGTGCAGCAGAGAGGAAGAAGTAGGAGCGTTAAAAGGAAGGCAGAGCAGAGAAAAGCAGAAGCAGAGTTCAACATGTTACCAGAAATAACACACTGCTGGCATTGAAAGAAAAAAAAAACAGCTCAACATTTTCCTCTGATGCCTCACAAAGATGTGGTTTGTGTGTGTTAAGGTAACACACATAATAGAGGTGATGTCATTGTATCAGTTTTACCATCTCAAAGCAGCACGTAACAGGATGAAGGTTTACTCAACACCCAATGTCCACAAAATTCAACTAAATTAAGAACTGGTTTTGTCAAATAAGAAAACATCCTCAGTCTCCTCATCTCACTTCAGTCTTTTTATTTCTACACAGGGGAGTCAAGCGCACAGACTGACCAACACAGTGATTAAAGTCAAACCCTGTAAAAGGCTCATTCTCATTCATTCACATTCTGAACTGTTGGTATTTCAGTCTAATCCAACTTAACTGGACACAAACATGTACAGACGACTGAACAATTGCATTCATTTTTAACAATGCAACTTCTTCAAAATGAATTGTGCAACCCCTTCAGCAATTAAAAACTAAAGAATCATATTTGCTATTAATAAAATAAATTAGCGATACTTGGCGGCCATGATACGATATAATATCACCACATAAAGTATCACAATACTATGCTGTATCTATTTCTTCCCCCACCTCTAATAAGAATAGCATTGAATCAGGGTTGTTCACATTGACACCGATATGACTCAAACATGCAGACATGCAGGTGAGTGGTCTGCAGTGCACCATTGTATTCTAGTTTCTGCATGGGCTGAATGATATATATTGCTCTACCAATGCAATTGTGATGTGTGCATGTACAAAAGAACACATCACAGGATCTGAAGAATGTCATGCTGTCATCACTCTGTTGTTTGACGCAAACCAAAACCTTCAGTTTCCTTGTTTTCCATGACTATAGTATAGTCAATCAAATCTGACTGATACCCCTAAAGTGCATGGCTGCTGACCACTATGCATGCAGAGTGTGTGTAAATGTAAAAGGTAGACACACAGGCGACACTGCTGCATTAGAATTTCTTGTTTTTAATGACAAAAAACAGACTCCTGCACACTGTCTTAAATGCACACATGCATGCAAAAGCATTGCCAATTGCCTATTTGTGCAATTTAGACAAAGCTGTCTCACTCTTCCGCTTACAGCAGCTTTTGGTTTGAAATATGACTTTAGATCTGTATTGTGTTTTTAAACTGCAGTATACTTGATTCTTTACTGATACTATCAACCGTTATAATACCCTGAGATTGTTAAAACACATGATGTTTTAAACCCGGTGGTATCAGAAAGTATTGATGTATTGCATTTGTTTCTACTTAAGTAAAATAACTCCTTCTATCCACCAACATGAGGACATATTTGTCAGCAACAGATTAAATCGATTTGGGTACTATCAGCTGCAGCTAAAGCAGTGCACCTCTGCCTTCTGACCACAGGAGGGAGCTAGAGGTCCAGGAACAACACCACACAAAGCCTCCATTATTTCCCTGCGGCTGCCATGATATTCCAGAGAGGAAACATCACAGTGGTATCAATGCACTGCTAACAAAGTGTGCTGTGAGATGAACAGAGTGACAGCTTTTATCCAGCTGACTGTGAGCAGGAGGAGGAGGAGGAGGAGGAGGAGAAAGACTGAAGCTTAAAGAAGAGGGTGGGGTGAGAAGGGTGAGGATAAAAATGCAGTGATGTAACAACAGAGTCAACAACTATTATGAATGGAGAGGAAGTGTGTAAGATGGAAAGAAGCTGCTTTAAGAAGCTGAGAGGAATGTGGAAGTTAGTGTGAAACTTTCCAAAGAAAGATTATCCTGAAAAAGTCTTCAGTCCAGAAGGAAGAAGTGAAAGGAACATGCAGAGGAGAGATGCAGACTTGTAATGCTGCAAACTTCTTCAAGTAAATGGTAAATGGTGGATAGACTTGAGCTTGTATAGCGCTTTTGTTCTGACTTCTCATAGTGCTTTTACACAAACATCGATGGTGTGGTGATGCTTGATCATGTGGATGATGATGACTATGTGCACACATCATTAGTAACAAAGTCTTTAAACTCTAACCCTGTTCCTGTCAGTTTTCAGTTACATAATTGGATTTTTGCTTCAGCCTTCATAGTGTGAACAGCATGAAAGTAGCTTAATTTGTGTCACACATGATGAGTTCAAGCACAGCATCAAGTGTAGGTCACCACTGTTTTGGCAGCACTAAGAGCCCAATAAATACTCACGGAAGTCTCGCTCGTAAAAAAAAAAAAAAAAAATGAAAACAGACATGAAGGGAAAGTCTTTAAGCGCTCAGTCAGTTGTGAGATATTACTGTCAAACTAAGATTAGTAGGTCAGCATATTTTACAACTCACTTTGATATAAACGACCAGGAGGCCTTGTCGTTGTTGTTTAAGAAGTAGTAGTAGTAGTCCTATAAACACGCAGTCTTCTCCTGCACTCACTAAAGTGACACTTTAAACGTGCATTTCTTCAACATGTGACATTCCTCTAATGCATCCTGCAGGACTGTAATACCGTCTGCTGTGAGGGATTAGCAGATAAATCTGCACCACACACACACATACAGATTATACCAAAATCCATTCAATCATATTTTCCTGCTAACAGGAGCTGATTTCATCTGTGCCGCCGTGTTGACGTGACTGAACATCTTTCTGAGGGACACATTGATTCTCGGCGCTGAACGAGTGCCATCGCTCAGTTAAACACACACAAACCCAACCCCCCCCAATGAACACACTGTCCCAGAACCTTTTCAGTCAGGATACATCCACACTTCTTCAGCTATAATTTTAAACACAACTTTTGCTTTTATCACTGCCTCAAAAGGTAGACTTTTGAAAGAACTGCAGATCAAGTCACAGGTTGAACGGAAACCCGACTGAAGTATTTTCACACAGGGAGAAACAGAGATTTATGGAAATGTGTTTTCCAAAATGTTAAGTTATCTGTGATTTTTCTCAATGTAACAGAGTGTGTCTTTGGCCCGCTGTCAAAGTTTGAAGGTAGTTGGTGGATTTTCTGATAGTTAATGTTACTTCAGCTGATTTTCTTTGTGCAAAAAATTAAATGTAAGGGCTTTTTAAAGATAAAATGTAGAACATTTTTGCCTGCAGTAGATGTGAAACTGAAGAGAGAGTGGAAATCCAGGGAAGAGAGAGAGGGGATGAATGCAAGAAAAGGTGGAGGTGAGGGGGTAAGGAATAAACTCTCAGATGAGAAAAAAAAACTCAAAGTAACTATTAAAAAAAACATAAAACATCATGATGGGTCGTAGCCTGAGACATCAGTGAGCTCAGGCTTTCCTACAGTAGCAAATTGAAACTTGGTTCAGCAAAATTCCTGACATGTCATGACTGCTGCATTACAAACACACACCCACACACACACCTCTCCACTCCTCAACATTGCGTCAAATTGCCGCCATTCACAACATAGTAATCCAAGACACCATCCATTGCATTAGACCAGCAGCATCATCTTCAGAAACATACAGAGCTAACTGAGTCAGTGTGGAGCTCCAACCCTTTGAAAAGCAAGACGCATCTGTTTCTAAAAACACAACATGTTGGTGTATGTGTTTCTATCTGCACTCATGCTACCTAAACAGGAGTCACAATGAAAATAAAGCATATTTATTATTGTGCTCCCACTCTTTAAAAGAGCCAGGTAAGCAGATGTATTCTCCCTCCAGTCTTTGTCCTTAACTAGGGATGTTTCTAGGTGACTCATTTCTTCCCCAGTTAAAGGAAAATTATGATTCAGACTAACTGACGAGCTTAAAGGTTAGAAAACACTCAGAACAGTCGAATTAGAGGACAAAACAATGTGATTGGGTTTGCCGAGTGTGGCTAACATCAGCACCGCTAGAACATCCAGACTTCAGTCCCACTTGCAGGTTAACATCCACAAAGAAGGAGCAACAGAGAGAGAGAGTGTGTGTGTGTGTGTGTGTGTGTGTGTGTGTAAGTAAGTGATGAAGTGTGTGTGTTTTATGCTCGAGTAAACTCCTTCACGTCTCATATGTGTTGCAGGACGGCAGATGTAGGTCAGACAGGGTCTAAGATGTCTTTGTGTCTCAGTGCACATGTGATGCTCACAGAAACCACACACACACACACACACACACACACACACACACACACACACACACACACACACACACACACACACACACACACACACACACACACACACACACACACACACACACACACACACACACACACACACACACACACACACACACACACACACACACACACACACACACACACACACACACACACACACACACACACACACACACACACACACACACACGACCGCTCCAAATCACAATTATTTGCCTTATCTCAGGGAAAGAAACTAAAGTCCTTTTCAGACTGTCCCGATATTGACGCTTCTGTAACGTCTTACATTTTTCTATGAATGTCACTGATGCGTAATGGAGGGGCTTGGGAGGTAGTACCAGAGGGCAAGACGACATCAGGGGAACCAGCAGGGAAGAGTAGCGCTGTGTGTGTGTGTGTGTGTGTGTGTGTGTGTGTGTGTGTGTGTGTGTGTGTGTGTGTGCATGGCCGAGTGTGTGTATGTGAAGCTTCCACTTTTTCTTTAGTTTTCTTTTAGTCCCCCATTCACAATATCTTTATTAACATTAAATGTAGGAATTAAAGTTTAAAACAGATTTTTGATCAACAAACCTATCACACCCAGGTTGTTACTGACTTCAAAGACTGCTGACTTCATACCTGAATGCATGAACACTCATGCAGGACTGCTGCGTCATGTTAAATACATGTATGTGTGACATAAAATGGAACACTGGAATCTGTCCAAGCATGTTTACAGATGAAGGCGGACCCGACACTGAGGAATGCAACAGCAAACTTTGACCTCGAACTAAACGGTCTGAAACCACAGTGTGTCCATGTGAACGAGAACTGAAGCTGCATCACATCAGAAATAAAGACACTGAGATATCTATGACATCACATCTCTGTTAGATCTTTTTTTTGACATCGAAAAAAATAATCAAAGATTGAAGTGTGCATTTCAAGGTGAACCTTTAAAAGAGAATTATTAAGGTTGATTTAATGATCTTTCAGGAAGACTCAGGCTGCAATTTAGGATTATTTTAGAAGTTGTTTCAGTTGTTTTTAATGTCCTTGTTTTAAATTTGCCTGTGTTAAAACTCTAACTATATGAAAAAAATGACTGTTTTTAAAACTCACTTATTACTTGACTAAATATTGTTTTTTATTTTGAAACCAAGTCGACCGTGATGATGACAAAGACAATTTTCCACATTGTGGAGAAATAAAGTTATATTCTATCAATTAGAGTGTGGTCGATTAAAAGGAAAAAAGTCGATCTATGTTTATAAAAGTCCAAAAAGACGACTTGTATTGTTTCTTTTGATAAAGGATTGAAATATACTCAGATTTATGCCTTAAACATGGAGCAAAAACAAAACCACAATTTAAGAGGCTTAAAGCAAAGACTGTTCGTCCATAAAAGAAGTTAAGGTTTAAAAATTCACGACTAAACAACTGAACTTTGTAGCTTCAAACTGAATTCTAATGGAATCATTCTTAATGAACAGAACTTCTCAGAGAAGATTGAAGTTGCACAACATGTACAAAGACGTACATGTATCTCCTGTGCAAAGATATCATAGTGAACAGCTGGTGTAAAACTAGGATTACAAAAAAGACAAATAAAAACGTTTAATAGAAAACAAATCCCATCATCTGTAACCGGAAGAGGCATAAATAAAAACCTGATCGATCTGGCTTTCTGCGGTACCACTTCAAGTACACTATATGTTCAAGACGGTAGTTTCCATGTTTAGTCTTTCAATAAGAGTTTCTTTTCCTCAGGGGCTGACTTTGAACAGAGTTTAGATCCAGCAGATAAGAAGCAGTCATCTCACAACATGTACAAGCCTCACAGTCATGTACACACTGACTCTAATCTCTGAGGTATGTGTGGGCAGGACACAACACAATGATTTAAAATGAACTCTGAAGAATCTGGCTCCTCTTAACCTCACATGAGCAGAGGGGTCAGAGACCGAGGGTTTAGAGACACAGGGGGGATCAGAGACAGAGCAGCTGGGGGTACAGTGTACAAACTGGGGGAGGGGGGGGGGACCATATAGTTGTGCTAGTCCACACTTGGTCTCAACAGTGACTATCACATAGTTTTAGGCAACTACTACACAAAGTCGATCGATTCGTTTTGTTTGTATTGGTGTATTACACATGTGTTGGGGGGGCTGTGTTGATAATGGTTGTGTCTGACTGCTTGGAGTGTTATTATCAGAGCCTCGGTTCATAGATCAAAGAAACATATTGGCCGATATATAGGTATCACATTTTTTTCTTTCCCAATATCTATATCTATATCGGCCCCATAAATCCCATATCGGTCAGGCCTTAGTTATTTTTATTAAGGGGGGTGGGTCATGTTAATGGTGCCGTTGTGATGTTGGCTAAGTGACATGCTGGAACATTTGATTGACTGTCTTAGCTAATGTGTCTGAATAATTCCATGTGTGACGGGTCGTATCAATGACCTGACACCAAAATCAAATATTCATTCAATCACTACACATACAGTGCTGCAGTAAAGACTAAACTAAACACAGTTTGTTACTTTAAATAATTTAAAGTCACCTGCTAAGTGCCACTCCTTCAGATCCCAAATAGGTTTTAAAAAAGGTTCAGCAGCTACTGCAGAAGGACTGCAAACATCATTGTAACTGCATTCCTGTGTTCATGGCTAACCACAGCACCGCTTGACTTTTCAATATATTGATTTCATAAAGCCAAAGCTTAGCTTGTTTTTTTCATGTCATATGAATGGTGAGCAGTTCTGTATTAGTTTTGCATTATCAGAAGCAGACAATAAATACAGTTACAATATGTCCACACCCACACACATTCGAAGAGTATGCTGCTCAGTGTGTGTGTGTGTGTGTGTGTGTGTGTGTGTGTGTGTGTGTGTGTGTGTGTGTGTGTGTGTGTGTGTGTGTGTGTGTGTGTGCCTGAGGGCTCAGGTCAGCTCAGATAAAACACTCTCACTGCCCCGTTTGCTCAAACGGAAACTCAACAGCAGATAAGCTGAGAGCCACTGGACACAGTCGAGTGTGTGCATGTGTTGACAGAGTGATTGTGTAACATTGGCACGTTGACTTTCCAGTATATTTGCAGTTATGATAAATGCAAGCAGGTTGGTACGAACAAAAGAACCTTTTCATTGAGAAAACAAAGCCGTGCGCGGTCGAGCAGAATTTTTCACCCACCAGCAGTGGGAGTTGAGGAGTTGACGATTGGTCTAAAATATCCCCTGATTTGTTTTGTTGTCTCAAACATTCACCTTCCTAAACTCTGACTGAGCACAAAACATGTTCCACTGATCAAACAGATTTCCTCCCACATGCAGCTCAAGATGTAAATAGCACCAACATCCTTCCAGCATCTCAGAGGGGAGTGCTAATGGGAGTTCCTGTGCCCTCCGACCTCCCTCCACCCGACTTTGGAGTGTCAACGGTCACGCTGCAAATGTTGGACGGATAGTGGAGACAGGAAATGGCTTAATAAGTTCTCCCTGGAATGGACAAGCAAAATATGATCATGATAACATACCCAAGTATATCATGAATGCCCCCTGAGAAAAGAAAGGGAAAGTAAACATATTTTGATAATACGTCCAGTGAAAGATCACCACCTTTAAAATCTTTAAGGTCAGAGATATCCTTGCTTCATGTGTTCATGTGTGCTTGAGGGCTGCACAGGATGTCTTGTGTCTGTAACGTCAGCTGTGCACGTCCTCAAAAGTCAACGCTACAGGATCAGCTGACCATCTGCAAATGAACAGTAGGGGCAGTGTAGAGGCAGAAGGGATGTGAGTCAACACAGGAGCAGGGGCAACAATGGCAGAACGTTTTGAAGATAAGCAGATAGACCGAGGCAGCAATTATCCACATCTGTAGGATTTGTCATTTCCACTGCAGAGCGACAAACGTGCCCGTCAACATGCCTGACGACGTGGAAACATGCTAAACTAAATGGTAACAAGTCCGGGACTGTAACAACTGTGCACTGAGAGAAATGTTGGAGAAACGGAGCAGGGACGGTGATTACGTTCATGAAGCTGCCTGTCATGTAAGGAAACAGAAGATTAGCAAACATCTGTTGACATGAGCAGCGGTAATACCGACATATTTTGTTTTTACTTTAGAAAATCTTCACTAGAATCCTCTGATATGACTCTGGCTGAAACAGATCAAGTGTCTTGCCCAAGGACACACCGGACATGTGGCTGCAGGAGCTGGGGATCGAACCCCAGCCCTTCAGGGTGAGATACGGCCGACTCTACCGCTGAGCCACAGCCACTCCAGGGTAGATCAGATCAAGTGTTCAGCCATGTCTCAGTCAAAGTGCCATACAAAATGTAACACCTCTCGTAAGTAAAGAATAAAGACATTTCATGACCTTGAATTTGAATCCACGGGAGCCCTGTGGATAGCTGCATAAACGGGAAAATAAATTCATGACATATGTGGGAAACATAAAAGTTTGTTTTGATGTCAGGGGAACTTCGAGGAGTCTCTGAGCAGTATTTGGGCTGATGAGATGAACTTATTTACTGCCTTCTGTCCTTCTATTTGCATTGGTATTTGCAGACTGACATCAGGCCTGTAATTATCAGATTTAAGAGCAACTCCCTGTTTACCATGTTTTCCCATGTGGAATCAATCTGAGCACGCCCAGAACACACAGAGTTCATCAGAAATCTGCAGGGCTTGACTCATACAAGGACTTTATTTAAAATCAAGCTATATTAAAACAAGTCAGCTCTAAGGTTTTTAGATAAATATCTTCTCTTCCTCCCTCTACTGTACACTGAGTTCTAATACCTTCACTTTTGTCTGAGTCATTTTCTAATCGACAGTTTTTCTCCCTAAACATTACCGCAAACAGGTCAGGAGAGCGGTCGCGTTACCATGGAAACAGCCAGGTGATTTAGCTGTGTCACTGTGCTGGGCGTGCAGAGAAAGGAGAGTGCTGACGGTGTGTTTTTCAGTCAGCTGCAGTCAGCACCCAGAGAGGCCAAACACAGACACGGTTACAACGGCAAAACACTGGACCACACACACACAGACACACACACACACACACACACACACACACACACACACACACACACACACACACACACACACACACACACACACACACACACACACACACACACACACACACACACACACACACACACACACACACACACACACACACACACACACACACACACACACACACACACACACACACACACACACACACACACACACACACACACACACACACACACACACACACACACAACACGCTCTCCCACACATACAAACACACACCCATCACAATCTCACACACACACCCTGACACACACTCACACACACAAACACACACCCTGACACACACTCCCACACACAAACACACACCCTGACACACTCTTAAAGAACAAAAGCTCCAGGGTAAGAAATGGGCGAGCAATAATTAAAAATTATTATAATTTACAATCATCCTACACATGTATGTTGCTTTTTTTCTTACTCTGTACTTTCTAACTGTGAAGTTAGAAAAGGTAAGAAACACTTTTTTCTCATGTTGTGATATCTTTTTTGTTCATTCCTAAAAAAAAAAAAAAAAACAGGTAAAATGTTCCCTTTCACATTTGTTTGAAAGCTTAACTCCACCATGTCTGTGTCGGTATCACATGGACTCTCACACAGCTGGGTTAATATTCCATCTTTCTCCATGAACTATCTAGATAAACTCTCCTTCTGCTTCCAGCTACTTGAGGCCGACAAATGTCCAGTTTGACGACCTGATAGCTCGGAGCAGTACCAGGACTTATCTGATGGACTCTAACTAACAGCGTTCTGTTTCAGCTGTGGAGCGTTTGTCCATTTACATTATGTTTTAAATGACTTTTTGGGACATCAGTAGTAACGCCTTCACATGTTTCTTTTCTAGTTATCGATGCCATGTCTCCTAGAGAGAGCAGCTGCTGAACTCTGCAGACCTGCCGTCTTTGTCCTGACAAGTCTTCCCTCAGCTCTCTTCTGTATTATTCATCTGGCCTGCAGCATCACTGTAAATTATTCAGTCTGCAAAAAAAAAAAGAAAAGAGCTGGGGAGACACCCAACGCCCCAGCAGCAGACGCACACTGATCCTGAAGCTGGAGGGAAGGTCAGTGTGCTGCCACATCAGTTTAACAAGCCAACAGAAACAGCAGAAAGTGTAACGTCGCCACACTGGCACCAGAAATACATCTACACATTCAGAGAACCTACAGGAACATGGCGTCTGACCTCCTCACCACACTGTTTGTTTAAGGAAAAGCCCTGTCTATAAAAAGAGAACAGATAGTACAGGACTTTAGTCCAACCTTAAGGAGTGTTATATTTACCACCAAGAAGGTTACGTTTTAGGTCTTTATGTTAGCTGCATTCCTCTCTGTTGTGTTTTTACATTTTTACCTTGTTTGTCCTCTTGGTCATAAATCATATTGACAGTACATTTGTATTGTCTTGCTGTTTTTGGCTGCTTTCATTGCGCCTTAAGTTTAGTGATTTGTTTGTAAAAATTAATGTAACTCATGTTCTTTAATTTGCTATATGATAAGGTAAGATAAGATATGCTTTGTTGACCCTAAAGGGAAATGTGTCTTTGACTATGTCCTGCAGTTAGAGAGAATTTAAAAGTACATAAATAGAGATCGTGACCAGAACACAAATGCAATCTGCATAAAGGGCCTGCAGAGACTCGACTTTCTGCACAGAATGAATACTTTTAATGTAGACAAGACACTGATGTTTTATTCTACCGATCTTTTATTGAGTGCATTTTAACCTTTACTTTTATCTTATGGTATGATAACCTTTCAGTGCACAACAAAAATTGCCTTTCCATTTTTGTTAAAGCAGCCAGTAAAATAGACAAAAATGTTAGTAAAGCAAAGTCAATATTGGCTAGCTCTGACCGACCGTCCTCTCTCGGAGGAATTGGTTCTTCTCCCGTCTGGTTGGAGATACAGGCTGCCCAGGGTTTATAGCGGTTCAGGCTGGTCTGGTCTCTGAGGGACCCTGAATCTTCTCCCAGAGGGTAAAAGCTCAAACTCAGAGTGAAGAATGTGGGTCGGGTCAGACACTTTTTTCTGTGCCTGTCAAAGCATTGAGTTATTATTTGTTGATGACTGTCAGCTTGAATAGTCTGTGTTAATGCCCGTTCATCTGCTCGCCCCCGTCAGAGGCAGTAAAGTCTCTCTTCACCCTCCTCCTCGTCATTAAACAGCATCACACTCTCACTCTCTCTCTTACGGTTGCAGCTCTGGTTAATCCCAGTCTCTGGAAGGCGCGAGGATTAGCTCCCAGCATGAGCCTCACTGGAACATCTGGTGGAGACTCTGATCGGGCCACTTGGCTCCGAGAGGCCCAGAGAGAGCCAGCGAGAGGTGAATAAGTGGGAAAGAGGATTAAGAGCCCAGCAGTGTCGGGTTAACCTTCTTGTTTGGTGATTCAGAAACATCAGGTTTATGATCCTCTGACGTGACTGTGGGTGACTAATGAGTATCACACACACTCTTTTCACCAATCACACAGATTAGCAAAACCTGTCACACACTGTTAAGCAGCACACTGGAAGTCGTCAGGCTCTCTCCCATCAATCATTCAAGCATCAAGTGAAACAATAATCTGTTTTTAAGTGACTCACACAATATTTCACGGTGTGTGCTGCAGGTGTAGCCAGTCAAAGTGAACAATCCACAGCACACCCACTCTGTAAAGGGTCCATATATGTAGACACAGTGACAAGCAGCACATGGACAGGGTGCTGCTTAGAGCGGGAATACACCAATTTAAAATCTGTATCGTGCATCTGCTACAGGAATAATGCTGCAGCTTCTGTCATGACAGCAGCTCTGCATGCATGTTTACATTTTACAGACAGGGAACAGTCTGCAGAGCAGCCAGTTCTCTTTTTTAAAGGTTTATTTTTGTATGCTTAAATTAGAGATAGAACAGTGGATAGAGTCAGAAATCAGGGATAGACAAAATGGGGAATAACATGCAGGAAAGGAACCACAAGTCAGATTTGAACCCAGGCCGTCCGATTGAAGGTCAACTCTGTAAATAGGGCACACACGCTAACCACTAGGCTACCGGCGCCCCAGTTCAAGTGACCTTTATTGTAGATTAGTCATGGAAAACGAAGAAACTAGTTGGAGTTTGCACATCAAACAATTTCAATTTTAAAACAAAGTTTTGTTCAGCCCTGTTTAAAAAGATCGTCAACAAACCAGTAGTCGTTGCACAATGGCTAAAGCTGTCACATTCTTAGATTGAGCCTAAACGAGACAGCATTCTTATATGTCAGCTGTGTTGAGTTGAAAGTCTCTCATTCTCTCTAATTTTCTAGTATTTCTGACCTGCATGTTAAGACTTCAAACAATGTGTCTGCACCTTGTAATTCTCCAACATCGCCTACTAGTCGTTTCTTCATTCATTACATAAGGAGCTAATTAATTCACTCTGATTCTTGAAATTTCACACCCAACGGTTCAACTCTGAAATTATTCAGATTTAGTGTAAGCACGTAAATTCTTGCAGTTTTCTATTTCTGTCCCCGAGTGTTTATAAAAGAAGGCAGCCTGAAGATAAAGATAAAGATGTCTGATGTATTTTTAGACACCCACCCTGAGGTGCAGCTCGTATCTGTCTACCAGTAATTACATCCTAAAGTTGGCACATTGTTTCCGCATAGATGTGATTAAAAGAGATTAAGAGTGTGTGTGTGTGTGCGTGTGCGTAAGTCGCTTCTCACACAGCCTCACAACTTGTTCTACGTCATTCCTGTCTCCTGCTCGTCTGTCCAGACTGCTCTCTGAACTCTCACACAGCGAGGTTTACAGAAAACACAGAGCGCAGCCTTTCAACGCCCGTTCATCAAAACCAGCACAGCTCATTTACAACACAAACACAAGAAGACATCACTTCATCTGCTGCAAAACCAGATTTGACAACCAAACTGAAGGACTTTAAAGACCTTTCAAAGATGTCAGATTAGGACTTAAGATATGTTTGGCTGTGTATCCCTGAAGAAGAGGTTCTTACTCTGCCTATATGTGGTTGAATAATAATAAAAACTGCTTCTGAAGCTCAAAGCCCATAAAACAGGAGTCAAAACACAAAATAAGGATATCACTTTTCAATGTAGGATGATGAAGAAACACAACAGAGCACCACCAACAGAAAGAACAAATCTCTCTTTAGACAAGTGTTCCTATTTCTGGATACTAAAGTCAAGTGGAATGACTTTGAGCATTGAGGGGTTTAAACACAATATTTTCTATGAAAGGAGCAAAGTCCTGGAACTCGCCAACTCACTTGAAACGTACTGCAAATTCACCACTTTTAAGAAAGCCACCAAATCATGCGGTTAGTTCAGCAACAGACGTGTACTCCTTTAATTTGTGTAGCTATCACAGCTAAATGTGTGTCTTATTGTATCTTCCTGTACCCAACTTAACTGAAAGGTTTTGAATCTTGTATTTACACAAAACCCCTTCTAGGGACATCCATCCATTATCTATACCGCTTTTCCCATGAGGGTCTGGAGCCGATCCCAGCTGCCATTGGGCAAGAGGCGGGGTGTTGCAAATTAGGATCCGCTATAAAAACTATGATACTTTCATCGCATGGCGGTTTTCAGCTTGTTTATTGTACCTGTCCCTATCAAATTAACCATAAATGAATAAAAGTTATAGGTATCAATGAAAATCTGAGGGATATTAAACTTTCATGACTGAAGTTTTTGGAGCATGCATTGAGTTTGCTGTTGTTGTCCAATGTACAAATGAACAATCTGTTTTTTTATTTAATCCAAAAACTCGACAGTATGACTTTCATTTATTGTCAGAAGAATTCAACAGTGTGTTTATAACCGCAGCATGGAAACACACTTGTGCTCCGACCACATCACACATTCTGACTGTGGTCTCTCTCAGCACGGCCCCGAGCTTCATCTCAGATTCTCATGGGCTTTTCAAGCTTTCCAAAAGATGCCAAATATGTCTCACATGTTTTCTTTGTATAAAATACTTCACAACACGCTGTGGGGTTTGAATTTTTTTCATGCAATGGAAAAAACTAAGAAGATTTAGGAGGACACACGCTGTGTCTGATGCTGTCGTTTGTCTTTACACCAATGAAATAGAACAAGAAGTTTTATACTTCTAGTTAATTTCCTGACATAACTACGCTTGTAAAGATTTAAAATCTAGATGGTAAACCTAAACATTAACTCGTCTTGATTAAGTCTTGAACATGTGGTCACATGTTGCTCAGATTTTCCTGCTGTTTCCGCCTTTCTTTCCTGTCTCAGACTGGAGGCAGAAAACAAGAGGATGTAAGCGTCAACAGCACATAGTGGTTAACATTATGACACAATGAGAGGGCCAAAGGAAATGTGTTTGACTGAGAGGTTTAAACATACTGGAAGAACTCAATTATTCCTAGATCTGCAGCTTAGAATTCACTCATTGTTTGTTCAGTAGTGTTCATACAATGAAGAGAAATGTTCATTGTTTTCGTCTTATACTGAAATATGTGACACTTGTTGCCTCTAACAATGTGAAAAAACATTGTCCAATCACACTACACCTCAGCTACCGGCACAGGCTGATATGTCTGCTGTCATTATAGTAATTGGCCGTTAATATGCTTCTCTTCATAGACTGGATATGAAGAACGGACGGAGAAAAACTCTGCTGGCTGGCTGCATTATAGGTCATTAACCCCGCCTCCTTATTGAAAGCAGACGGGACGTGTCAAATTATAGAATCAAAACGCATATTCGTCTCACACTCGGTGATAGTTATCATCATGCCATTTCATGTACAAGTCATCTCATTTTCTGATACCTTTCTATGAATTGTTTATTTGTTGCTTTATAAACAAATATGATCGACAGCTCTGTTGACCAATGGGACTGAATAATGTAAAAAAGGATGCAATTTAGTGAGATTACTTTGCTAAGGAGTGGGACAGACATACAGTATATGGACAAACAATGTCTTTATCAAGTACATCCACAGACATAAAGTTCCCTCCCCCCCGTCAGCCTCAAAAACGTCCTTCCTCCCATAAGAAAATCCCGGGGGGAAAGGGTCAGGAAGCGGCCTATTTGTTCCAAAGAAGATTCCACAAATACCAGAGTGAGACCTAAAGGGAGAGGCCTGCTTCCCGTTGTTTCCAGTCAGCCTGTTAAGACAAGTGAAGATGGCGTCTTGCTTCTTTAACCTCCTGTTTCACTCTCTTTCTCTCACGCTCCAGCCTCCCCCCCTCCTCTCCCTACAAGCCGCTTCCATCTGAATTCCTTCTGCAAGATTCAAATAGTTTGGGGCACAAGTCTCCTGCAGATTTACAAGCTGACAAGTTTACTTTAAGTATTTCCATACTGTATATTATCCTAACTAATAGGCTTATTGTGAGTGCGGTTTGGAGAATATATGAAAACATGTGTGTACGAGGAGGATGCAGGCTTCCTGAGCAATGCTTCACACAGCACTTGTTTTTTTTTTTTATCACTGGAGGTATGAGGTCGTTTAATGCCCCTGAACTCATGTATGAATTTCATTCTTTATATATAAATTCCAGCAACTCCACCTCCAATGTGCTTTCCTATCTTCAAATTTGTATATTTGGAATTAAGAGGAAATACGAGGAAAAATCACAACATGTAAGGAAATAAATTGTACATATTCATTTAGGTGGGTACTCTGACATCAACAGCTATCTCTGAAGTCTCCATTTTAAAGAACAATTTACAAAAATCTTAAAAATTATATGGTAATGTTATCCTCTGCTGATTCTCCCGTCCTTTATGTCATGGCATATTTTAAAAGGAGTGTCATTTCAGAGGTTTTGCACTCTAGTTGTCAAAGTTTCCCATTTGCACATAGATGCAGTGCAGAAAAAGTTTCAAGTTGATTTATGTTTCCAGTGGCTCTACAACTGAGTAATAGCCTGTCATGTGTCAGCAACTTTTGTTGTTACCTGGAAAACTCAAACATTTGCAGCAATGAAAATGTGCCATAGCTCCAGGATGCTAGGCTAGGTAGCTAGTTCATACGGTTTATTACCGTAAAGTTTGGTTAATACTAGACCTAAGAGTGGATTCAAAAGGCAACCCATAAGTAGCAGCAATCTTGGACGCACCTGCCAGAGCAAATATAACATGAGCGCACAGATTTGTGCTGTTCTCAGGCTAAAACAATGACATCAGTTTGATGTAAATGAAACCAGACATGATGATTGCTTAACTAGCTCTGTTCAGTGTGTACCTGGGAATTCAGGTTTTACAACTCAAGCTATTTTAATCATCTGGTTGTTAATACTCCTATGGGAACAGAGAAGGATGACCACAGGAGGAAATAACCTAACCAAGTGTTATGATTAATCTTACATGACATCTGGTCACAAAACAAGGGTCGCAGAGTTATCAAGACAAAGTAACTGAGTAAAATACAGTCTGCTTCAACGCTCTCTGCTCCAACGATGACTTAAAACTTATTTTCAAGCAGATAGAGGCAAAAGCTCATACTCTCCACTGTTATTGACTCTTTAGTTGTCAGCCCATCGGGAGCCCTGCAAGAGGGTCACCATCTGTTTGCTGCTCTGACTCCAGTCTGTGGAGTCTAGTGGCTGATCCTTCTCATGTCTCTTGGCTGCTACAACTCTAGTCGTTAGACTACTATGACTCCAGTTTGTTGGCCACCACAAATTCGGTGTGTTTGCTACTATCAATCCGGTCCATTGGCTGCTACGCCTCCGGTCTGTTGGCTGTCCAATGCTCTATGTTCCAGTAAGGACTCTTAGTAAACTTCTTTCTAACTGTACAGTGGTACAACCTTTTCTACTTCACTGTGACTCACAGCTTCAGCCAATACACGTCATGGTGAGTTGGGTTTTGAAACAAGTCTATACATACAAACAAGTCCCACTAATCCAGTCAAATCTAACTTCCTTTTCTTACCAAACTGACTTCCATTATTTTCGGAACAGCAGTCAAAAGGTGTTTAACTCAAAAAAAAAAAGAACTTTGAGTAAGTCCAAGGTAGCTATTCAATAAGGGTTTTCTTACGAGCCATGGCAAGGACTTTCTGTTACTGATCATAACCAGGAATGTTTAACTTATAAAGGATTCTAACATTTTTACCCCCCCAAGTTTGACAGCAACATGGAGAGAGAAAACACATAACTGAACAATGACACAGGTCATACTTCTCTTATCATCAAAAAGTCTGAAATCTTTTAATTATATGGATGTCTGAGGAAATTGTTTGAGGCAGAAAAGTTTGAGAGGGCCAGAATCAAAGTGGAAGCGAGTTAAGTCAGAATTACTTCCTGAATGGGCAGAAACAACAACGACTATGCCAAAGTTAACAGGCACCGCTGAGGGTACACACAGCAGAGAGGAAGACTTAAGGGAGAGAAAAGATGGATGTGCTTTTAAATGTCTACAATTAAAACTAGAGAAGTGCAACTGCAATAATTGGATTAAAAATAGAATGATTAATGAAGGACAGATCTGTCAAACTTTAACTTCTACATTATTTAATGAAAAGACATATCAGAGGGGTGGTGCTTACAGACAGCTTTAAGAAGACTTTTGGGGTTGCTATGCTGTCTCTTTGTCGTCAGCAATAGACCTGCTTCAACACAATGCTAATAACAAGGAAATACCTGAACCTTCTGAAAACATGAGACACAAGCATCAACATCCTACAGGGTAAAGCCTGGAGGAAATTTAAGGACAGTCAGTCCCAGTCAGCTGTAGCCTCTGTCTGCATGCACACAGCACAGTGATGAATGCTGCACATCCGGTTTTACTGGAGCAACTCCGTGACCTAGTCCTGAGGCCTCTGCTCAGGGAACACGCTAAACTTGAGGCTGTACGGCTTCATTTATTCTTCACTGTTGCTCCACTTGTATGTGTGTTGGTACATCTTTAAAGTCTATCCATTCACTGTATGGACAAATTTTGATGCAATTTCAGAACCCACCAACTATGATCTCACAAGCATTTATGCATCTTGGAACAATGGCCAACTTTCCGGCTATTCTGGAGTAGCAAGTGGTAAGCCATAATGACTTCCATGACTTCCTTTTCCATGCGCTGCAGTCCAATTAGCAACTTGAGAAGCAAACGTGTTTTAGATCGAATGGAAAGCGAAATTTGCACCTCCAGATATGTCTGTAAAATAAACATTGATGTAATTTCTTGATTTATTTGTTCATCTGTTTCTGGTGAGTCTCACTTTAACTGGAATTAGTAAGTTACACAGAGGCTTCCCTCTGGCTTACATCACCGTATGAACCCCCAAAAAATGACACATTTTGTTGTGAATTACTTTTAATTTAAGGGTCTTAAATAGCAACATTATGGTGAAGATTTGTAAGTAGTACAAATTCAAGCCATGTCAAGTCTGTGTTCAAGAGAAGAAGAAAAAACACTCAAATGTTTTTTTGTTGAATGGTCAGATTGATTATTTCTGATGCATTCCAGGAAGTGGGGAAATCTTCATCTTAACGCTGATCATCACAGCGTCAAGCAGATGGTTCACTCAAGTTGATTTTTTTGATTCAGTATAGATTGTTAGCTGCACTTACATGCAGACTTCTGTTTATAGAGATGAACACATTGTTGTCAGATTACCTCTGATGGGAGCCGGGGTGTCGTTATGGAGGATTGTGATCGGACTGTTTTTCCTACACCAAAACCTGCCAATACCTAACTGACCAAAACTACTCAGACTATAAATATACAACAAAAACCAGAACACTGCCAATAAAATCCAGACCCACAAGTAGTAAGTACAGAGTCTTTACATGGATGTCAAATGTCAGTAACTTTGGCCGTCATCCAAAGAACCTAAATCTTCATATGACGATGGAAAACAGGTTCAAAGATAGGGAGAAAACCTGCCTTATTCTTTCTAAAGTTCCTTCTAAACAGTGATGTAGTTCACTCCAGTAGTTACAGTATGCTCACTAGGAAAAAGGGAAGGGTCCTCCGGCTGTTTTCAAAACTACTGAAGAGATCCTCAGTTCCAAAAACACCTATTGTCTGAAGACATCCCAGTGGAATTTTTTTTTTTTATATAAGAACATCCTGTCTGTACTGGTCTAAAAGAAAAGGTGCATCCTGTCTTGTCTGCTTCCAAATCTTGATTAAATCTTAATGCGCTCTTGTTTGTGCAGAGGACTCCTGGCACCCGCTTTAAGTGGACTTACACAATACTAAACGACTTGGGCTGTTTAACTCTGACCGCAGCATGAACAGCCAGAACACCACTTTATAAAATCCAATCATTTATCTTTTGAAAGGAAGGATTGACCTATTTAATCAATAAAACTAAGGGGTTTAACATCAGTCTCAGCTGATATCTGCCCAGGCATCAAAACAAACGCAAATAATGGGGCATGAACCAACGTCATTATCCAATGTTGGTCTGTTGTATCGTATCAATTCTTATGCTGTCATCTAGTGTACCGAACTGCTGATTTGGAGAAGTGTTTTTTTTTTTCAATTCCCCACACAGCTGTATTATTGTTAGAATTGTACATTTATGTAAATGTTTATTAAGAAATGTCATCAAACATAGATCCTTTTGGGGTACCAGCCGAACTGACTTGTTTCAGGTTAATCAATTAAAAGTATGGACTTCAAAGAAACAACATGATATATGAGTTTTGCAAATCTAAAGCCAAGTTTGGAGGTGAACACGCTTGCCCGAGTTAACTTCTTCCATATCATTTAAATAATTAAAGCCGTGTAACTTCATATTCTATAACCAGGACCCAATGTGCCTGGATCAAGTTCAGTGTGGAAAATGAAGATGTGCCACTTCAAATATTTAGGCAAGTATGATTACCAAATTCAACATAGAACAGGAGATTCAAAATATAGATGTAAGAATATCACTGAAGATGTTTTTCAACAACATTTTTCTGGTGTCTTTTGCATAAAGATACAGAAGATACCACGTTTGCAATTTAGACAGGTGCAGGCGTTTGCTTTCACTTTTTGATAATTAAAAATAAGAAATAAGCCAATAACGGGCACCTAGGAGTTGTTGCTGTAGATGGATACAGGACAGGTAACAATATTGTTTTTTTACTAGTAAAGTATCAGAGTTTAAAGTCTTCTGGTTTAACGACAACCCTAGATCAGGCAGGTACAGTTTCCTGTTAGAGCCTCGGTCAGGACTGAATGATGGCCTTCCTGCTGGCTTGTTTTTATTCGAACCAGCAGTCGAGCTGGTGATATCTGTTAGGGCGGACAAAGAGCTGAAGACAGGCCTGCTGTTTAACACACACACACATACACAAATCAGCTGCACAGATAGACTCATGAAGTTAGAGGAAGGGAAATGCATGTGTGTGTGTGTGTGTGTGTGTGTGTGTGTGTGTGTGTGTGTGTGTGTGTGTGTGTGTGTGTGTGTGTGTGTGTGTGTGTGTGTGTGTGTGTGTGTGTGTGTGTGTGTGTGACCCGACGGTGCCTGTACACCTAAACAAAGCTCTCTCCGGTGTGCACTTCCTGTTTGCTTCATGGAAATCATTACAGCAGCTCTTCACATGAAACAAAGTCAGACTCTCGTCCAGTCAGAGGAACATTTTTCTAAAGTCTTCGAGGAAGAATGAGAAAGTGGGCAGCACAGAGTCACTCCCTGTCTCCTTGAGTGTATGTGTGTGTGTGTGGTGGGGTGGGGGCAGAGTCCCTTTCAGTCCGACTGTGTCACAAGGACCCTTGAACCAGAGCCAACAGAGGCAAACAAACAAAGCCTCTGATGCTGCCAAGCAGGCCCGACCAGAGGACACTCGGATACTGTTAATGCAGGAAATGTGACACTCTGAGTACTAATGTCAGGACTCTTATCACGTTTTCATTACATTTACAAGGAAAAAAACTACTGATACGAAACATAATCTACACTGGACTGATCGAATAGTTTGAACATTGAAAAACGTGGTATATAATGGCACACAGTACAAAAGTAAGATATACAAATACAACCACCAGTCGTGTCAGGATGCTGTGTAGAATGGAAGTAAAAGCAGAATATGAGCCAACCTGAATTTGTTGCCAGCAAGATGTTCAAAAAGTTTTGGAAAGGGTCATGTTTACTACTCTGTTTTTTTTTTCTTTAACAACATGTTGTAAGTGTGTAAATGGTTCAGCGATAATGGAGCCTTCACAAATGTGCAGGTTACCCATGCCATTTGCACAAATGCACCACCTTACCATCACGGATGCTGACTTTGAACTGTGCACTGATAACAAGCCTGCTTGGTCCCTCTCCTCTTTAGCCCAGAGAACGGGGCGTCCAGGATTTCAAACCAGAAAGTCAAGTTTTGACTTGTCAGAACTCAGGACAGTTTTTCACTTGATGAACAAAATATTTCTGAACACTCAAGATGTTAATTGAACTTGAACTTTGCTCATAATAATGGAGGTATCTCAAATCCTTAAAAATGTTAAAAGTTCAAGTCCATTATTATGAGCAGCAGAGTGAAAATTTGAATGATAATGGTGCACATAGATATTCAATAAGAAAAATACCAAACATATGACATGATGGTGCAAAGACTGCTGTCCATCCGATCAGCTGCAAAAAGGAACAAACGCTCCAGCTACTATATTTGTTTATTTCCGATGTAAACAGGATTATGTAAAAAATGGTCTCCTGTGCAGCTGCCTGCTTGATGTTTGCTTTCAGGAGTTTCATACTGAGACATTTAATGCACTATTTTACAGTAAAGACACTTAATTCTAACAGTATGATAACATACACTTTAAAGCACTATTAAGTCAATAGTGTGCAGAGCGGATCAGCCCTCTGTTGCATAATGTTTTAAAAGAGACGGAGGAAACATGTGGGTGATTTAGACCTCCATTTTTGACTCCATCAGAGCACATGGAACTACAGGAGAGGGACTCTAGAAGAACACTGAGCGATCAGATTCTTTCATTTGATGTCCTAGAGAAACTTGGTATAGCTGTAAGCAATCACTGCATCCGTCAGATTTCTGGGACATTTCCTGAGACTTCAGACACTATTAACTCATAACATTTCTAGAGAAAGAAGATTGAAAAAAAAAATGCCCCACCAAGAGTGACCCAGTGACCTTTCAGTGTTTGTATAAACGACAAACTTACATGTCTTGCCTCTCTGCGCTGGCCCTCTGTATTCCTCAGCCAGCAGCGGCTCAGCTCGCTGAGCTCCAGGATGGGCTGCACCTTCAGCCTCACCGTGTCCCCCGACTGACGGATCATCTCCACGATCTCATCACGGCTCTTGTTCTCCACGTTCCGCCCATTTATCTCCACCAGTCGGTCCCCTGGCACCAACCCGAGAGCCAGGTCCTTGGTGCCCGCACCCGGCTCTGCAAAGTGGACCACCCGCCTGTACACGCCCCCGTCGGGACTGCGGTCCAGCATGGTGGTGCGACGCAGAGAGAATCCAAAGTCTCCGGTGTTGCGCCGTTGGAGCTCCAGCTCTCGTATCTCGGGTGCACTCGGAGCTACGACGGCCGGCAGCTGCAGCACAGCGGGGAAGGTCTTATCCACCACCTGAGGGATACAGACTTTTTTGGTGGGAGGGGCTCCGACCTGCTGCTTCAGGCTGTGTTTGCGGAGCATGCTAAAGACTTTGTTCTCTACCTGCGGGGAGGGGGCTGCAGAGTTCTGTCCTGAAGGTGTGGATCCCTCTGAAGGACTCTCCTCTTTGCTCTTCTGGGAGAAGGAGAAGCGTTTCATCATCTGACCCACCTGAGCGGAGTTCTGCTTGGCAATTGATCCAAACTGAGCGACGCGCTCTCTCACCGAGTTGCGGTGTCCATCCTGTCCTACCCCGCCCTCCCCCTTCAGGTCGTCGGTGGAGCTGGCAGCGCTCAGCTGGTCGTCCAGCACCATGCTGCTCCGGTTGCTCAGCCCATCGGACTCGATGTCAGTAAGGGTGAGCTCGTGGCTGCTGGCCACCTTGATGGGGATGGGGTTGGAGATCTCCAGTTTGTTCTTGGACTCGCGCTTGGACTCCCTCTTGAGGTTGAAGAAGCCGCGGCGCATACTCATCTCCTCCAGACTGCGCAGCTCTGCGGCAGACATCCTCTCCTTTTTGTCCTTCTTATCCTTCTTGCTCCCTTCTCTCTCCTTATCCTTCTTCATCAGATTAAACATGGTGACAGACTGAATGTTCCCGTCAAGCGTAGCTGAATTTCCCTGCAGAGCTGCAGGTCCAGGTCACCTGTCAGGTATTTTGGTTGTAACCGACAGGGACGAATCCCCTGAGGAGAGGGAGGCAGAGCAAACTGAGTCAGAATCATTTAAGAGGAAACATTCATCAAAACATGTCGCTGATTAATCCTGTGAAGTTTGAAAACACAAAAATTATTATGGATTTTTCACAAATAATACTACACTAACCTATTTCTATATCACAAAAATATCCAACCAGGAAAGACTGCTGAGATATGAAAACTTCACAAATAAAGATACTTCTTCACAACATATAAATATCATTATTTCCCCAAAACCATTACCAAGTCAAAATTGGTCGCCATCTTTGGTTCAAGCTTCTTAAATTGCTTTACTTCTTTTCTCTATTTGCTGTAACTATAATAAGATTTGGACATTTGTTGAGCCAAAACGAACAATGTGAAATCTTCTGTTGGGCTGTTGTTGCATGGTAGGAAGCTAAAGCATTCAAATTTGAAAAATGTTATCAATACGGTCAGCAGTAATCAAATAAAACTCAATAAGAACTGCAAGGACATATTATCTTCAATCTGATTATATTCACAATGGGTATCAAAACATGTAAAGAATCATTCCAAAGCCAAGTCTTTGCTTTTGTCCAAACAGAAAAGAAACTTTACTCAGTAGAACTTAACTTTACTGTCATAAAATGTATAAGAAAGAAAAGGGGTGGTTAAGGGGGTGGGGGGGCAGTAGCTCAGTTTGTACGGACTTGGGTTGGGAACCAGAGGATTGCCGGCTCAAATCCAGGTGTGGACCAAGTCTGGAAATTGGTCTGGTAGCTGGAGAGGTGCCAGTTCACTTACTGAGCACTGCCGAGGTGCCCTTGAGCAAGGAAGGCAGAAACTGCCCCTGACTCTGACATGTCTCCATTAGTGCATGTCCATATGATCCTGTTTGTGAAATTGTCTTGTTAATTTTTTTTATTTTTATTTTTTTAATAAAAGTGTAGTAAAATTGAAATGTTCTAACACCTACAAAACTCACACTAAAACATCTTGCAGTTGCAGCCATAGAACAAAAACCCAACAGGTAGTTACATTTTGACAACTCGGTACATGTCAGCAAAGTATAAGTACTTCTTTAATATGTAATTGTGTCTCAGTTTACTATTAGGTTCTTCATAGGTTCTTCTTGACAATTCATTGCTTATCTCGCTGAAATATTACATCAGTAGTCTAACAACAATGCATTGTCCTGTCAGATTAAGAGCAGTTTAAATGGACAATAAGTGCCCTGCTTCCACCTAACACCTGGCTGCTGCATATTTTAATAGATTCTCTTTTTTATTTTATGAGACAATTGAACAGCATCAGAAGCGTAAGAAGACTGTAAAATAAAGACCTCCAGCACTCGTACATTACTGAGGCCCACTGGAGGAGCTTGGCAGGACCAAAACACATTCCTGGCTTCATTTTTTTTTTTTTTTTTTTTCAAACTGAGTCTCTGAATCCAAACCCTCAAAAATCAAGCAGGGGACTCTTTCTGCTGCAGACTGACACAAGCAGAGAGGCAGCCCTGCTTCTCATTAAGCTGAACCACACACACACACACACACACACACACACACACACACACACACACACACACACACACACACACACACACACACACACACACACACTTCTGTTATTACACACAGGTAATTACAGTGGGTTTAGATGTCTGTACTCCCAGATAGAAATGTCAGAAGTCTAAACTGTGCCTGGAAAGCGTCCTGTCAGATAAATACATGGTCACAGATTAAACCCTGCACACACACACACACACAACACACAGATAACAACAGAGTAAATCCCTAAAACAATGCAGCTCATGATAATGTGATGTCTAATTAGTCGGAAATAGTTTCCTAAAAGATGTTTTCAGTCATGTTTGGCCAGTTGACTGACAGCTTTTGTGTCATCATTAGCCTCATGTTATGCCTGCAAATAAAATGTCCTAAGAACCTGGGATTATAAATCTAATTAAATGAAGGGTTTGTTCTGTTTATCTCCCTGGTTGTTGAGCTTAAAACCCGGGCTAACACCTGGCACACTTTGGTACAAAAGCAGCGTTTATTAGCCCCCTGAAGTCAGAGGACAAAAAGCATGACAGAGCTAAAATAGATGTAGCTTCTCGGCTAACTCTTGTAGCTAGCTGGTGTTGCTGTTTCTGTGTGAGGGTGTAACGCTACATCGGGACAAATATCTGCGTTTTTAACCCCGCAGCAAATTCATAGGCACCATCAGAAAGAGCCAGCAGTGATACGTTATGATTGTGTTTAACTTTCCAGTGAGTAATCCAGCTAGCTAACTAGCCTGATTGGCTCCAGTCAGTCCTCATTTTTAGGAACAACACATCGGGATCCCGTGAAAATGATCCCAGGCTGTCCTATCCTCAGACCCAAAGTGCCTCCATTACTGGGAACACACATGCTTAATAAATGAAGAAATACTCACTGTGCTCCAGGACACCAAAGGGTGCTGTGTGTGTTGGTGGGCGCAGCTCGGCTCGTTGGGAACAGAAGCCGCAGACTGGTCTGTGAGCTATCAGAGCTGGCTGCTCCCAGTCCGCCTCTGCAGGCTCACAGACAGCAGGGACAGGCGGTCAAACAGCGACACCTGCTGGGCGAGAGAGAGAGATACAACCGGAGCCGTGTAACCAACCATACACTGTACACACTAACCTGTACACACTAACCTATACACACTTAAAATAAGAAATACAAGAACATTGATAAAGTCCCATTTAGTGTTCTATTTGTAGATAAATGGGGTCGATGTCATTGATTTGTTTTAATTCACCAAAAAGTCTCTTTCAAGACTGTGGACAAAGCAGTACCTCTTAAATTTGCTTATTTTAACAGCAAAACAATATTTTCCTACTTCCCTTAAACAATCATTGTGATTATTTCCCGTGGAAAATATATAAAAAAGAATGTTTTTCCATCAAGCTCAGAATCAACTTGTCTGACACCTACCCGCCAGCAGTGATTTTAGGCACTGAAGATATTTGCATAGAAATAATAAATCTTGTGTTTTTGTTTGCTTTTGTTGGTCATCACTATCGATTTAAATCTGTGTGGGCCGCATGGTGGTGCAGTGGTAAGTACTGCTGCCTCACAGCAAAGAGATTCCTGGTTCAAATCCCCGTTTGACAGGAGCCTTTCTTAGAGGAATTTGCATGCATGTGTGGGTTCTCTTCAGGTACTCTGGCCTCCTCCCACAGTCCATACAAACAGTCCAATGCTCGTTAGGTTAACTAGTGAAAACAAATTGACCTTAGGTGTGAGTCTCTATGGGCCAGATTTACTAAGCTCCCATTTAAAGAGTACTAAATTGCGTGTTCACTCCAAAGGTTTGGTTGGTGGGCGTTTTGCGGGTGATCTACTAAGAACATTTGCGTGAATGACAACAGGTGCAAACCTTGTGGAGGCGGTACTATTTAAGTTAGGTTTTTGCGTGTTCTACTGGTTTACATCACGGAGAGTTTGGACAGAAAGCAGGATGACTGCAAGCGCAAAATATGTATTAGTGGGGGAGGCAAATAAACGCACAATACTTTCGAGTTATAGGAGAAAAATCTGAATATTACAAAGAAGATTTTGGATATAAGAAAACCTCGGCATTAAACAGGGCCTCTCTTTTCTTCCCTTCATCTTAAGAATGAAGTGTCATACATTGCGCTCTACACTCGGGCCGTTGTTGCGCACCAGACAGCTGGTCAGCGCTGTGTCTGATCGGACATAAATTCCCTGGAAAGAGGTGTCGAAGACGGGGGTACAAACAGTGGTGAGGTACCCCAATCCAAGCGTCCTACAGAGTAGCAGCAGCGGGCTTTAGAGGGAGGAGACGAGCGCATTATGGAGAAGAGCGCACCGGAGGGGGCGAGCTGGGGGAGAGACGCGCGACCCGAGAAAAAGGAAATCCCCAGTTTAAAATGCAATGTTGGTGAGAAGAGGGAAATAGGAAGACATAAACGTCAGTGTTGAAATTCTTTAGAATGCAGAGGCTGTGAATGTTCAGTTTTGTTTGGCAACAATAGCCTGTAGTTTAATCATGGTGTTTCTCTTCCTTAACGATTAGAATATTGAATCAAATAAAATAAATAAATGCATGCCATTTATTTTTCTGTCATTTGAAACATGTAAACACATGTGGGGAAAAACGTGATCTTTATGCCTTCTTTTGTTGTTCCTATGTCTCCTCCTAACTACAATAACAGCAGCCTGTTGTGTGTAACACTGGTCTCCTGGATTAGCAGGTTCCTTTCCAAGGTGTTAAATTCAGACACCGTCACAATCACCGCAATTTTTGTCAGGCTTGGTAAATCACAATGCGGGTACTAACTTAACTTCTTTGCATTTTCTCCTCCCAGTATTTTGCACTTTAGGGCAGAAACGCCCCATATTGAATATTCATTAAGGCAAACGTACTAAATGGACAATGCGTGTTGTTTTGCTCACATGAAAGACGCAATCCTCACTGCGTGTTGTTAGTAGATCAGATAGCACTTTTTTTGCTGGTGGTATCAAGTTTGCACACGTTTTAAGACACGCAAACCTTTAGTAAATCTGGCCCTATATGTCAGCACTGGGATTGATTGGTGAACAGTCCAGGGTGTACCCCGCCTCTTGCATAATGACAGATGGGATCAGCTCAAGACAAGTGGTAAAAGATAATGGGTGAGTAGTCAGCGATTACAAAAAATATTAATGCAATAATAATTCTGAGCCATTAAAATGTCCCAACTTCTTTCACATTGTACACCATCTGCCCCTCCACACACTTAACACAGCCATCAAACAAAGTGACTGACAGCTGGTTTCACGACTGACGGACACAAAAACTCTCAGATTCCTCTCTATGGTGCAGGGAACACGACAAAGATGATGAAGAGGAGATGTTACTGTGTCAGACTTTCATTTCACCAGAGCACAAAGAGAATAAAACAATCAAATCCAAGTATGTTTTTATTTTTTTGATGGTTTTTTTTTTGTAGCAAGTGTGTAAACTGTGAACAGAAAAAACACTTTCATCAGCTCATTCTTGAAACATGAAAATTGACTGGAAATCCTTTCAAGTAACGCTGCATTCACATGTCTGATTAATCACACAAAAGAAACCTGAAGAAGTGGACTATCTCAGAAGCACTGAGAAACATCCTGGTATTGCAGAAATGCTCTGTAGGATTTAACATGTCAGTGAAATCGATCCAGCAGGGTTACCGTACGAAGCAGGATTTGCGGTTATCATCATCATAGGTCACATCAGGGTTCACTTCTGATCGGGATAGACTGTCATGGTAACATATGCTGAACACTTAACCTGCTTCAGAACATTGATTTTAGTCTGTAGCAGCCTGTGTTTCACTTCTTCATCATTTCCTTTACATAGTTTGCTCAGAGTTTGTTGAATATGACGATCAGCTGACGGCAGGCTCGTTCATGATGGTGATAAGTTATAGGAAGCTTACACCGCCGCTTTCATGTGTACACACTCATCGAATCTCTGTATTATAGGCCTCAGGAGCCGTGAAGCTGCACGTTTAAAGTCTCTTTTCATGACCGCTGACATTTTCATGTTGATGTCAGGGCTCGCTCACGTGAATAAATCAGATGACTTGTTAAGTATAAAAGCTGATCATCCTTCGAGCCGCTAAAGTCTATGCAGTTTGTGGTTCTGTGTGTGTGGTCTGTTGTGTCGTCTCCTCGCCGTCAGCATCTGTCTGCTGCTCGGCCAACATGTCCCTCAGATTTAGGCTGAGGACCGCGTCTCTGGGCTCTGCTGACACCTGCAGGGCGGGAGGAGAACTATCAGCGTGGGTTCAAATAAAACATTTCTCACCATTAACCCAAGTGTGATTTACTGCCATAGAAAGGAAAAGAAGCCAGAAAATATTTCCATGAATAGACATAACAATACAGCAGGCTGAATGCTGTGAGCATGTGTAGCTCTTTGATTAATTATTGAACAAAAAGGTAGATGCTATAATAACAACAAAAGTAAGGCACCAGCAGCTAATGGTTCAGATTCAACCCTGTTTAATTGGCTTGCAGCTCTGGTTACTCCTTATACTCACAAGTGGATCTCCTCTGCGTCTGAGCATGATGCCTTCTGCGAGTAACGCCTTCCCCGTCTCCTCGAACAGAGCCGAGTCCTCGAACTCAGCACGGCTCTGCAACTCTGTGTATTTATCTACAAACCTGCAGAATCCCAGAGACACTAAGGTCGTCAAAAAGTACAGATCTTCTGAGACATTTTCAACATAAAGAGAGACAGCAGGGTCCAAATTTAACAAATAAAAAACATTTTCCTGTGGTATCAAAACTGGTACTGAGACTTTTTACCAGAAACACAAGGTAGCTTAAAAATCTGGAATTGTGACAACCCTAAAAGACACAGCCACAAAAATTTAGTTAAGAGAAAACATGTGATGAACTGCATTTTAAAGAGTCCATAAGGGTTAAAACACAAAACACTTTACCATATCATTTAGATCACATCAGTCGTATTCATGTCAGCACATCATATCTTTTCATAGAACACAGTCAGAATGTTAATGTCTGTCTTCTGTTTAGTGAAGTACCTCTGACACGTGGAAACAAAGTTGGACCTGGACAGATCAAAAGGCCGACCAGGTACGTACAGCTCGTAGAACTTTCTGAAAGCAGACAGACAGAACAGTGTGAGCATCGCCTGAATACAAATCTTACAAAAACTGTTCATGCTGATATGAAACAGCTGAATCTTATTAAAATCACTGTTTTTATCCATAAAAGCTTGACTAAGGCCCTGTGTCCACCTATTGTTTTTTTGAGCGGCAGCGTCTTGTTTCAATTGTTGCCGATATGAGGAGAGAGCGTGCAGCGTCATGCACTCCACTTTTTTGGTGCGGCCGCTCAGAGTTGAAAATCCTCAAAACTTTCCAGATGGGCGCTGACGTCCCCAGCGCTCTTTTCAAAATATATGATATACCCCTTATTTTTGTCCCCAACAGATGCGTCATGTATCACACCCTCCATGCTCCTCATCCAGACAAAGCAGAAGGGCAATCATCATGAGCATTGTGACAGAAAGAAAACTGTCTGAAGAATTAAACATAGGCTACAGTAAAAAGTAAGGGAGCAGCGATGGTCATGCAGTGGACGTTTAAAAGTGACTGTTGTCATAGAGACAAGACACACATGTAGCCGTTTTATTCTCAGCACTCAAGCAATTCATCCCAACGCTCCAGAGCTCACAGCCAGCGCTAAGTAATAAAAAAATAAATGTGTGGTGGACACAGGGCCTAAATTGACATTCTATTATTTCATTGACAGTGATGATCGTCCTTACGCTCTGACTTCATCCTCTCTGTAGAAGATCTCTGGTACGGTTTCCTGTTTCTTGATCCCGGGTCTCCTCCATGGTTTCACATGAAGCGGGTCTCTCTTTGGAGGAAAAGCTTCATAAACTTCGTACCAGACCGGTTTCGCTGATCGCTTAACGACTCCAGAGCGCATCAGATCTCGGACCCTGAAAATCAAACAAAGATGGAAGAGTCAGAGTCTTAAGGATGGGTCATTTATTGTAAATAAAAAACAAACAAACTGCAAATCAAATCAGAATAAATGCTACATACTGAACTTTCACTTGTGCTAGCCCTATGATAAGACTGTTATATATACTTTTATACCAACACTTTTGCTTTTTAACCCCTTTATTTCATGTCAAACACCATGTTTCAACACCTAATTAAAATGGATTTTGTAAGCAAATATGAAGCAGTGAAGCATAGTTTTTTTTATAATTTATGAATAGGTGTATGAAATGTGTTAAGTGTCAGCTCTGAAAAACCTTCTGGATATTGATCGATTGTGCATTGTTATTTTTTAAGATTTATTTGTGTAAAATGCACAGCTTTGTGTATTTTGTATTGATGAAAGGACCATTTTAATTGTGTTATTTTCCGTGTGCATGTTGACATTAAGCAGTGCACTGTTCATTAAAGTGACAGTGTGGCATTTGGCCCATGTGGATTTGACTTAATCTGACTTTGTTTCTGTTATTTAAAATATTAATATATATTGTGTATCGCAATTCAGCTTAAACAATATCGAAAAATAATTTTGGTCCAAAAAAATCGCCCAACCCTAAAGGTCAGTTCTATTTCCCTCGGAAACACCGAGTCCCAGGTTTTCCTAAATACCTACAAGCAGGACTACAGTTTTGGGCGCATAGCTATGACGTAGGCACTCAGCGTCTTTGGTCGCGGTCATGCTCTTGAGAAATGACATTAATGTATGATCTGTTCATTTCAGCTGCTTTTCATGTTTATATTTACTGTCTTTGTTAACTAAATAACGCATCGTATCACACTATTTCCAACACAGTGAACAACAACATGCTATTCGTCATATTGACGTGTATATCCTCTGTTAGCTTCTAAAGCTAGCAGACGCTAACAGCCACAGCGTACAGTTTGGCTCTCTTACCGGGTAAACACATTCCCAAACTTCTCTAGTCTGCTGCCAGCCATTGCACTTCTTTGGTCCACTAATGTGCCCTCAAAGGTTACGTTAATGACGTTAGCGGTACACGTTATGATCATACATCCATGTGTGCCACCAGAGGTGTCGTTCTTCTTCTACGAACGAATATCCAGCAGACTCTTCTTCTACTTCTGTGGCATTTAATGGCGCTTGGCATCCGTAGTTGTTGCATTACCGCCACCTACTGGGTATTATCAGCTTCACACAGGACAAAAAAATATGTAGTGTCCACCCAAAGTGCACCCTTTCAAATCCTTCACCGTGCAACTACACAGACACACTTATCTAACTTATCTATAAGTCTTTCATCCAGCAGAGTGCAGTGAAGAGAGTGAAGATGCTCTCCACAGATAGGTTTGTCTTCTTCTTCCTCCTCCACTTGTGAGTGACAGTTTAGACGCTACCAGGTATGACTGGCCTCCGCAGGATAACAAATAAAGAATTACTGACACTTTCACTTTTAATATCCACACATCCAGCCCTTATCATGCAGGAACTGTTAAACTGCTTTCATTAACATTAACTTCATTAAGTTCATTAACTTCCCCACCAGGGGTAACAACACATTGGATCACTACTACAGTAACATCAAAAATGCTTATGCTGCTGTCCCCAAACCTCACTTTGGAAAGTCTGACCACCTAGCAGTCTTGCTACAGCCTACTTACACCACAAAGCTGAAAGCTTCAAGTCAGGGGACACCGTGGAGTACAAGCATGCTCGGTACGAGCTACAAAAGTCCATCAGAGCTGCCAAAAGAACATACTCCCAAAAACTTGAAAGCTGCTACATGGACAACAACACGAGGAGTATGTGGCAGGGAATACAGTCCATCTCCACCTACAGAAGTAACACAAACAGAGTCGAAGTTTGTGACTCCACCCTACCAGACACACTGAACAGTTTCTATGGCAGATTCGACAGACAGAACAGCGACACCCCTACAAAGTCCCCCCATAACCCAGAGGAGACCGCACTACAAGTAACACAGACACAGGTCCTTCGGGCTCTGAAGAAGGTGAACCCCCACAAGGCTGCAGGCCCTGATGGGGTGGCACCAAGAGTCCTAAAAGCCTGTGCTGAACAATTGGCAGAGGTGTACACAGACATCTTCAACACCTCTCTCAGGCAGGAAACCGTCCCACGCACCTTTAAATCATCTGTCATAGTTCCAGTCCCTAAGAAACCACATACAACCACAATGAATGACTTCAGGCCAGTGGCACTCACGCCGGTGGCCAAGAAGTGTCTGGAGAAGCTGGTCCTTCACTCCATCAACTCTGTGATTCCAGACACTGTAGACCCCCTACAGTTTGCTTACCGCACCAACAGATCGGTGGACGACGCGGTGGCCCTGGCACTCCACTCCACACTGGAACATCTGGACACTAACAACATGTACGCACGCCTCCTCTTTTTGGATTACAGCTCCGCCTTTAACACTATTCGGCCAATGAAGCTGACTGGGAAGCTGGCAGACCTTGGAGTACCGACACCCACAATAACAGCATCATCATTAAATATGCAGACGACACGACCATCCTTGGCCTCATCAGAGAGAGGGATGAGTCCTCTTACAGGGAGCTGGTCCACAAAGTCACTGTCTATGGAGAGGACAACGACTTAGTTTTGAACATAGACAAGACAAAGGAGTTAATTCTGGACTTCAGGAGGAAAGCCCCCCCTCGACAGCCTCTCACCATCAAGGGGACTGTGGTGGAGCGGGCTGACAGCTACAAGTTCCTTGGTCTTCACATCGCGGAAAACCTGAGCTGGGCCCAAAACACTGCTAAAACAGTGAAGAAAGCACAGCAGTGGCTCCACTTCATCAGGCTGCTGAAGAAGACTGGACTTAAACGTCAGCCCCTCACCCAGGCCTACAGAGGACTCGTTGAAAGCATCCTCACCAGTGGAATCACTGTGTGGTTCGGAAACATCACACTGTCTGAGAGGAAATCGCTTCAACGGGTCATAAAGACGGCAGAGAGAATCACTGGCTCCAACCTCCCCTCCATGGACACACTGTACACACAGCGCTGCAGAGGAAAAGCACAGAGCATCCTCAAGGACAAACGGCACCCAGCTCATGCTCTGTTCAGGTGGAAGAACTCGGGCTATAACCTGCGACATCACAGGCCAGAGAGCATCTCCACCCACAAGGCCCGCTGCCACAACAGCTTTTTCCCTGCTGCCGTGAGACTTGTAGCACAGGACATTAAGATGGGAAGGAAGTACTTCACCCCACACCTCACAGACTAGATGGACAGTTGACCACCTCACAGTGCAATACAAGTGTTCAATATTAACCTTAAAAACAAAAAACAGTGCAATTATATAATGTGAAAAATATGTGTGCAATAACCTCAGGTGCAATAAGAGATAATAAGTGCAATAAGAAAACATATTTATATTTTCATTTCATTGTACAGTGTTCCCCTTGTTATTTTTATTTTTTTGTATTATATCTTAGTTTTAATACAGTGTATAACTTCTGTACAGTTTATTTTAATTTACTTAGCTGTTAATACAACTTGTTTTTACTTTTTGTACTCTCTTTTTTTCTTACAATGCTAGTCTATTTTATATATAATTTTAACTTTTTTGTAGAAGCTGACTCAGGGAGAAACGCACAAGAATTCCAATGTACCTGTACTGTCCTGTACCTGTGCAAATGGCAATAAACATCTATTCTATTCTATTCTATTATAAGTTGGGGGTTTCTTCTTCTACTAGGCTACTTCTTCTTCTTTGGTTTATAAAGGCACTTGACATCCAAAAGTGTTGCTGCACAATGTCTACACACATGTGAGCTGCGTCCAAACTTCCAGTACTGAATGGGTTTGTGATGAAAGGGCCTTTACTCTAATAGATAACTGATGTGGTCTGGTAAAACTTAATGTTTGTCCGACAAATTTAAAGCCACATTCTGGCTGTCAGTTAGTTTCATCCCAGCCAAATGGATTTCTATTTCAGTCTCACTGTCATCCCGTCAGCTTTAGATTTCAGCTATTTTTATCTTTTTCCTCACAGATTTCTTTCCGCTGTTTTGTTTGACAACTCCATGCGTCAGCCATATACCTACACACAGAGGCGCTGCTTGTCAACAGGCAAGGGAGGCAACTGCTTGGGGCCCCAGACCAGTAGGGGCCCCAGAGGGCTGACAAACTTTAAACCAAAGCAGCGGCCCAATATGTGCAAATTTTGCAATCACAGTAGGAAACTTCCCTAAGGGAGCCCTCTCCTGACAGCATTCACTCTTGTTGCCCTGCTGATTGATCTTTGCCTATAGGCCCCAACAGGCTCAAGAATCTTCACCTCCTGCACCCTCTGCACACCTTCACTGCTTCTACACTTCTTCTTTCAAATTTCCATTCACATTTTCCGAGCTCTGACAATCTTCCTCTTCTTCCTCTTCTTCCGCTCCTCTTCTCTGGATTTACCTGAGAAGACCTGGATTCTGGTTAATTCAATGTCAGTTTGCTTTACCTCCATCTGTATTTCATGTAGTCTACCTTATAATTAATTTCCTTTTAAATCCTTTTTTTTCAAATCAAGTCGCATTTAGAAAAGCCAACATTCCTTGTCCTTCAGTTTTCTGAACGACTTCTTAGATTTCCCTCGACCAGACATGTTGTCCTTCATTTTGTCATCTTTTAGTGATGTTGGAGGTAAACTTTGAGCATGTATTGGGGTCTTTGTCTCTGTCCCACTGCATTAAACACAGAGTCCTGTTTGATGAGTTTCTATGTACAGTTTTATGTTTAAGGTGCTGTGTTTCGTAACAGGCTGATCCAGATGTGTTTGACTGCAGATGTCAAGATTAACAGGTAGAATAAATGAAACATGTCAGGGTGAAATTTCACTTTAGACTTAAAGAAATTGGCAGTAGTTACATAAACATCCAGGCCTTGCTCGAAAAAGAGGTCATTTGATCTCAAGCAATTCTGCCTGGTAAAATAAAGGTTAAATAAATAAAAAAAAAACATCCCAAGCTTTTCAACGTACATGAAACCAGAACTACAAACAAAAAAACAGTTTATTTTGTACTATTGGAACATTTTAGAATCCCTATATTTGCTTTGTTTAGTCGAGGATTGAATAAAAATTGATCACAATTACATGTTTATTGCAAAGGATAAATTGGGCCAAAGAATATTTTTTTTCAGTTGATTCTGGCTCTTGGCTTTAATTTGACATTTAATTCTCTGCTCTCCACTCACAGAGGTGAAGTCCAGCCCCTTCCTGTGGACAAACAGGGGACTCTAATATTAAATGGTTATTGTCCGTCTCTCAGCGTGAGTCTCAGGGGAGATTCATAATGAAAAAGATGTTATCTCTCTGTTCAGTTCATCCCATGAGGCTTTTATGAGGAAAACAATTCACAGGATCCAAACTGTACAGAGAGCAGGAGCAGGACTAGAAAAAAAACAGAGGAAGGAAACCCCCCCCCCCTCCTTTCTCTTAATGTCAACAAAATAAAATATAGTCTTTCAATTAACTATTAACTACAGACATGTTCTGATTTTAATCCTCACCTTCAAAGCTCTCCAAGATTTGATCTCTGACTTACGTTGACTTTATAGACCTGAAAAAAGTAGAAACCTGAACGGTCTTGTAACACTTTTAATTGTGGAATGTACCTTTAAGACGTACTGTGTTGCTAAGTTACAAGGGGAGCTATGTCGCTTGATAGATCAAATAGTAGCCATACAACCAGAATTTGTTATAAACGACACGTATTATGCAAACCCCAGACACATGTGGCCGTGCACTTTTGGCTAACCTATTGTCTCAGATGCTCTCCAAAACATCAATAACATTTGTATCCTTGTGTTTCTCTGTTTTTAGTCTTTCCTGTTTTATTTTGTCTCCTCCTTGTGTTTCTAAATGTCCCTATGTGTGCATTTCCTGAGCCTTGCCCCCAGTGTTTCTTGATTTGTCTTTCTTCCTCTCTTTGTCTGGTTTCCTCCTTTTTGTTTGGCTTCATCAGTTTCACCTGTGTCTACTCACCTGGTCTTGATCAGCCCCCTTGTCTATTTTCACCTCTGTGCTCATGTCTTCCTACTCATGTTCTGTGATATGTATCCGCATGGCTCATTGTTTTGCCTAGTGGATCTTTTAGAATTAGTATGGATTTGAGACTAAGTACGTTTTTTTTTTTTTTTTTGCCTTTTATTAAGTAAACTGTTATAGTTAGTCTGCAATTGGGTCAGCTTTCTTTGTTTTTTCATGGATGTGACGGATACTGATTCTGATCTGTATTTTCTCCGTTCTGTTTGTGTTGATCTCCTCTTCTCCACATGACGACAGTGGATTAGTTGTCTCTCTGCACACACAAGGAAACTGTAAATCCTCTGCGACCAAATTAGAAAAGAGTGGATTTACAAAATCCGCCTGGCAGCATGAAAACAAGTAAATTCTTCATAAATGCTCCGGGGAATGTAAAAAATGCAGCCCTACACCCTGACGTGATCTTATTCTCAAGATGTTTAACACAAAACCTTGTCCAAGTTTCAGATTATTAGTTTCCTCTGGACTGTGAAGTGAAGTAATGTGTTTGTTTTTTCATGGGCCCTTTTTCTTCCCTGTCTGCCAGCTGTGTTCAGCAGCTCTTCTTCATTGCGGTAAATATATTTAAGACAAAAAAACGAAATGAATGTTCATGTTAATATTGTTTAATACTCAAGTCATTACTGGCCACATTTCGGGGAAGAGACATGCAGAATATCTCAAACTTGTGCAAAAGTGCAGCCTTGAAAGAATAGAAATATCATTACTCTGACTAATGATTTTTAACATCTCCATGCATCTTCACTCACAGTATTTACTTTGTGATGCTGTCAGACACAGAGCCACTGAGCTCCACTGAGCCACGCTGCTTCACTGGCTGACATGTTCCTTCATCACCATGAACACACAATCTGTAGTTAATATTTAAGTAAACCAAACAAAAAGTTAGTTTCATTTGTCAGGACTCTGTGCTCCGCCCGATTGGTCGGTGCTCAGAGCAGAGAAACTGCTTCTGGTCAGGATTCTCCAGAACATGTCCCCAATGGAGGTTTTTGTTTAAGCATGTTATAGAGGTTCTCGTGTTGTCATGATTTGGTCTTTTTTAGTTTTGTTTTTCAGTGTTTAGTGTTTCTTTATGTTCTAGTGTGTTTTGTTCATTCTTGAGTTCTGTGTGTCTTCAGTGTGTCAACAAATGTATTTATTTTGTAGTTGTCCTCGGTGTTTCTTGTATTCCTGCCTCTGTGTGTTTCCCAGTGTGTTTGCCCTGATTGTCCTTACCTGTGTCTTGTTAGTCTCACCTGTGTCTGATTACCCTATGTCTATTTAGTCTCTGTGTTTCTTCCCCTCTGGGTCAGTTCATTGTATGTTGTTTCTATGTCGTTCGTTGGTATGTCAGTTTTTGCTCATGCTCCTCTGTGGCTCCCTGTTTTTGTGTTGTTTGTTGAATCTTGGAAGTAAGTTTTTGTTTGCCTTTTTGTTTATTAAAGACTTTTAGTTCATTCTGCACTTGGGTCCACCTCTACTCGTTTTCCGACAATCGTGACACTCGTGGCTCATGAATGCTTCAGGAATCACCTTTAAGATATGGAGCTGGTTGTTGGAGAGGAGGTGTCCCTGCTTCTCTGCTTGAGCAGTACAGTATGCATTTATTGGTGTTTCCACTGTCAAAAGTTGTGAATGGTATCAAAATAACTGATCCGTACCGCCCTACTTTTTTGGTTCCCTTCTGTTGGAGTGCCAAAGGAACGGATCTGACCCTTAAAAGGCGGAGCTAGACATACTGCAGTCTGTTGGTAGATTGTCCTTCTCACCTGAGCTCTCAAGTATCATATCCCAAACTTTCTTTGTTTTTCCAGCTTTTGGCTGATGTATCCCAGGATGCGACCTTCTCTTAAACCAAGCTTGACTGCTTCTTGTAATAAACAGCCACATGCCAGGAAGAGAAGAACACAAAATTTGCCGGGCTTCCTCCATTGCTACACGTTCTTCATCTCTGTTGAATTCATTGGTGGGGGATACTGTGTCACACTGCTATGATGTCACGCTATTACGTAGCTGACTATCCCCATCCGACTTACACGCCCCCTACGCAAGCAAGATCTGGGTTTTGTGTATAAAACTGTTCTGTACTGAACCGAACTCAAATGGACCACTTGATGGAAATAAGCGTTGGAGTCACCTTCACTGATGAAGCATCGTTTACTGGCCTGAACATTGAGACTGAAGCTGTTCACTGAAGTCAGACACGCTACACCTGCTGTCAACCAAACAGACTTTAAGACACGCAGATCGTGCTTTTGAGGCTGTAGCACCAAACCTTTGGAATCCTCTGCTTTGGTCGATACCTTCTGCTGACTCGGCCTTTCATTAAACAGGCCTATTGGTAATCATGTTTACCCAGTCTACTTACTGTGAATCATCCAGGTTTTATTGTGCCAATTATCGGCCTGTGAGCCATCCCCTTTTTTTCTGTTTGTATTTCTGTTTGTTGTCCTTTGTTGATCTGAATCACTTTGTGACCTTTATCCATGATAAGTGCTCCATAAATAAAGTTTACATACTTCCTTAAAGAGTGTTCCAGGGACAATGCTAAAACATGAATACTGGTTTCTGGTCTCTGTGTCTGTCTTGCTATATAGTGTGTGCAGATTTTCAGTGCTGCAGTGAAAGTAACTCCAACATGATCCACTCAGTTTCAGTCGGTGTTGTACATAAAGAACCCAAAAATGCTGGACCTAAACTCCAACGCTAGCTACAGTTTTGTGGGTGTAAAATTCTCACAGCAGCGTAGGGCGAAAATGTAGGCACCGGTTCAGTTCTTATCAGGCTTTAACCTTCTGAAATCTCTACACGACTGGTGATTTTAGGGCAGAGAACAGACGGGGGGATGGAGAGAATAGAGAAAAATACAAAATGATGCCAGGTTTATGCTTTAAGGGAACATATGAGGGAGAACTTTATGTTAATGGGGTTAACAGCAGGTAATATAACCACAACAGACTTTTCATGACGTTTTTGAAATGTTTGAGCCTTTTTTTGTGTGTCATTAACATTTCACTGAATGGACTACGATGCAAGGAATTCTCTCTGTGGACATTATGCCGGTTGTTTCATGGATTTAAGACGCGCATGTGTGTGTGTGTTGTTGAGCAGCAGCACAGACGGCTTACTGCTGTGTGGAGAAAGTGAACTTTAAACTGTCAGCTGACTGCAGATAAAACTCCTTTATTACTGCGCGGTTCAAGAGGGCTGGAGAGACACGCAGGAACACACAGGAAGGGGGACACACACCACCTGCTCACTGCTTCATCTTTTCTTTTCTTTTCTGCTTTAACAAAAATAAAGTGAAACTCTGCATGAATAAAGAGGAGTGACACATTTATAGGAGGGTTCATGGAGCACTGAGCAGACTGCATTTAGTCATCAGGTGGCTTTTCAGGTTCGTCCACAGAGAGCATTTAGGAGCAGAGTCAGGCGGGCTGGTAAGGCCAGGTTCAGTTCAGGAATGTCAGCACGTAACAGGGTGGTGTAGAGAGAGCGACGGGGGAGGGAGGGACGGGGCCGACAGGAGGGACAAAGAGCAGGAGAGAGAGAGAGAGAGAGAGAGAGAGAGAGCGAGAGAGTCATAAATGCAATAATTACAGCTTCAGAAAAACTCTCCTGGTTCAACAGGCTGCCTGCGTAGCTAACAACACTTCTGTCCATCTGACAGGCGTCACACAGGGCCCAGGGAACACATCTGTTTGTGCTCCTCTTCTTCTCTGGATTTACTTTTCAGCATTACCTTTCATTTCTCGGCATGGATCTGCTCCTGGATTCTGGTTAATTCAATCAAGTTTCCTCCAGACAGCACTACTTTTCCTGACTCACTTTTTTCTCCCCCCCCCCCCCCCCCCGACCCCTAAATGAAGAATAAGGAATCATCTACCATGTCTGTAACTGCCCTGTTTAGAGGCAAGTGGGGGCAGAAGACTGAAAGCAAGGAGAAGCCTTCAGCAGCTGTGATTCAGCCCAGTCACATGGATGAGGATGATGAAGACGAATCATCAGTGGGCTTCAGCAGAAAGACAAAGCTGAGGAACTCCCGCTTCTACAGCTCCATGAGGAAGAAGAAACAGGCGGCAGGGGAGCTGTCTGACAGTAAGAACTCCTCAGCTTTCATGTTTACCTGCTTCACCTGAAGAATGCTGCTTCGTTTACATTTCACTTTCCATTTCCTGGCCCCGCAGCCACAGGTGTTTAATCAGATACTCACCTGTGTATTCAGCTAGATAATCAGTAGCTCGTTAGCATGTTAAAGGAGCCTCCGTAGAAACTGAATATTGTGAGTGGAACAAAAGGCTGTGATGTCTGAATGAAAACAACCAGAGAAACTTGTTCTGTTTGAGACGCACACATCTGAGAAACACCTGAACAGGTCTCACACACAAACACACGCACACACTCTGACCTCATGACTTCAAGCTAAAAACAACCTGACGTTAGTGTGTTTGAATGAAACAACAGAAAACACCTGTCAATACACCTATTATTACACATGTGTAATGAAACAGAAAAGTTGTTGTTGTGACTTTTACTGATTTATTGAACAGTCTTTTAAAGGTACAGGAACTTCTAATGATTATTTTCCTTCAAAATGTTAATGGGTTTCTGTCCAGTGCATGTTCTCGAAGAGGAATGCAGTGTTTTTTTCCCCTCCGAGCCAAATCAAACTCAACAATAAAGTGTTTGAGTTGAGACTTTGGCCGGCCTCACAGGGAGGGATCAAAGCGATTACTTAACACACAATAACTCCAGCCGATTGTCAGCATCACACTCGCTCATAAAAAGGGAAAGTAACATTAAATCATAAAACTGCAAAGCATGCCCAATAACGTGACAGAATCCACTCACATGATCATTTAAGACGACGATAGAAAAAGGAAACTTAAACCAGTGGAGTGCTTTCACACAAAAGACTACGAGTGTAAAGATTATAAATGATGATTATTGATGAATATTTTATTTTATAGGTTTATAGATAATCTGCACATGGCACTAATAACTCTGGGGCTTTCCTTTTCACCACAGATAAGATGGCATGTCAGATATAGGAAGAAGCAGTCACAGCAAAATATGAAACTGATAAGACTGTGTTAGACAACCAGCACTCTTCACTGTAAAAATCACATCCATATATAGAAATTAAGCACCATAATATTTGTGTAATGAATTTATTGAGACATGAGTGTTGTTGCATTTACAAGTAATCCAAAAATGAGTTTCCTTTGTCAGGAGTCCCTGCTCAGCCCAAGAGGTCGAGTTTAGAGCTCAGAGTAGAGAAACTGCTTCTGATCAGGACCCTCCAAAGCACCTCCCTTTGGAAGTTTTTATCTAAGCATTTTATAGAGAAACTCTCGAGTGGCTCGTCTTATAACTCGATGAACAAATATGTTGAGTCAGATACACATTTGTTTGTTTATTTTTTTATTTAACCAGGTTGGTCCCATTCAGATTAAGAACCTCTTTTTCAGGGGAGACCTGGTCGAGACAGGCAGCAGCAAAAACACAGAGTTACAGAGACAAAAAAGGAGACAAAGTACAATTTACAAAACACTGCATTAAAAGAGAACCATCTATGAGTCAAATCTGGGAGTCAGTAGTTCAAGCAGTTGAGCTAAAAACATCAACATCCTGTAGAATCTGCTTCCATTTTTTCTATTTCAGATTTAAAAACATTGAAGGACTTTTGTGTGTTTTGTTGCTGTGTATTTTATTGTATCGTCATATCTTTAGTGTTATCTGGTTTATGATGCTGAACGCTGTAAATGCTATCACACTGTATATGTACAAGTTCAACAAGAGACAAGGGTTGAAAATGAGCCAACGCTTCAAACATCAGCTAACCGCTCTGTGATGGCACTATCGCATAAATACATCAATATCGACCACAGAGTGCTAAGTAGGGTAAACATCGATATGATTCTAGTAAAAAATCCAATGATATGGTTCTTGTTATATTACCACGGCAACAAAAATAGATTTCCTAGGCAACAGGGAGTTTCTTGTTTTTCAGTTCACAAAAATTGCAGACAAACTCCTGCACACTGCACACTCTAAATGGCACAAATACGGTGGCAATATTTAGGTATAGACTATTACCAACTTGGTTAAAAATGACTGAAGATCCGTCTCTTTTATTTTGAAGGCTTAGTTCTTTCCAATACTATCAATCATTAAATTAATGGAGATTGTATCCTGTAAAAAAAGTGGTATCGGAAAGTATTAAAGTATTGAAAGTTTTGACATCCTCAGTGCAAAGGATGGCAGTGTACATTGTAGGAAATCGGTCCAGTTACAGAGATCAGTTGTGCATTAGTTATTGGGCGGCTGTTCTCAGAGTCAGTCATCTCTCAACCGGAAGGTCAGGGGTTCGATCCTGGAGCAACATGTCCGATGCTTGTTGGTAGCGTACGAATGTGGATGAATGGATTAGTTAACACAAATGGACTCTTTACAAAGCAGCCTCTGCCATCAGGGTGTGAAAGCACTTTGAGTAGACAGAAGACTAGAAATGTGCTATACAAGCCCAAGTCCATTTACTAACATTTAACTAAAGGTAATCTATTTATAAAGCATCTAAGCTGATATCATCATCATAAGGGGATACATGCCTGTTTCTCTCAGTCCAGGAGGAACAGAAAACTCTTCGTGCAAGAATCACTGGTACACTAAAAACTATTGTTTAGGAGAGTTTCTGGAGATCTCATATTTTCTATTTGTTACACCCCACCATGGGGCCAACAACAACCCATACATTGATTTACTGAATAGACATCAAACACCTTAACAAAGTAAACACTGAAAGGATTTTAATAACACACAAAAATAACTAAACAGTTAACAAAAGTCACCAAAGGACTAAATCAAGAAGACAACACAATCCCTGACTGAGCGGCGCCGCAGTCCTAACTCCTAAAGCCTCTCTCCTTCTGAAGCCAGCGCTGGCCTTTTAATGACTGAGGCCAGGTGCACCTCGTCAGGTGATCAGTAGCTTCACCTGGGTAGAGCTGAAGACAGCAGAAGGGGAGAAACACACAGCAGTAACACTAGTATTGACATTTTTAATGGGCAAAAGTGAAATAAAAAAAAACCCACTGTTTTGTAGAGAAAGTTTTTCATCTCCACAGAAGAAGAAAAACCATGTTTGACAGATTAACAGAAAACTGCAAACAAATTACATAACTGAATCTGATACGTAATGATTTTGTTCCCCATAGAGCTGTTCTCCCCCTTCATCTCCATCAGGTTTAAAATCACCCTCCAAAGACGTGCACCATCAGAGCCTTACATTAACTCAATATGAAACAAGTGAGACTGTTATTTATTTGTCTGCACACATTATTTTCCAGCAATCTTTATCAGTTTTAAAAATTAAGATTATTAATCTCCATTGCATCCGTTGTAAATCAATATGTTTGATCACTTGATTATCGGTCATTGTGCATAAATATTTTCACAAAATTATATTTTTCTGTGGGCACAATGATACTCTCTTTGACGTCCGTCTCTGCAGGTGAACCATTATCTGGTTGTCCTTTTCTTGACTTTGGGTTTTCAGCTCCAAAGAACTGACCGTCCAGTCTTTAAAGAAAGACAAAGAATGATGTTGGAATAGCAAAAGCAAAAATCAGTTTGTGGACAAAAAGTCAGTTATTTATAAATGTTAATGTCAACATGAACCACACTGATTGTTTGGCAGACTCTTACACCTCTTCATGTTTTCTTGAATCCTTAAATGAAAGAATCAAAAGTCCTGAGCATTTTCTCATTGACGTAAGGAGAGGGGAAATCTTCTTAGAACTTAATTTAAAGGCCACTCTTTGATAAATTACACAATTAGTCCAAAACACTCTCATGATTATATAACATGCTGAGAAAACCTGAAACTGACTCATCCGGTTCTGAAAACAAAAGAATGTGTACTGAGTGTCGTCAGTATGAAATTAAATTACCTGAAGTAATTTATTAGAGCTCTGTCGGGAAATGGATGTTTATAATACAATAAAATAAACAGAGGGTATAAGATGGAAAAAAGCAGCTTCCTTTCAGTGTGATCAGTAGGCATGAATAACTCGAATTAGAGAAAATATCATTGACTCCTGCACAGTAATACGAGGTCATAATTGAGCATCAATCGGTAAATCTTATCTCTTATAACGTCTAACATCTTTAACTCCATGTAACCTTTGACATGTTCTGCTACCTGTCACTCGTATTAGCTTTTTTTATTTAGCTGTTTTTTTGGGCCATTTTTGCCTTTATACGATAAGACAGCTGAAGAGAGACAGGAAACGTTGAGAGGAGCGAGAGAGGGGAGATGACATGCAGCAAAGGCAGAGGTCAGATTCAAACCCATGGCTGCTGCGACGAGGACTATAGCCTCTGTACATTCAGCGTGAGACATAACCACTAGGCCACCGATGTCCCTTGTTAGCTTTTATCATATTGTATTACATCAATTTTATCAATTAATTCAGCTCTACTCAAATAAGACTATACTTATGGAGTATATACTATACTGGAGCATCTGTTGTGTTTCTGAATGTGCATTAAGCAGGGTTTAAATATATTTCTCACAGCACGCAGCTGAATCTTTTGTGTTATACATTTGTACACCTTCCAACGACATGCCTCTCTTACATTATCTATAACTTGATGTTTACTTTAAGGATGGATGATGGGATGCCTCTGCATGAGTTACTGCCTCTCGGCTCAACGTGCGCGGACACGTATGACTTTGCAAAAACTCAGAGTAGCATGACATCATTTTATATCCCAGCATCGCAGTGAGACACAGCCAAGTTTATTTTTGGACTCTGATTCTGATTGTGTTGCAGGTACCAAAAACCTATAAAGAAAGCTTTATTTCCCTCAAGGCACTCAGGAAACATGGCCTTGTGTTGCAAAGCTGCCACATCTAAGACTGAAGCTGCACCAATTGAATGACTTTGAGAGACATTAAATCAAAACTTTGACTATTGATCAATCTTTCAAACACTAGTTGCTGCTTCTTACATATGAGGATCCACAGCTAGTTATCTTTTTGTATTTTGGGTTTGCACTGGTTTTATAAAGGATGCATTTTTAAAACATCACTTTATGCTCTGGGGAAGCTGTGATGAGTATGTGTTATATATGGTTTTGATATTATTAGAATAGAGGCTTGATTGCCCTTTAAAAGGCAGATCTAAACAGGCAGTTTGACAAAATTAGACTCTTCCTCATCACTGATAATGGACTGAAATGTTTTTTTTGTTATTCTGGCTTTGCACCTCATATCGCCACTGGAATGTAATATTTTGTATTTCTCATGTTGGCCTTCTTTAGTGGCCACTTGCCTTTATAATACGTCTTATCTATTATAATAAGAAATTCAGGGCTTGATTTGCACACCAGCTGATCCACACGCTTCATGTATTTGTTTTTCTTCAGCACAGTTTCCACAGTAAGCTCTAGCTGTAATCTCTGTATGTTACACAAGAAGAACTATTTTTATGATGCAGTGTGGAGGACGAGGGTGAGGAGAGAAGCTGCTCTGATGGAAAGACAACAGACACACAGAATCACTGACAGACACACGTATGCACACACACACACACACACACACACACACACACACACACACACACACACACACACACACACACACACACACAGATGAACAGACAGCATGGTGAACAGCCTGTTGTCTTTATCCTCCTTGCTCTGCAGGCATCTCATCTTTTAGGCCCCCACAATATGTTGAAATCTGCTGTGTGCAATAACATTGTTCAGGACTGAGATTATGATATGATCTGCAATAACTACATATACTTTTTTTCATGCATCTGAGAATTAGATTTATCTAACCATGAGTGCACACGAACAATTTAGCCAACAGATATTGATACAGACTGTCCAGTTTCCACTACGCACACATTTAAGAGGATAGCCAAGGATTATAGAGGGAGTAATAAGTTAATTAATGTTTACAGCCTAGCTTTATTGATGTTGAGCTCACAGAACACAAGATCCTGTCTGATCTTGTTGACACCCAATGAATGAGGTCATGCTTTCGTGCCTCTTGCAGAAGTGTTCACTGTGTCTTTCTGATCGTTTCTGATGTTGTGGTGATGCTTCAGCGACATATAACTTTAATCCACCATATTTCCTACAGCCTGTGTGTGTTCTGTGTGTTCTGTGTGTTCTGTGTGTTCAGGGAGAGGAGAGAAGCTACAGTAAATGACCCGGCTGGAATTTATCTCACAATGAAATCTGGACTCATAAACTGAATGAGAGCTGACACTCTGATTGGTTGGATTCAAGTTACGCCCAAAACACACCTTTGTATAATCAATTGACTTCATCCAACCTCTTTGCACCCTGCGTCTCACCTAGCACCCAGTGTGTCGCATAAAAAAAAAGAAGAGTGTCAGACATGCTCACTTTTGTGCTTTTGACTGTGCGCTTTACGTCGACAAAACAGAAATAAAGAAATCACAGTGTCACTGGTTGACCTATTGCTAATGCTAATTCTAATTTAAAACAGAAAGTAATAATAAGAAATCCTTGTGTCTCTGTTAAAGCTGATGCTAACAACAAATACTAATGTGTGTTTGCTTCAGCAAGTACTAAAGATAAAGTAGAACCTAAGTCCAAAATCATAGACTACTTATCGTTTTGATAAAGCTAATGCTAATGCTGGATTGAAAACTAAAATCGTAATGTCTCTGTTACAGCTAATGCTTATGCTAATTTAAAAAACAGTGTTGGTTCGCTAGCCTAAATGTAACTAACTCAGTGACCTCAGAGATGTGTTTGAGCGTCTGTTCTTGAAAGACACAACTCTGGAAATCCTGATCAATTCTCAACTTTTTATCCCTCCCCCTACAGACACAAACACTTCTGCACCCCTAAATAAGTCGTAGTTGATGCAGTTGTTTTTCCTGGTGGTTTGTGATTTGTTCTAATCGTGTCAGGAATCTGACTCAGTGGAGCTTTTAAAGAAAACATTTAAAAAAGAACACACATGTCAGTAAAACACAGAATTTTTACTTTTTTATTTTATTTTTAATATTTTTATGGCCACCTATGCAATCCAATACAACAGCTCTACTATGATTTATATTTCTAAAAAGTTGCTTTAGTTTCAGATTTTGCTGTGTCAGAATGAATAAGAATTTCAGGGCTTTATATGTATTATTAGAGTCATAGTGGGTGGTGGTGGGGGTGGCAGCATTACATTTAAAAGTGTTTCTTATACTTATATCTTGCCGATCCATTAACATACATGAGGGGGGCAAAATATTAGTAACACCTTTCATTTGAGTACACTCCAGCACACCACCACCCACTACAACGTCAGTCATAATTTTACAGCAGAATGATCACCTCTATTGTCAACGAAGACGAATAAATGCAGAAGCTACTTCCAAGTAGAATTAATCATAGAGTTGTATCGGCTTGCATTGGATGGCAGAGGAGGTCATCATTGTATGGTTGATCATGTAAACACATTGATTAAACTGAAGGTTGGTGATGTACGTTTTGTCCGAAGAACTCGATCGTTTTTTTTTTTATTCAACTGTGGAGAGGAATTTCACATAAATCTGAAGAGTCTGTGTTTATTTATCTGAATCCCTCTGAGTAAAATATTCATGCACCCGCCCACACACACTGGGATCATCACACATTAACGTGCAGCAGCAGATTCTGTTTGTGAAAATAGCTCTGGTAACAGTGGGGATCAGCTGATTGTGCAGCCTGAATGCTGTCACACTCTAAATAGTCTCCTTTCACATGACCAGAATAGTTGAAGTGAGAGAGAGCAGGATTTAAAGATTATCAGACCTGCAGCAGCTACAGAAATTATACTAAAAGCCTTGAAACTGCCTTGTGGCAGTGTGTGTCTGTGTTGAAAGTGACAAGTGATTGAAAAGGGAGTGTTAATAACCGCAGTCTAATTTCCTTGTTCCATTTACAGAGTGGATTTTAAAGAATATGTCTTCCTCTTCTCTCTTTAATTTTTCTCTTTTATCTCCCTCGCTCTCTCTCTCTCTCTCTTTCTCTCTCTGCAGACTTGACCAGACCCGGTTCGGACCAAAGTCCCTGTTACAGAGCAGGACTCTCCCCCTCTAACGCACCCTCGCCCCAAAAGTCGCCCTTGTTGCCTGGGGCGAGACGGTGAGTCTGCATGCCTGCACTGCCCAACCCTGCAGTTGAACACAAACACACCCAGAAACACAAACACACACACACGCTGTGACTGTTTAGACACTGCACACACACACACACACACACACACACACACACACACACACACACACACACACACACACACACACACACACACACACACACACACACACACACACACACACACACACACACACACTTTATACTGCACATAACATACTATAAATGGCTTATCATGTCTGTGATAAGAACACTCTCAGTCTCTCTGAAGGTTGATTTAGTGACAGTGGCTCTGCAGCCTCATGGGGTGTTCAGGTGCCCTCAGAAAACTGTGTGCTCAGAGTTCAACGATCAGAACTGATATGTTGTTTTTTTTATCTTAAGATACTTAACTACTCACTTACTTTTTTTAGACCCACAGGCACATATCATCACCTAAAAATATAATTTGAAAGGCAGGCTAAATCAGACCACAGCAAAAAATAAATAAAAAAAAATCTTTGAGTCATTTGGTTAATTATTATTCATTAAACCAAACAGCTAAAGCTCAGTCGGTTGGTTCACATTTTCAAAATGGTTTAAGATTTTAATACTCTTTTAGTGTGTGCCAGGCCTTAGTGATAATGGGCAAAGACAGACAGTGAAATTGAGAATCCAATCAGACAATGAGTAATTATGAACATTAAGAAATTAGCATCTCTGTGTGATCATTTGTAAGACTTACTTTAAAAGTATGCAGCCTACAAGATGTTTGAAATCACATGCCCACTTGTGCAGCAGCTTCTTCACATGCTGAGAGTTACATCAGCATGTAAAGGTGATTGGATGAACCTGTGGAGGTAACAACATGTAGAGAAACTCAACATGCAAGTCTCAAGTTCTACGGAAAAAAAGTCATAGATGGATTGAAATGTCTGCATGAATCATTTTTGTCTCTTTCTCTACGATGATTAGATTCTATTCTTTGTGTATTGTTTGGAGAATATTTCTCCTCAGTTTGAGAAACTCTAAAGCCTGGTAAAAGTCCTCCTCACTCCTCCGAACACTATCTCACCTTACGGGCTTCGAAGCTTTGTGGATAACTTTCATCTTTAAAAGGATCTAGTCCTAGTAGAATTTTCCCTAGGATCAACTCTTTGTACTCAGGATGCTTTGTGAATACAACCCCAGCAGTCTTGCCACAGAAGAATTTTGAAGATATGATCTCAGTCCTTGATGCTTATAGAGTTGTGATGCAGGCGCTTTTTAAAATTCAGCCCATCGCCTGTGTGACAAAAGATTTCACCACATTTTTGTCATGATGTGAAATGACTGCCAAGCGTATCTTGAATAAAATGAATCAGCCAATTGAATGCAAGGTCAGAAAGAGCTCATGCATCTTCCAAAGCATGACTCTCTGTTCATGCATCACAGTCACTGAGACGTTCACTTTGACTGCTTTAGAGGGAAGACAAATGTTGAGGTTGGAGGACAACTTTGGTTCTGAACAAGTCCAAATATTGATTGCAGCAGAGCAGGTGTTACCTTTGATCAACAGGTTAACAATCCTCAGTCAGGTCTGTTCATTCTTTAACCCATCGACTCACAACACAAAGAGACGTGTATGCCACACAGCACAAGACACAAGCAGAGAATCTTCCCGTCAGTAATCTGAATATCTGTGTGAAGATGAAGATGGCTGTTAAATATGTGATTCTAAAATGTGTTATTTTCTGTTTTTAATTCAGCCCTCCGCCTTCACCACTGCTCCATCACTCCAGAACGGCGTTGCCAAGCAATGGGGAGGCCAGCAGCCGACAAGCTCAGTACAAAAGAGATGCTGCGGAGAGGACGGGAGGAGGTGTGGGAGGAGGGAGGAGTGTGGACATCTCTGCTTCCTCCTCAAACAACCAGCAGAGAGATTTCACAGCCGATAGCTTCACTTACCGGACTCACAACATCCAGAGTGGAGACATCAAGCAGCTGTCCGAGCAAACCTCCGCAGCCTGCAGCGTACAGGAAGTCAGAGGGAAAACCATGAGCTCACATAGGGCGACTTCTGACGGAGCAGACCGGGAGAACGGCAACCTCGGGTAAGACCAAAATATTTAAGAAATGTATAAAAAAAACTGTTTTTATAAAGCTTTGAATCTTGCTTTCTTCTAACAGTTAATCCTAGATATAAAACTCAAAATAAAACAGATTTTTTGCTGAACAATAGAAAGCAGGTAAAGGAATGATTGGAATGACTGATTAGTGACTCATTGTGTGGTGAGAATGTGAATGTGAAGAGGCGTGAAAGATGTTTTTGTTATTTCCATCAAAATGCAGAGAATCATCCCTGTGTTTGGGTTTGATGGATGAGAGAACTGCTTGCTAGAGCAGTGCTGCTCTATTATTATTTAAATAGTACAAAAAATAAACATGAAGTGAATTTAATCATCCACCGTCCAAACATGGACTTCCTTTTTTATTTTCCTCCTCAGGTTGCTGAGCAATGGAGACGGCTCCCAGACGATCCACCATGGCATCAACATCGTCAAAAACATCGGTGAGTAGAGACGAGGTGGTGAGTGTAGAGAGACAGCTCCCATATAAGAGCTCCTTTCTCTTCCTTTAGTCCTTTTTCTTTTTTCACATAATGAAATGTTGATCCTGTGATGTATCTGTTAAGTACAACACAGAAACATCTTCCTAATCCTCCTGAATAATAAAATCAAGAGCAAATCATAGTGGGACTTTCGTTTGAGAGCGTCTGGATACAAAAAGGCATCAAAACAAACAAACAACAGTTTGTAAAGAGCAGCAAACTTTGTTTTAAGGCCACACATTATCTTCCTTTTAAACAAGTAAGTCTCAGAGGTCCCTAAAACTAAATCCAATCTGATCCTGTTTTTGATCATATCTATAAACCCCTCTATTTCAGCCCTGCTCAGAACAGGCTGTTTCTGTGTCTGTACCTTTAAATATGTAAATGAGCTGTGTCTGACCATGCCCCTCTCTGGAAGGGCTCGGGTGTCTCGGTTCTTTCTCGCTCCATGTCCTATTGTTTACGTTGAGAAGGCAGACTCAGAAGGCAGAACAAACACCTAGTTGTGGGAGTGTCACCCACCTGGGGGAGGGGTTACTGTCCTTTGTGATGTCAAGTGAAAATCTCCAAACAGCCTGTTTGAGCACACATTTTCTGAAAAGTGGAGCAGGCGAATGGACTTTACTCATACTTAGGGGGTTTGTAGATGAACTAGGGACACAAATACGTGTTCGTAAAAAAATAACATTTTGAAGTCTGAATAGGATACAGATTGTGATTATTTATGAATCAATGCTTTAATTCTGGTCAGAAAACAGGGATACTTTTTATTCCTCAATATGGCTGCACATTTCAATACGTTACAGATGAACAGTGTTGCAGAATGAGAAAGCAAACAATCAACATGCAGAGGTTAAATTATTCCTTTTCTAATGTTTTTTTTAAAATACCAAGCTCATGTAAACATCATGTGCATGACCACCAATCATAGAATTGACTGAAAAAGACTGATCACAGAAAAAATATTAAATTCCCCTCACTATGAGGACTCAAAATGCACTTATTGAAATAATCACATAATTAACCCATGGAGGTTTCAGTTTCTTTAGATTATTCAAATCTCTGAGCTGTTTCTCAGCACTGAGGCCTCTGAGCTGACAGTCTGCGTGTTGACAGACTGTCGCTTCGCTCTCTGTGTGCTCAGGATAATGGTTATTTGCAGGGATTAGTCCACATTTACTCAAGACAGCAGCTCACCTGCAGGACTGTTCTGCTGCTCAGAGGGCAGAAATACAGACGTATGTGAAGCTGCTGTTTGTCTCTATGTGTGTGTGTGTGTGTTTCTCTCTCTCTTATGTAATTCTCATTCCTGCTCTACGCCCACCTCACAAATCTGCAGTATATGACTGAGGCAGATTATGCAACAAGCCCCCGTGTTCAGAGTCACCTTCTTCATGCTATACACACAGAAGTAATGTTTTCCTAAGGTCTAAACAAGTTTGTACTCAAATCAAACAAATGTGTCCGGCAATGTCAGTCCTTATATCTTGTTGCAGGTGATGGCAGGAAGCATCATCTTGTAGGCAAATGAGGATCAGCGCATGGCTTCATCGGGTTTGTGATGAAGCCATGCGTTGTTTTATTGAGAATGTAATTAAATCAAAAGGAATAAGTAATTCAGCCTTCTTGTGGATGTCGAATCTCCTCATTTTCTGTCAAGATGATGTTTGTAAACTAATGAGTCTCTATCTGCGTCTCAGTGTTGAAAATAGTGCAGCATCAGGATCAATTAGAGAACATTTGTTTGGACATATTTTTGTAAAGAATACAAAATAAAACACACATACCAATACAGCACATGAATTTGAAACTTTACTTAAAGGGATCTTCAGGGAGATCATTTTGGTGACAATTCTGGCTGCAGCATTGTAACTACAAGACTTCCAGTGAAGCAGAGTTACAGAAATAAAGACTTGGAAGATACAAAAACCTGGATTACAGGTTCAGGTTCACTTGATTATAGAAAATGAAGCGTCATTGTCCTGGTTATAGCTTTGATATGAGATATGAATATCAGAAGATACTCAAAAATCATTGAGAGGTTTCTGAATGTGGAGTTCTAAAGAGTAATACAGCCAACAATATTTACAATCAGTTTGTAAAAATAGCAATAATATTTGTGTTGTGTTGTTTTTCATTCTTGAAAGAGGTTTAACCTATCAGTTATGTCTCATTTCTGACTGTAAATGTAGGAGTGTGGAGTTTTATAACAGATCTGAGCTGTGTGTGGGAGAACCGATCCAATAAGGAAATGTACACAGTGCTGGATGTTTGTCTGACTGCTCCAGATCTGTTCAGCTGTGACAGTCCTCCTGCATGCAGGATGGAGATATATCTAAGAAAATAAATGGATCACCAAGGAGCTGCATATTTTCAGTATCCGACCTCTAAAAGAAGAAATTAAGATGTGTTCATGTGTGACTTTGAATCTAAGAAGTAGGCTGCGGTTTTCATGAGTTTGCAATGAATGAATGTTACATTTAGTTTGTCTCCTGCATATCCTCTTACAGGCTGGGTTGAACTGTTTGATAAGATTTACATTCATGTGCTTAACAACAGACATAACTGATTAATGGGCAGAGGCATTACTGTGCATTGATCACCTGTCGGCTTTGTATGGCAGTGTCAAAAGCGGGAGAGGTGGACTCTCTTATTGAAAGATGTAAGATGAATAAATTATAATTAAAGGTGCAGTCAGTAGCATTGTTAGTTGCAGCTTGTAAACACAAAACTAGGCCCCTCCTCCTGGAGTCATCGAGCTCATAAGTGCACACTCACTGCAGGACACAGTGTGTACATTTACTGCTTGTGCCTACACTTCAAGCTACCGCACGCTATCACAAGCTAACCACCGCTGTCTGGCACCTGCCTGCTCAACAGAAATTAGGCCAACTCCGCATCCAAGGGTAAAAGCCAACACAAGGTTTATCCGCTTTGCTTTTTGCTTCACTATGATTCGATTTACAGTTCCTTGTTGATGAAATCCGTGAGCTCAACACAAACTAGAACAGCGTTAAAAATATCACCTGGTCACAGTCTTACTCGGGTCTTGAAGTTAAACTTGGGTTTCTTGTGTTTCTGTGACCGTCCAGCCTTCCTGTACCAGGAGTACCGGGACACCTCCAAGCAGCAGGAGATCGAGCAGCGGCGTCAGCGTGAGAATCTGTCTCCGGGGGTCACTGCAGGGACGGTGGTGGAGGGGTCTGGGGTCGTGCCCCCCCCGGCGTTACAGTTGCAGCTCAGGAACAGCGCTCGCTCTCTGACTCTGTGGCAGAACCTGGACGTGGTTCAGGCCAGCGGACTGCTCAACCAGCTGCCACAGAAAGAAGTCATCATGCAGGAGGTAAGAAGTTTGTGTTGGCGAGGTACCAACGTTAGCATGAGATGTGGGCATGTACATTTTAGTTGGAGTATTACTGCACACCGCAAGTAGCCAGTTTAAAAGGTACAACTAGCTAAAACATTGGGATAAAATAATTAATACAAAGAAGGATGTAGCTACTAACAAGATGGCAGACAATGAATCCCCACGCAGGTCATTGGTTATTGTTTCTGTAGGGATGGTGGAAGTGGTTCTTTTTTTTCTTTAGACAGTTACTGTATAAACCACAATGGCCACTGGTCACTGGACAATGTCTCCGAAGAAGGACTTCACCTCTGAATGAATGCATGCTACTTTTCTTCTTCTACCATCTCATATGGATGGCAATCATCAGAGGCGGAGGCTGATCAACACCATCATAAAAACTTGACATACTGTAAATGTTACACCCAACAATCGAAACCTGTTAATAATCTACATAATAAAACTAATCTGAATGCAAACAGATGCAAAAAGGTGTGCTATTATGGTTGTTAGGAACAATGCAACCTGTAAAAACAAGTTATGCAGCCCCTACATCTGCAGTAATTTACCAGAGAGTTAATTCATGTTAAATTGGAATTACAAAAAGAGTTCTTCAACTTTCTTCATTAGTATTTTCTAGAGAATATTTGATCTATTTCATGTTTATCTTTACAGGGACAAGAATGGAGCAAATAAACCATTGCCACACACTACAGCATTTATAGCCTAAGCTAATTTGCAATGCCCGTCCCTAAATCGGCCTTAAAACAAATAAAAGTCAACAATACATACACAGAAACTAACTACTACTAAGCTCTTTCTTACAACAGACTTATCAACACATCTTATATAAATTATACTAAACATCTGTGTTAGATAAAGCTCTGTGTTCCAGGTGACCTGCAAGGTCTGCAGTTAATTTGAAGCTGATAGGGGACAGATTGAATGAAGATAATTTCAATGAGTTAAAATAATTTGCAGACTTGAATTCCTCCATAGAAATGGTGTACTGATTATCCATGACAAACAGAATATGAACTGGAAGTGAACTTATGCTGCATTTTAGTAAAAGTTACGCTGCAGTATTTGTACAATACAATTTAATTTACGTGTCTTCATAATAAAAACAAGGTCTGACCTTTTTTTAATTGCAACGTATTGCTGAATAGCAGACGTTAACTGCAATTAATCACATTTTAACAGCACATTTGAAATTTAATTATTTTGCATTTAAAAACCTTTTTCGCTTACCTACACTGAGCCAAAAGGGACAACAAATTATGCGATTAATGTGATTGAGGTTCAATATAATGATCCTAAAGTTGTTTACAACACTTCCATTCAACACCTCAGCCAACACTGAACTTTATGACCTTCAAGAAAAAAGGATTTCGTGAAGGTCTGTGTATTGTACTTTGTTCATATTAGCTTTGGTGCCAAGTTATCTGGCAACTGAGTGTATATTGACAGACTAACCTTGAAGGTTCAACTACAAGCTTCTCTGAGCTCTCCACCACTTCAAGTGGCACTCTAGAGTGAATGAATCTTGGTTCTGTAGCCATCATGTTGGACACAAGAGAAAAATACGACAATAGACTTAAAGGTTATGAAAAAGAGGAGATGGTATCTCTGTTGGAAGGTCTCCTTAATCCTTGTCAAACCATCTACGACTGATGTGTAAGTGGTTTCGTATGGTTTTAACAGACACCTGATGTTAATGTTTCTTGTTCTTCATTCAGACAATTGACCAAGAAAATGGTTTAAATCCCAGAGTTTATACTTACACATGGTTGTGTAGATGGTTGAATCAAAAATGTGGAAGTCTTGCCTGTATACCTGGTCCTTCTCTTCATCAGTGGAGCTGTTTTGATGCCCCGTGTGAGAGCAAAAAGATCACATCGACACCTTTTTTCAGCCCAGATTATTTATCCTTTTCTGAAGCCAAACCAGACTGTAAAACATTCACAACATTAACATGAATTAATAAACACTGTGAACTGGTTGCGGATCGGCGACGCTTTGGCATTTAAATATTTAAAGTTACTATCGGACGCAGTTTAAGGGAATTGAACTTGTGTGGTTAAACCATGTATTACCTGCATTGCTCTATGTAAAGACGTTGTTGCTGTTCAATAAAGACCATAATATGCAGTTGAATTCCTAAAAACTAGTGAGTGAATCCTTGAGCCAAGATTGTTATCTTATAATTGCTCCTTCAATGATGAGTAATATAAATCATTATGATCCACTGTTAAATACATCCATGATTAAACTTAGTGTTTTAATTTGTGTGTTTGTCATTTAAAGACTTAATTTAGGGATGCCAGTAGCCTAGTGGTTAGTGCACATGTCCCATGTATGGAGGCTATAGTCCTCCAAGCAGGCGACCCCGGTTCAAATACGACCTGTGGCTCTTTTCCCGCATGTCATTTCTCACTCTCTCTCTCCCTCCCTGATTTGTGACTCTATACACTGTCCTCTAAATAAAGGCATAAAAAGCCTAAAAATAAACTTTTAAAAGACTTATCATTCTTAGTCATTATACTTGCGTCATTAGCAATAACAATTTTGGTTTCTTTTCCATGTAGGCCATGTTTGAGCTTGTCACCTCAGAAGCATCCTACTACAAGAGCTTGGAGATTTTGGAGACCCACTTTCTACGTAACCCTGCTTTAATCAACACTCTCAGCCAGTCCGACATGCACTTCTTGTTTTCAAACATCGAGGAGGTGATGAAGGCCAGTGAAAGGTAGGACGGGGGCTCAATTATCTTCTCATATTCTCTTCCAGCAAACACATTTTTATTTAAATCTTAACATGCCTTATTAAACTCTGAATGTTTCCAGGTTCCTGATGGACCTTGAGCACAGAATTGAGAAGTCCATTTTGATTTCTGATGTGTGTGACATCGTTTCGCACCATGCTGCGGAGCACTTCAATGTCTTCATCAAATATGTCATTAACCAGGTGTACCAGGAGAAGAACTACAGACGCATTCTGTGAGTACTTGGATTATACTGCAAACTTATTAATGCTGTCAAGCTATTCAAAGAGCTCTTCTAATTTTAAGACCACAATTTAAAACAAATATTTTTGCTTTGTGATTAAGTTAATTCACAAACTACTTAAATCTGAGCAGATTGTTCCCCATCTGTTTGCCTGTGGTGGACAAAGTTTCCTGTCCTGGGTATAGACTCATCACTATATTCTTCTTGTTCTTTACCTTGAGGAGGGAAAGATAATGTCATAATTTACAAGACAGAAAGCTCAAACCTGCCATCGTGTGTGTTTACTGTGTGCGATATTCTTTCTCCCAGGATGCTACTGTGCTGAAGTTAGTGAAACCTCTTGGCCAAAATCCGATCTTAATAGCAGTGGCAGAGTCAGACTTTCTTGACCAAACTGTGGCACTGACTTATACAGGGGTGTCATGAAGTTTTATGTGGTCTCACACCGGGACGAGAAGAATTATTTACCCTTTCTATTGGCACTAATAATATCTGTTAACTAATATTTAAGTATCTCTTAAATATGTTTTATTCCTGCATACAGTTTATGAAGTTTGATAAGTAACACAACCGAGTGTAAACATATAGATTTCCCTTTGGGCTTCAAAAGAAGATGTATTCCTAAAATATCAATCAGAAGTAAAGACGAAAGGGAAAGTGTTACATTGAAATGCTAAGACAGCCACTAGCAGCCTCCAACAAAGCCCAAATAGTTGATAATAGTTGATAACTTCCTGCCTCTGACAAGGCCAATACAATCAAAGGCCATCCCATGGATATGCTACTGGTTAAAAGACCTTCATCTTATGTAGTTGTTGGCTATGTTATATAAAATAGCAAGTATTTAGCCATTTTCTTTCATTGTAACGATGTTACTGAATTTAAAAAGTAGTGGAGGTACATTTAGGTGTTGCTAGGTTACTAGTAACTCCTGTCACTGCTTATCACCTTTTCTATAACCATTTTTCCGACATAACAATCAGTTCCTGGAAATAACTTTTACATTCAGATTGGATAATTTCAAGATTAGGAGAATGGGTCGGGCTTTGGACCATGTATTTACTGGAGCTCAGAATCTAAAAATAGGAATACAAGCGTCTTTCTTTTCTCCTATTGCCGAGGACTTTTGTGCCCAGGAGCCCTGAAAATGTCCCCATGATGTCCAAATGGTAGATCCTGGGGTCTGTTCACACACTATTTGTTAACAGTGGAGTCCAGTAGCCATTAGCTGTTGAGTCAAACTTTAGCCTGCTTGACTGCTGCTGATGAATATGTGCTTGATAAGAGAGATGAACTGTGAGAAGGGATAATAGGCGTCATCCATCGTTCAGCTTTGTTTCAGTGCCACTTTTTCTGTCTGTGAATGCAGCCGGCCGTCTCTTCTCAGCAGAGAACAGGTTTGCTTTGGATCATGACAAATGTAATGTGCAGGGTGTGGTTGACTTGAATGTAATGCGTATGTTGCTCTTCATCAAACACATACCTGACAGAGAGTGTGGCGTTCCCATGAGCTGCTGAGGCCAGGTGGCACCTGGATCTCAGCCAAATACTGGAATCACATCTGGGAAGTGATGGTTGTTTTAAATAATATAAACATAGAATTACATGAAGTTGTTTAAGATTTACCAAATTAAAAAAGTCGACCTTGTTGATCATTGGTTTTGTAGACGTGAATTGTGTTCTTTAAACTCTCCACAGAAGGTTTAATGTCAGTCTGATCACACTTGTTATAGTGTGAGGAGTGGCAGGCATCATGACTTGTCAAATACAATCACATCTGTGGCCGTGCTGCAATGTGGAAATGTTTGTTGTATCAGCTGAGGTATTAAAAACATGACACAACTGTGTGAAAAGCAAGTGAGTGATTATCCAATGCTTCGGAGGAGAACTGTTTTTATAAGGTTTTCTCATCAATCAAGGCTTGTAGATTCAAAATGTTTAACTAACAACAACAATAAAACACAAAGACACGTTTCAGAAAAGGCAATGAGAACAGTGGCACTATTCAGGAAGACAGTGGAGGCTAAAATAACATACGATTTGTTGAATTGCAAAGTCACAGGCATGTTGTTGGTGTTTTATTTCTCTGCTGCACTTTGTGGAATGATGTTTCTTCCTCTGGTGGGTGTGGTTTACGCATTGTTTCTGATTGTTCTTCTGTTGAACTTAATCATAATTTTCTAGCTCAGACGCTTGGCTTTAAAACTCTTAAACAGTGTGTCCTCACAGGTTAGTAATGAATAAATCACTGCTCTACAGCGGGCGTCACTTGTGCAGAGTGATTGACAGTCATTTGTCTAATTATTACTGTTGAGAGAATACCAACAACATGCATGCTACAGCAGTAGCTTCAAGCAGGATTCATAGCCCTGCTGACGTGTCGGCATCTTCAGAGTGACTCTTTTCCCCTGATGACTGTACAGTAGAGTCTGTGTTATCTTTAATGACTCAGATGAATCGACTGAATTGCAAGCCGCTAATAGCAAAAAGAAGTGTGGAGGACCATTTACTGTGTTAAGATCAAATTATTGTGATATAAATATATTGAATATTATGATATTTGAGTACAAACACGCCCATAAAGTTGTCAAGTGCTGTCCACATACAGTAGTGATGGTAAACTGGGAGGGGAGGGGACACTAATCCAGTTTATTGTGAGGCCAGACTCAAAAAATGTGACTTGTGTTTCTCCATTTATAAACAAAGCTTCCTCCCTTTAAGGGCAACTCATACAGGAAAAAAAACTGGCATATATGCCATGCATTGTGACACAAGACAGTCTCCACACATATGGATGAAGCGAGCCTGTGTCTGCCTGGTAGTATCAATCGATGATTTATTTTTCAGTCATCAGAGGTGGAATTATTATCCTGATCACTGGAAAGTTTGCGCATGACATGTGGTACAGTTACCACGTAGTCTCAGCAGATGGTGATTTTTCACCCTTACTGAGCGGGGTTGTAAGTGCAGTCGTCTGGATATTAGACTTTTTTACAATGAGGCTCATCAGCGTTGAAAGGGGGCAATTTTTCACCAAATGAATGCATAATGGATCATTTCAATACAGGCAGACAGCACCAGCGCACAAAGACCCTTTTTGCTCTGCAGAGCTATTAGAGGATCATTATACTCTTTGCATGTGTGAATTAGATGGTGTCTTTTTAAATATTTTATTTTTATTTCACAGCTCTTGCATTTATTGGACAGGACAGTGGATAGAGAAGGCAATCGGGTTTAGAGGGTGAGGAATGACATGCAGGAAAAGAACCACAGGTCAGACTTGAACCACGGCCACCTGCTTGGAGGACTAAAGCCTCCGTACATGGGATGGGACCTAACCGCTAGGCCATCTGTGCCTTTCTGACTCACTTGCACAGGTTCAGCCCAATAGCTGATTACTCCTTTTGTGAATCAGGCCCTTCGTGTTTAGTGCACCAGTCATTAACAATGTTAATGTAATCATACAAACTTCCCTTTTTTTCTCATTGTGCTGAATGTGGTGAAGCTGCTCAATGGATTTTTTATTCAGGTTGTTAAAAGCTAATCGGGGGTAGACATAAAATATATGGCTAGTGTGATGAATTGTATTCAGTAAATAAAAGCCACAAATTCATTTTTAAACTTGGAAGCAGTGACATCTTGTGCCACCTTGTGTCCAAAATAAATGTTCATTGGTGGTGAGAGTGTTAGCCCCACTAAAGGAGAAGTCTATCAAAGTCCAGAAATCATGAAGGTTTTAGCTCATAAAGCGTCTTTGTTATGAACCTGCTGTTACTTGCCTGTGTTTTATTTTTCATTGCTGGATTATTCAAAGTTAAGACGCAGTTAGAAAGTGTTGCACAAGGTCTGAAGATCTGCTAGTCCACCGGACACTCGACTGGACTATCTCTCTCTGTTATGACTGCATCAAAAAAAAAGAAGAGAGGCGTGTGTATTTCTGTGTGTAATGTGTGTTGTCTTTCCATGTCTGTCTATGCAGAGAGGGAAACCAGGCGTTCAGGGAGGCCATGGCGACTCTTGAGAACCATTCTCGTGTCCGGGGTCTGTCCTTCACATCCTTCCTCATCCTTCCTTTCCAGAGGATCACCAGGCTCAAGCTGCTCATACAGGTGTGCACGCCATCATGGATTGGCTGAGTTGTCAATACACTCACAATTTTTGACTCTATGATACTTTTCGATACCACATGTTGGATACAACATCTGTTAATTTAATGATCGATAGTATCGTAAAGTACCAAAGCTTTAAAATACTTCAAATCTTCAGTCATATTTTTACCCAAAGTTGCCAGAAGGGAAAGAGAGAGAGAGCAAGAGAAAGAGAGAGAAGTTGTGGTTCATTCAGATTCACAAGTTGGCAAATACAAACATTCATCATTTATTCATAAGTCCTTTTGGCGTCTCATAAAGAGGCAAAAGTTACAACTATGCCTCTCAAGAAATCAGTCAATATTGGGTGCCTAGGACTTGTATTTTTGTTGCCATGGTACCCAAACAGGTAGCAATATCGTCCGTTTTCCACAATTTTCATATCAAAGTTGAAATGTCTGGTATCGTGATAACCCTGACACAGACTAAAACAAAATTGACTGCAGCTCATAACCACATTCAAAACAGAAACCAAAGGAATAGGACGCTAGGCAAATTTAATAGAAGTAAACTCATTAATAAAACCTGTGTGTATACACTTCTAGATATTACAGCCTGTTGACTGTTAATGGCCCCACATTCAAATTCAGCAGGGTGCCCAGTTAGCATACATAAAGGTATGGTTGGAATGAAGACATCAAGGTTCTATAAATGAAGCTCTCATTATGTAGTGATGATGGATCCTTTCCTTAATGTTGTCAGACATGTTGTCTGCTAACACATGATCTGCAGTAAAAGTCTGTGAGCCTCTGCTAATGTTTTTATGGGTAGCAGTAAGCTTTGTGTCGCACACCGATTAAAACTCCCACAGATTACTCAAAGTTCATTTATTTCCATTTTGGCCTCAGCTGCTGCAGACCTGAAAAAAAACAAGATGTAAATGAACTAGAAATGTTTGCTTTAGAGTTCCTTGAGTTCTTTACAAAAGTATTTTCAATCACCAAGAATTCTTTTTTTTACTCATACTTCTGCCACAAAAACTTCTGCAAAAAACAATGTTCTCGACAGGCTAAAATATTCTCACAATTTTTCTGCAATGACCATTTCTTTTACAAAGTTGTCCATTCAGGCACCTCTGACTGTCAACATAGTAGGAGCAGTAGTTTGGTACTTATCTCATTCAAACAGAAGTGACAGCGTCGCACAATGACACTCCGTCAAACGGAGGAGAAACTGGCACACAGTGTGACATTACAAGTCCCAAACCCAGTTTTCCCCATCTACACATAAACACCTTAAACTGAGTTTCTGAATATCTTCACCCTGGTTTATTCAGTGACCTAAAACGCCATATGTCTGTGAACGACAGGCCAAAACTCACAGAAAAACCTCAGTTTTCAAAACAACAGGCCTAAGTGTGGACTATAGGGCCTAAGAATAGCTGTAATCCACTGCCTTCTGATTAATGCGTCCAACAGAATCATCAATCTTTATTTGTTTATCCCTAATTCATAACAAAAAAGACACCTTACAAAACACAGTCACAACTTGTGAATGAGGGAGAGAGCTGTGGGTCTGTCGCTTCCATAGCTGCATGGAAGCCAATGATCCAGGTGTGCGTGGTTGGCCTAACGACCCCGTGCTCCTCTCACAATCTGCAGGCCACAGAAACACATTAGAAAGAACTACACACCAATCAGGACAACCTCAGTGTTGTCACAGTTACAGTGTGCTCTTGTTTGCTAACCAAACAGTAAGAAGCCCAAACAATATTTGCATTCAAGATTGTTAATTTATTTAATGTTGCAGTCTCCAGAACTCAGAAAATTGCATCATTGTGCTTTTTATAACATACCAGCGCTTCACTTGGCCTCTCCATGTGGTTGTAGCCTCTAAGATAAACATCACTGAGAAGAGTAATTGTCTTTTTTACTTGAGAGGAGCTTAAGAATTACAACCCGAGCCTGTGAGTCACATTCAGTACAATAATAATCACCCTCTTAGTTAATTTATCTGTAAATTCATGGCTGTGTCCACTAGAGGGCAGCAGATAACACAGCTGCTTCAGAATTACAACCTGAGCCTTTAGGTTGCATGGTATGGAAGCGATTAGTGATCAGAATTCAAATGCATTAACAGAATTTTGATCACTAATCGCTTCCATAGCATGGATGACAAAAGTCATGTTTCCCAGGTCAAAAAGGACAGAAATTACCCTCTAAGTTAGTTTCTCTATGAGTTAATGGCTGTGTCCACTAGAGGGCAGCAGATCACACAGATGATGAGTAATTCATTTTCAGAGATGACTGACATATCACTATCTTCAGGGTTTTTTTCTGATTTATTTGCTTTGAACATGTATCAGATTGGTGTTTATAAATTTTGTTGAGGTGTGGTTGCATTGAAGCAGCATTCTGTTGTTTTTAAAGGTTTTGTTTCCCCCCACAGAATATCCTGAAAAAAGCAGAGGAGAACTCAGAGAGGGAAGCAAATGCTATAAAAGCCCACCAGCAGCTGGAGCAGGTGAGCTTCAGATTTGGTTATATGACAATAAGTCTGGTGACACATCTATATTCTTTTACTGCCCTGGCCAATCAGGTACATGTTAACAATCACACGGTATATTTCAAATAGTTATTTTGCAAGAACTTGAGCTTGTGTGTATTTGCTGCTGAAACTCCATAAAGCTCACATTTTTGAGTGTTTCTTTTTTCCTGAAGTGTAAAGTCAGGGATCAATAATGGAGAAAAGTAAGTTTCCATGGATAGGAGAGCCAGATGGAGGATTTTTTTTAAATGTGTCCTGTACTAAGAAATACCTTTTACACATACTTCTGTAACACTGGGATTCATTAAAAAAGTCACTGGATCTAAAAATGGAGTCAGTAGAACACCTCCTGGCCCAGACTTAACTGGTTCTGGTATTATAATAAAAATTACAAGAAATAAAGGAGGGTAATATGTTGTTCTTTGGACTGATGGCATGTATTCTATCTATGTGTCCCCCTCAGATTGTGAAAGAGTGTAACGAGGGGGTGCGAAAGATGAGTCGCACTGAGGAGCTCATCAGCATCGAGAAAACTCTGGAGTTTAAATCCAAGGTGAGCATCGTCAACCATCTTGCATTTTCATCAGCTTTAATGACAAACATTTCTGATTTTCAGGTAAGCACATGGAAGATTTTGTGACCCACTGTTGCTTATAAAAGTCAAACAGTAGCAAATATAGATGTTACTTTTTAAGTTTTGAATCTTTACATTTTACTTTCAACCCTCTTTTTTTAATTTAACCTTTATTTAACCATTGAGATCAAGGTCTCTTTCACAAGGGTGACCTGGCCAAGAAGTCAGAAGCACACGTCCTAATAAACATTTACACTTCTTTACACCTTCACAGTCTGTGCCCATCATTTCCCACTCGCGCTGGCTGCTGAAGAAGGGTGAGGTGCAGCTGATGGCTGGCCCGAAGAGCACCAGGACAATGCGGAGTCGTAAGCTCTACCAGCCTGTGTACTTGTTCCTCTTTAACAATTTGCTGCTGGTCACCAAACGTAGCTCCAGGTAAGTTATTACGGTAGTTTTAAAAAAATGTCCTGTTCATCAAAATCAGTATATTGTTGCATTTGAAGAAAGAAATATTAATTCAATGACTTTGTTATCAGTGGGGACAAGTTCCAAGTTCTTGACTCGTGCACGAGGGCGATGTTGAGGACTGAGGATCTGGAGGATCAGGGCCAGATGCTTGCAAACGTCTTTAATCTGAAGCTGCTGGAGAACCAAGAGGAGCGCCCGGTCAGCTACATGCTCAAGGCCAGCAGCATGTGAGTATCCGACACAGAATCAGCAAAAGGCTCTAATTATTGTTTGTAGAGAAGATGGAGGTGATGGAGTGACCTAGCAGGAATTCAAAGTTGAAGTAGCTTAAGAGACGATTGGCTTCTCTGAATTGATAAGAACAAAAATGAAGTTAATAAGACATCATGACCTTTACAGCCACCAGATCTCCCTTCACTTGTTATGCTCGCCACCATCAACATCATCAAACACTGAACGAGGGGATGTCTTTGGGGAAAAAAAAGGGGATTAAAAAAGTAGCCTAGTCACTGCCAGTTAAAGGGACAGTTCTGGATTTTTGAATTGGGATAGTGTGAGGTATATGTCGAAAGTAAGCGTATCAGCAACAGGAGATGCATGTCATAGAGAAACCAATCAAAGTGCCAGCACAGAGACTAGGCTTTACACCGCTGCAGACTTGGCCGTTTGTGCCACGATATTCAGCTTATTTTAAGGACAAAACAACCTAAAATTATGATGTAGTAATGCTATATTTAGGACTTTGTTAAGCGCCTTCCTTTATCTTTCTAATCTATCACATCCTGTGCACAGGAGTGATAAGCTTCGTTGGGTGTGTGCCCTCACTCCAAACCGACGCACACGCTTCATGTCTACCAGTGCACACCAACCAGGTAAGAAAAGGGGGTGACACCTACAGATACCAGTCCCAGACATTCAAACATGAGACGTGATGAACTTAACCCATCTGTGATGTTTGTCAGACTCTCCACAGGTGCAATGTATTCAGTCATACTCATCCCAAGAGCCAGATGAACTCTCCATTGAGATGGCCGATGTTTTGAACCTTCTGGAGAGAACAGATGATGGTGTGTAGAGCCACAAATCTGCTTCTTCATTTCCTTTTACGGCTTTAAAAAAAATCTTCACCTCACTTTTGGTCTTATTGTGTATTCGTCTACCAGGTTGGATGATGGGTGAAAGGCTTCATGACGGCGAAAGGGGCTGGTTCCCAAGTCGAGTTGTGGAGGAGATTCATAGCAAGGAGATCAGAGCTCAGAACCTGAGAGAGGCCCTTAGGATCCAGCAGGCCCAGGAAGGCGGAGGAGGCCCACAAACTGGAACCAGAAGCGGCTTAAGGGTTGGGAGACGTACACCGAAAGTCTCCAGCTTCTCCAACAACTGGATTGATCCGAAAGGGGAGAGCAGTGAAATGAAGCAGTGAAGCAGTAACAGTGGTGAATGTGAACATTCAGTCCCATGTGCACTAAGAGAGAAATAATCAGGGTACATGTGACTTTATTCACAAACTAAGACACTTTGATTGACACTTAGCGGTGGGTGGTTTTCTTAGAAATCCCCAGTTTTGGTCTCGGTGATCTGGGATGCGTGATCAAAGTGCTTGGGTAGATAACCTTGTACAAGCAATGCTGCATGTCTCAAAAAACGTTTGTGATGCATGGAGGACAACCAGCTCTGTGTTTGGTTATGAGCTTTGTAAGGGGTGGCAAGAACCTGGAAATTTCTTGCACAGGTTCCTCAGATGCATGGGCAAGTTTTAAAACTCTTAATATGTTAATTTCATTGTGAAATACCTTTCGACACTGAATTACAGCCCACACAACACAACAGTCCAGTCTTACAGAATACATACAATAAGTGTTGTATGGAAAACACCAACTATCCATTAAAAAGTCTGTCTTACAATATTTTAAAAAGAGAGTCAGTTGAAGTGATACTCCACCAAAAATAGTGTATGTTATGGGTGTTATAAGTTTATAACATTAGACCAACTAGACTCAATGACGGAGAACAGAGGCAGCAGTCATCTTGGCTTCACACAAAGGTTGCCACTTCCTCTATAGAAACCAACGAGATTGGAGCGCACAATTGATTGTTTTCACCTTTCAATTTGTACTCATTTAGTTTAACTAAATAAGCTACATCGCTGCCATTGCTTCCTCACGGAGTTCAGAATAACCTGAGACTTCTCTTCAGGTAAAGGTAAAATGTCAACATGAAGTCATGTGCCAATTAATGTAAGTTGTTCCCAAAGAGCTCTCCTTCCGAAAGAATATTGTCCTGCTAGCATTTTAACATACAAGGCCATATTTTTACCGTTGCTTGGAACTACTCTTGGCTTCCCTCAGGTTGATGTCTTCCCTTTCTTTAAATGTTGACCCCTTTATCAAAATTGTTAATCCTAAATAATTAAAATATTAGAAATTGCATGGATGAGTCTGTGAATGGTCTGAGATTTTATCTGCAAAGTCCTTGGATTTCCAGATTATCTAGGCAGATCGTCGATACAGACCAAGATCCCTAACCAGATTATTTTCCAATTGTTAAAAGGGACGAATCCGGTTGCAATTGTCCCAATCCTCCTCAAGTCTGAGCGTCGTCTTTGGGCATGAACAGGATACATATATATGACAGTCTTAAGAAAATGAACACAGAAAGCATTGCAGCAATTGTGACACTGCAGCAGGCTGAAAACACAGGCTAAAAGCAGCTAACGTTAGTGCCATCGATTTATAACAAACATCATTTGGATGGGGTCTTAAGTTTATTTCAGTCTTCCAACCGCTTAAAGCACTTCACCATACATGTCATGAAGTCATCTTCTAAACTCGAGATACTGTGAATCAAATCCTTGATCTTTTTATTAGTGGGCAACTCAACCAACTAACTCCTTAGCCCAGCACCTCGAATAGAAGTATAGAAGACTATGAAATAGATTATTACATATTTAAAAAAATACACCTATGCTGGCAAACGCATAACTCATAATATAGCTCCACTCCCAAATCAAAATGACAGCCTACTCAGCTTATATTTTTTAGAAATGATAGCCTTTTTAAAGGCCTTTAAGTTCTTCACTCAATACCTTTGCTAGTCTGAAACTGATCAAAGTCAGTTCATGTCTTCTCCACAGTACCTTGGTGCAAGAAGGCTTTCATTTGATTACACCTTAAAAAGGATATCTCTGCTAGTAAAAAAAAAACCCTATTCTTCCTGCCATGAATTCAATCAGACTGCCGCTTGTCTTCTCTGTCAAAGAACAAACTTCACACTAACTACCATCCTCTAAGCCTACAGTGGTTCATACTCAAAACATACAGTTTCCGTTGTGTCACTTTAAATCCACAGAAGTAAGAATTGAATGCCAAATAATTGCAATATATTCTAACTGTAAAGAATGTACTGTATCATCACTATGGATCAGCATGATTGTAAAACGTGTCTTTAAATACGGTGTACAGTATTGCAAACATCTGATGTTTAAAGTAATAATTACTAAATAATTGTTCTTTCATTTTGTAAAATGTAAATTATTGTTCATAAAAAAGCATTAATCACAACTGACTGATTTAATCTTTACAAAGAGCAGAACTGCTGTGATTTGTATTTACAGATTCTACAAATGTAAAATAATGTACTTAGATGTCTGAATTTTAGCATAGAAAGTGTTCTGATTTACATTTTTTCTAAGTTTGCCGTCTGATACTGGGTGTCATTCAGTGTAAATCAAGGTGTTGGAGAAACTAAATTTCTAGCAAGAAAGAGGCTTGACACCCTCTTTTATAAATGACCTCCTTAGCCCTTACACAACCACTAGGCCCCTTAGATCTTCAGACATGGGCCTCCCGACTTTACCTTGTTTTCATCGGAAACTTAGAGGTGACCAAGCCTTTGCAATCAAGGCCCCTCTGTTGTGGAACAGCTTTCCTCCCTTAGTCAGGTCTGCCCCCTGGGCCTCAAAACATACTTTTACATGTTGGCTTTTTAAAAGTCAATTTGACAACGTCCCTGAGAGTCACCAAAACAAAAAGGTAGTCCAGGTCCATTACGGTCCACTACTTGATTAATGCAGCCACGCTGTGAAGCTATCCCTTCAATCAAGTATTTTTTTCTTTTTCAAATCAAAGGACGATGGTTTAGATTCAAGTATTTATAGGAAAACTCATTAAGTTATTAGAAGGGAAAGAAAACAATATATATTTAATTCAGTTAAAAGAATAGGGAGGTTTCAAGACAACCTTGGGCTGACAATCAGCTGTTCAGGCAGGAGGAGTAAAGGCACGGGCTACCAAGTAAATCCAGAATATGCATATTGAGGGTGGATGAATTGTAAGTACCCATGGACATCTGCCTTGTATTCAGCAAAATTGTGGAATTGTGGAAATATACTTATTTAAAGACGAGTAAATTTGAACTATAGGTGAACAGACAACATGCTGAACAATCAGCAACAATTGACAACATTCTTCTCTGCACAGAAACTTTTTCAAGTGGGCAGTTAAGTGTGGTGTATGTCAACAGTTAGTGAAGTTAGAAACATAACTAGTGATTGATTATGTCACAAAGGTGGCGGTTAATTATGATTCATAAACTTGATTAAGCTTGTTTATAGCATGTCATTTCTGTTGTCCCAGCAATTGTGTTTTGGTATCAAGTGACATGTCACTAATTTCTTTGACATAAAATTATGCGATTAATGCCACAGTCATAAACTTTGGAAAATTAGCTCCCTGGGTGAAAGGTGCCAGTTGCTACCAATGTTAATGAGTTCCCTGTACTTGGAGGTGTGAGAAGTCCAGAGAGGATGGCATCAGCTGAGCCCCCAGCAGACCATTATTCACACCTTTAATTAATGTTTATGTTGCGTTCATTATTACATCAGACACACATTTAGACTTTTGAATGCTTGCTGTTTCCAATACACAAGAGACAAATATGTTTGCAAACAATTGCAAGTAGCATGATGTCTAATTGGAAGCAACTCCTCGTCTTTACTTTGTATAGCTTTCAAGTTCTGTTCAATATAAGTTGTACTTTTCAAACAGGAAGAAGATATAGGCTGATCGTGGATTTGGAATGACACCTCAAAGAGCCCAACTAATGCACATGTTAATGACATGTATCATTGATCTGTCTTCAGATATCAGATCAACTGATTTACCCACATCAGCTTGTCCAGAGAATAAAACACTCATCCCCTCCTACCCAGACGCTCCATAGGCATGTATTGTGTGCCGGGTTGAGCAGTTGTTTGAGCGACAGACATCCATTAAAGGATTTAACACTTAATAGGCCTGTTACAGTTTTTGTATTCGTCCTGAACTGTTACAGTACGGTTGTTACAGTTTGATGTAGTCACAATACGAATACTTCAAAGTGGAGATAAAGGCAATCACATGGAGCAGTATTCACACCCCAATCCAGGTGGCGGTAATCTGCTTGAGCTTTTTGCTAACCGCTATTTAACAAGTGAAGACGAAGAAGTAGAAACAACAAGACAAATGAAGAAGAATAAATTTAATGTACCTTAGCAACATGACACGGCGGAGCCACGAGACCCACATACAGGAAAAGAGCCACAGGCCAGACATGAACATGGGTCACCTGCTTGGAGGACTATAGCCTCCTATATGGGGCGTGACCTAATTGCTAAGCTAGGCCATCTGCACTTTGTTTTACATTGTGAATGTTGAGTTAAAAACAGTTTTGAAATGCAAAAGAATGGAGATTAAAATTTGTGATTAACTATTGTGATTAAGCAATTAATAGTGATCAAAACATCATCGTTTATTGATTAGCAAAAATTCTTTTAGCTTTACCAGCCTGTTGATTAAGTTTTGTGAACCCATCGTATCATCGTATCGTATCAATAAAATTTAAATCCTTTTTGTCATTTTAAACAGTAGCTAAAGGTAATGTTTCAAAACTATGTTTAGTCAGTTTAACCTCTACATAATACTAAATTAATTGCAAAGGGATATTCACCATCCTACTGAACCATCCTACAGTATGCTGTCCACTGGGAAAAAAATTTCCAATCACACCATCTATAATTTTACCTCAGACTTTATTTTGCAAGCTACTTAAGAACTCATTAGAATAAGGATCTCTTAAAGTTATAAGATAAGAAGCAGAGGCTTTGTCGGTGATACAATCCAGCTGGTTATGGAAGGTAAGTTTGGGACTGAAGACCAACTGGGTTTGTTCTGATGAACTCATTCAGGTTTTGAACCAAGCTCAAAAATGTCTTTGTAGAATATGAGGTTTCAATATTATTTAATATTGTCTACAATTTTGGAAGCAAAGGAATATCAATGCTTTCCAGCACTGTTCGACAGTTCTTTACTAGCCAATGAGAGGGTAATTGATCTTAACAGTTGTATCTATTCTTCATTCAACTGATGAATTGTTGTTCATTCTTGTTTCCCTTCAAACAGATGGAGCCAGTGCTCTGCTATGAGTCAATCAATGCTTCATGCCTGAAAACCATTTATCCCATTCACCTACGTGTTGCCTTCTACATCATTTTCGGGGTCATAATCATTCTAACAGTGTGTGGAAACCTTTTGGTCACTTTCTCAGTGGCTTATTTTAAGCAGCTCCATACTCCAACAAATTACCTGATTTTCTCTCTGGCTATGTCTGACCTGCTTTTAGGGATAATAGTCATGTTCCCTTGTATGATTCAAACTGTTGAGTCTTGTTGGTATTTTGGGGACTTCTTCTGTAAAATCTTCATTAGTTCTGACATCACGTTATGTACAGCATCAATTCTCAATTTGTTATCGATATCAGTCGACCGATACTACGCTGTTTGCCAACCTCTGCTTTACAGAAGTAAAATATCTGTTAATGTTGTGTTGATCATGATCCTGCTCTGTTGGAGTATTTCAGTTTTTATAGGGTTTGGAATGATTTTTCTGAAGTTAAATATTTTGGGTGTTGAAGAGTTTTATTATAACCATGTTGTTTGTGAAGGAGGATGTGTTTTGTTTCACAGTGGAGTGTCTAGTACTGTCTCATCAGTTATTTCCTTTTACTTGCCTGGAATAATAATGCTTTGTGTGTACCTAAAGATTTACCTTGTAGCACGTAGACAGTTTCGCAGCATACAGAATGCAGGATGTGTGAACTCAATAAAAATTTCAAACACAAGCCAGACAAAAGCCACTAAAACCCTGGCTATTGTAATGGGGGTTTTTCTTTCTTTTTGGACTCCATTTTTTGTTTGTTTCATCATTGATCCCTATGTCGGTTACTCAATACCCCCTGCATTTTTTGTAACACTTGCATGGTTGTGCTACTTTAATTCTACGGTGAACCCAATGATTTATGCATTCTTTTATAGTTGGTTCAGAAAGGCATTTAAATTAATAACCTCAGGTAACATCTTCAAATATGACATTTCTGAGACAACACTTTTACCTGAATAACTTCATAAAAAAAAGTAGAAACTCGCATGAAATGATTATGACATGCACAACATTGAGTCAACTGAATCAATGGTACTGGACTTTACAGAGTTTGGGTCGACCATAATATTAACAAAAATATAAATTATATATTTTAATGTCACATTTAGTCACTGTATTTGGGTTGCATTTATCACTGTCAGCTCTTCCCTATTGAGTTTCTTAAATTTTGTTTTTAAAAAAGTGACATTTTAAATAGCATCATGCTGACATTGCACTTTATGTTGTTATAAGAGAGTACTTGTAATCCTAAAGCTATAGAAGGGAATCATTCTTGTTAAAATAACATGACAGGACCTGTAAGTGGACTGTTACAGACCAAAATAGATGTGGATATTGTAAAAATGTTGTGCTATCATGTTTGATATTAAAAAAAGATGCACATCCCTAAGTGAGTGCTGGATTACATAAATATCTTAATGTTTATAGCTCTATGTTATGTACATAGTATTCCCATATATCCTGATATGTTTTTCATTGGTATTTATCACAGTTGTGTCAGGTATGCATATGCAGGTAGGTTGTTATTTAATGTTTCTCTGTGTGTAGAAGCATGACACACATGCTTTAACTGTGCACGTGTTATGGATGTCTGTGTTCTACAGAGGATGTCTCTATTTTGAAGATATATTTATGATAAAAATTTAGTATGCTACTTAAAAATGTATAGTTCCATGTTTTTGGCACCTGATTAGAAAATGATGTATTTCAGATTCGTAGAGTCTGAGGAAGAGCATGTTGGCCTGACACGTCACTTGTTAATAAATCCTTTAACGGGAGCTACTTGGTGTGCAATTTTTTTGTTTCTTAATATCATCTCTGATATGAAATATATTCTGTCATGTATGTATTTCGTCTTCACATTTTAAAGAAGTGCCATCTGTCAATAGTATAGTAATGACCATAGTTTGTCAAGTCAGGTTAAATGAGTCCTAAAAACAGATACAAACAAGAGTGCATTAAGTCCTGAGGAGAAAAGATTGAGAAAATCCTGTCCACTGTTTGTTGTGCAGTAAAAACTGCTTTTTAATATTATTTATCTCAAGGCAAAATTTCTGTATCTTTTCATATCAGGGCTGAAGATTGGTTTCTAACCAAGAGGGGACCAGGAAGGTTCCAATACAGCATAGGCCTCCCTTCAGACCTGACTACAGGAGAGGTCAAAGAGTTCAAATATGTACTTGTTTAGTGGTATGAAATCATGTTTTTGATAGCCTACCTGGATGATGTGGTAATATACAGAAATACCTGGGAGGATCATGTACAACATCTGTACCTGGTTCTTGGGAAAATCCTGCCTGCTGGGCTGACCCTCAACTCCTCAAAGTGTGAGTTTGCCTGGCAGGAGACAAGGTACCTGGGTTGCCTACTGGGCTGAGGAGAGTTGTTACCAAAAGTGGATAAGGGGAAAGCTATCCAGAACTGCCCTTGACCTTGCAACAAGAAGGAGGTACACTCTTTCCTGGGATTGGTTGGCTGGTACAGGAGGATGGTGCCCCAAATTGCAACCATCGCTGCATCAAACACAGTAGTCTCCAGCAAGGACCAGCACCCTGAAAGCACACCTGAGTTCTTCCCCTGACCTCAAAAGTTCAGATTTCCACCAAAAATTTCAGGTACAGGTGGATGCCTCAGCAGTCGGCCTTTGAGCAGTTCTAGTCCAAGGAGACCCAAGAGAAGAGTATCCAATTCTGTACCTGAGCTGCAAGCTAAGGTCCACATTAGACCAGATATTCCACAGTGAAAAAAGAGGGCCTGGCCATCAAGTGGGCATTCGAGGGCCTGCAGTATTATCTGCTTGGATGTGAGATTGATCCTGAGAAAGACCACAGAGCTTTAACCTTGATCAAGTAAATGATAGACCACAACAGCTGCCAAAAACAATGGTATCTCTCACTCCAGCCATTCAAGTTCACCATCCAATAACAATAAGGGAAGTCCAATGTTGTTGCTGACTACCTTTTCAGGTTGCCCCACATCATCAACATCCGGGAGGAGGTGACGCAGCGGCTCCATCATATTATTTCAAGTCGTCATTGAAATATTACATCTAAAGATCAAGCTCAAAAAGGTATTTACTTTGCAGTTATTTAATACCCAAATCAAGTCACTGGTATGAATGGCTTTACTTTAACATAAAATGTTGGTCTTTCTGACATTATTTGATAGTAGAGTGAATAGAGTTGGAGTCAGGGAATAGGGAGAGGGAGGAATGACATGCAGGAAAGGAGCCATAGGCCGAACATGAACGTGGGCCATCCGCTTGTTTTACATTGTTAATGTGAAGTTAAAATCTGTTTTGAAATGCAAAACAAGGGAAAATTAAAATTGTGATTAATTGTGATTAACTTACGAAATTCAGCGACCAATAGAGATCAAAAAAATATAATTTAACAATCCTAGTTTTTAAATATTTAAGAACTCACCATCTCAGTCATCATTTGTTGATTAGTAGAAGTTTTTCTTAGCTTTACAAGCTGATTTAAATTTGAACCATTGCATTAAACCTGGAAAAGAAAACAAGTGTGTAAAGAACTACAAATCATATCAGAAAAATTGAAATCCTTTTTTTTCATTTTAAATATCTAAAGGTAAAGTTTTAAAAAACATACTTTTAGTTAGTTTAACATCTACATACTATTAGATTAATTGCAAAAGGAATTCACCTGAACCATCCTATGCCGTCCACTGGGAAAAAATGTCCAACCTCACCCTAAGATCTATTATTTAACCTCAGACTTTATTTGGCAAGTTATTTAAGCACTTAGTAGTACAATGATCTCTGAAACGTTTGACATAGGAGGCAAAACGGGATATTCACCATCCTACTGAACCATCCTACAGTATGCTGTCCACTGGGAAAAAAATGTCCAATCACACCATCTATAATTTTACCTCAGACTTTATTTTGCAAGCTACTTAAGAACTCATTAGAATAAGGATCTCTTAAAGTTATAAGATAAGAAGCAGAGGCTTTGTCGGTGATACAATCCAGCTGGTTATGGAAGGTAAGTTTGGGACTGAAGACCAACTGGGTTTGTTCTGATGAACTCATTCTGGTTTTGAACCAAGCTCAAAAATGTCTTTGTAGAATATGAGGTTTCAATATTATTTAATATTGTCTACAATTCTGGAAGCAAAGGAATAGCAATGCTTTCCAGCACTGTTCGACAGTTCTTTACTAGCCAATGAGAGGGTAATTGATCTTAACAGTTGTATCTATTCTTCATTCAACTGATGAATTGTTGTTCATTCTTGTTTCCCTTCAAACAGATGGAGCCAGTGCTCTGCTATGAGTCAATCAATGCTTCATGCCTGAAAACCATTTATCCCATTCACCTACGTGTTGCCTTCTACATCATTTTTGGGGTCATAATCATTCTAACAGTGTGTGGAAACCTTCTGGTCACTTTCTCAGTGGCTTATTTTAAGCAGCTCCATACTCCAACAAATTACCTGATTTTCTCTCTGGCTATGTCTGACCTGCTTTTAGGGATAATAGTCATGTTCCCTTGTATGATTCAAACTGTTGAGTCTTGTTGGTATTTTGGTGACTTCTTCTGTAAAATCTTCATTAGTTCTGACATCACGTTATGTACAGCATCAATTCTCAATTTGTTATCGATATCAGTCGACCGATACTACGCTGTCTGCCAACCTCTGCTTTACAGAAGTAAAATATCTGTTAATGTTGTGTTGATCATGATCCTGCTCTGTTGGAGTATTTCAGTTTTTATAGGGTTTGGAATGATTTTTCTTAAGTTAAATATTTTGGGTGTTGAAGAGTTTTATTATAAACATGTTGTTTGTGAAGGAGGATGTGTTTTGTTTCACAGTGGAGTGTCTAGTACTGTCTCATCAGTTATTTCCTTTTACTTGCCTGGAATAATAATGCTTTGTGTGTACCTAAAGATTTACCTTGTAGCACGTAGACAGTTTCGCAGCATACAGAATGCAGGATGTGTGAACTCAGTAAAAATGTCAAACACAGGCCAGACAAAAGCCACTAAAACCCTGGCTATTGTAATGGGGGTTTTTCTTTCTTTTTGGACTCCATTTTTTGTTTGTAACATCATTGATCCCTATGTCGGTTACTCAATACCCCCTGCATTTTTTGTAACACTTGCATGGTTGTGCTACTTTAATTCTACGGTGAACCCAATGATTTATGCATTCTTTTATAGTTGGTTCAGAAAGGCTTTTAAATTAATAACCTCAGGTAACATCTTCAAATATGACATTTCTGAGACAACACTTTTACCTGAATAACTTCATAAAAAAAAGTAGAAACTCGCATGAAATGATTATGACATGCACAACATTGGGTCAACTGAATCAATGGTACTGGACTTTACAGAGTTTGGGTCGACCATAATATTAACAAAAATATAAATTATTGCATTTGTCAAATGTCACATTTAGTCACTGTATTTGGGTTGCATTTATCACTGTCAGCTCTTCCCTATTGAGTTTCTTAAATTTTGTTTTTAAAAAAGTGACATTTTAAATAGCATCATGCTGACATTGCACTTTATGTTGTTATAAGAGAGTACTTGTAATCCTAAAGCTATAGAAGGGAATCATTCTTGTTAAAATAACATGACAGGACCTGTAAGTGGACTGTTACAGACCAAAGTAGATGTGGATATTGTAAAAATGTTGTGCTATCATGTTTGATATTAAAAAAAGATGCACATCCCTAAGTGAGTGCTGGATTACATAAATATCTTAATGTTTATAGCTCTATGTTATGTACATAGTATTCCCATATATCCTGATATGTTTTTCATTGGTATTTATCACAGTTGTGTCAGGTATGCATATGCAGGTAGGTTGTTATTTAATGTTTCTCTGTGTGTAGAAGCATGACACACATGCTTTAACTGCGCACGTGTTATGGATGTCTGTGTTCTACAGAGGATGTCTCTATTTTGAAGATATATTTATGATAAAAATTTAGTATGCTACTTAAAAATGTATAGTTCCATGTTTTTGGCACCTGATTAGAAAATGATGTATTTCAGATTCGTAGAGTCTGAGGAAGAGCATGTTGGCCTGACACGTCACTTGTTAATAAATCCTTTAACGGGAGCTACTTGGTGTGCAATTTTTTTGTTTCTTAATATCATCTCTGATATGAAATATATTCTGTCATGTATGTATTTCGTCTTCACATTTTGAAGAAGTGCCATCTGTCAATAGTATAGTAATGACCATAGTTTGTCAAGTCAGGTTAAATGAGTCCTAAAAACAGATACAAACAAGAGTGCATTAAGTCCTGAGGAGAAAAGATTGAGAAAATCCTGTCCACTGTTTGTTGTGCAGTAAAAACTGCTTTTTAATATTATTTATCTCAAGGCAAAATTTCTGTATCTTTTCATATCAGGGCTGAAGATTGGTTTCTAACCAAGAGGGGACCAGGAAGGTTCCAATACAGCATAGGCCTCCCTTCAGACCTGACTACAGGAGAGGTCAAAGAGTTCAAATATGTACTTGTTTAGTGGTATGAAATCATGTTTTTGATAGCCTACCTGGATGATGTGGTAATATACAGAAATACCTGGGAGGATCATGTACAACATCTGTACCTGGTTCTTGGGAAAATCCTGCCTGCTGGGCTGACCCTCAACTCCTCAAAGTGTGAGTTTGCCTGGCAGGAGACAAGGTACCTGGGTTGCCTACTGGGCTGAGGAGAGTTGTTACCAAAAGTGGATAAGGGGAAAGCTATCCAGAACTGCCCTTGACCTTGCAACAAGAAGGAGGTACACTCTTTCCTGGGATTGGTTGGCTGGTACAGGAGGATGGTGCCCCAAATTGCAACCATCGCTGCATCAAACACAGTAGTCTCCAGCAAGGACCAGCACCCTGAAAGCACACCTGAGTTCTTCCCCTGACCTCAAAAGTTCAGATTTCCACCAAAAATTTCAGGTACAGGTGGATGCCTCAGCAGTCGGCCTTTGAGCAGTTCTAGTCCAAGGAGACCCAAGAGAAGAGTATCCAATTCTGTACCTGAGCTGCAAGCTAAGGTCCACATTAGACCAGATATTCCACAGTGAAAAAAGAGGGCCTGGCCATCAAGTGGGCATTCGAGGGCCTGCAGTATTATCTGCTTGGATGTGAGATTGATCCTGAGAAAGACCACAGAGCTTTAACCTTGATCAAGTAAATGATAGACCACAACAGCTGCCAAAAACAATGGTATCTCTCACTCCAGCCATTCAAGTTCACCATCCAATAACAATAAGGGAAGTCCAATGTTGTTGCTGACTACCTTTTCAGGTTGCCCCACATCATCAACATCCGGGAGGAGGTGACGCAGTGGCTCCATCATATTATTTCAAGTCGTCATTGAAATATTACATCTAAAGATCAAGCTCAAAAAGGTATTTACTTTGCAGTTATTTAATACCCAAATCAAGTCACTGGTATGAATGGCTTTACTTTAACATAAAATGTTGGTCTTTCTGACATTATTTGATAGTAGAGTGAATAGAGTTGGAGTCAGGGAATAGGGAGAGGGAGGAATGACATGCAGGAAAGGAGCCATAGGCCGAACATGAACGTGGGCCATCCGCTTGTTTTACATTGTTAATGTGAAGTTAAAAACTGTTTTGAAATGCAAAACAAGGGAAAATTAAAATTGTGATTAATTGTGATTAACTTACGAAATTCAGCGACCAATAGAGATCAAAAAAATATAATTTAACAATCCTAGTTTTTAAATATTTAAGAACTCACCATCTCAGTCATCATTTGTTGATTAGTAGAAGTTTTTTTCTAGCTTTACAAGCTGATTTAAATTTGAACCATTGCATTAAACCTGGAAAAGAAAACAAGTGTGTAAAGAACTACAAATCATATCAGAAAAATTGAAATCCTTTATTTCATTTTAAATATCTAAAGGTAAAGTTTTAAAAAACATACTTTTAGTTAGTTTAACATCTACATACTATTAGATTAATTGCAAAAGGAATTCACCTGAACCATCCTATGCCGTCCACTGGGAAAAAATGTCCAACCTCACCCTAAGATCTATTATTTAACCTCAGACTTTATTTGGCAAGTTACTTAAGCACTTAGTAGTACAATGATCTCTGAAACGTTTGACATAGGAGGCAAAACGTTTGTCGGCCACACAATCCAGCTGGTTATGGAAGGTAAGTGTGGGACTGAAGACCAACTGGGTTTGTTCTGATGAACTCATTCTGGTTTTGAACCAAGCTGAAAAATGTACTGTAGGAAATTAAGTTTCAATATTATTTAATATTGTCTACAATTTTGGAAGCAAAGGAATATCAATGCTTTCCAGCACTGTTCGACAGTTCTTTACTAGCCAATGAGAGGGTAATTGATCTTAACAGTTGTATCTATTCTTCATTCAACTGATGAATTGTTGTTCATTCTTGTTTCCCTTCAAACAGATGGAGCCAGTGCTCTGCTATGAGTCAATCAATGCTTCATGCCTGAAAACCATTTATCCCATTCACCTACGTGTTGCCTTCTACATCATTTTCGGGGTCATAATCATTCTAACAGTGTGTGGAAACCTTTTGGTCACTTTCTCAGTGGCTTATTTTAAGCAGCTCCATACTCCAACAAATTACCTGATTTTCTCTCTGGCTATGTCTGACCTGCTTTTAGGGATAATAGTCATGTTTCCTAGTATGATTCAAACTGTTGAGTCTTGTTGGTATTTTGGGGACTTCTTCTGTAAAATCTTCATTAGTTCTGACATCACGTTATGTACAGCATCAATTCTCAATTTGTTATCGATATCAGTCGACCGATACTACGCTGTCTGCCAACCTCTGCTTTACAGAAGTAAAATATCTGTTAATGTTGTGTTGATCATGATCCTGCTCTGTTGGAGTATTTCAGTTTTTATAGGGTTTGGAATGATTTTTCTTAAGTTAAATATTTTGGGTGTTGAAGAGTTTTATTATAACCATGTTGTTTGTGAAGGAGGATGTGTTTTGTTTCAGAGTAAAATGTCTAGTACTGTCTCCACAGTGATTTGTTTTTACTTGCCTGGAATAATAATGCTTTGTGTGTACCTAAAGATTTACCTTGTAGCACGTAGACAGTTTCGCAGCATACAGAATGCAGGATGTGTGAACTCAAAAAAATTGTCAAACACAAGCCAGACAAAAGCCACTAAAACCCTGGCTATCATAATGGGGGTTTTTCTTTCTTTTTGGACTCCATTTTTTGTTTGTTTCATCATTGATCCCTATGTCGGTTACTCAATACCCCCTGCATTTTTTGCAACACTTGCATGGTTGTGCTACTTTAATTCTACGGTGAACCCAATGATTTATGCATTCTTTTATAGTTGGTTCAGAAAGGCTTTTAAATTAATAACCTCAGGTAACATCTTCAAATATGACATTTCTGAGACAACACTTTTACCTGAATAACTTCATAAAAAAAAGTAGAAACTTGCATGAAATGATTATGCCATGCTCTTCCCTATTGAGTTTCTTAAATTTTGTTTTTAAAAAAGTGACATTTTAAATAGCATCATGCTGACATTGCACTTTATGTTGTTATAAGAGAGTACTTGTAATCCTAAAGCTATAGAAGGGAATCATTCTTGTTAAAATAACATGACAGCACCAGAAAATGGACTGATCAAAGTAGATATGGATATTGTAAAATGTTTTGCTATCATGTTTGATTTGAACTTTATTCTGTCATTTATGGATCTATTGAAGAGGATTTCCTCTTTACGTGTTGAATTATTCCAACCTGTCATCAGTATTGTAAGCACCATAATTTGTCAAGTCAGGTCAAATGATTCCACCAGTTTGGGATCAAGTTGCAGCAAAGTCTTAAAAAAAGGCAAACCTTACAAATGCAACACAAGCAAGAGTGCATTAAGTCCTGAGGAGAAAATATTGCGCAAATCCAATCTACTGTTTGTTGTGTAGTAAAAACAGTTTTTAATGTTATTTTTCTTAAGACAAGAACTATTTCTATATAAGGGCTGAAGATAGGTTTTTTAACAAGAGGTTACCAGGGAATATTTGATAAGAGCATAGGCCTTCCTGGAGGAGATGTCATAGAGTTAAAATATTTATTCAAATATACTTCTCAGGGCACAATATCTGTATCTTTCGATATCGTGGCTGAGGTGACCAGGAAAGTTCCAATACAGCATAGGCCTTCCATCGGACCTGACTACAGGAGAGGTCAAGTATGTACTTGTTTAGTGTAATGTTCATAAAAGGGTACTTGATGAGGAAGATAAAGTTGAGATAAAACAGTAACATTTAAAGCAAATCAAACAAATGAAAATTATTTCTCCAAGAGCTACATTACTTCTGAGATTTTGATGTAAATGATTCTTTGAGCTGATTTGCAGTAGTATTTGCATTTGAATTGAATGTTTATTTCCTGACAGTTAATTTTGTTTTGGTTTTCCAGCATGTATATTTCTTTACCTTGTTCAAAAAAATAAAATAAATAAAGAATAAATCAATTTAATAAAGTAAAAACTGAGAGTGCTTTTTATTTTTTCTGTATAATATAAGTGTGCAACAAGGAATAAAGTTAAGGGTGGGCAGATTTAAAAAAAAAAAAAACTTGCTTCTCCATTTCTGCAGCAGATAGCAATGGCAACTGTGTGAGGATCCTAGTCTATTTTCCTCTTTCCCCCTCCCTATGTGTTTTCTTGTTTGTCCTGTGTGTTCACCTGGAGTTGGGTGTGGATCCACACACCTTGCCACCAATCAGGTCTGCAAACCTGCAGCTCATTTTCAATCAAGCCACCTACACAGTCCACAGTATAAAGGCCGGCTCAGTCTTCCACTCAATGCCAGGTCGTCTGTTTACCACCTGTGGTATTCCTTAGTCAGGCTTGTTTAACATATTTGTCAGAACTTAAGATTCGCTTTGCTACTTGCTTTGTGTCCAGATTTCCTACCTCATCTTCAGTATTACATGCCAAGCTCTATGAACTCACCTCTGCTTCAGCACTGACTCTGGGGCCGCATACTTTCAACAAGAAGAAGCCAGCTCTCTTACCTCAGAACTCCAGCCAGTATCCAACAGACTTACAATAAATAACTTTTGAACTTTAATCAAAGACTGTTTTGTGTCTGTATTGTGGTGCCACCTGCGTTCATTATAACAAACTGTCCTTTCACATCCTTCTCTCTTCGAGCTGCTCACTGATCAGTGTCTATATTCAGCTGATGCTATTCACTAATTGTAGCTTTTATTAGATCAGCATTAGATACATCAAGTGTTTCTGTAGGTTTAATATAATTTTGAGTGTTGCTGTTTTGGGATTGGCTGGGAGAGCAGTGGTATTGACATCACGGTGTTTCCCCTCACAAAAATATAAATTTAACTAACCAACAAAACATGTTGTTCAGACAAGCCGTCCATCAACGATCCAGTGGGGTGGGGGGGGGGGTTGTTCTGGCAGGCCGTCAACCAACGATCCTGAGAGCTCAAGAGGTCCCAGGAAAGTAGGTGGTTAGTGACTGAGATTTACAGATAGATACATGCAATAGTATGATGTACTGTATATGCACAGAGAGAGATTTTTAGATTTTTCAAACTTCTTTTAATTGCTCAAAGCATTTAAAAAAAAAACAAACACAAATAACAAACAGCCAACACTCAAAAATAAAACAAAATAAAATAAAACCAAAATCAAATCAAAATGTTACAAAAAAAAATCATCATTCACAACGTAACATAAAACATGTTTGATACACCAAGTGTCTTCAAACTCTTTTAGATTGTTCGATAAACTGAAGAATCTGAAATCTAGTTTCAGACGAGCACTCAACATATGAACATAAAAAATCTTTGCATCAGCATCCAAAGATCCTTCCATCTTTTTTTTTCCTGCTCAGGTACACAGCCATCTTTGCTTGACCTAACAGGAAATTAAACAGTTGACATCTCAACTTTTGATGTCTGATGTATTTATACCCCAAAATGAACATCTGGTGGGAAAAAACCTCACCAAACAAAGAAAACATGAGAATCAACATCTGGAACAGAGACACAAGACGATCACACTCCAAGAAACAATCAAACACTGTTTCTCTCTGCGTGCAGAACGGACATGTATCTACAACATCCGGATTAACCTGACTCTGATCAGTGAGCACATCCTGCTGACTCTGATCCATGTCAGCGATATTACAGTCAACGTCATCAGACTCAATGTCACTGTCAACACTTTCATTCTTGTTCTCACTGTCTTGTGTTTCAGTCTGTATGTTGTTCTGCGTGTTTGGTGTTGTTTTTCGTGTTTGGTGTGTGATTCTGTATGTTCTGTGTGTCAGTGTGCGCTGCGGGCCGACCGTCCTCACTGACAGGCGGCTCCGCTGCAGGCGCAGCAGCCCCGCGGTCACCTGCTCTGTTCGGGCGCGAGCGGACCAGATGTCCCTCTGCTCCACACCCAAAACATTTTAAAGTCTTAGAAGACACATGAACAACATAAACAAAATCATCAATACGAAAACTGAATACTAAATTCAGCTCCTCGTTCTTTTTGAGGATCATGAACACTTGCCTCCTAAAAGATACAACGTGTTTAAGGTTCGGTGATTTGCAAGCCAGAGGTAACATTTTAATCGGTGACACCAACCGCCCGTGTCGGGCCAGCTCCTTCACCAACATGTTGTTTTTTAAAAACGGGGGCACATTAGAAAGCACAACTTTTTTAGCGGGGCTAACCAGAGACATCACCTGAGTGAGTGTTCCCTTAACCACCACTCCACTCTCTTGTCTTCTTACAAGTAAATGACCTGCAAAGGGTTATTCAACCCACACAGTACCATCCTGCTGTGTCCACTGGGACAAATTCACTCCCTTCAGATTTAAGATTTAAGATCTGCCTATAGTGGCGAGGTTAACCCGAGAGCTAATAAGTACGAAAGTAAGAATCACTGTAACTGATCCCATTTCTGATTAACTCCTTTTGCCAATACTGTCCAGGTGATTATCAGAGGTAAGTATGGGACTGATTTGAGAAGCAAGCCAATGGTCTATTTAAATTAGAAGCAGTTTTTGACTTCAGTATTGATCGTGAAGTGTTTAGCTGAGATTTCTGAATGTTGTTTGATAGCTCATCATCAGTGGCCGTGGCAAAAATATGAAATGTCTTGTACTATTCACAGATATTCATCCACCATTCCGATCTGTTTTTTCTAATGTTTTCCAAAGCTTTTTCAGTATGTTAACTTGTTTTTTCTAAAGGATAAAATATTTAAGATTATTTTTAAATACAACAGGTGTGAAGGTAACCTTCTTATGTCATTCAAGATTTTCAGCAGTGTTGATCCCTTCTATTGTAGCCAGGGAGGCAGTAACCTGTGTGTTATGATATTTTTTACTATTGAATAATAAGGTGAAAGACTGTTACAAAAAAATATGTGGAGAATTAAAGTTGGAAAAAAGGACATAGGATATGGATATAGATCCCTTTCAGAATAACCATAAAGCAAGACAAAAAGAGCAGCAGATTTTACAGTAATTTACCTCACGGCTTCTTTATTACTTCTGGCACAAATGTAAACGAACATTATGAGGACGTTTGTATATTTCTGTCGTTTATCCATACCTGAATTTTCTTTTCTTGTTTCTCAAACAGATGGAGCAAGAGCTCTGCTTTGAGTCCAGAAACACTTCATGTCTGAGGACAATCTATCCCATACCCCTACGTGTTACCCTCTATATGATTTTAGGGGTCACAGTCATTCTAACAGTGTGTGGAAACCTTTTGGTCACTTTCTCAGTGGCTTATTTCAAGCAGCTCCATACTCCAACAAATTACCTGATTTTCTCTCTCGCTGTGTCTGACCTGCTTTTAGCGATAATAGTCATGTTCCCTGGTATGATTCAAACTGTTGAGTCTTGTTGGTATTTTGGGGACTTCTTCTGTAACGTCTACATGAGTTCTGATGTCACATTGAGTACAGCATCAATTCTCAATCTTTCTTTCATATCAGTTGACCGATACTACGCTGTTTGCCAACCTCTGCTTTACAGAAGTAAAATATCTGTTAATGTTGTGTTAATCATGATTCTGATCTGTTGGAGTATTTCTCCCATCATAGGCTTTGGAATGGTTTTTCTGAAGTTAAATATTTTGGGTGTTGAAGAGTTTTATTATAAACATGTTGTTTGTGAAGGAGGATGTGTTTTGTTTCAGAGTGGAGTGTCTAGTACTGTCTCATCTGTGATTTCCTTTTACTTGCCTGGGATAATAATGCTTGGTGTTTATGTGAAGATTTTCCTTGTGGCACAGACACAGTTTCACAGCATACAAATTGCAGGATGTGTGAATTCAGTAAAAATGTCAAACACAAGCCAGACAAAGGCCACTAAAACCCTAGCTATTGTAATGGGGGCTTTTCTGTGCTTTTGGACTCCATTTTTCGTCTGTAACATCATCGATCCTTTTATTAGTTACTCAACACCCCCTGAGTTGTTTGAAACACTTGTATGGTTTGGCTACTTGAATTCTACTGTGAACCCAATGATTTATGCATTCTTTTATAGTTGGTTCAGAAAGGCGTTTAAATTATTAACCTCAGGTGACATCTTTAAATCTGACATTTCTGAGACAACACTTTTCACTGAATAAACTGTATAAAATAAAATTACAGTAGGTGTGGACTTTGTGTCTTCGTATAATGTTTGACATTAAATTGATTCTGTTATGTATGGATTTATAGAAGAGAGGATTCCCTCTTTACTTTATAAATTATTGCAACCAGTCATCAGTATTGTAAGCACCATAGTGTCTTAAGTCAAGTCAAACTTACAAATTTTAGAACACAAGTGCACATTGGTCAAACTCTACAGGCTACTTAAACAGGCCTATTCATGACTTTTCATGGACATACTATAATATAATATTCTACTATCTGTTTAGTAAACTTTCTTGTATTCATCTATCTTGCCATAATATTTTGTTGTCCAATAATTTATCATATGTGAGAGTGATAGCTGTAGTCATGAAACGTTTATTTTAGAATGGCCCCAGAGTAATTTGTATTTCAAAGATGGCTGTGGTAGTCTTGAGTTTGGGAAAGGCTGGTCTAGACCATATTCTTTGTTATATGATTTACAGAGACCAAAAATCAATCCACTATAAGCAAACGGACAAGGAGAAACTTCCTTTTAACAGGCAGAAACCTTGTTCAGAACCAGACTTTTGTTGACTAGCCGTCTGCTGCATCTGTGTTGGGCTTGCAGACAGAGAGGGGAAATGAGACAAACAGAAATAACAAGAATGACAACAACAGATAAAGCAGATTTTGTGCTACAATGTCAGTAATAACAATTGAATTGGAATGGCGACTCAGTGTTCCAGGTCCCCCAGCAGTCTAAGCCTATAGCAGCATAACTAAGGACTGGTCCAAGCCTGAGCTATAGCCTTAACTATGACCTTAATCAAAATTAATGTTTTAAAGAGGACATATTATACCCCTTTTCCACCTTTTCAAACAGTCCCCTGTAGTCTAAATGAAACATCTGTGCTGTGCTTTGGTCAAAATATAACATGAATCAAGCACCAGAGGAGGTTTGTGACCCTGTATAAACCAGCTCTCGCAGAACGCTCCGTTTTGGTGTGTGTGTCTCTTTAAATGCAATGAGCCCCCCCTGAGTGTTCCCAGTAGACATCACTCCTTCGCTAGCGAAAATAAAAATGGCAGACCTGCGCAAAAGTTTTGCTCTAGGCTGGGGGTGGTGTCCATGGGTGGAGGTACCAGGGGAGGGGAGTGTATTTTTTAACCAGAATCCCACTGTGATGTCACAAGGAGAAAAAAATTGAAACAATGATTTTTCTCTGTGTTTTAAGACTTATGCAGACCACAAACAAAGGACTCAATGGGTTTATTTCACATTTTGCATTTTTTTTTGCATTTTTATACACTCAGGCCACCCAAATATATGTTAAAAAACATGGATGGAACATGGGTCAAATTGATCAATTAATTTATACATCAAATACATTTATCTCAAACCCAGTCCTTATTCTGAGACAACTTTTTGCGATAAAAAGTTATAAAATGCAATGATTGGCCACTCTGTTGGCAAATGTGACTCCTATGGCACTGCATCAGATTAACAATGTCGAGCAGAAAATTCATAAGAAAACGTAACAATCACTGACACTAGTCATTTAATTTATTTGACGTTTTATTGGTACGTTTATTCTTCTATTGCTGCAAGGGACCAGTAAAAAGACAAAAGGACAAAGGTGTAAATTGTGAAAAATCACGTGTGTTTTTCTTTGTGGAAACAGCATCAATACAAAGGCTCTTCCAGCCAATTCCTACTGTGCAGCTGGTTTCAAATTTGCTAAATGTCCCATTGCAGGTAAAATGTAGCTTCATCTCTGTCTTTGCTTTTTTTTAATCACTGTTTTGCCCTTTTATACGGAGCCCCTAAAGGGACATGGGAGAAAAACAAATTGAGACTAAGTATCTCAATACAATGAGATTGTATCTCAATATAACGAGATAGTATCTCAATACAAAGACTTAGTATCTCAATAAAATGACTTAGTATCAACATATAATCAGATAATATCTGAGTATAATGAGAAACTATCTCATTATATTGAGATACTAAGTCTCAACTGTTTTACTCCAATGTCCCTTTAGGGGCTCTGTACTTTTAACAATATGTAAAAGGCAAAAAATAAACAACACTGGACAAAAAAAAAAATGAACGAATTAAAAATTATGGAATACAAATTATGTGATGAAGCAGCGCAAAACAATGTTCTTCATCACTGGTTCACAACATGGGGTGCGGAGGCCCCTTAGTGGGGGCACCAAAGATCTCAGAGGGAGCTTGAGGCTTTGTCTGCTCTGGAGTTTTAAAAATCCTATTTGACCATATGAACTAAAATCATGATAACACACTTGGTCTTTTGGTGAGAATAAGTGTGTCTAGGTCTGTTGGGATGTTCTCAATGAAAATTGATGTTCATTTTTGAAAGACATTTTTTCTACGTGTGTTACGACCAGTGAATTTAGGACCCAGATGCAGGACACATAAACAGAGGGGTTGATTGGTAATGAGGTTTATTGTGGCAAATGGAGATGGAGATGGGTTGAAGATTTTGGAGGTTAGTGGAGTGAAGGGGATGAAGGCTGACCAGACCAGAGTAGGGGTGTGAGTGTGGCTGAGCAGTTTTGAGTCCAGAGAGCAGGTGGAGGCAGATGGCTGAGCAGGAAGGCAGGTGGGTGAATGGTGATCCTGAAGCAAAGGAAAAACAGGGTGAGACTCAAAAACCAAAACAAGCACAAGCACAAAAGATTAATTTCAAAGGTTTTTTCAAAATCTTAATTTAGCCTGAGCCGTAGTCTACCGCAGTAGTTGATACAACGATCTGGCGATGAGTGGATGGAGAGACGGGGTATATATACTGCTGAGTTGATGAGGATATGGAGAGCTGGTGTGCAGGTGAAAGGAATGAACCTCAATCAGGAGGTTGCCAGAGTGAGAGAGCCATGACAACGTGGGTCAGGGGAGGTTCAGCTTAGATAGAAGTCAGGGGGACTCCATGGAGATGCTTTCTAAGCCTCTAAGGAAAGTGTAATTTTTCTCCCATTAATATTTTTTAAATGATTTTGTGTAAAATAAATATTAACTTCTCATAATGTTATTTTATACAACTTATTCAGTGAAAAGTGTTGTCTCAGAAATGTCAGATTTAAAGATGTAACCTGAGGTTAATAATCTAAACGCCTTTCTGAACCAACTATAAAAGAATGCATAAATCATAGGGTTCACAGTAGAATTCAAGTAGCCCAACAATAAAAGGGTTTCAAACAATTCAGGGGGTATTAAGTAACCGACATAAGGATCAATGATGTTAACAATAAAAAATGGAGTCCAAAAACAAAGAAAAACCCCCATTATGATAGCCAGGGTTTTAGTGGCTTTTGTCTGGCTTGTGTTTGAAATTTTTACTGAGTTCACACATCCTGCATTTTGTATGCTGCGAAACTGTGTCTGCGCCACAAGAAAAATCTTCACATAAACACCAACCATTATTATCCCGGGCAAGTAAAAGGAAATCACAGATGAGACAGTACTAGACACTCCACTCTGAAACAAAACACATCCTCCTTCACAAACAACATGTTTATAATAAAACTCTTCAACACCCAAAATATTTAACTTTAGAAAAATCGTTCCAAAGCCTACAACAACTGAAATACTCCAACTGATCAGGATCATGATCAAAACAACATTAACAGATATTTTACTTCTGTAAAGCAGAGGTTGGCAAACAGCGTAGTATCGGTCAACTGATATGAAGGACAGATTGATAATTGATGCTGTACTCAATGTGACATCAGAACTCATGTAGACTTTACAGAACAAGTCCCCAAAATACCAACAAGTCTCTATATATCGAATCATACCAGGAAACATGACTATTATCCCTAAAAGCAGGTCAGACATAGCCAGAGAGAAAATCAGGTAATTTGTTGGAGTATGGAGCTGCTTAAAATAAGCCACTGAGAAAGTGACCAAAAGGTTTCCACACACTGTTAGAATGATTATGACCCCTAAAATCACATAGAGGGCAACACGTAGTGGCATGGGATAGACTGTCCTCAGACATGAAGCATTGCTTGACTCATAGCAGAGCTCTGGCTCCATCTGTTTGAAAGGAAACAAGAAAAGAAAAAACCAGGGAGGATTAATGTCATCACATCATCATATTGTTCTTTTTAGGAACCAAAGTAAAGGTTTTCATTTTGAGTTTAATATAATTTTATTTGCAGCAGCAGGCACAGCAGTTTAATTTTCATGATAGGTAGATCCCACTCTTCTTGGCTTTGATAGTAGCATTCAACAGTGCTGCAAAATCAGCACTTAAAACAGACATCAGAATGTTTGGTTCCATTAACCGCTATTATTTCACATGTTCTTTAATATTCGATGGTCTTATTAAAAAGGTAATTGATAGAGAAACTGAGAAAAAGCACAGCCTAAAATTAAAAGATCCACCTTAACAATCTGGAAGTATCTCTATATATTGGAAGAATATTAGACAAAATCCTTCTTCAAGTCTTAGATATTAATTCACGTTTACTTTCCTTTACATTGCTATGCAGCAAAGAGCTATGTCCTATTACTGAAACTTGTTTTTTCCATTTAAAGTGATGAGAAGCCATAAAACATGGATTTCTTAAAACATTTGTTATCTATTAAGTCAAAATATGTTCCTGTATCACTACAAATAAGACCATCAACAAGCTCTTTAAATCATATTTGCAAAGCAGAATCGCACACCAATTCCACACTTACCTTCCTTACTAAGCTTGACACTATGGCCACAAACACTTTGTCTCGTATGAGATCAGGGTCAGCATTTTGTTTACTTATGTGTTCTCTGGTACACCTCACCACTATAAGCAGGTCCAACAACCTGTCCCAGTGGACACAGTAAGAAGACACTATGAGATGTACATTCTCCAAGGTCATTAAATTGACATCTGAGTCAATTGAGTCAAAAGTTTATTTCAGCCTAGTTAAAAATTACAAACAAGACTGATAAAGTCACTACCATATGCTCTTGTGAGGAGATTTGCAAAATCATAATCTAAATTTTAATGTTGCAGTCAGATTAAAAATGGGTTCATGATTAGATTAACTACACTTCAATGTGCACACTACAATGTATGGTTCAAAGTTCAAACACTTAAAAGTGCATAAGTTAAAAAAAACATCCATCTTCGAAGGTTAATTATAAGTGTACATCAAAGTGTACTTCTAAGTGCAATATTTTGAAGTTCACTTGAGAGTCCACAAGTGAACTTCAAAGTGCACACTTCATCGTGCATGGAAGTATTTAAATGAAAATATAGAAATATAGACCATATGAATTATTTCATAAGAAAACCATATCTTATTACAGACAAAGCACAAATAAAGTTGATTTCCCAAATCTCACACGTGCATACTATAGTGACATGTCCCAGTCTTGTTGATATTTTTTAAACAATAGGCTGAAATTGAAATTGTCTTTTAAATGTCTTCCTACTTTTTAGTGACCTGCAGAGGATGTACATCGACCCAAAGTGCTTGCAGCCTAAAGGTGCTTTTTCCTGGTCTCAAGTGTGTCTCCCTCTCCAAGTCTTGGTAGATTCTGCTGCAGATGACAATTATATTGACTCTGATTTTGTTTCAGTCTAATCTACCCTCAGGGCCCCTTCCTAAATCCAAGGACATGTTTCCTTAGACGAAATGCTTCTTACACTTGTCACTCACCGTACTGCACAAAACAATTTCACTCTCCCTTATTTTTGTCATCCACTTCACTGCTCGTGTTAGATTTTCCCCTAGTTTAACAATCCATCCACAATCAAGGCGTAGACTGTTCAGCCTCATCTATCATCAATTGGAGCCTGTTTTGTCTCTTAATGTGCGCTCTGAGAGCTTTTTGTCAGGCAATCGGGGCATCTGCCAGTCTGTCATCTGGTTACCACCCTCAAACCAATGACCAGAGGGAGCGGTCGAATCAGAACCTGGAGACAGCACTTCCTTGTGTCACCGCTCATCACCCAGCTTCCTTGTCCACCCACCTACCCTAAGTTGAATATGCCTACAACTCCCTGGTTTGTTCTGTCACAGGTATGTCTCCATTCATAGCTTCTAACGGTTTCAAACCCCCACTCTTCCCAGGAGAAGGTCGTAGCAGTTGCTGCTCAGAACCAGAGACTGGCAGACCGCCATCACATTCCAGCCCCAGATTACCAGCCTGGCCAAAAGGTGTGGCTAAAGGCTATCCTGTAAACCTTGAACTAGGTGCTTCGAAGTGCCCTTTAAAGTGTGCAATTTGTACTTCAAATGTTGCACTTATGAGTGCACTTTGATGTACACTTACAAGTGCACTTCAAAGATGGATGCTTCAAGTGCTCTTTTATGTGTGCAATTTTAAGTGCACTCAAAATTGTTTGAACTTTGAACCATACATTTTAGTGTGCACATTAAAGTGCATCTATAATGATCATAAACATATTTTTACACAAAAAATCCTCATAGGTGTGCAACAATACTTCTAATTTTAAGGATAATTTCTATTGGTTGTTGATTAGAAGTGACTGTTTTTAAACTATAGGCTCAACTGGAAAACAAACTTTAAAAAAAATATTTTAGAGGTCTTCATACAATATAATGACCTGCAAAGGATGTACATCTCATAGTGTCATCTTACTGTATCCACTGGGACAGATTGTTGGACCTGTCTATAGTGGCCAGGTGTACCAGAGAACACATAAGTACTCAAACTGATTTCATATTAGAAAGTGGATGTGGCCGTACTGTCCAGCTTAGTATGGAAGGTAAGTGTGGGGACTGGTGGGCAATTTTGCTTAGTAGGATTTAAAGAGCTTGTTGATGGTCTTATTTGAAGTGATACAGGAACATATTTTGACTAAATTGATAACAAATGTTTGTTTTAAGAATGCTGACTGTTGGTTTATGGCTTGTCTTCACTTTCAATGAAAAAAACAAGTTTCAGTAATTGGACATAGCTCTTAGCTGCATAGAAATGTAAAAGAAAAGTCAAAATGAATCGACATGTAAGACTTGAAGATGGATTTTGTCTAATGTTTATCCAATATATAGGGGTACTTTCAGATTGTTATAGTTGGTATTTTGATTTTAGCCAGTGCTTTTACTCAATTTCTCTATCAATTGCCTTTTTAATAAGGCCCTAAAATATCCTATGGACAGATGTCAAATAATACAGGTGAATGGAACCAAACCTTCTGATGTTAGTTTTAGGTGCTGTTTTTGCAGCTCTGTCGAATGCTACTATCAAAGCCAAGAAGAGTGATCTGCCTATCATGAAAACTAAACTGAAAGAGTGATTTCTGCAAAGAAAGTTGCCTTAAACCCAAACTGAAAACCTTTACTTTTGCTCATAAAATAAAGAACAAAATGAAGATATGACAAAAGGCTTCTTACGCCTTTTGAGCGCTTATGTGCAAGTGTTCTGTAACCTTAACAACAGGATCTAGTCTGCGGTGCAGAAAAGAACAAACGGGACGGGAAGTCAGACACCGATACAACATTAAAACATCCGGTTTATTTTCAGAATAACACCCTCCGTTTTGACGGTTTGTTTATGTGTTTATAAGGTTTTTATTGAGTTTTATACCACGGACATCGTATTATCTCATGCTGTCGCCTGTGAATCTGTTAAATTACCGCGGAAATTCCTGTGTCTCCGTACTCCAGCTGTCCGGCTGTGCTCTCCGTGCTGCAGACTGAGAACGCAGCCGGTGGGTGTTGACGGATGAGGATGCACGAACCCGTAACAGACCGGAGCGGACACGCAATGCATACATATCTGGTGGAAGTTTGCCGTTTTTGGGTGCATGACATCTTTTTGGGCACCGGTAACTAGGGACGTAGGTTACTACTCGTCCTGATTGGTCAGCTGTCAGAAAGGCGCTTGACGTCACCCAGCGCTTTTCTGAAAAGTTGAAAGAATTCAACTGAAAAAGCCGTCGGGCGCAGCGCTTTTTGAAAAGGCGTCCGCTTTTTAAAAAGCGTCATCCTTTTTCATTTTCCCATAGGCTTGTATGTAAAAAAGGCGCTGGCAGTTGAAAAAAGAAGTCTAGTGTGAACACGGCCTTATTGAACATGAATCCATTCCTGAATGTTTTTGTTGTTGTTTTCTTTCAAACAGATGGAGCCAGAGCTCTGCTATGAGGGACAATCTATCCCATGCCACTACGTGTTACCCTCTACATCATTTTTGGGGTCATAATCATTCTAACAGTGTGTGGAAACCTTTTGGTCACTTTCTCAGTGGCTTATTTTAAGCAGCTCCATACTCCAACAAATTACCTGATTTTCTCTCTGGCTATGTCTGACCTGCTTTTAGGGATAATAGTCATGTTTCCTGGTTTCCTATATATGATTCGATATATAGAGACTTGTTGGTATTTTGGTGACTTGTCCTGTAAAGTCTACATTAGTTCTGATGTCACATTGAGTACAGCATCAATTCTCAATCTGTCCTTCATATCAGTTGACCGATACTACGCTGTTTGCCAACCTCTGCTTTACAGAAGTAAAATATCTGTTAATGTTGTGTTGATCATGATCCTGATCAGTTGGAGTATTTAATTTATTTTAGGTTTTGGAATGATTTTTCTGAAGTTAAATATTTTGGGTGTTGAAGAGTTATATTATAACCATGTTGTATGTGAAGGAGGATGTGTCTAGTACTGTCTCCTCAGTGATTTGTTTTTACTTGCCAGGAATAATAATGCTTTGTGTTTACCTTAAGATTTTCCTTGTGGCCCAGAAACAGTTTCGCAGCATACATAATGCAAGATGTGTGAACTCAGTAAAAATGTCAAACACAAGCCAGACAAAGGCCACTAAAACCCTGGCTATTGTGATGGGGGCTTTTCTTTCTTTTTTCTTTTCTTTAACTTTATTGATCCCTTTATTAGTCACTCACCCCCACCTAGTTTGTATGGAACCCTTATATGGTTGGGTTACTTCAATTCTACTGTGAACCCTATGATATATGCATTCTTTTATAGTTGGTTCAGAAAGGCTTTTAAATTATTGACCTCAGGTCACATCTTTAAATCTGATATTTCAGAAACAACATTAATTCAAGTATGCAATTTTTCCTCAAATGATCTATTCAGGGGTCCTGTAACAACAGGTCTGGCATTCCTAGATAAAAGCTTGTTTCTCTAGGTTGTGGAGGAGCTAAGTCACATATAAATCCTACCTGCGCATTATCCCATGCTCTTTTGTAAAGCGTCTCGAGGTAACACTAATATAATGATTGATAGATCGTTTGAAGTCGTGAGCATAATGTGTCTCAGACCAACATTTCTGTTAAAGAGGTCATATTATGCCCTTTGTGGGGTTCATATATTTAATCTATGTACCTACTAAAGTATGTTCACAATAGCTAAAGTTGGAAAAAAGTCTGTTTTTTTCTGGATAGGTCTGGACTTTGTTGAACTATTTTCTGAATATTGCAATCAATACAACCCATCTTTAAATCTGACTTTTCAGAGACAGCATTTTTCATGGAATAAACTGATTAAAAGTAGAGGCCTGTTGCAGGAAGAAGTTGTTGATCATTTCACAAACAGATTAATTAAAATGTACAATTTGTCTTCTAATTATCTGTTCAGGGGTCTTGTTACAACAGGTTTGGACAGCATTCGAATCAACCAGGCATGCAATCAAGTCATTTTAAACTTTAGAATGTTACAACTGGGAATTTATTGCAGAAATGTATATGACAGAACAAATATTACTACATTACGAATTTAATAATCGGTATGTTTTGTATGTTTATGTCGTCTTTACTCGAAATCCCTCATCAGGGCACGCCCAGAGCAGCACAATATAGCAGGGGCCTTTCTTGTGACTTGCTATAGTACAGGTCAGAGAGCTGTTGAAGACTTGGCACAATACATTTTTGTTAAAAATTGTATTTGTTATATTCTGTTTATGAGCAATGTCTACTTTACCTCGTTTAACTGAATAAAGATTGTAAGAAGCATGTGCAAAAAAACCACACTTTGCTTTTACAAATAATGTTGCAAAGTGAATTAAGTTGTCAAGAACAGATTTAAGTTTAAGTTGAAAGCTTGAACAAAAAGCGTCATTATATCTCTTTCTTTCATTACAGTAAAGCCTTTGAATTTAAATGTAGAAATAATTTTTAAAAAGTACCAAACCAAAATTCCAATCAAAATTTAAGTATTTAAGTGTTATAACAATAAGGGCCTCTTCACATAGAGACCTATTAGGCCCGGCCTGCTTGAAAAACACCAGAGTGCATCTGGTGGAAAAAACAACTGGGAGTGCCTGTCGAGCACCTGTGTGTGCGACCAAATAAAATAAGTGGGAAAAATGGATTTGAGCAAATGTAGAGCTCTCGTGCTTGCTTTGCTCCTTGGCGAGCAGGGATGGGGAAATTACATAAAAAGCTGGATTTTTGCGTACATGATATTGAAAAAAATTGAACAGTATATAGTATAGTGAATCTCTCCATCTCATCAGTAAGCCCTGCCTGGTAAGGGGTTAAGCACGCTCCTACTTTTTCAATTTTCTATTTTTCAAGAGCACTGCGACTCTCCATTTTGAGTTGAAAGTTTATCTAATTTTTTTATTTTATGTGCCCCCAAAATCTCCTAGAAAAACATATCCCACAGCAGCAGATGAAAGAGAGCTGTACCATAGGAAAACAATGGTTATGGTGACAACGTTTTTCTAGCACCTTGTCTTTGTGTGATCATGCCTTAATACTGGATTTTTCTTAACCACACAGATAGCAATAAAGACGAGCCCCAATGTGTCATAACCTTGCTCAGAGAAAGGGAGATCACACACAGATTCAATTGAAAAAATAACAAGGCTAAAAAAAAGAGCTAACCTGTTTCTATACTGAGTGAATAAGAATTTATTCCAACAAACAGAAATATACACACCAAAAAAGAATAACAATACAATAAATATGTATGAATCAATTCCACAATTTTCATTGTTTTATTGTTATTTTAAGACATTTTACAGAGCACAAAGAAGAAACAGAAGAAGAAAAAAAACGACAACAGCAAAAACAAAAATAAAATACAACAAGCTAATAATATATATCACTGATCTCAGATACATTAACTGGTTAATGTCTGATTCAATTTATGGAAGAGGGATACCTTATTATGAAAAATAAATCAACCGTGGCACACTGTAAATGACTCTATTGTGAGCGAACAACATGTTTGGCCTTTATTTTCCTCAGGTTCGTCCAGCATGGCATGTGGGCCACAGTTCATTTATTTTTTTATTGTATGTTCTTTGAACCTACCGGCACCTGAGGTTGTAGGTTGGCTGTGCATGGGGTACCCTGTTGGTCAAGTATACCTTTTTTTAAAAATTTTTTTAGAATTACTTTTTATTAATTTAATTTTCAGCCGAAAATCTGATTTTTGTTCGACATAAAACAGACATCCATTCTTAAATCTCATTCCACACTTTGTTCTCTTTAGTACTTAAGACCAAAATGAGTGCTCAGGGATACCTTATTTGGCAGCCAAGTATCATAGATTCATGTGCCGAAATATGCCAGATACATATACAGACCTAAATTCATATATGAACATCTCCATAAAATGTATTATATTGTATTATTATACTGTATTATCATTTAGAATTGATATATATATATATATATATACTTTATATTCCTATTATATTATATTAATCTATATATTATATTACATTGTATTATATTACACTATATTGTATGATATTGCACTATATTATATTGTACTATATAACTGCACTCTACATTACAGCGATACAACACTGCCTCTCTTCACTGCTCTTTACGCTGCTGTTAATCATGACAAGTCACTTTAATCATCACTTGTCACTTTATCTTGCCATTCACTGCACATAATGTCTTAATTCCCTGCAGAGTTCACTTCACCATTCATATTGTACTTGTAGCCTCTATTTTTATTTGTATAATTTTTTATCTGATCTATTCTGTTTAAATGTTTATTTTGTTTGACCTACTTTTCTTGTGCTGCTGCAATTGCCCGAATTTCCCCTCTGGGGATCAATGAAGTATTATCCTATCCTATCCTAAAACCATTTATGAAAAATGATGAACACACTTAATACTATAATATCATTGAACTAGATGACCTTTAGAGGTGTTGCAAGTTTTTCTTAATAAATCCCTTTTTCAAAATTATTGTCTAAATTTTCAACGCAAATCGCAAAATATATATTTCTATTCACATTCTTTTTTTAATGCTCCAGGAAGTCAACACATAAGCATCCGTGTCCACTGAATAAACTAGAAAGGATAAAGCAGTCATGCTGATTAGTTGGGACAATGTAATCCTCACAATTACTGTTCTGAAGACTGAACCGATTATAAATTATAGGCTCTCCTCTTAAATTTAACAATAATGACAATTTGTATGTATTTATGGGACAAAGTAACTGAAGTAGAAGTGTGAAACAACAACAAAAACAGTGTCAACTTTGTAAAATCTTCTCACCATTAGTGGAGAAAAACACACAAGATAAGGATTCTGCAAACGATGTAAAATATTTCAGATAAGCCCTGCATATCATCTTAAAAAAATTATAGACAGTGATTAGTTGTAACAAGTGTAAATTGATCTTTGATATAAGATAGATACAAATGTATTTAACAAGTCATCATTGAGTATCATACTTGTGTATGAGACAAGTATTGTAAAGTAACATTTGCAAAATAAACATGCACGATGGAATATCTGACAGCAAAGACCCTGCACATGCAGGCTTCAATTTCAGAAATCTTTAAGGGTGAATAGTACATTTCCAGAGTACAGTTTGGTCATTTAAAAGCTACATTCATGGTTGAAGAACTCGGGCTAAATATTTTCAGCGTGATGATACAATAGAAACATTTTTTGAAGCAGGGATAAAATAAGGCATAAATAATTGGGTTCAAGGTGGAATTGAAGTAACCCAACCAGAAAACGGCCTCAAACACAGCAGCTGGTGTGGAGAAACCTAAGATCATTTCAAACAACGAGATTGTGAACAATGGCATCCAACAGAAGATGAATGCACCGAGCACAATACTAAGAGTCTTTGCAGCCTTGTGCTCAGATTGTTTAAGCAACCCAGCTCTTCCTTTTTCATTGGAACCTTTTTTCACATCCCCAATCTTTTGTAAATGCTCTTTAGCAACAATAAAAATTTTAGTGTACAGGTAAATCATTACAGTGCACAAAAAGAAAAAGGAAAGTATACTGTCCAGGATTCCCCAAAGGGGGGTAAAGAGAAGGTAACAACTACCAAGGCAGTAAATTGATTCTATGTAATCCTCCAACCCAGCAACATTTGCTTTTGAGTACAGCAATCCAAAACAGTAGACAGCAGCCAATGCCCAGCTGCAACATACCATAATCCAGGCCACTGGCATTGTGATCTTCATGGAATAATGCAGAGGATCGCATATAGCTTCGTGTCTGTCTACAGCGATGCAAATTAGATGGAAGATAGAAAGAGTGGTAAGAAACATATCAAAACTGGAGTGCAACTGACAGAAGACTTCCCCATAAAACCAGCAGCCATGAACAGTTCTGATGGCACTGAAAGGCATCAAAATAACACCAACTAGTAGATCAACCAGAGCAAGAGATAAAATAAGCACATTGGTAGGATTATGCAACTGCTTGAAATGGCTAATTGACACAATGACAACCGTGTTTCCTAAAATGGTTAAACCCATGCCTAAAGCGAACAACAAAAAGAGGGCAAACTTGGTCCCCACACTGAACTGTGTCCTAACACATGATACATTAAAGCCTGGAAAACAGTAATTCTCTGCAGAAAGGCCACCACTCATCATATATCCTTAGACACAAAGACCTCAGAGACAACGCAACAGAGAGTGGGCGATGAGACAAACATGCTGAAGTCTTAATGTAAGTGAAAACATGGTTGCGAAGCCACCCACCAATCACCTGATTCACTGTGCCAACGAATCAAAAGCTTGCAGGTAATATACAATATACAATACAACGGACTGGCAGGAGAGAGTATATAATGCACTTATTGTTAAAAGTGACAGGTCTATTGTTCTCATTGTTCTGTATGGACCAATGAGAATGCAGCATTAGGATCAACCCCCTCCCCCTTTCATCCAATGCGAATGCAGCATTAGGATTAGTCCCGCCTCCTGTCCATCCAATGAGAATGCAGCATTAGGATTAATCCCGCCTCCTGTCCATCCAATGAGAGGCAAGGTTACCTCATCATTCTTCTGATGGGGGGGGGGGGGGGTCGACGAGACGCAACATTGTCTAGGTTTTTTTTAATCCATACTTTTTTTAATCTTTTTAACAACCGAATTAAAAAACATATTTACAACGGATCGAAAAATAAACTGCAACGATTCGTTGTAAACAGAGTGAAAAAAGACACACCGGCTGGTTCTAGTACCGAAGACTAGGTTTTTATATTCTTCATTTTTTAATCTTTTTTTCAACCGAACTAAAAAATATATTTACAACGGATCGAAAAATAAACTGCAAAATATAAAAATGTTAAAAAGACGGCCGTTGATGGAACTACGGGGTGATGGAGAGGTGTGAATCCGTGCGAGGCTCTCCGGTTTGTGGGGAGAAATGAAAAGAGCAGAGACCACAAACAGAAGCGGTCCTCGAGAAAAGGGGAGTTGTGTAAAATACAATGAAAATTAGGGTTCCCACATTATACAGGTTTTGAAGATCGAATCCTTCCGTCTCGTCTTGGTATTATAGCAGACATACAACCCGCTGCGCATACGGTTCTCATAACTGCTAGGTCAAAGGTCGCCACCCTTTTTAGCGTTATGCTGTGTGAGAAACAGAGAATAATATACATATCTATATAACGCAGAGTTATACCGTATGGGAAAAATCTGCAAATAATAGCTAAGAGCGAAAATCCATCGAAAATGAAATGTTATAAGAGAGAGTGTGTAAAAATACCAGAACCTGTTCAGAAGACATCTGGAGACAACTTCTGCTACATGACAGAAACCCTGAAACGCTCTTACGATGTACATGAACCAGCCCCGTAAGTTATATTTATTTATTTTATTTATTTTTTGCTAACACGTAATTTGTGACATATTTATGATATAATGACATTTTGCAGAAATCGTGAGAGACTATACTCTTGAAGAACTGGAGTTCGTCTTCGATCATTGTAAGTGTGTTATTTTATTTTACCACAAATTCTAGTGTGTTTTTACATTATTATTATATATTTTTATTTATGTTTCAGTGGAAGGTTACCCTTCTCCACCCCCGCCGTCTCCTCCGCCTCCAGAACTCCTCAACACACCTGATACACCGGCCGGACACCCCAGCCTAACCGACCCGTCAAACGCTGTCGCCGCAAATGAGCCGGTCGGACCCCCCATCCTAACCGGTCCGTCAAACGCTGTTGCCACTCCGCCTGTTGAGGAAGATTCAACGCGTCAACCAGGAGAGCCTTCACCCGACCCAGCGGCTGCATCAAAACCCGCTGACGGCCCGCCTGGCGAGCCGTCAAATGCTATTGCCGTTCCATCAAGAGCTGTAGAAGGCCCGCCTGTTGAGGGAAATTTGACGAAACAACCAGACCCAGGCCCAGTTCTCGCCGGTCCATCAAGCCCCGTTGTCGCAGGTGCATCATCAAATGATAGAGAAATCCCCGCTAAACGAGAAGAGAGAGAGACGGCCGCCCATGCTCCAAGCAGCAGCCGGCCGAAAAAGACAACCAGAAGACGGGACAGCTCCACCTCTGCATCGAGCTCCTCCTCATCCTCCTCATCCTCCTCATCCTCCTCCCGGGACCCGAGTGCCGACAGTACCCGCGGGCGCAGACGCTCCAGGACCCCGACTGAGAGTAGTTCGGGATCGGACTACGATATTCGCAGAAACCGTAAGTTTTTTTTTTTTTATAAGGTGTGTTATATTTTAAACATTAGATCTGTAATATAAATGTATATATTTATTTATTTATTTTATTGTATTTTATTTTTTAATCCAGGATGCCGACGGAGAGAGAGACGAGAAAGGAGGAGAAGCCGTTACACCCACGTACCATGGGGTCCTGTCTGTAGATATTGCCAAAACTTCCAAAGGGTTCTAGAGTACTTTTGCAACAACAACAATGCAAGAAGGGGTATTATGTTTTAATGTTTTAATGTTTTTTTTATTATTTTTTATTATTTTTTATTAGTAAATCATGGATCCTGATGAGTACCCCGAAACTCGAAAGTTTAGATCATTTTCACTCGTTGTTAAAGACTGTCAGCTTAGAGAATGAAACCTCCAATTCATACCTCTCAGAGCCCTGCACGCCTTCACACAGGGCCGCACGCTCTCCCAACCATGAACCCGACCCCGGAGTATCACAATTAGAACGCTTCAGAGATTTAGATGATGCCCTGGAGCTTTTGGAAATTCAGACAGGGGGTAACACGGAGCAAATCCTATCCCCCCGTCCCGTCTCCTCTGTAGATGGAGAACATATTCTTGACCCTTTAACCCCAGCATTATCACCGCCTCGGTCGCGAACACCGCAGCAACAATTGGGAGATGAGACAGTTGATGGAGTTCCCCAGAGGGATCCTCTACCGCAGTCTCAACCCGTTGTAGTGATTCGTGATAGATTTAACAACGTTGAAATAAGACAGATATTAAGGTTTCCCACTCCTTCAGGTGTGGCTGATTACGGAGATTTGAACTGAGGGGACAACACTTTAGTAAGAACGTGTCCCGCTTAACGAGAACAAACGAAGATGACACAGGTCTTGCAACTTTTCAAAACTTGTTGGATGAACTCGTTCAGTCTAATATGTCACTCATGACCGATCAGGATCTAGAATTAGCGGTTCAGTTGATTCGTAATCCGCGTGGTGCAGGTCGTATAAAGTTGGATTCTATGTTAGATAACGAAGTAGTGCACAGGAGGAGGAGGTTTCTCTACGTTGTAGAAAACCCAGACAACAATCTGTGTTTTGCCATTAATCTGGCTCTCCTGCTACACCCGTCCATCAGTCACAGAGAGGCTGAGAGAATAGGGGCAGAGTTTCAGAACAGAGTGGGATTCACAGATCACAGAGATGTGAGTTTTAGTGATGTGTCACTCTTTGAAAAGGCTTTAGACTGTAAGACCGTAGTGTTTTACAGAAATAAAGGCAGCCGCACCCTCGCTAAATTTCACACAGCAACTCCCAAAAAAGACATAACAGCGTATCTTTTTCTCCATGAAAATCATTACTATGGCATAAGAAATCTAAAGTCTTTTTTGGGCACTTCTTATGTCTGTAAAGAGTGCTATACAGGATACAACAGCGTATGCAGCCATCGCTGTTGGGATCACTGCTCTGTGTGTTTAGACCCCCGGTGTTGTAAACTGACATTTCAGCCCGTTTCTTGCGCAGACTGTCACCGTACGTGTCGTTCGGATTACTGTATGAGAAAGCATAAAGAGCAGGTGGATAGAACAAGCTCGGCTCCGCGAGAAACCTCCGTCAAACGCAGCCAATGCGATTTGTATAAACAATGCCAAAATTGTCACCGTTTATGGTACACAGGGGTTGACGGCGGGTGTAAACCCCACGTGTGTGAAAAACTTAAATGTAAAATATGTGGAGAAATACTTCCCGAGGGCGATGGCAAAAAAAACCCACCAGTGTTTCATTCAACAGTTAAAACCCGACAAAGGTCACAACCAAAACATTGTTTTTTACGACTTTGAAACATACGCAGACGAGAGATCCGTGCACAGACCGTTCCTGGTGTGCACAAAATCCTTAAAGGGAGAGAAATGGAGCTCTTGGGGCTCTTCGTGTGCGCCACCGACTTTGTTCTGCGTTTCAGAAACACATCCTATCGCAACGCTGTGTTTATAGCGCACAATTCAAAAGGATTTGGCGGGTACCTAGTTCTCAACGCTATGATAGCTCTAGGAATAAAACCTTCTCTTATCATGCATGGGAGTAAAGTAATCTGTTTTACAGAACCGGATTTTCAACAAAAATACATAGATTCTCTGTGTTTTTTAACTATGCCTCTTTCAGCAATGCCCAGGGCTCTGGGTTTTGAAGATAAAGTTGAAGGCTATTTTCCTCACAGATTTAGCTCAAAAGCGACTTTGAAGTACGTGGGTCCCTATCCCTCATCCCAAGCCTACGGCACAGAGCGCATGTCGGTAGAAGGCAAACTTAAATTTGAGACGTGGTACGAGCAGGTGCGTCACGGCGTGTTTAACTTTGCAAAAGAGTCACTCCTTTATTGTGAAAATGAAGTCAACATTCTCGCAGAAGCCTGTACAACATTTAGAAAAGGTTTCATTGAGGAGACGGGAGTAGATCCATTTAGTCGCTCCACTATAGCCTCGTCTTGCATGAAAGTATTTGTCACTAATTTTCTGACCCCAAACTCGTTGGCCATCCCTTCACCCGACCACTACAAAAGACAATACAGATCATTCTCACACTGCAGCATACAATGGTTGGAATGGGTCTCTCACGAAGAAGGTATCTTTATTCGCCACGCGCTTAACGCGGGTGAAAAACAGCTGGGGACCTACTGTGTAGACGGTTATGCAGAGAGGGGGGGTGATAAGTATGTGTGGGAATTTTTAGGCTGTTTTTATCATGGCTGCCCCCAGTGTTTTCAGCCGCAGGACCGCTGTCCGCTCACCCACACCACATTCGAAGAGCTTCATTCGAGCACCATGAGGAGGTTGGAAACGCTACAATCTGTGTATGGGGTAAAAGTGATAGTTATGAGGGAGCATAGATGGAATGAATTGAAAAAAAGTGACGCAAGCGTGAAAGAGTTCCTCAGGCGTTACGACCCCCCGCAGCCGCTCCTTCCCCACGACGCTCTGTATGGGGGAGGACCTGCGCTGTGAGACTGCGACATACGGCAGAACAGAATGAGAGCGTGCGTTACGTAGACGTCACGTCTCTCTACCCGTATGTAAACTGTAGCTTCCCTTATCCTCTAGGTCACCCGGAAATCATTTACAGAGATTTTAAAGATCCGAGCGCCTACTTTGGGTTAATCAGAGCCACGGTGTATCCGCCGAGGGGTTTGTATTTTCCCGTGTTACCTTACAGAACACTCGCTGGTAAACTGGTGTTTACACTGTGCCGCACTTGCGCTGAGTTGAATGCTCAAAGCGGACCCTGTAGTCACGACGATGAGGCCAGAGCGATAAAGGGGGTATGGGTCACTCCCAAATTTAACAAGGCTCTGGAGATGGGTTATCGCCTGTCACAAATCACAGAGGTCTGGCATTTTGAACGTCGCGACGATTCAATCTTTTTAAAGTACATGCAGACGTTTTTAAAAGGAAAGCAAGAGGCTTCGGGTTACCCTCCCGAGGCTGTAGACCAGGAGAGCAGAGAAAAATACATCAGGGAATATCAATAGCATCTGGGCATCTTGTTGGACGCTGACAAAATTAAACCAAATCCTGCCAAAAGACAACTCTCTAAATTATGCCTCAACAGTTTTTGGGGAAAGTTTGCGCAGAGAAGCAACCTCTGCCAGACGGTGCTCATTACAGAGCCTGAAGAGTTTTTCTCGTTAATGTTCTCAGAAAAACACTTTATCAGATACTTTTCTTTTCTAAACGACAGAGTGGCTCTGGTCCAGTGGATCTACGGTGAGCGGTACATTGCCCCTCGGAATAAAGTAGACAACGTGTTCATCGCCGCTTTCACGACGGCGTACGGGCGTCTAAAATTGTACGACTATTTACAACGAATGCAGGCGAGAGTGCTTTATTTTGACACAGACAGCCTCATTTACACGACGAAAACAGGAGAGAATATGCTGAAGCTGGGTAATTATCTGGGGGACTTGACGGACGAGTTGGGGGGAGACACCATTCAGGAATTTGCAGCCGCGGGTCCTAAAAGTTATGCCTATCAAACAAGAAACAACAAAGTGGTTTTGAAGGTGAAGGGTATAACACAGACGCACGCCTGTTGTGAGAAAATCAACTTTGACAGTGTAAAAAAGCTGGTGGAGGGTTTTGTGAAGCGTTCATGCAGACGACCCCCTGCAGCGCAGGGCGCAGAGAGGGATGAGGAGCAGGAGGATGAGGAGGAGGAGGGGTTTTTTCTTGAAACCCCCCAATAGGGAATTCAGCGTGATAAGAAAGGTTTCCTTCTCAAAAACACATCATTTCAAAAAAAGTTTTGTGTAGTGTTTGACAAGAGAAGGCTGCTGCCTAACGGTCATACTCTGCCTTTCGGTTTTTGAGGGGGCAAAAAAAAATAATTTAAAAAAAATGTCACATATGTCTGAAGAAATAGAGTTTGATCCTAGATTGTGTGTTCCCTTTTCATGTCAGATTGTAGGACCTAGTGGTTGCGGGAAGACCCATTTTGTAAAAAATGTTTTAGAAAACTGCAAAGATGCTATGCAACGAGTCCCTGACAATATTGTATGGATTTATACTTCTTGTCAACCGATGTATGATGAACTGCAACAAAATAATAAAAATATTAAATTCATCGAAGGACTGGCTGATTCTTTTGACGACCCTGATTTGTTTCCCCCTCATCAAACTCACCTCGTTATATTGGACGATGTGTTATTACAGGCTGCTGAGCATCCTGAAGTGGCAAGAATTTTCACGCAATACAGGGATCATAAAAATATGAGCGTGATGTTGCTTACTCAAAATCTTTTTTACAAAGGTAAACACAGTCGCACCATCAGCTTGAACACCAACTACCTGGTGCTCTTTAACAACCCGCGAGACAAGCTGCAGATCAATGTGCTGGCTCAGCAAATATTTCCAGGGAGAAAAAGCTTTTTTCTTCAGAGTTTTTAAGACGCCACTCAGAACCCCTTTTCATATTTAGTTGTAGATCTCACGCCGAGTTGTCCAGAGCGCTACAGACTAAGAGCCAGCACACTTCCTCATCAGTGGCCGGTGGTTTATCTGTCTAAAAAATCTGCCTAAAAATGTCTGAGCGCATAAAAAGGAACGCTCCTCTGCTGAGTGCTTTATGTCACTGCACACCTCGGAAGCGGAGAGAACTTCACTACATTTATAACGCTTCACACAGCTTTGATATTTTTTCACAAACGCAGTTACAGTCTCGTCATTTTTTAATTCTTTTTTAAGTGATATAAAATAGCGCTGGAACGGTCTTTTAAAAACTGAAAAACGAGGAGGAAATCCAAATGAATCAAAAAAAGTTGCCGTTCCATCTTTCTCTAGGGTTAAGGCCAGCCAGTGCTCCCCCGGCTCATGCGCAGGGTGTGTGTTGACGATAAAGTAGGCGGGGGTTTTAAAAGATGACGTCAGCAGCTGCAGCTGATCTGAGGCCCACACTCCACAGAAAGCGTCTCCCACCAAGCGAGTCATTAGACTCTCTAGTTGATGGCTGTTCATGTTCTTCTTTTTTAGTAATAATCCACCATGACCTGCCTTTTAGAGTTGATCTCCAAAATAGACTCGTAGCAGGCGTACACAATCAGTGTAGTGGACTGAGGTAAAGGCACTCTGAATCTCATCTCCAGCCTTAAATTCCCGTTGGAGACGGGGGATAGGGCGTCAGCATCCTCCCCCGCATTGAGATTAAAGACAAACAGAGAGTATCCTTGTTCAAACTCTCTCCTGTTGATGCTCAGAGGTAAATCCTTCAAGTGTCTCCCTGTAGCTGTAAACATGTTGTAAAACTCTCTGACAGACACACCGTTGTTAAATTGAGGCTGAAAAGCTTTGGCCGGCACCTGTCTTCCATCCTGACACAAGGCCAGGTATTCCACATCGTTATGGATGAAATTGAAAGGAGACAGATCCCTGCTCCCCGTAAAAGCTTCGTGGTGTACCATCCCTATCACCACATACTTTGGCATTGTACCCAGAAAGAGGTTCTCCTGGTTGCATATCCTCGAGTTTTGCGGGATGGAGTAGGTTTTCACGTTCACCCGTGACAGAGGGTAGAGAGCGTTGCCCTTCATCAAGGCGGCGGCGTGACCCAAACGCATGGGTGGAGAAACGGTGACTTTTTTCATAAACAGAGCAGCCCCCAGTATTTTCAGACGGTAGGTGCTGTTGGCCGTGCCCATGAGACAAAAGGAGTCGGATGCTCTGGTCAGCTTAATTCTCAAGTCCACAGAGTTCAAAAGGAGCCTCTCGCTGAAAAATATATCAGCGTGGAGAGGTCCCAACAGGTGGAGCTCTCTGGACTGCTCTGTAAATTCGGCTCTGTTGCGTAGATCGCGATTGGGACCATTGACGGTCACCACAGAGTCCATAGAGCCGGCAGTGTCTTTGTAAAACAGCCCTGAGCTAAACTGTGTTTGTAGAGTAGCTTCTGAAAAGTTGAGCAGGGCTTCAATCATAGCCCTGTAAGGATGAGTGGCACTGGACTGTGATATCAGTCTATCCCCCAGAATAATATCACATTGGCTGAAGATTGTATTCAGAGGGTAATTGATTAACCCTACAGGGGCATCGGCCACTAGGTTTGTGCCGTCGGCGTTGGTAATTTGCACCCTGAGATGGAGCAAGGTGTCATTTAGATCCAAATATTTTTCACCGTCCCCTGGTATAAAAAACTCTATAGGACCTGTATCTGTAATGGCCGACAGAGGCATGACCTCTGTGTAGAGTTTCTCGTCGATAGACAACTGCGTCATGGGAGCTGAAAGTAAATCCAGCTCAGCCATGCTACACTCTGTCGATTTGTGATGCAATAAAGCCATTTTATTTTATTTTTTGTTTTGTTTTGTTTTGTTTTTTCTCTGAAACTTTTGTTTAGAGAAATATGTCTCCAGAGTATAGGTTTCTGCCTGCGACGGACCTCCTTCCCTTAGGAAGGCCTCTCCCTACTGATTTCTTCTTTGCCCCGCGTCGGTTATTTTTAGACCTTGCTAAAACACGGTCCCCCGGGGGTCTCTTCCTGGGTCTTCTGGCCATCACCATAATACCTCCGGAGCCTTCTTGAGAATCTCCTTCTCCGGCTATTCTGCTCATAGCGTGGGAGATGGCCTGTGAGGCTATGTTTTTAGCCACTGTTTTTAGATGGGGTTTAGCAATGGCAAAACCTTTCTTAACCAGAGGCGATACAAAACGAAATAGCCTTGAAAATACAGAACCTATCCCTCTCCCGTACATTACAGGGGCCCCGTAAAAACCAGGGAGGGCTCCTCCCATATGATTTTCATAATAGCTCACAAAACGGTGAGGGTCGAGGGTTTGATGCATCATTTTTACAGCTGAGAAGAAACGGGTCTAAAATGTAATTTCACCACCGTCTTGCCAAAGGTAAACTTGAGCGGTTGATTTTGATCCGTTTTAATCTCAACGGAAATGTTTTCAATGTGGTTTTTGGCTACAGGTAGATAGTAGGGTGGGTTAAAATGCTGGGTAATCACGTCCCCGAATGTACCTTTCACCCACCACCTGGTGCCTTACTATGTCACTGTAACAAAAGAGGTGATAGAATCCTCCCTTTATATCTGCCGGGTAGGGAGCCATCCTCTCGTTGAAAATAGCCCATTTCCCGGGAATTTCCCCTATAATGTAGGCCAAGGGGGGATGAAAGCGTAGATGAGTTGCACCCCCTGCCTGATATTCATATCTCTTTTGAATGTTGCTATAGACTACTTGCACATCCGCTCCAATTTTTTTTAGAAAGGCATTTAACTTGTGTGTAAATTGAGTCAGGTTACTGTAATAACCTCCTCTAATCTTTTGACGTTTGACCTCGGGCTCTGAAGCGGCACCTTCAACAGGTTTATCTCGCCATTCAAAGAACCCCGTGTCTATAGGCACGTTAAACCAGGTGTGAGGGTAGGAGATTTCCGTCAATGCAACCTGCCAGGGACCCTCTAAATGTATATGCTGGGCTAAATCCACCTGAAATCTAGAGGCTGTGTTATTTTTAAACACAGTGACGCTAGCGTTAGAGGGTAGGGTAATGTAAAAACCCTCCTTGAGCCGTTGATCCATGATGGAGTACTTGTAGTAACAGAGTGAAGGTTGTGGGGTGGTAGAGAAGCGGTTTTATGCGTCTTTCAGATCCTTGACCTTGACCCAGCTGTTGAACTTTTCGGGCTAATTTTTCCACCGTACCAAAGGCTGTTTTTCACCTCGTACTACTCTCCTGTCTAAAATTTTGTCCATTTTGTCGGGAGCCACCTGTACTTTTTGCAACTCGGCTTCATAAAAGGTCCCCTTTATTGGTTCCCCATCAAAATCTTTGAGTTTGTAAACAGGGGGTAGATGAGGAGTGCATTCAGATACAGTAAACAGCTCGTCGGAAAAGCTCTGTTCGTACTTTTTATCAAACACACCTCTCAGTTTAGATATTCTCACCAGATCCCCCTGCTTAAAATTAAGCTTAAACTTTTCTTTGTAGCGGAGAGGAAAAGAACCATACAGGTTTTGAAAAACTTGAGGAGTATTTTCAACCGTGACCTGCACAGGGGTCATTTTTATACTCTTGTGGTAGCTGTTGTTGTAACTTTTGAGCAAATCCTGCAACACATCCAAGTACCTGCGTGTATTTTTGGCTGTGAAATACCTCCACATTCTCGTTTTCAACGTGCGGTTAAATCTCTCCACCACCGAGGCTTTGAGATCGCTCCCTGTGGCAAAGTGAGTAATGCCGTGTGTCTTCATCAGGCTCTTGAAATTTCTGTTGAAAAACTCTTTACCGGCGTCTGTCTGTAACTTTTCAGGGCTCTGGCTCTCTATCAAAACAGACTCAAAGGCCTTGACAACCTCGAGGGCTGTTTTTCTCTTTAGTGTCCTTACGTAGGCCTTTTTTGAAAATACATCTATAACGGTCAAGAGATAATTGTAACCGTCGTTGTGTTTCACCAAAGCCTGCATATTGCAAAGGTCTGCCTGAAATTGAACCAGAGGTCGGGGTACAAACACTCTATTTCGGGTAAAATGTACTCTGGCTGGTTTATGGAGAGTATAAGTGTCCTGCTCTGAAAGGAATTCTTTGACTTTTTCGATATTTACTTTTTCGCCGATTTCATCCTGCACAGCTCTGTGTAGTCTATCTAACCCTCCAAAACTCCCCGGGTGAGAGGGGTTATAATACACTTTTTTCATGACACATTTCTCAGACATGTTTAACCCACGTCTCTCCAAAGTTTATGAAAAACGACAAAACATGAATAGCATTTTATGTTTTTTATTCACACCACATTATTTTCATTTTTAGCTACAACAAAAGTAAGAGCAAAAACACAATCTGTGAATAACCTCATCGTCTCTAAACAGATAGCAATTTGTCTTGTTTTTAATAACTTGATTCAAAACAGATATTAAACGATCGTGTGTTCTTCTACACAGGCCCACATTCTTTGAGGAAGATTCCCCATGTTTTTTTTTTTTTTTGCTTGTTTTCAGGAGAATATGAAGAAATCTTTAATCACGACAACACAACTTGCGGTATTTAGAATTCCACACGCACAATTTTACCCTCCTCTGGTTGTTTGTCTTCCCATATCTCAAACGCATCCTTCAACATGCACTGCTTAGCTCTGTTGTCGCCAACCAACGTGTCAAGTACCGTTTGTATTTTACTGCTAATGCGAGTGGCGTATTTCAGATCATACAGAAAGGCCTCCACGAGCCCGAGGATCCTGCCGGATGAGATACGAATGAACCGTCTCTCAAGAGCACCTGAGACGGCTGAAATAAGCGTCTCCTTCAACAGTCTTTTGTTCACAGGTTCAAACTGTGACATGTAGAAGAAGTCGGGTTCATCGTCCAAGCACGGGTGCTGATGCTGGCTAGGATGACTCACCACTCAGCCGTTGCAAATCTCCTGTCGATACAACTTCAGTACGTGGTCCAACACGTACACCACCACAGCTTTCACCGTGTTCATGAGAACGGCGGACAGATGACCGTCGGTCTCATTCTCTTTGTTGGCCTCCGAGTCGTCCTCTGATTCGTCCTCTCGCTGCTCAGGAGATGGCGGGGTTGATGGTGTTGCTGGTGAATATGCAGGAGGTGGCACCGGTATTAGCGGTTGAGGTTCCGCCGGTGGTGATGGTTGAGAGTCGAGCAGAGACCCTGGCTCGATCTCTTCCTGCATGGTTGATGGTAGAGAAGAACAAGAATGGTGCAGAAGCTCAGGCTCCGAAAAAAATTGCGACACTCTGGAAAAGGACTACTACTACTAACCCTTCTCCGTGGTGAAGCTGTACGCTTAGGTTTAAGCACCAGGATGGTTGGTCTTGGCTGTCTACGCGTCGGCGACGGCGACGGCGTTGACTCAGGGTCAGAAGGAGGTGGTGAAGGAGGAGGAGTGGGCTGCAGATTTTCCTGAGTGAGTTCCATTGTCTCGAGGCGGGCCAAAAAAAAAGTACTTGTAGATACAAATTCTCGTGTCTTTTAAACACTTTAGATGGTGAGGAGGAGGAGGGCTAAGCTCCTGATTGGCTGTTGTGGAGAAGATGGGAGTGTCTACGGTTTACAAAACTGTCTTCACCCTCATTATATCGCTGAAGGTTCGGCTAATAACATATAGCTGCTTAACATTGCGGTCTTCTACCTCCATCACTTTCAACCATTCCTCGAGAGGAATGCGCAATGTTGGCTGAAATATCCCACATTCGCTGCTAAAGTACTCCAGGACAAAATACTCGGCGGTCTTCTCTGCTTCTGTACACATCTGATGGCTAGCTCTAAAGTACCATTTGCCGGAGACTGAAGTTTTGGACTCCCACACCATGCTGGATACAATTCTTTCTCCATTTTCACCATTTTGAGGGGCTTCTGGCTTTGACGTTGTTGATCCAAACACGCACAAGATAGACCAATCTGTGGAGGTAAGGTTGGCCTTAAACTCAGTCGAAGGGCTATAGATCTGATAAAAACAGGCTTCGTTAGAGCTGTAGTTGAACGAGTAACCCCAGCAACCACCATATAACAACGGCCAATTTTTATGGAGAAGCATAGAAGAAGCCTGAAGAAGAAGCCTGAAGGCGGCATAGATGTGCTATACGTTTCTTTGGACTTTCCCATTTTTCCTGAAACCATGTCACAGGAGTTTCAGAAAGCACCCTGCTATCTCGTTTTGTAGAATCTAGTTTCCAACGCATCGCTAAAGATTCTGATACTAAAGAATCCTCGGGTGTTTCTGTGTGTCTTTTTAACGGTTTCTGTTTACAACGCATCGTTGCAGTTTATTTTTCGATCCGTTGTAAATATATTTTTTAATTCGGTTGTTAAAAAGATTAAAAAAAGTATAGATTAAAAAAACCTAGACAATGTTGCGTCTCGTCGACCCCCCCTGATCAGAAGAATAATGAGGTAACCTTGCCTCTCATTGGATGGACAGGAGGCGGGATTAATCCTAATGCTGCATTCTCATTGGATGGACAGGAGGCGGGACTAATCCTAATGCTGCATTCGCATTGGATGAAAGGGGGAGGGGGTTGATCCTAATGCTGCATTCTTATTGGTCCATACAGAACAATGAGAACAATAGACCTGTCACTTTTGACAAGAAGTACATTATATACTCTCTGGCAGGTGATGTGGATTTCCTTGTTGATATGTTTGATGATGAAGAAATTCGGCGTTGACACTGACTTGCTTACATAATGATCATTTTATTGACAAACAAGTTACAGCATCGCCAGGCTCGCCATGGTTCGACCTGGGAGAGACAACCAAAAGTGATCTCTCCCGAGCATACATTGAGAGTGCTATTTATACACAATGTTACAGGGCACATGAGGACATCTGTTTCTTCTTGGGTATCTCTCTGGACTCAGGACAACCCCTCTTACTACAACTGCAGGGGTTTCTGTCTTAGATATATGTATGTCATAAACTTCAAAGGACAACACAGGTCACAGATACAATCTCCTGTCCAGATGTCCCTGGGCAACTCTCTGGACATAAGGGTCCATTTGTTCCCATTCCACTGTGGGGGATCCTAGCTTTGATCTAGGCATTTCCTGACACTCATCACTCATCCTGCGAACAACACCTCTAAACAACCATTCCACTGAAGGAAACCCCTTTAACAGATGTGTGCAGTATACACTTAAAGATCATTATAATATCTCTGTCCTAGATATTTAAGACACTTCATATTTCCCCCCTTCGAGACAATAGTCTCGAAAACAAGAAAAATTATACAATTATGATGTTAATTGGCCTCATAAGAATCACTTCTATCCATGCTTAACCTTAGCAATATAGTAAAATATTTGTTTGTTCCTGAGTGTGAGAGCGAAAAACCCATCTGGCAGCTATCTTTCTTTTTTATCCATCAAACAATCTAGACAGGAAAACTCTCTCACGGTCCCTCTGCCCCAGGCAACCACATATAGTACTCCAAACCAATCAAATCAAAAAGAAAAAGGTTATAAAAACTTTATAGGATGATATATAAATGCATACATTTAAAACCCTCAGAAATAAAATCAAAAAAGTTGTCCAAAGTCAGGCTGGTCGACCCATCGCACCTTCCAATGGACCTTTCCCTACCTAACACCACTTTCCCTAAGGATTGATAAAGAAAGAAAACACCTGAGGTCCCAATATATGCATCTCATACAAAAACTCCAATACTAATCCAAATAATATGTTTTACTAAAAATATCTACTATATAGTAAAAAGTACATTATAGTAACCAATAATACAAGTTACATTGTAATGAAGAAAATCCAATACTATAAAAACATACATAAAACATACGTATATATCAAAACTGTTGCTTTTTAGCAGCATCAGCTTCTACTGTAATAACCCTTCAATGATTTTTCAATCGAAACCCCTCATCATGATGTCCTCATTCAGGTTTCCACTGTTCATTTCCATCCTCCATTCTCCTAAGTTTGGTTGTTCAAGTCCATTAGGCTGGAAGGATCTCTGGACAATTAGCCACCCTCACTTTGGTCTCCCCAATATTGTCCTAGGAAGAAAAATAAACAACCAGTATCTTTGCACATACAAAAACATCAAAAATATATTCATTTTTGTATCATACTTTCACATTATTCCATTACACGATTAACATATTCAATTTCCCCCCTTTTATCCATTCACTTCTTTGTTCAAAATAATAGGGAGTCAATGATGAAGTCAGATATTCATCCTGGATATTTCTCCACCAGTTCTTGTCCAATCTCTATGACCTCCTCATCTTCGCTTAGATCATTACCACTCAGTAGTGGCATCTGAATCTTTTCTCCCAATTGATCTACTCCTACCCATCTCAATATCATAGCTTTAGCAAAGGTCAACAACAGCGTACAAAAACAAAACATCACACATAGTGATAGAAGAGTAGCCACCAGAATCTGAGCCACTATAGCTCCCATTGGTCCTAATTGGTCTTGTAACCAAGCATTCGCAGACCATCCTGCTCCTTCTGATGGACCAAATGAATTCCTTATAAGTTTCAGTGCATCTATGACACTAGTCATGTTGTCAGTAGCATCAGGGATCAAAGTATAACAGTCACCTCCAGTTAAATTTAGACTTTGACCTCTAAGTGGCTTTAATCAAAACACCATTAACACCAACAGAAACACCTTCATCAAATTCAGACCTATGTGTTGGCAGATTTTAACAATACATTTTTTAACACATCATTCATTTTTTCACAAACACCTTGGATTCGCAGATGATAGACAGCTCCTAGACGTTATTTAATTCCCAATTTTTGTTTTATTCACAAATTCTTTCACATTATCTGAAGATATGCAGTCTGGGAGACCCCACCTGCTTATAACCTTACAACACAAAAACTTTCTTGGCAGCAGACTGAGCATCTTTTCGCTTGGTTGGACAGGCTTCAAGCCATCTTGAAAATCTATCCACAACAACTAGCATATATCTTTTACCTCCTACCGGTCTTATCATATCAACAAAATCCACAACTAACTCACACATAGGACCTTTTGGTGTCCTAACATTGTTTTTAGACAAATTGTACACCTGCCTATGACATAATCAATCTGCTCAAGCAAATACAGTACCCAAAAACCATACTATTTCATAATCTGTCTCCTAACTCCCCCCTTGCACATGAGCTAAACCATGTGCTTCCTGAACCATCAGACCTAGCAGGTCTAACAATTTAATTATCTGAGCATTCACTTATCTCTCTACTTCCTGAACCTTCACTATTCTACCTTACAATACCTTCAACATAAATGTAACTCCTTGACCTTTCCTGTAAACAACAGAAAAGTCCTCTCCAACCTCAGCATCTATCTATACTCCTCTGAAACTTCCTCTATTCTTCCTCTGTAACATTCTCAAGCAAAGTGACTTAGCTGTCCACAATTATGACACATTCCTGAAGACTGTTGGAAATTTCCTCCTCTACCTCTTCCTAAACTTCCTATCTGTGGTTGATCAAAAACTGACTGTGGAAAAGGTGCAGTGGGAATCATTGATAACAGCTGAGGTAGCTGAAACTGGCTCTGTTCATGCTGCGATTGCGGTGGTAATTGATTTGGTTGAGGTTGACTTTGCATAACTACAGCTTATTTCTTCTCTTCCTTATTGTCCACCAGCTGTAGTTGGTTAAGTTTTCTAAGAGTCTCCTGGTCCTGTTCTTTCTGGTCATGCTCCTTTTTCCGACATAGCTCAACTTGATGTGCTATGTGATCCGTATACACACCTTTTGCCATGCTTCCAAGACCAACCACCTCTGCCAACTTGCTCCTCACTGGTAGGGGCAACCCCTTCTGTATCTTAGCTCTCAAAATTGATTGCTCCATTTGATTCAAATCCGGGTCATTTCCTGTGACATTTCTCCACACTTGATGAGCCCTAGACACATAAGCTCTTGGGTTTTCCTGTGGGCCTAATGATTCAATGAAAATATTATCAGGGTGTACATTTGTTGGAAACGTATCTCTCAATGCTCTCCACATCCGACCTCTACTTGCAGCTAACAATTCTGGATCATACACTGCAGTCACCACATATCTATTAAGGCCAGCTGCTTGCAGGATTTCCTCCATCGCTGGGACCCCAATGAGACTAGCCAAGATTCTCTTAATGTCTCCCATGGCAGGCTGTGTTCCCACCAAAACCTCTTCTAACTTTGAAATCCAAGGATGTGCTCCATCCTGAAGAGTGGGTAACTTTTCAAGTATGTTTGACATATCTGTACTTTGCCAAGGTTTATACTCTAAATTTTGACCTCGCACAATTACTGGGCACATTTTATCGAGTCTCTTTTCTTTTCTTGGACGTAATACATACCCCAAAGTGTCATACTTTTGAGACTTCTTCTGTATTTTTCTCTGTGTTTTTTGCAGTTCCTGTAATTGCTTTTCCAATAATTGCTTGGTTTCTGCACTGGTAGAGTCACTTATGTTCACAAGACATCTATTTATAGTTCTCTCAACCTCTCTTAAAGTGCTGCATCCATCATCTGTGATGTGATAGTTGCCCTCCTGTCTAATCACTGGGAGCTGAGGATAAACATCAGTAAACTTCACTTCCTTCTCAGAAGGTGGGGGCTTCGTTGCTAATGCAGTATGTGAAAAGGATGTGTTAACCTTTTCCATTAACTTTCCTGCTGTCTTATAATTTTTCTGTATTTCTTGCATACTGTGGTCTCTTTTTTCTCTCGCAGCTTCTAACAATTTCTGTCCCTCATTTTTAAACAACTGCAGAATGCCAAGTTCAGTTTGTCTTTTCTCCTTACATCTCTTTCCCCATTTGCCTTTCTTCTGCTTTACCTAATATGTAGACACAAGCACCTGTATTGTTTTGATCACATCCGGGTTCAAAGTCCCCTCTACTGGCCAAGGCTGTTCAATGTCAGGCCAACGCTTGCTCCATTTTTCCGATATTTTTGGAATATTTTTAACTAGAGGATTCGTCTTCTGTACTACATCAACAGAAGTGATTGCTTTTGTAATTTTGGTGTCCATCTTTGACATTACAATGACCCTCTTAGTTCCTCGTATTGTAAGTCAAACTGAAATAGTTAAAAACTATTTTAGAAAGTACCGTGTAACCACACTTGAAAGTGAATAAATTTGCCAACCCCAAAGGAGACCAAAGGCTTCTTACTATGAAAGCAAAAGCACTTGTTTATTACCTAATACATCTAATCACACCTATTTATCTTAAATTATGGCAATAATGTCAATGTTCCATCTCAAAATAGCCCCAAATCAAGATAAATCATACTCAGATAATGAAACCAGCATTCACAGCATTTGAATCAAATCAACTTCTCCACAAATTATCAATCAACTCATCAATACTCCATTAATTAACCAAATGCTTCAATTAGTCAGTCTGTTGCCAAGATTTCCTCCTAAATAATTGCAATGTGATATATACGAAGAAATACTGTAAGCCCTATATGTGAAAACAAACTAAACATATGTCAAAAATGTTGACTATAAAGAAATGTATTCACACATAGAGAAATGCAGGTGTTTGTTGAAAGAGTTTGTGGACAAAACCGCACTGGCCTTGATCAAGCTGGATTCAGGATCCCTACATGCTGTCATCTGCAAGCTTCCAGTGTTTGTGAAGTACTGCCAGGTTTCTCATCATCTGCCTTTTGGACTGATCCAATTCAGACACTCCATCTCCTCCAGTTCTCGCACAACATAGTAAAAACAGAGAAGACAAAAGAAAGAAACAAAACAAAAGTTTAGTGTCTTAGGGTCGCTCTGAATTTGTATACACAATGCAATAACAATTCAGTGAAATATGCACACATTATCTGTCATTCATTTTTTTTCTATCTGTGTCAAAAGCTGTCTCCCTGCTGGGGGTGTGTTTTCCTTCCCTCTGTGTCCCCCAGAGAGAAGAAAGAGGAGCAATCTAATTGGCTCTCTATTTGAGGCAACGCCTCTTGGACCCCCTCCTAAATTTCTCAAGGGCTTCCAGTATAACCTGGCTGTCAAAGAGTTAACATCATGTCCAAACCCAGCGCAGTTAATGCACAGAGTCTACGCACACACAAAAATCAGCACAATATTCTCCCAATCAACAGCCAAATACAAAATGTATCCTCTGAAAAACTAACATCTCCACCTATTTTAAAGAAGACTATTCGTTCTTTTGAACAGACAAAATTCGCAGCATAAGCACACAAGCAGACAGAAAGAGGGAAAAATTCACACTCCAATCAGCCGGCAGTTTTAACTTTCTCAGATGATTTTCTTTTCTCTATTCCTATTCCCTGAATATGTGCAGACTATCCTCACTGCACTCTCCACTTCTGTTAGAAAACAGATACTATATATATTTATCTATAAACGTCCTTTATTAGGCTTAAATATCGACTTATTTATAATTTTCCCTCTATCAAAAATGTTTTACTTTGGCCAAACTTTTAACAAATTGTCTTTTAACAAATTACTTCACACTGCATGCTTCAATGCACACTTTTCCCTTTATTCAGCACTTTCATTTTTCCACTTTTCTCAAAACTCTTTTAGCTCTCTTTTCATCTTTTTACTTCTCTTCTTTATTTCTCATCTATTTAATCTGTATTTCCTACATTATATGTTTAATTTCTCAAATTTCCCATTTCCCTGGCCAGGGATCCCCTTTGTTTTATTTTTACTCAATTTGACTACTTCTTAAAGCCAACTTTCACTTCAGTGTCTAATTTACACATGACTTACTGTTAAAAGGATACAGGCCCTGTCCTTGTTAAACTTGCATAGTTTTTTAGCTAACTGTTCTCTAGTTACTTGTTGCGCTTATGCTAACTTTACCTTTCAACTCTTATTTATCTATCTCTTATTCTCTTTTATTTTATTTATTTTATCTCTTATTCTCTTTTCTTTATTTATTCACCTTTATTTATATACTTTTTAACTCAATAAACCCCAATTTAGACAGAGAATTACTCCAACATCAACACATCGTTGCACTTCAGTTCTTTGACAGTGGAGCCAAATGTCAGACAGAATCAACTCCCCAATGTGTAAAAACAACACTCACGCTCTGAGGTGATGGAGGAATGCTCCCACTGAAACTCTCGTCCACTGCAGAAGGCCCCAACTGATCCTGTTCGTGATGCCAAAATTGATGTGGATTTCCTTGTTGTTGATATGTTTGATGATGAAGAAATTCGCCGTTGACACTGACTTGCTTACATAATGATCATTTTATTGACAAACAAGTTACAGCATCGCCAGGCTCGCCATGGTTCGACCTGGGAGAGACAGCCAAAAGTGATCTCTCCCAAGCATACATTGAGAGTGCTATTTATACACAATGTTACAGGGCACATGAGGACATCTGTTCCTTCTTGGGTATCTCTCTGGACTCAGGACAACCCCTCTTACTACAACTGCAGGGGTTTCTGTCTTAGATATATGTATGTCATAAACTTCAAAGGACAACACAGGTCACAGATACAATCTCCTGTCCAGCTGTCCCTGGGCAACCCTCTGGACGTAAGGGTCCATTTGTTCCCATTCCACTGTGGGGGATCCTAGCTTTGATCTAGGCATTTCCTGACACTCATCACTCATCCTGCGAACAACACCTCTAAACAACCATTCCACTGAAGGAAACCCCTTTAACAGATGTGTGCAGTATACACTTAAAGATCATTATAATATCTCTGTCCTAGATATTTAAGACACTTCACAGGTCTTTCTTCAGTGAATTGGAAAAGAGTTATAACTCTATAAACTCAATAAATTATGTTGTCATTTTTCCACAGACATGCTTAACATGAACCTGTCTCTTTGGGTAGTTTTAAGCATAAACTATAGGCCATGTTAAGGCAAAATGCCCTGCAAGGTTAAGTTTAGGATCATCATCACAGGGTCTCGAGGTAACACTAATATAATGATTGATAGATCGTTTGAAGTCGTGAGCATAATGTGTCTCAGACCAACATTTCTGTTAAAGAGGTCATATTATGCCCTTTTTGGGGTTCATATATTTAATCTATGTACCTACTAAAGTATGTTCACAATAGCTAAAGTTGGAAAAAAGTCTGTTTTTTTCTGGATAGGTCTGGACTTTGTTGAACTATTTTCTGAATATTGCATTCAATACAACCCATCTTTAAATCTGACTTTTCAGAGACAGCATTTTTCATGGAATAAACTGATTAAAAGTAGAGGCCTGTTGCAGGAAGAAGTTGTTGATCATTTCACAAACAGATTAATTAAAATGTACAATTTGTCTTCTAATTATCTGTTCAGGGGTCTTGTTACAACAGGTTTGGACAGCATTCGAATCAACCAGGCATGCAATCAAGTCATTTTAAACTTTAGAATGTTACAACTGGGAATTTATTGCAGAAATGTATATGACAGAACAAATATTACTACATTATGAATTTAATAATCGGTATGTTTTGTATGTTTATGTCGTCTTTACTCGAAATCCCTCATCAGGGCACGCCCAGAGCAGCCCAATATAGCAGGGGCCTTTCTTGTGACTTGCTATAGTACAGGTCAGAGAGCTGTTGAAGACTTGGCACAATACATTTTTGTTAAAAATTTTATTTGTTATATTCTGTTTATGAGCAATGTCTACTTTACCTCGTTTAACTGAATAAAGATTGTAAGAAGCATGTGCAAAAAACCACGCTTTTCTTTTACAAATAATGTTGCAAAGTGAAATAAGTTGTCAAGAACAGATTTAAGTTTAAGTTGAAAGCTTGAACAAAAAGCGTCATTATATCTCTTTCTTTCATTACAGTAAAGCCTTTGAATTTAAATGTAGAAATCATTTTTAAAAAGTACCAAACCAGATTTCCAATCAAAATTTAAGTATTTAAGTGTTATAACAATAAGGGCCTCTTGAGCACCTGACTTGAGCACTTGAGTGCCTGTCGAGCACCTGTGTGTGCGACCAAATAAAATAAGTGGGAAAAATGGATTTGAGCAAATGTAGAGCTCTCGTGCTTGCTTTGCTCCTTGGCGAGCAGGGATGGGGAAATTACATAAAAAGCTGGATTTTTGCGTACATGATATTGAAAAAAATTGAACAGTATATAGTATAGTGAATCTCTCCATCTCATCAGTAAGCCCTGCCTGGTAAGGGGTTAAGCACGCTCCTACTTTTTAAATTTTCTATTTTTCAAGAGCACTGCGACTCTCCATTTTGAGTTGAAAGTTTATCTAATTTTTTTATTTTATGTGCCCCCAAAATCTCCTAGAAAAACATATCCCACAGCAGCAGATGAAAGAGAGCTGTACCATAGGAAAACAATGGTTATGGTGACAACGTTTTTCTAGCACCTTGTCTTTGTGTGATCATGCCTTAATACTGGATTTTTCTTAACCACACAGATAGCAATAAAGACGAGCCCCAATGTGTCATAACCTTGCTCAGAGAAAGGGAGATCACACACAGATTCAATTGAAAAAAAAAAAAAGAGCTAACCTGTTTCTATACTGAGTGAATAAGGATTTATTCCAACAAACAGAAATATACACACCAAAAAAGAATAATAATACAATAAATATGTATGAATCAATTCCACAATTTTCATTGTTTTATTGTTATTTTAAGACATTTTACAGAGCACAAAGAAGAAACAGAAGAAGAAAAAAAACAACAACAGCAAAAACAAAAATAAAATACAACAAGCTAATAATATATATCACTGATCTCAGATACATTAACTGGTTAATGTCTGATTCAATTTATGGAAGAGGGATACCTTATTATGAAAAATAAATCAACCGTGGCACACTGTAAATGACTCTATTGTGAGCGAACAACATGTTTGGCCTTTATTTTCCTCAGGTTCGTCCAGCATGGCATGTGGGCCACAGTTCATTTATTTTTTTATTGTATGTTCTTTGAACCTGAGGTTGTAGGTTGGCTGTGCATGGGGTACCCTGTTGGTCAAGTATACCTTTTTAAAAAAAAATTTTTAGAGTTACTTTTTATTAATTTAATTTTCAGCCGAAAATCAGATTTTTGTTCGACATGAAACAGACATCCATTCTTAAATCTCATTCCACACTTTGTTCTCTTTAGTACTTAAGACCAAAATGAGTGGTCAGGGATACCTTATTTGGCAGCCAAGTATCATAGATACATGTGCCGAAATATGCCAGATACATATACAGACCTAAATTCATATATGAACATCTCCATAAAATGTATTATATTGTATTATTATACTGTATTATCATTTAGAATTGATATATATATATATATATATATACTTTATATTCCTATTATATTATATTAATCTATATATTATATTACATTGTATTATATTACACTATATTGTATGATATTGCACTATATTATATTGTACTATATAACTGCACTCTACATTACAGCGATACAACACTGCCTCTCTTCACTGCTCTTTACGCTGCTGTTAATCATGACAAGTCACTTTAATCATCACTTGTCACTTTATCTTGCCATTCACTGCACATAATGTCTTAATTCCCTGCATAGTTCACTTCACCATTCATATTGTACTTGTAGCCTCTATTTTTATTTGTATCATTTTTTATCTGATCTATTCTGTTTAAATGTTTATTTTGTTTGACCTACTTTTCTTGTGCTGCTGCAATTGCCCGAATTTCCCCTCTGGGGATCAATGAAGTATTATCCTATCCTATCCTAAAACCATTTATGAAAAATGATGAACACACTTAATACTATAATATCATTGAACTAGATGACCTTTAGAGGTGTTGCAAGTTTTTCTTAATAAATCCCTTTTTCAAAATTATTGTCTAAATTTTCAACGCAAATCGCAAAATATATATTTCTATTCACATTCTTTTTTTAATGCTCCAGGAAGTCAACACATAAGCATCCGTGTCCACTGAATAAACTAGAAAGGATAAAGCAGTCATGCTGATTAGTTGGGACAATGTAATCCTCACAATTACTGTTCTGAAGACTGAACCGATTATAAATTATAGGCTCTCCTCTTAAATTTAACAACAATGACAATTTGTATGTATTTATGGGACAAAGTAACTGAAGTATAAGTGTGAAACAACAACAAAAACAGTGTCAACTTTGTAAAATCTTCTCACCATTAGTGGAGAAAAACACACAAGATAAGGATTCTGCAAACGATGTAAAATATTTCAGATAAGCCCTGCATATCATCTTAAAAAAATTATAGACAGTGATTAGTTGTAACAAGTGTAAATTGATCTTTGATATAAGATAGATACAAATGTATTTAACAAGTCATCATTGATCATTGATATATTTTTCAATTCAAATACTGAAACATAGGTCATAAATAAAGTGTGTGCAACAGCAGTCATAGGGAGAAAATAATTTGGGAAAAAACAGGTTGCATTCGAAAACATCACATTTATTGACAAGTATTGTAAAGTAACATTTGCAAAATAAACATGCATGATGGAATATCTGACAGCAAAGACCCTGCACATGCAGGCTTCAATTTCAGAAATCTTTAAGGGTGAATAGTACATTTCCAGAGTACAGTTTTGTCAGTTAAAAGCTACATTCATGGTTGAAGAACTCGGGCTGAATATTTTCAGCGTGAAGATACAATAGAAACATTTTTTGAAGCTGGGATAAAATAAGGCATAAATAATTGGGTTCAAGGTGGAATTGAAGTAACTCAACCAGAAAATGGACTCCGACACAGCAGCTGGTGTGGAGAAACCTAAGATCATTTCAAACAAAGAGATTGTGAACAATGGCATCCAACAGAAGATGAATGCACCGAGCACAATACTAAGAGTCTTTGCAGCCTTGTGCTCAGATTGTTTAAGCAAACCAGCTCTTCCTTTTTCATTGGAACCTTTTTTCACATCCCCAATCTTTTGTGCATGCGCTTTAGCAACAATAAAAATTTTAGTGTACAGGCAAATCATTACAGTGCACGAAAAGAAAAAGGAAAGTATACTGTCCAGGATTCCCCAAAGGGGGGTAAAGAGAAGGTAACAACTACCAAGGCAGTAAATTGATTCTATGTAATCCTCCAACCCAGCAACATTTGCTTTTGAGTACAGCAATCCAAAACAGTAGACAGCAGCCAGTGCCCAGCTGCAACATACCATAATCCAGGCCACTGGCATTGTGATCTTCATGGAATAATGCAGAGGATCGCATATAGCTTCGTGTCTGTCTACAGCGATGCAAATGAGATGGAAGATAGAAAGAGTGGTAAGAAACATATAAAAACTGGAGTGCAACTGACAGAAGACTTCCCCGTAAAACCAGCAGCCATGAACAGTTCTGATGGCACTAAAAGGCATCACAATAACACCAACTAGTAGATCAACCAGAGCAAGAGATAAAATAAGCACATTGGTAGGATTATGCAACTGCTTGAAATGGCTAATTGACACAATGACAACCGTGTTTCCGAAAATGGTTAAACCCATGCCTAAAGCGAACAACAAAAAGAGGGCAAACTTGGTCCCCACACTGAACTGTGTCCTAACACATGATACGTTAAAGCCTGGAAAACAGTAATGCTCTGCAGAAAGGCCACCACTCATCATATATCCTTAGACACAAAGACCTCAGAGACAACGCAACAGAGAGTGGGCGATGAGACAAACATGCTGAAGTCTTAATGTAAGTGAAAACATGGTTGCGAAGCCACCCACCAATCACCTGATTCACTGTGCCAACGAATCAAAAGCTTGCAGGTAAAATACAATATACAATACAACGGACTGGCAGGTCTTTCTTCAGTGAATTGGAAAAGAGTTATAACTCTAAACTCTATAAATTATGTTGTCATTTTTCCACAGACATGCTTAACATGAACCTGTCTCTTTGGGTAGTTTTAAGCATAAACTATAGGCCATGTTAAGGCAAAACGCCCTACAAGGTTAAGTTTAGGATCATCATCACAGGGTGGTTAAAAATTAGGGCTGGGAAACAATTAAAAGTTTTAATCTCGTTAATCGCATGAGTTCCTGTGATTAATCGCAATTAATCGCATTGTTATACGCAAAATCCAATAATGAATTCAAAAGTAGTGTATAGCACACTTTTATTGTAAATGTACTTCTCAACTTAAACAATGTAGTCAAAGCAAATAAATACAAAACTAAAGCTTATTGCATTCGTTGCAGTCTGGTCAAGTATACCTTTTTAAAAAAATTTTTTTTAGAATTACTTTTTATTAATTTCATTTTCAGCTGAAAATCAGATTTTTGTTCGACATAAAACAGACATCCATTCTTAAATCTCATTCCACACTTTGTTCTCTTTAGTACAAGACCAAAATGAGTGCTCAGGGATACCTTATTTGGCAGCCAAGTATCATAGATTCATGTGCCGAAATATGCCAGATACATATACAGACCTAAATTCATTTATGAACATCTCCATAAAATGTATTATATTGTATTATTATACTGTATTATCATTTAGAATTGATATATATATATATACTTTATATTCCTATTATATTATATTAATCTATATATTATATTACATTGTATTATATTACACTATATTGTATGATATTGCACTATATTATATTGTACTATATAACTGCACTCTACATTACAGCGATACAACACTGCCTCTCTTCACTGCTCTTTACGCTGCTGTTAATCATGACAAGTCACTTTAATCATCACTTGTCACTTTATCTTGCCATTCACTGCACATAATGTCTTAATTCCCTGCATAGTTCACTTCACCATTCATATTGTACTTGTAGCCTCTATTTTTATTTGTATCATTTTTTATCTGATCTATTCTGTTTAAATGTTTATTTTGTTTGACCTACTTTTCTTGTGCTGCTGCAATTGCCCGAATTTCCCCTCTGGGGATCAATGAAGTATTATCCTATCCTATCCTAAAACCATTTATGAAAAATGATGAACACACTTAATACTATAATATCATTGAACTAGATGACCTTTAGAGGTGTTGCAAGTTTTTCTTAATAAATCCCTTTTTCAAAATTATTGTCTAAATTTTCAACGCAAATCGCAAAATATATATTTCTATTCACATTCTTTTTTTAATGCTCCAGGAAGTCAACACATAAGCATCCGTGTCCACTGAATAAACTAGAAAGGATAAAGCAGTCATGCTGATTAGTTGGGACAATGTAATCCTCACAATTACTGTTCTGAAGACTGAACCGATTATAAATTATAGGCTCTCCTCTTAAATTTAACAACAATGACAATTTGTATGTATTTATGGGACAAAGTAACTGAAGTATAAGTGTGAAACAACAACAAAAACAGTGTCAACTTTGTAAAATCTTCTCACCATTAGTGGAGAAAAACACACAAGATAAGGATTCTGCAAACGATGTAAAATATTTCAGATAAGCCCTGCATATCATCTTAAAAAAATTATAGACAGTGATTAGTTGTAACAAGTGTAAATTGATCTTTGATATAAGATAGATACAAATGTATTTAACAAGTCATCATTGATCATTGATATATTTTTCAATTCAAATACTGAAACATAGGTCATAAATAAAGTGTGTGCAACAGCAGTCATAGGGAGAAAATAATTTGGGAAAAAACAGGTTGCATTCGAAAACATCACATTTATTGACAAGTATTGTAAAGTAACATTTGCAAAATAAACATGCATGATGGAATATCTGACAGCAAAGACCCTGCACATGCAGGCTTCAATTTCAGAAATCTTTAAGGGTGAATAGTACATTTCCAGAGTACAGTTTGGTCATTTAAAAGCTACATTCATGGTTGAAGAATTCGGGCTAAATATTTTCAGCGTGATGATACAATAGAAACATTTTTTGAAGCAGGGATAAAACAAGGCATAAATAATTGGGTTCAAGGTTGAATTAAAGTAGCCCAACCAAATAAATGTTTCAAAGACAGTAGTGCTAAAGCCATTGTATGCATCACCTACTGAATTTAAAAAAAATGGCATCCAACAGAAGATGAATGCACCGAGCACAATTCCCAAAGTCTTTGCAGCCTTGTGCTCAGATTGTTTAAGCAACCCAGCTCTTCCTTTTTCATTGGAACCTTTTTTCACATGCCCAATCTTTTGTGCATGCGCTTTAGCAACAATAAAAATTTTAGTGTACAGGCAAATCATTACAGTGCACGAAAAGAAAAAGGAAAGTATACTGTCCAGGATTCCCCAAAGGGGGTTAAAGAGAAGGTAACAACTACCAAGGCAGTAAATTGATTCTATGTAATCCTCCAACCCAGCAACATTTGCTTTTGAGTACAGCAATCCAAAACAGTAGACAGCAGCCAGTGCCCAGCTGCAACATACCATAATCCAGGCCACTGGCATTGTGATCTTCATGGAATAATGCAGAGGATCGCATATAGCTTCGTGTCTGTCTACAGCGATGCAAATGAGATGGAAGATAGAAAGAGTGGTAAGAAACATATCAAAACTGGAGTGCAACTGACAGAAGACTTCCCCATAAAACCAGCAGCCATGAACAGTTCTGATGGCACTGAAAGGCATCACAATAACACCAACTAGTAGATCAACCAGAGCAAGAGATAAAATAAGCACATTGGTAGGATTATGCAACTGCTTGAAATGGCTAATTGACACAATGACAACCGTGTTTCCTAAAATGGTTAAACCCATGCCTAAAGCGAACAACAAAAAGAGGGCAAACTTGGTCCCCACACTGAACTGTGTCCTAACACATGATACATTAAAGCCTGGAAAACAGTAATGCTCTGCAGAAAGGCCACCACTCATCATATATCCTTAGACACAAAGACCTCAGAGACAATGCAACAGAGAGTGGGCGATGAGACAAACATGCTGAAGTCTTAATGTAAGTGAAAACATGGTTGCGAAGCCACCCACCAATCACCTGATTCACTGTGCCAACGAATCAAAAGCTTGCAGGTAAAATACAATATACAATACAACGGACTGGCAGGTCTTTCTTCAGTGAATTGGAAAAGAGTTATAACTCTAAACTCTATAAATTATGTTGTCATTTTTCCACAGACATGCTTAACATGAACCTGTCTCTTTGGGTAGTTTTAAGCATAAACTATAGGCCATGTTAAGGCAAAACGCCCTACAAGGTTAAGTTTAGGATCATCATCACAGGGTGGTTAAAAATTAGGGCTGGGAAACAATTAAAAGTTTTAATCTCGTTAATCGCATGAGTTCCTGTGATTAATCGCAATTAATCGCATTGTTATACGCAAAATCCAATAATGAATTCAAAAGTAGTGTATAGCGCACTTTTATTGTAAATGTACTTCTCAACTTAAACAATGTAATCAAAGCAAATAAATACAAAACTAAAGTTTATTGCATTCGTTGCAGTCTGGACGCAGAGTGTGTGTGGATCTCCTCTCTGCTCTCTGACTGCAGCTGGGTCTTCTGCGCGAGGCTAAACTGACAGCCTGTGAGAGCTTTTGGAAGGGGGAGGGGCTCACGGCAGCACCCGCTGCTCATTGAGGACAGTAACTGCAGAGCAATACGTGCTTTCACGTCAGTTTCTTACACCAAAAAAGTCTCCGATAACACCAGAAAAAGTCGCTAGATTTGTCGCTAGTAGCTGTTGACAAAAAAAGTTGCCAAGGGGGTTTGGAAAGTCGCCAGATTTAGTGAGAAAGTCGCCAAGTTGGCAACTGTCTCCTCTTTCCTGTGAGCGCCGCAGCAGACATGCGCAGCAGTAAGCAACATACTACGCTCGCTCACGATGGAATTTTACAAAATAAAAGCCAGTGAGCAACAGACTTTTACAATAAAAAAAATAAATAATAAAAACTGCATTAATGCGAGATAAAATAATTGCGATAATTAATTAATGAGTTAACGCGAAAATAACGCGTTAGCGTGCCCAGCCCTATTAAAAATAGAAACTCGACATTGTTCTCTGGCTGCATGAGTTGTTTGACTGATCTGTTGCCCCAATCAGGCACAACAGGCTGATTATTAAGGCCCGAGCACGAACGTGTGAGGACCCTCTTGAAACCCTAGCGATTATTATTTTTCTCATTCTCGTTCTTTTTATTGTTCCGCCTCTTTGAGGCCACTTCTGAGGGCCTGAACGTGCCAGAAAACTTTGCAAACTTTCCACGCTCATCAGGTCTCGTGAAAATTTTTATATTTTGGTGGTTTCGTAAATGGAGTTCGCAAAATGGGACCCCCTTGAAATTTTCAAAATGGCCTCCCCATAAAGGGTTTTTTTCAAGTACACTCAGGAAAATTGGTACGCATATTAAGCTTGTCAGGGCGGACTAAAAATCCTCTTGCAACGTTTAAAAAAAACCCGACAGGAAGTCCACAAATTCAAGTTGAATTTCAAAATAACGGCCCAAAATCGCTCAAAATCGCCATTTCAGCCTTCCTAATTCAACAAACTTGTCTGAGGGCGCTCATCCGATCAGCGCAAACTCAGTGTCCGTGCGTTCTAGACAGGCTCAGCATATCTCGTTGTGCGCTGCACATTATTTCGTCAAAGGGCGTGGCCGTGGCGTGCGTTTTAAGTTTTTTGAGTGTTTTGGCAAGTTGCCAAAAAAGTAAATGCTTATATCTCTGCCATCTAGTGTTTAATCCTATTAAAATGTCTCATACATGATATGGGACCCGCCCTGAACACATCCATGATTGACATTTTGATTAGTCACAGCGCCACCTGTTGACAACAGGAAGTTACTGCTTCCCAATTAGCATTAGCCATTGCTACATGGTAGCTAATTTTCCCCTCAAAATTGGTGTGGACCATGCTAACACCTTGGCCATACAACACTTTCAAGCTCAAACGCCTACGTCCAACGCTGTCGCCATACGGACGCGTCGCTCGCCATCAAACAGGAAGTAGTTTTTTCACGGGCTTAACATTGTCATACTGTCCCGAAACTTCATACATATAATCCTGGTAGTAAAGTCAAACATATTATACCGTTTAAGTGAGTGGGCGTGGCTTAATGGCTCAGTGGCGCCCCCTACAATATTTCAAACATTCAGCCCCCGTAGCACGTTGAACGTACAATTCTGAATTTTACTATGCATTTCCAACATGACAAAACCTACAAAAAAGCCTCTACGAGCCATGCCCAAAACTCAACAGGAAGTCCACAAATCACATCACCATCAAACAGGAAGTGATTGTAACTCTTATATACTTTGTCTGATCTTCTTGAAATTACATAGGTATGATCAGGGTTGGCCTCTGAACACAATGACACAAAACAATAATAAAGTTTAACCATAGCGCCCCCTAAAGCAAGGACTAAGTGCTACATCATACATACTTTCTCGGATCTGCTTAAAATTTCCCAGGTATGATCAGGGTTGGCCTCTGAACACATTAACATAACAATCATTTACTTTAACCATAGCGCCCCCTACTGCAAGGAGTAAGTACTACATCTTGTATATTTTGTCTGATCTTTTTGAAATTTCTCAGGTATGATCAGGGTTGGCCTCTGAACACATTGACATAACAATAATAAAGTTTAACCATAGCGCCCCCTACTACAAGGACTAAGTACTACATCCTATATACTTTGTCTGATCCGCTTCAAATTTTACATGTATGATCAAGGTTGGCCTCTGAACTCATGGACATAACATTATTCAACTTTAACCATAGCGCCCCCTACTGCAAGGACTAAGTAATACATCATATATACTTTGTCTAATCTGATTGAAATTTCACATGTATGATCAGGGTTGGCCTCTGAACACATAGACATAACAATAGTCAACTTTAACCATAGATAGATAGATAGATAGATAGATATACTTTATTGTCTGTCCCAACAGAGACAGAAATTCTCCTTTGACAAGGCTCGAACAATAAACACAACTTATATTAAAAACAGAAAGTGTAGTACATTAAAAGAGGACTTAAAAACAACAGTTTCTAAAAAGGGGGGGGGTCTATTTGATTTTGTTCAGAATGGTTATTCCAGAGGGAATGAAGGATTTCCGGGCCAGAGGAACTTTGTAGCGTCTGACTGATGGCAGTAACTGGAAGGATAGCACCTCCTACTGCAAGGACTAAGTACTACACAATGCTCAATTTGCTCCAAATGTCACAGGTATCATGACAGTGCCAGCCTGAACTGCTCTACGTAAACATTTTCTGTGATCTTCATTACGCTGCCTATTTCAACATGCCAGTATTACCACTTTTTCACAAATCGAACTGCACGGCCTGCTGCTTAGCCACGTTCCGCAGCTGCTGCACTCCCGTGGTCGCGACACACCCCGACATGCACCGGGGTGCGAGGGCCCTTCATCACCGCTTGTGGTTTTAATTGCTCTTTATAATCCAATTTTCTGAGCAGTTCTGTTTACATCTGAATTGAATTAAATTAATTTAAAGCTTTCATTGTTATTGTTAAACAGGGTCCCACCTTACCTAAAGACTCTTCAACTATTCCAAAATGCTGCAGCTCGTGTACTGACTTGAACTAGGAAAAGGGACATATTGGCTTATCTGCACTGGCTCCCTATAAAATCTTGACTTTCATTTAAAATCAATATTCTCAGTTACAAAGCTCTTAATGGTCAGGCGCCATCTTATCTTAAAGAGCTAATAGTGCGGTATTACCCTTCGAGAATATTACGCTCCCAGAATGCAGTCCAGCTCGTGGTACTTACAGTCTCTAAATGTACTATGGAAGGTAGAGTCTTAATTTATCAGGACCCTCTCCTTTGGAATCTTCTACCAGTCAGGGTCTTGGTGGCAGACACACTCTGTATTTTAAAAAATAGACTTAAAACATTCCTTTTTGATAAAGCTTATAGTTAGGGCTGGTGCAGGTATAGACCAGCTCCTAGTTATGCTGCTATAGGCTTAGACTACCGAGGGAACTGTCTCCCTCTCTCTCTCTCTCTCTGTGCATTCACATCATATTGGAGGTTGCTATCTATAAATCGTATTTAATGAGCACATATTTTCCTGTAAGCTTCTGAGCTCTCAGGTCCTTTAGGTACCTCTGAATTGTTGGTGAGCACGGCCTGCTGCTATAGACCCCTCCCCCCTTCCTTGCCAGCAGCCCAGGAGGCCTTGTCTTAGCAGCAGAAGCAAGGCTGTCAAGTAGACGGAGCTCCCCAAACGTTCAGCAAGGTGATCTGGCAGTACAACCACACAACGTCCCTGATTCCCAGCCACCACCATCGGACTGTGTCCTCCCATTACCACCACCTCGTCCAGGGTTAGGGTTAGACTCAAGCTTTATGAATACATACCCGTCTCTGATTTAAACAAAATACTTTTATTTAACCTTTGAACAGCTTCTTCTTTTTTTTTTTTTTTTTTCTAGCTGTATGGATGCAGCTTATTTTAATGCTGCAGATAAAGTCCTGATTATGAAGGAGGGTTAAATGTCTATCTGATCTTTGGCTTAAAAATCAGGGATTGGTGATCCATGCTCTTTTGTTCATGCATTAAATGTACACATGGAGGCAAGCTGCAGAACATTCGGCACATATGGGGGACACACTAGAACAAGATGTGGATCGGTTTTCAACCCTTTCTACTTTCAATTTAGTTTTTTGGACCACTTCATGACCCCTTCCCACACTTTATTATTCATGTTCATGGTATTAACTGTTTTCAAACTAATGTTTAGTGTGGAGAATGATTGCACACTTCAGTGTAGGATAGCATGTGATACGTTTTTGAAAATTAAAGAAACCATTCTGAGTTATCTTTTTTTTTATGACCCAGTTCGTTACTGAGATCATTGCTAAAAACAACTCATTAAAACATTTAAAGTTATTATGACTGATACCATCTCCAGAATAGTGCAAAAATCAGCATACATAATTCTGCATAAATTAATGTGCCTATTTAAGACACCATTAACATTTGGTCAAAGATGTTATAACAATTTAATTAACTGGATGTACACAGGCCTTGTGATTAACAAATAACTGGACAGAAAAATAATGATGTTGATTATAATATAGAATTCAATGTTAAAATTTAATTTAATTATTCAGTCTTCATAGCGTTTGAAAATGGGAAAACTGTCATATTAAAAAAGTATAGGTGCCCCGGGAAATGCAGCAATAACTGGCTCTGCATAATCCACAGAAGATGCAGAAAGGAAAATGAAGGGGAGATTTTGAAAATCCATCATCCGAGTTTCATTGAAAAAAGGCAAATAGTATCATCTGAACCTGCTTTTTATGCAAAAATAATACACGAGGACATAACTATGTAAGAGTATACACATTTATGGTTGAGGAATGTTTTCAGGTTTACAATGAGGTAAAAGCATTTCTTAAACTTCTTAAAGCTGTGTCATTTAAGAGATACATTCATGGTTGAAGAATTTGGGCTAAATATTTCCAGTGTGATGATACAATAGAAACACTTTTTGAAGCTGGGATAAAACAAGGCATAAATAATTGGGTTCAAGGTTGAATTAAAGTAGCCCAACCAAACAAATGTTTCAAAGACAGCAACTGGTGTGCTAAAGCCATTGTATGCATCACCTACTGAATTTAAAAAAAATGGCATCCAACAGAAGATGAATGCACCGAGCACAATTCCCAAAGTCTTTGCAGCCTTGTGCTCAGATTGTTTAATGACCCAAATTCTTCCTCTGTCCTTTGAAGAATGTTTCACATCTCCAATCTTTTGTAAATGCTCTTTAGCAACAATAAATATTTGAGTGTACAGGCAAACCATTACAATACAGGGAAAGAAAAAGACAATAATGCTGTCCAGGATTCCCCAAAGGTGGTTAAAGAGAAGGTAACAACTTCCAAGGCAATTAATTGATTCTATGTAATCCTCCAACCCAGCAACATTTGCTTTTGAGTAAAGCAATCCAAACGAGAAGACAGCAGCCAATGCCCAGCTGCAACATACCATAATCCAGGCCACTGGCATTGTGATCTTCATGGAATAATGCAGAGGATCGCATATTGCTTGCTGTCTGTCTACAGCGATGCAAATGAGATGGAAGATAGAAAGAGTGGTAAGAAACATATCAAAACTGGAGTGCAACTGACAGAAGACTTCCCCGTAAAACCAGCAGCCATGAACAGTTCTGATGGCACTGAAAGGCATCACAATAACACCAACTAGTAGATCAACCAGAGCAAGAGATAAAATAAGCACATTGGTAGGATTATGCAACTGCTTGAAATGGCTAATTGACACAATGACAACCGTGTTTCCTAAAATGGTTATACCCATGCCTAAAGCGAACAACAAAAAGAGGGCAAACTTGGTCCCCACACTGAACTGTGTCCTAACACATGATACATTAAAGCCTGGAAAACAGTAATGCTCTGCAGAAAGGCCACCACTCATCATATATCCTTAGACACAAAGACCTCAGAGACAACCCAACAGACAGTGGGCGATGAGACAAACATGCTGAAGTCTTAATGTAACTGAAAACATGGTTGCAAAGCCACCCACCAATCATGTGATTCACTGTGCCAAAAAGTGTAATAGTGACAATGTATTATTCATTTTTAAATGATAGATTCAGTAGCTTTTTCCTAAAAAGTCAAATATACAAATTTACAAAAGTAGTACCACTCAATAATCACTAATGGGCATCCATTCATGTCGGGTGGTGACTGTGTACGAAGAGACTCTGTCCTCTTCCTGTATTTTGATGTTTTGTTTCTTGTTAGTTTTGGTTGCCAATGGGACTTTTCCTGGCAGGGAGCTTGTGTGCTTCCCTCAAAGACAGCCTTCAGGTTAGTTCAGGAGTGGACACAATTCAGCCATTGAGCGCTTTTCAAACCGGCGAATATGACAGACGTGGTCATATAGCAAAGAAGACTAAATCTATTCATAGTGAAGTGAAACGCATGTTCAGGGTCTTTGCTGTCAGAAATTTATTTATTCCTTGTTTTTTCCCCGGCTTAAGAAATGCTTTTACATCATTGTAAACCGGAACATTTGAAATGCTTCATTATTATTTTTGCATTGTTGTGTTCAGATGATACCATTTGACTTTTTTCAATGGAGCTCACAAGATGTCTATTAAAATCGTCATTTTGTGTCATCGGAAGCTGTTGCGGTTAGCGGGGGTGAAACTACAACGCTAGTTCCTCATATTTTCCACCACTGAAGCTACAGACCTATCACAGATCAGTGGGTCGGCTCAGGCCGGCTCGAGCTGGGGCGGACTGGTAGTGTCGGTGCTCTCACTGTTTGTCTATGGACACAGACATAGAGTCTGTTTTCTGCCAGGAATTTCCAAGATCAATTCTGGAAGAAATCTCGGAATCAGTTGAGGAAATGGCCTTATGTGTTGAAGTAAATATGTCTGTAAATGTTTTTATTACTATATTTCTACTGCTATACTGTATATTTTGGAGAAACTGTAACGATCGAATTTCCCTCTGGGATTAATAAAGTATTTCTGATACTGATTCGGACCTTAGTGTGAGTGGCCTGCGGTGCTGTGCATTCTAGGATTTGGTGTCTTTCATCCACATGAGCCAAAAAGACACTTGCCTTTTGCCTTTTCTCGGCCAAGAAGGCACCAACTTTAAAATTTATTTCACATTTCTACTACATATATGACCCAATGTCAATACAGATTCATGTTTCAACGGGTGAAGTATCCCTTTAAGGTGGTACAATGTCTGCCCCTTTCATCTTTCCCTTTCCCTACGCACATTCACAAAATATATGGATGCTGCTTTCATTCCTCTGGGGACAAGTGGCATTCGGGTATTCAACTACCTAGACAACTGATTTGTTTTTACCCCATCAAAATTTCTGGCACATAGGCACACAGCAGAGGTGTTGGCTCATTAGGTGTTGCTCGGGCTACATCTTGATGTTGAAAAAAGCCATCTATACACCCCCAAATCAGGCTGGGGCGCTGTCTGGGAGCGTAGGTCTGTTTTGGGTCACTGGGGTCATGCATATGAACCTCCTCAAGATCGAGGCGTTTTACATGGCTCTGCGACACTTTCTACCTGTTTTACAAGGGAGGCAAGTTATGTTGAGAATGGACAGCATGGCAGTGGTGTCTTACATCAACATGCATGCAAGAGCTCTTTGGCTACTTTGAGGGCACAGTCTAAGGGCTTTCTAACGTTCTGTCCTCCACACCTTTCTGCTGAGGATGTATGGCTTCACAATCTGTGCCCAGTGAGGGTTCTTGGGCACTATGTTGACTGTACAAAGTATTTTCAAACGTCTGATGTATGTTTTGTGAAGCACGGAGCCTCTACGATGGGCAGAAGTCTCTGACTCTAAACACTGTCTGGTCCATTGGATAGTTAATATGATCTACGTGGCTAATGTGTGGATACTAGATTGATTGATTGATTGATTGATTGATTGATTGATTGATTGATTAAATTTATTTCAGACATATCAAATAAAATCAAACATATCAAAAATACAAAACAAAATGAAAAGCACGAAAATACAATAAACAAAAAACAATGTTCAATTTATTTCACAAAAAAAGAAAAAGAAAATTACATATATTCAATTGATATGCCTGAAAAAGGAGTAGGAAGAAGTATAGAGTTCTAGAGTGGACACCCCTTCCAGGCTCTCAGCGCATTCCACATATACAATGTTATACATTGCTTTTCTAGTCTATCTTCTGACTACTCAAGGTGCTTTTACACTGCATGTCACACCTACCCATTCACACCCATTCACACATTGATGGCAGAGGTTGCTATGTGGTGAGACCATCAGAAGAAACTAATCCCATTCATACGCCGAGGATGAATTCAGGGTTAAGTGTCTTGCCCAAGGACACATCGGACATGTTGTTGCAGGAGCTGGGTATTCGAACCCTCGACCTTCCGGTTGAGAGACGACGACTCTACCAACTGAGCCACAGCCGCCCTAGGTGTGCACTGCTGCTGGCTGGGCATCCTCATCAATCTTTGCCAGGTTCTACAGATTAAACCTGGCTTCATCCATTATGTCCTTCTCTGTCCTTGTTGCAGCAGATGGTTGAGTTTTCATGTTTCCCTACTTGGGTCGTCCTTTTGTTGGCATTCCAAGCGGAGATACATGCTCATGAATAGCATGTTCATTTTGGCCCTTGCTTTCAAGGGAATTTTGTTTTCACAAACGTTATCATCTGTTGAAAATAAATGTATTGAGTTCAACTGATTGTGTTCTGTTGTTTTATGAAAATTGACAGACTCTGTATGGACTTTGACCTGTGTCAAAGGGAAAATGGCTTTTTTATAATTACAAAGGTCAGAGGACTCAAATTGATGCAGATCTTTATTCAAGCGTGGTCACCGCAAATTAGTCCTCGTCTCATCCTTGCTGCCTCACAGTTTCCATGAGAATCTTTTTTTTTTAGTTGAGTGGCTGAAATGTGATATCATACAAATTAAATCCTCAAAGATTACATTTTGCAGCACATCTATCATATCAAAGTTTCCAGTTAACTAACCATACATGAACTCAATATTCATCCTAGAACTCTTTGCATGAATGCAAGATTATATACTTTTTTAACAGTTTTACTGAACTGCTTGACTTGATGTTTATATTATATGTTTTTGCTCATATTGTTAATTAAGCTTTATACACCTTATAATGCAGCTACTTTTAATGCTCCTGGTAAAGGCATCATTATGAAAGTTAGTCAAATAATCAGCTCTATTTCTAAGGCTTCAAGACAATTTTAAAATAATTGTCTATTAAATCATGTATTAAGCACTCAAGGCTGAAAAAAACATCTGATCTTTGGCTTCAAAATCAGGTTTATAGATGTCAGAGAATGCTTTTTTTTGTTCCTGTATTAAATGTACACATGGAAGCAAGCTGCAGAACATCTCGCATAGACAGGAGGCAAACTAGTACAAGATGTGGACCTTTAATCAACCCTTTGCACTTTCAATAAAAGGTCAAGTTTTTATTTACCACTTCAAATGTTTTAGCCCACATGTTTAATATTAAGATTGATTGATTTTTTGCTATTCTTTTTTTATTATCCAGTAATGTCAGTTTGAAAAAAAAAAAAATAATAATAATAATAATTAAAGTAGTGATACAATGTAAGCATCATCAGAAAAGTGCACAAAGCAGCAGAAAAGGAAATTCTGCATTGAATAAACCAGCCTATATAATGTAACATTAACCTTTGGTCAAATGATTTTATAAATTTGTCTTTACTGTCTGTGGACAGTAAAATAATAATATTATTTTATACACTACCAGTCAAAAGTTTGGACACACAAAAGTAACAGTATTATCAATAACACAGTATACTATATGATTACAATATAGCTACTGTAAGCTCTATATCGGGCATACGACTGATATTTATTTGTATTATTTTCCACATGTAAGAAAAAAAGTATTAAAATTATAAAAATAAAACATTTTATATCAGTTTTGTTTTGGAAAGAAATGCATACACTTCACTTTTTCTATTTATATAAGAAACACGTCAAACATTTCAGCATAAGCCTTTAGATCAAAATGTCTTTAAGATAATGACATGCATTTCAATCAAATGTGTCCAAGCATTTGAAAATGTAGCATTAACTGGCTCTCTATAATCCATAGAAGATGCAGAAAGGAAAATTAATGGGACATTGTGTCTTTCAAGTTTCATTAAAAAAGGCAACCGGTATCATCTGAACATGCCCTTTATGCAAAAATAAGCAAGACAGAAATACTGAAACTTGTTGTCATAACTGTGTCAGAGTATGCACCTTTATGGATGAAGAATTGGGGCTAAATATTTGTAGGTTAACAATGAGGTAAAAGCATTTCCTAAACCAAGGATAAAATAAGGCATAGATAATTGGGTTCAAGGTTGAATTAAAGTAGCCCAACCAAACAAATGTTTCAAAGACAGCAACTGGTGTGCTAAAGCCAGTATATGCATCTGCTATTGAATTTAGAAAAAAAGGCATCCAGCAGAAGATGAAAGAACCAAGCACGATTCCTAGAGTCTTTGCAGCCTTGTGCTCAGATTGTTTAACAAAGCGAATTTTCCCTCTCTCATTTGAAGAATTTTTCATATCTCCAATCTTTCGAACGTGATCTCTAGCAACAATGAATATTTTAGTGTACAGGCAAACCATTACAATACAAGGAAAGAAAAAGGCAATAATGCTGTCCAGGATTCCCCAAAGGTGGTTATAGAGAAGGTTACAGCTGCCAAGGCAGTAAATTGATTCTATGTAATCCTCCAACCCAGCAACATTTGCCTTTGAGTAAAGTAGTCCAAAAGAGTAGACAGCAGCCAGTGCCCAGCTGCAACATACCATAATCCAGGCCACTGGCATTGTAATCTTCATCGAATAATGCAGAGGATCGCATATAGCTTCGTGTCTGTCTACAGCGATGCAAATTAGATGGAAGATAGAGACACTAGTAAGAAACATATCAAAGCTGGAGTGCAACTGACAGAAGACTTCCCCATAAAACCAGCAGCCACGAACAGTTCTGATGGCACTGAAAGGCATCACAATAACACCAACTAGTAGATCAACCAGAGCAAGAGATAAAATAAGCACATTGGTAGAATTATGCAGCTGCTTGAAATGGCCAATTGACACAATGACAACAGTGTTTCCTAAAATTGTAATCAGCATGCCTAAAGAAAACAACAAATAGAGGATGAATTTGGTCCCCACACTGAACTGTGTCAGGACACAAGAGGCATTAGACTCAGGAAAACAGAATTGCTCCTGAGAAAGTCCAACTACCATCATGAACTAAAAACATATACCAATACATTAACTGAGATAAAGAGGCATGTGCTGGGGAAGTATGTAGAGAGGCTATCTCGGTCTTGTAATAAAAAATACAGTGTCTTAGCGCCGCCTACCCTGTGTCACATATTTGGCCATCCAATCGAAAGTTCTTTGGACAATGAAAATCATGAATAAACAGTCTGCACACACTATTCAATTTGGGAAAATTAGTTAAAAAGTAGTCAGGAATTTTACAGTTTACCAAAGTAAAATTCTTTGTGTGTTTAAGCATAACTGGCAAATAAAGCTGATTCTTATTCTGATTCATTTATTGTTATATAAAGTATTACATTAAAAAAATATGCCATACATCTTGAAAAATAGAAAATATACTGTATATATATTCAAGGCATGATTGGTGGGTGGGTAAACACTGCTATAAGTTGTATATATCCGCTGAGCACATGCAAATCATGTGTGGCCTTGTATGTGTTAAATCAAAATGTTCAGACTGGTTGAAACATAAAATCCATTTGGTTCGCTTTCAGACTATTTACAATTGCTCCCACCATATTGGAAGATTACTGGAGGTTATATTACTGGCTGAACAGAGAACATCAACATCGAAACTGACTGGATGCATAGAGCATCCAGTCAGTTTCAAAATGAAACACAATCAACAGACTTCTGTTCATTATCCTATCACGTTATCAACATAATGCCAAAACAGGCACCAAATTCACAGCAAATCGATCATGGAAAGACAAAGTAACCTGTTTTTCGCACGTTGTTTTCTTTATTACCGTGCAACCTTGTAGTTGTCCTGTGATCTTCTGAGCCTGCGAGTGCTCATGACTGTGGTTACCTTTCAGATACAGACCCAGTAGGTCAGGCAGTGCCGTCAGATTGAGCAAAACCCTGGAGGAAATGGAACAGGGATCTCGTGGATAGAACTCGTTATTGCTGTACAGCAATTAACTTTTATTGGGAATATTGACACCCGCTCTGTCATGTGGAGGAGGCAGTGTCACTTGGTCAGTGAGCGTGTAGATCTGCCTCGCTCTGCTATTCAAGTGTCAAAGGGAAACATGTAGAATTCCGGGATTCAATCTGAGCTGTTGTATATCACAAATCTCTTTTACGTTACTTTTATCTACCTACCACCGTGGTTGGCAGGTTGAGCTATCGGTGGCATCAATGTTGCCCCATGTGTGCACAACAACCAAATGTGTGTAATTAAAACATGATGACGGTGTTGCAAAAATCTATTTCATGGCAGAACGTTATACAAGTGACAGTATTGACATGGGTTTACTATTCGACCCCAACTCAGAGTAAAGCTTTGTTTCCTTTATATCAAAATGAGCCTGCAGAGGGTGTTATGATCTGATTTATCCCAAGTGCCCTCCTTTGGAAGTTTTCCAGGAACATTGAACCAATAGGACAACCCTGGTTGATCCTAGAACAAGCTAGGATGAAGTTATCCCATCTGGCGAGGGAACATCTTGGAATACTCCAGTAGTAGCTTGAAAACATTGCTGGAAAGATATACAATTGTCTAACTGCCCTGACCTGCTTTTATGTGATATGGATGAATGAATAAATGCACTTTAAAAAAAAATATATATATATTTATTTTTGGGCTCTTTGTGCCTTTAATGGATAGATAGGACAGTGGCTATAGAGAATGGGTAATGACATGCGGGAAATGAGCCACAGGCTGGATTTGAACCTGGGCCACACTAACCACTGCGCCACCAGCGCCCCAATAAATGCACATTTGACAAGTGTTTTCAAACTACGTTCTTGGAAAATCAGACCTTGGTGAGAAAAGGGCAGTTAGACCATGACTGACATTAATGAAATCTGGCACTCAAACGTTGTCCAATTTGATAGAATATATTCCCCAGTTATAATTTAATGTTAAGATCCAACCATATCATCTTCCTAGAAAAAATGTCCCACTGGTAGTCTTAACTTATAGCAACAAAGCTAAGTGCAGGTCCATGTCAGGCCTGTGTCAGCCCTATCTATAAACATTACTGAAAGGGAATGTTTTCAGCCTACTCTTAATGTAGAGGATGTCTTCCTCCCAGGACCAAACTGGAAGATGGTTCATCAGAAAGTAGGCTTTTAATTGAATGCTCAATGAATGCCAGGGCTAACCGGGCCTGAGCACGTTTACCTCTTGTACACACTATAAGCACAGATCAGAACACTCACACTAGTCAAACAAACTGGACTTTAGGGTTGAAGCATGCTTGGGCACGGTACAGATTGCCTAGCATGAGTGTGCCCTAAGACTGCACTATGAGCGCCGTAGATCTGTAAGATATGATGGCGCCTGCCCATCAATCGCTTTGGAAGTGAGTTAAAGATTTTAAAGTCAAAAACCCTGCTTAGAAATCAAAAATGCTTTTGCTTTTTCAGACAGGATGTGCCTGATTTTAGCAGTTATGCAAGTCAAAAAACAATTACTATAATGTATTTTTCTGTGAAAGTTGAAGGATCATAGCCTTGTCTATACAATGGTGGTAGAGGCAGGTTGATGCCATTTAGGGATAATTCAAAAAGTCTCTCAGCTGTTTAGGCCACAACACATTAACATATTTAAAACATGCATTTAGTTTTGGAAACTAAATAATTTGATGCGATTTCTTTAAAAGGGATAATTGAGTATCATCTGCATTGTCATGGTTTAGTTTTGTATATTTGAGTTTCCCGTTTTATCCCAGTGTTGCTTGTTTCCCTTGTGTTAATGTTTTCTAGTGTTGATGGTTTCCTAGTTTTGGATTCAGTGTTTCCTGTTTTATTTTGTCATTTCTTATCCTCGTGTATCTCTGTGTTGTAATGTGTTTAGTTACATTCTTGAGTTCTGTGTGTCTTTAGTGTTTCATGATTCAGTTTGTAGTTGTCCTCAGTGTTTCATGTATTGTATTCCTGCCTCTGTGTTCCTTCCCTCGTGTTGTCATATCATTGTTGTAAGTTCTGAGTAGTTGTCCGTCAATGTCAGAGTTTCAAGTGTTTCCAGTGTTTCCTTGTTTTACCTTTTTTGGATTTTGTTCTTGTAAGTTTTTGTTTTGCATTTTTCCTCTAGCCTTTTTGTTAAAATAAATCGTTTTTGTTAGTTTATTCTGCACTTGGATCCACCTCCTTGTTTTCCCACACCTGTGACATGCATAACAATATAAAAGTCAGCTGTTTCCAGATTATTTAATTTTAAGCCTGGCTGCAGTGCCTGGAGTTTTAAAATCCTTCCCAATTTTGAATTCTGGTAGCATCACACACATAAGGAGAATCTAAACACATGTGAAAATCTTGGCACATCACACACTAACAGGACTTTACAAAGATTATCACCTCATTACCACCTCATGTGACCTCACGTAAACAATGGAGCCTGTGGTTAAATCAGGATTATAATGATTTGTGCTGAGGGAAAGAAAAATTACTGCTTATTACTGTCCCTCGTCTCGCATGGTTATTGTGTAGCCGTTATCAGCAGCCACGTTTACAACTCTCTTCCTGCAGGACTCAGGACTGTGGATTAACATTACTTTCACCAAGGAACAAAGGAACTGATCAGTGATTTAAGTCTCCCTCTCAGACAGGATGTTATGAACTTTTACAACACCTGGAATAAACAATCGAGCGGAAACAGAACACTCTGCTATCTACGAATTGACCCCAAAGACATGAACTGTGAAAGAAACCAGTCTCTGCAAAGTCGTAAAATTGACCATCTGTTGAAGGACTGCTGAAGAGCTGAATTAAACCACAGCTTTCAATTCTGCATCAAATTAACATTTATGTCTTTCTTCATCTAGATATTTGTAATTGTCACATTGAATGTATTATAATCATCTTTTTTAAACTCAAAATCTGATCTTCAGAACAGGAATAAGAGTTATATTATGTTTAATAGGAATTTGATGTGGAGCGCTATAGCCATCTAGTGTTAGAATATCCATGAATACGTAACCTTCATAATTATACATTTAGATGTGTTATAAAGCATACTCTTTGATATTAGCTATAGAAGGTGTTATTTAAAGACACCAACTTCTTTTTCTACTTTATTAATATGTCTTATTAAGAATGCTGACTGTATAACATGGTTTTGTTCACCTACAGGATTGGATTGACTGAGGATGTTCCCAGATGGTGTGATTTTCATCTCAACATGAATCTGATGACGTGAACCTACATCAACGTGGATCTGATAGAAATAATATCGAAATGAATGTATGGTGACGTATATATGTTTAGATTCTTAGTCTTAATCTTATTGAGTAAAGTTGGTTTAGTTTAAACAATTGTCCTCCGGTCAGAATGGGAGTCACCCGTGGGCGGCACCCCTCTTTGCCTGCAGACCCCCCTCCTCTCAGCCAGCAGATAAGAGTTCACACTGAGCTCAGATCTTGGGTTCTTCTTAGTTTTGGTTTCTTGAAGTTTAGAGCTTCAGCTCTTGCTCTCTTCTCTTCGGACTTCGGTCTGAATCACTTCTTTTAAGTTTGTGCCGTAGAGACGAGTCTCTGCCGAACTTTCTTTTTCACGCACAATTTTTGGAACATCAATTCTTTCTGGCTCAAGCAAGGTTTTTGAACTTTCTTCTCCAAAGTCTTTGCTCTTCAATTTTGAACGCCAATTCCTTAATTTGGATTCATCAAGATGGCCATCCGGTTAATCTGAATTGGAAATCGACGTATCAAAAGACTCTTTAATACTTTTCCTGTTGGATCCTCTTGGAGCTTCTGAGACGAAGGCTGAACTGACGTACAATCTCCATCCCAGCTGCATACTCCGACCAAGGTGTCAAGGCATCTAATCTGGCCCGTGGACCTCTCTGGGCCTGAAAAGAATCGCTTGCCAGAGACTGAAACGCGGGACCAGCCGGCGGAGTTCAATTGAACACATCTCACAGTAAGACTGCTGGTGGCAAGGGGCGTTGGAAGATTAAGTCATGAGTCGTGTCTATTCAGAGCCCTCCTTTAAATCCAAATAGAATCCCAAAATTCCTTTATCAACTTTTTCTTTTTGATCATTTTCTGATTAAGTCATTCAAACAATATCGCGTCTTATCTCGTTACTAAATATAAAATGTCACCATACATTATAATTGCATTATCCTGATCATAATAATCCTATTCTTTATCTGTTTCATCTATACATTATTGTTTACCCCTTTTATATTAAATTTTACACATAAAATTCAGGACTTTGTCTGTGTGTTTTCTTGTTTAACATTTCCAGAACTTACTTCTTTAAAGATATGAAACTGACTGATTCATTAATTAACTTATACCATTAAAGTTATTTTCTTCCTTTAACAGGAAGTGGTACCCCTTCTTAAATCCGAGGTTAAATAAAGATATAACATCTTAATAATTTAATTACGCTACAATTGTATTCACACACAACTTCCGCCAGACCCCCTTCATGACGTAATTGTCAAGATGTTAAATTCTAAATATCAAACATTTTTTAAAATGAATTGATCTCAGAGCAGATTGGGGATGTAACAGATCTATTTGAGCCAAATGGCACATTTACAACATCAATTCAGAATCATTTTGCTTGTAAAATAAATACTAACTACCCAAAAACATCATCAGTTCACTCATTGAAAAGTGTTGTCTCTGAAATGTCAGATTTAAAGATGTTACCTGAGGTTAATAATTTAAAAGCCTTTCTGAACCAACTATAAAAGAATGCATATATCATTGGGTTCACAGCAGAATTCAAGAATCCCAACCATACAAGGGTTTCATACAATTTTGGGGGTGTTGAGTAACTAACAAAAGGACTGAGGATGTTACAAACAAAAAATGGAGTCCAAAAGCACAGAAAACCCCCCATTACAATAGCTAGGGTTTTAGTGGCCTTTGTCTGGCTTGTGTTTGATGTTTTTACTGAGTTCACACATCCTGCATTCTGAATGCTGCAAAATTGTCTACATGCTACAAGGTAAATCTTAAGGTAAACACAAAGCATTATTATTCCGGGCAAGTAAAAGTTAGGATAGGATAGGATAGGATAATACTTTATTGATCCCCAGAGGGGAAATTCGGGCTCAGTTAATCACTGAGGAGACAGTACTTGACACTCCACTCAGAAACACAACACATCCTCCTTCACATGCAACATGGTTATAGTAAAACTCTTCAACACCCAAAATATTTAACTTCCAACAGATCAGGAACAGGATCAACACAACATTCACTGATATTTTACTTCTGTAAAGCAGAGGTTGGCAAACAGCGTAGTATCGGTCGACTGAAATGAATAACAGATTCAGAATTGATGCTGTACACAACGTGATATCTGAACTTATTGAGACTTTACAGAAGAAGTCCCCAAAATACCAACAAGTCTCTATAAATCGAATCATTCCAGGAAACATGACTATTATCCCTAAAAGCACGTCAGACATAACCAGAGAGAAAATCAGGTAATTTGTTAGCGTATGGAGCTGCTTAAAATAAGCCACTGAGAAAGTGACCAAAAGGTTTCCACACACTGTTAGGATGATTATGACCCCTAAAATGATGTAGAGGGTAACACGTAGAGGTATGGGATAATTTGACTTCAAACACAAAGTGTTTCTGGACTCAAAGCAGCGTTCTGGCTCCATCTGTTTGAAATGAAACGAGAATTGAACGAAATAGGAATGGATTTTATTGAGAAAAAGAGTAATCGGACTAAAGTTTGGCTTAAAATCAGTGAATCAAAATCAGGTCTCAACTGTCTATTTCTTTTGGTTCATGATTCTGCACACAGCTTAGAACTACTGTAAAACATAAGGTTTAATTAGGCCTACCCCATTGCTAATAGACAGTCTGCTCAATTACAAAAACAAACATTTCCAGACAATAATTTCATCTTCTTAGAAATAAAAGATATGAGGGCAAGTTTACATACTGTACAAATACATACATACAAAAACTAAACATACCTTCCACAGTTAGCAGGACAGTGTGGCCAGCAGAGCATAATCTGCCACATGAGGTCGGCTTTTCTTCTACCAAATGAGCTCTGCCTCTGTAGCCAGTAAAGTCAGAGGTTAAATAAAAGACCTTCAGAAATGGAGGTTGGACAATCTTTCCCAGCAGACAGAAAAAGAGATACAGCAGGTAGTGAATGTCCCTTCACAATTCAACAATGGATTCTTAGCTGAAAGTTTTAAACTTAACTTTTTCAATGATTTGCTGGGAGTTTTAAAAATGGCCGACAGGAGTCACTTTTCTTGGACTAATGGCCCTGACGGCCAATGACAAATTGGACTTGATGTCAGCACCTGTGTATGTGTTTAACAATATTAAATTGTTTGTTTTATTTTTTTATTTTTTTTTACTATTACATGCCACAACAAGTTGCTCCCTGACCTGTCCAACCTGCCCAGTCAGTCTGCATATGCAACCTGTGACAGAGGAGAATTATGGCTCGTAGTCTTAAAGAGATAATCCAGATTGTTATTTAAAGGAGTAATATATAACTCTGACAACAACAGTTACATATGAAACTATGTTTCTATGAATCCAGGATGACTTTAAACACTGAATTGTACCATATCGCGCATGCGCAGGTCGAGTAGCTATAACAACAAAGTCACGTGTGACCCCTGATATCCCCGACTGGTCTATATCTTCAGGTGTCATAGGAGGATCTGTTCCTTCAGAATCTTCTCACAAGACACGATGATTCCAAGTGACCAGAAGCTCTGGTGGTCATCCATGTTTCATAGATGCATACACACCAAACCTTCGTTCTATGGCATCCTTCCCGACCGCCAGAGGCGGTGCTTTAAGCACTGGATGACTCATACCAACATAGTCACGAGGAATCCCCACATACCAACCTCATTGCATTGAATCTGATGAATCTGGTAACAGGACCAGACACAGTGGATGGGGGTTGAGGATGTTCACTCTGTAGAACCTCATGAAGGTGCTAGGCGAGAGCCCAAGAGACTGCAGCACAATTGTCCTCCAGGGGCACCTCTCTCAGGGCTGCCCACGATGTCTAGACACCCCTCGTGAAATGGCACCACATTCCAGAGGGCAGAAGAAGACCGCTGCTTCGAGAAAGCATGACCTCACTTAGGACCACCATGACACACAAATAATTGGTCTCATCCACGCTTACTCAAAGTACCGTTTACATAAGCTCGTAAGGCCCGCACTGGGAAGAGCAATACTGACCTGCTGTTGTCTTTACCTGGTGGACGGTTCAACCGTGCCAGCAGTATCGGCTGATCAAGGTTGGACCTTGAAAGAACCTCAGGCAGAAATGTGGCCTTTGGCCGTAAGGTGACCCCTGAGTCATCTGGGCTCCTCCTCAGACATGTAGGATCTAGAGAGCTCCCCCACTTGCTTTTCTGTAGTAATGGCGAGGAGGAAATCAGCCTTTGCTGATAACCATCTCTGCCAGGGGCTCAAACGGAGGCAAACACAGATTTTCCAGCTCAAGGCGCATAACCCGCATTGTTTGTGAGGTCTGAATGTGAGGTCTGAATTTTAAGTTGTTATATGTCTTCTATTTTATGAAAATTGGGTTTGAGTCTGGGATGTTTTGCAAGTGCTTCGTTATTTTTCGACTCTGAGATCTCTGGAGCTTATTTTTGGACACTTTAATATTAATTTGCTCTGGGTTTGCTGAGGCCTGCTCCTGCTTATGGGCTGTTTGAAGCCTGGAGTTTTTCTGGAATCAGCCTGGTAGTGCATGGCCTAGCACTGGACTGTTTGAACTGTCTGGACTGTTGGAAGCCTTGAGCCATTCTGGAATCTTACCTGGTGATGTATGCTAGCAGCAGCTAGCTTCCACTAGTCCTGCAGCAGCCAGCTCCCACTAGCCCTGCAGCAGCCAGCTTCCACCAATCAACTAGCATCCAACCTCCAGCCACCTGCCTGGCCTGCTAGCATCCAGCCTCTAGCCACCTGCCTGGTCTGCTAGCATCCAGCCTCTATCCACCTGCCTGGTCTGCTAGCATCCAGCCTCTATCCACCTGCCTGGTCTGCTAGCATCCAGCCTCTAGCCACCTGCCTGGTCTACTAGCATCCAGCCTCCAGCCACCTGCCTGGCCTGCTAGCATCCAGCCACCATCAGCAGCTACCACCATCAGCAGCAGCTACCTCCACCAGCAGCAGCTACCACCATCATCAGCAGCTACCACCAGCAGCAGCTACCCCCAGCAGCAGCTACCTCAACCTCAATTATAATGAAGTTTTAATGGCTGGAGATCTGAATTGGGAATGGCTAAATGCAGTTTCTGATGAATTTAAATCTTTCTGTGACTCTATTAATCTTAGCCAGCTGGTCAACCTACCTACAAGGCCAAATCTTAAAAGTTCTGATAAGTCCACTTTGATTGATCTAATTCTAACAAATGTTCCTCATAAATTCTCATCCTTGGGAGTCTTCTGCAATGATTTGAGTGATCATTGTGTTGTTGCTACTTGCAGGGACACTAAAATCCCCAAATGTAAACCACGCATTATTTTCAAGAGGAATTTAAAAAAAATCAATGAACAAGCTTATCATCATGATTTGTCTGTGGTTAGTTGGGGGCATATAGGTCTGTTGCCGGATGTTGAGCTAACTTGGACATTCTTTAAGGATTTTTCATTTTGTGAAAATTGTAAATAAACATGCTCCTATCAGGAAATTCAGGGTGAAGGGACGAGAAAACCCCTGGTTTTCCCCAGAGTTGTCAGATACCATCTGTTGCACACTTGTACACAAAGAACCAAGCGTGCATGGGTTTTATGATTATTCTTTTACTTCGGTCTGAAACACAGAGACACAAACACATCAACTCAGCGTGGCTGCACACTCTCGGACAACTGGGTCGACTGAGCTACGCATGGCATCCAAGACCTGCTAATCAAAGATGATGCTTATGACTCTCTCACACACTTATACAAATATTCTGTGCACACACACAGTAAATATTAAAGAAGGCTAACTGTGGATTTCCTACTGTCACTTTTATCACTTTCTCACTTCATCCTGCAGAGCAAGACTGTTTTTCTGTAGCTGTGAATACTTTTCTTCTAAACTCACTTCTTTCATGGTTTCCTGAATGTCTTGTGCTGTGTTCTCTGTATTTTCTTCACTTTCAGTATTTAAAACGTTTTCTTTATTATGTTCCACTGTGTTAAATAGTGTCTTTAGAAAATACATTGCAACATCTTCTTCTTCTTTATCAATAACATTGTCCATGGATTCGGTGATTAATCTGATTAACGCTCGTCTAGTTGTGACACCTTCACTTGAGATCTTGGCGAAAACACACACCTCTTTGAGCTTATCCATCTGTAGCAGCCATAGTCTCTGTGACAATGTCTCTGCCAACTCAAGCTCCTGCATGTCCGCTGCGGCTGCGACCGCGGCCGCGCCCCCGAGGCTGCTCGCTCCCGTCGTCATCACTCAAAGTTCTCCGTGCGCGTTCTTGTCACACTGTACACGACGCTAATCATCCCAGCGGTGCCTCCAATATTTGTTGCACACTTGTACACAAAGAACCAAGCGTGCATGGGTTTTATGATTATTCTTTTACTTCGGTCTGAAACACAGAGACACAAACACATCAACTCAGCGTGGCTGCACACTCTCGGACAACTGGGTCAACTGAGCTACGCATGGCATCCAAGACCTGCTAATCAAAGATGATGCTTATGACTCTCTCACACACTTATACAAATATTCTGTGCACACACACAGTAAATATTAAAGAAGGCTAACTGTGGATTTCCTACTGTCACTTTTATCACTTTTGCTCACCTGAAACACAGAGACACAAACACATCAACTCAGCGTGGCTGCACACTCTCGGACAACTGGGTCGACTGAGCTACGCATGGCATCCAAGACCCCTGTGCTGCCCAGAGCTGCCCCAAAAGTGCCTGTGTGATACTTCTTCAATTTGACCCACAAATGTACCAACTAAAATATCACAGTGCCTTTGTACAGGAATATCTAACAGTATGATTGAACAAGATAATAAAATAAAATATCAAAAACAATATGAGACTGGGGGGGTGCCTAGTGTCCATGAACATGCCTGATATTAATACGGGCCCCACACTCTCCCCTCCAAAATAAATGTCGTCTCGACATTAAGAATTTCCCAGAGTCTTTCAGTCTTCAACTTATGAGTTGGAAGGTAGGTTGAATGGGAGTCAGTCTTTCGTGATACTCTCTGCACAACAACAGTTTATTACATGACATACATCTCCCTCTTCATGTCATGTGTGAGCAACAGACATCACTGGCCAGGTGACACCTGAAGTTCTACTCCGCCATTTTTGCGGGTTAATATCTTGGACTGCAAGGTGAAAACCCTATTACTACCAATAACCCATTTTATACAGACCCACATATACAACTGTATGCCTCACACAAATCACAGTGTCTTTAAATGTGTTAGTGGTCTACTTTCTGGTACTAAACGTAATATATCAAGTGCATTTACATCCTATGCTACATTAATTTACCTTTTAACACTAGCCTTAAGTGCTTCCATGAACTTATTTACTTTCTTTTTCTGTCACTGCCATGAACTTAACATGTGACTATGAACTTGTCTTTCATTTTCTCTCGTAAACATTACTTTCTATGTATAACTGAAGGTTGACCTAATGTGTTGTATGTCAGTGTTTTAGGTGGGTTTCTTTGTCGCAAAGGATATTTTCTTGTAGAAGCTGGCTGCGTCTCAGGGTCTCTCTCGTCTGCTTCATCAGATGACGACACCTTCTCGTCTGCTTCATCAGAAGACCTCTCTGGCTCAGCTGCTACTTCTCCATTCTCCACCTCTGGCTCCATCCTAATGTCATCTTCCCGGTCTAGCAGTTCAGCTTTCTCGTTGTCTTGCTCCAGTTCTCTTTCAGTTTCTTGTGGCAGAAAGTCCTCAGCTTCCACTCTCAGCTGACTTCTGATGTGGTCGGACGGTCTTGCTGGACGTGTCGTGATGAATCTCCAGTCACTTTCATCCTCAGAACTGCTGTCAGGCTCTCTGTCTCTTTGCTTTGTCTGTTTTCTCCTCTTGTCTGTGTTGGATGTTTTCTTTATTTTCCTCATCTCAAGCTTGTCGTCTTTTGCCACTGGCAGGAAATCGCAGGGCAGTAACAGATTCCTGTGCAGGACTCTAGTCTTTCCTGGGCCTTTCTCAGGTTGTACAACATATACAGGACTGTCTTTGTGTTTCCTTTCAGTCACCACATAAACTTGATCCTCCCAGTAAGATCTGAGTTTTCCAGGTCCTCCTCTGTCTCTGAAGTTCCTCACCAGTACTCTGCATCCTGGCTGAAGCTCTACTCCATAAGTCTTCCTGTCGTAGTGTTTCTTTGCTCTGTTTTGCTGGCTCTGAACAGTCTTGGATGCTAACCTGTATGCGTCTTGCATCCTACTTCTCCACTTACTGGCATAGTCACTCTGAGAAGTGCTCTGGTCACTTGGTTTCAGGCCTAACATCATGTCAATCGGAAGTCTGGGGTTCCTACCATAAAGAAGGTAATATGGAGCATATCCTGTCGCCTCACTGCGTGTACAGTTATATGCGTGCACAACTTTCGCTAAGGAGCTCTTCCAGTCAGACTTGGCTTCCTCTGTCAGGTTTCTCAGCATAGAGAGCAGCGTTCTGTTAAATCTCTCGGCTTGACCATTTCCTGCTGCATGATAAGGTGTTGTGCGGGAGCCTTGAATGCCACTGTATTCTTCCAGCTTAGAAAACAGCTTATTCTCGAACTCTCGACCTTGGTCGTGATGCAGCTCAGCAGGAAACCCAAACTTGAGTACAAAGTCTCCAAAGATCTTTTCAGCCGCTGTCTTTGCTGACTTGTTGGTGCATGCGTATGCCTGGGCGAAGCGTGTAAAATGATCTACCACAACTAGGATATACTCATATCCTCCCTTACAGCTCTCCAGATGCATGTAGTCGGTCGATACCATTTCAAACGGGTATGTGGTCACTACATTCACTAGCGGTGCTCTTGTTGGCTTGTTTGGACGTTTCCGCTTCAAGCAGCTACACACTTTGGTCACATAATGATCCACATCTCTTTGCATATGAGGCCAAAAGAATCGATCACGGATCAAACTTAGTGTTCGCTCAACTCCAAGATGTCCCATCTCCTCATGCAACTCTCTGTAAATCAGGTGATGGAATGTTTTGGGTAACACTAGTTGATCTCGAGTGACTGACTTTCTGTACAGGATGCCGTCTTTCGTCATATACAACTTGTTTTTGTCTCTCATCAGCACGTAGATGTCATCACGCCTGTCTCTTTCTTTTAGATGAGGCCACTGTCCTTTGATGACATACTCACACACCTTTCCAATGACTGGGTCATCCTGTTGGGCTTTTTTTAGTGTTTCCATGGGTATCTCTTTCACTGGGGATGCTACTCTTCCCTTCTCTACATCATTACATGCTGCAGTGATTGTGACTGGACACATCCAGGGCTCACGTTCACATGATTCAAGTTGGAGTGTCTGTGTGACTGTTGTTATTACCTCTGGTTCCATTTCCTGTGAGCATGTTTTGATGTACTGCTCCATGTCCAGTGGCATACGTGACAAGCCATCAGCATCTCCATTTGCTTTTCCAGGCCTGTACTTGATGGAGAAGTTGAAGTCTGCTAACTCAGCAATCCACCTGTGAGTCGTGGCATTCAGCTTCGCTGTCGTCAAAACATAGGTTAAGGGATTGTTATCGGTATAGACAGTGAATGAAGGTGCATAGTACAAGTACTCACTAAATCTTTCACAGATTGCCCACTTCATCGCTAAAAGCTCTAACTTTCCAGAATGGAGGTGGTAATTCTTTTCCGGAGCAGTTAGTGTTCTTGATCCGTAGCCGATAGCAACCAACATGCCTTGTTGTCTCTGGTACAGTATTGCACCGAGTCCCTCTTGTGAGGCATCACAGTGCAGCACAAACGGCTTCTCAAAATCAGGGTAACCTAGGAGAGGTGGACTCAGCAGGTAGTCTAAAAGCTGGCAGAGCACTTCCTGGTGGTTCTCTTTCCAGGTGATCTGCTGGCTTGAGGGTAACTGATCTGACTTTTTGTGTTTCCCCCTGCTCCTAGTCACATTTTGTTCTTTGACTTTACTACTTGCATTCTTCTCTTTGGCAAGCAAGCTGTACAGTGGCTTAGCAATGCGTGAGAAGTTCGGGATGTACTGGCGATAGTATGATAGGAATCCTAACATTTTTCTCAGGTCTCCAACAGTCTCAGGCTTGCGGTCTTTAAGTGCTTGCACTGGTGCTATCTCGGCTGGATCCATGCAGTAGCCATTTTTTGATACGATCTTTCCAAGGAATCTAACTCTGTCTTTAAACACTTCACACTTTTTAGCTGTTAGCTTCACTCCGTGTGCTTGATAACGACGTAACACTTCTCTCATGTCATGTAGATGATCGTCAAAAGACTTACTGTGGACAAGATTGTCATCCAAATATGGCTGTGATGATTCATCTCTCAAACCTGTGAGGCACTCCTCCATACTGCGCTGAAACTCTGCTGGAGCCGAGGATAGGCCGAAGGGAATCCTGACCCACTCATACAAACCCCAAGGTGTTATAAAGGCTGTGAGTGGTCTGCTACTCTCCTCAAGAAAACCCTGATGGTACGCCTTGCCCTGGTCCAGTACTGAAAACATTACACTGCCACTCAAGCTGTTTAACATGTCTTGCACTCGAGGGATGGGGTGACGATCAGGGATGGATTTTTGGTTTAGTTCCCTGTAGTCCACACATAGGCGCAAACTTCCATCCTTCTTGCGCACACAGACAATGGGTGATGAGTATGGAGACCTAGATTTTGTAATCCATCCTTTATTCAGCAGGTCCTCCAAATACTCCTTCACCTCCTTGTGCAGCGGTTTTGGAACTGAGATGTAGGTGCGTCTTACTGGAGTCGTGTCACTCAGTCTGATTTTTAACTGCAGAGATGGAATGCATCCCACATCATTCTCATCTTTTGAAAATGCATTACATTCTTCTCGTAGCATTTGTTTCACTTTCTGTTGTTGGTCAGGTGTCAGGTGATCAACTGAAACTGGAGGATCCCATAACTCGTGTTTAGATGCGGTTTGTTGTCTGTGATCCTCTTTGTGACCGTCAGGAGAACTAGCTTTGCTGTCTGTCTGTTTGCTTGTACTCTGTGTTACAGCTGTGTTCTCAGGAATGCTGGCTGGTCTAACATCTACTGGGTAAATAGACTTGATCTGCTGTAGCTGACCTAGTACAGTGCGAGGGATGAGGGTAATGTCATAGTTGCTATCGTTAGTAACAGGAATAGTTACCTTGGACCAGTTTCCTTTCTGCAGACAGATAACGGTCTCTGTAATTGTCAGCCCATCTGGCCACTTTGGGATCTCCTCTGGTTCAAAAAGGGCTTCCTGTTTTGTGGAAAGGGGACCTGTCCGTACATTACACTTGACCTCTCTTGTCTGTCCTGCTGGAATCACTGTCTTTATTCCTCCAACTTTCACCACACCTTCTCTGCCACTCTGGTCACGGCTCTGCACCAGCTGAATCAACACATTTGCTTTTTTACAGTCAATAGAGAAAGCTTCTCCTACCACAGCAGTTGTAACTTCAGGGTGCTGCACCATTCCATTCATTACCACGTGCTCGATAACATTGTAGCCGATGATTGGTGGTTCTGCTACTCCTGGCTCATCAGAGACAAGAATTGGCACAAGTAGCTCTGGCTGCGGGCCTTTGTTTGATTTCAATTTAAACTTCAGTTCAACCCAACCTGCAAACGGTATGGGTGTCTGGTTTGCAGCTTTACCAACAAGAGTCTCATCTTCATCAAGAAGCTCATCCATGCCTCTTAACCTGGTGTGTGGAAGACAGGACTTTCTCCAGTTTTCATTGATGATGGTTACCTGTGATCCTGTGTCCCACAGAGCTCGTGTTGCTACTCCATCAAAGAAACAATCCACAATGCACTTTTTTCCGATGAGAGCCTTTAACTTGGCTTGGCGACGTAAGGAGAGATGGCTGGCATAAGTAGCACCTACAGTCTGTTGAGCCTCCCCACTTTTCTCCAGCTCCGCCTCCAGCTGCCTGATGCGATCACATAGAAGCTCGTGCACTCTGTCTTCTGGTTCAGCTTGACTAGGAGTCAGTGGTTCTTGTGATTTGAAAGTCTGTATTGTCACGTTCATGCCGTCAGATTTCCCTACCAGTCTCCTTTGTCCTCTACAGCCTCTAGAAAAGTGCCCTGACTGTCCACACTTGAAACAGTGTTCACACTGGTCACCTATTTCTTGCTCCCTACACACTTTACATCCTCTCTTAAAACTTGTTTTGTTTTGGCGGGTGGGCCCTTGAGGGTTAGCTATGCTTTTTCTAATTTCAGCCATCTCTTCTCTAAGCAACTTAACTGTTTCATAAAGCTCAGAATCTCTCGAGCTAGTGACAACAGGTGCTTTGTGACTTTTAGGCTTCATCACCTCAGCTGACTGCTCTTGAACCCCTATGCTGGATTTGGCTAAACCCTGACCCTGCTGACTGTTTTGCATTTCTGTCTGTAGCTCATTTACTTTTGGACCTTTGCTGCTTGTGTTCTTTCTTTGCTTAGACTGTCTTTCTGACTCAACACTAGCTGCTTCATTCATTTTGTCAATAAGTACGTCATCTGTCACTCCCTGGTCATCAAGAAACGTCTTAAGCTGAAACTTAATATGGTCACTTAACAGTCCAGTACTGACAGATCTTAAGAACTTCTTCTGTATGAGCTCAGGACTATACTGTTCCTCTGATTCAACTTCTCTTGAAGCAAGTAACAGTCTCTCTTTTAACTCGATGGCTCTAAAGAGGAAGTTTTGAGGTGACTCACGACTGTCTTGTGTCATGTTCACTAGTCTGTGATACAAGTCTGTTGAACTGTCCTCTTTAAAATGTCCTTTTAATATAGATTTTAACTGGGAAAGGGTGAGGTCACTTTTAATCTCTAACATGTCTCGAATACTCAAACCTGGGCTGATCGACTTGATCACTGCCTCCATCACTTCAGCCTCGCTGTGTCCCTTACTCAGGCCTCTGTCAATTTGATGCATCAGGTTTGTGAATGAGAGTCTGTCTTTCTGTCCTTTTTCCCCGATCTGGCCACAAATCTTGAATTCTCTTCTTATTGTCACTTCAGGAAGTCTGTTCACAGTTGCAGGTTGCACACTTAGTGGATCTGAAGATGGACTTTGAGATGTACTGTTCACTTTTTCACTCAGCTTTCTCACTTCATCCTGCAGAGCAAGACTGTTTTTCTGTAGCTGTGAATACTTTTCTTCTAAACTCACTTCTTTCATGGTTTCCTGAATGTCTTGTGCTGTGTTCTCTGTATTTTCTTCACTTTCAGTATTTAAAACGTTTTCTTTATTATGTTCCACTGTGTTAAATAGTGTCTTTAGAAAATACATTGCAACATCTTCTTCTTCTTTATCAATAACATTGTCCATGGATTCGGTGATTAATCTGATTAACGCTCGTCTAGTTGTGACACCTTCACTTGAGATCTTGGCGAAAACACACACCTCTTTGAGCTTATCCATCTGTAGCAGCCGTAGTCTCTGTGACAATGTCTCTGCACACTCTCGGACAACTGGGTCGACTGAGCTACGCATGGCATCCAAGACCTGCTAATTAAAGATGATGCTTATGACTCTCTCACACACTTATACAAATATTCTGTGCACACACACAGTAAATATTAAAGAAGGCTAACTGTGGATTTCCTACTGTCACTTTTATCACTTTTGCTCACCTGAAACACAGAGACACAAACACATCAACTCAGCGTGGCTGCACACTCTCGGACAACTGGGTCGACTGAGCTACGCATGGCATCCAAGACCCCTGTGCTGCCCAGAGCTGCCCCAAAAGTGCCTGTGTGATACTTCTTCAATTTGACCCACAAATGTACCAACTAAAATATCACAGTGCCTTTGTACAGGAATATCTAACAGTATGATTGAACAAGATAATAAAATAAAATATCAAAAACAATATGAGACTGGGGGGGTGCCTAGTGTCCATGAACATGCCTGATATTAATACGGGCCCCACACATCCATCAACGTAATGTGGCATGGACCAAAGCCAGAAAAAGTGATTTTGCCTCTGACTGGTCTATTTTCAGGCAACTAAGGAACAAATGCACTTCTCTTATCAAAAAGGCTAAATCAGAATATTACTTATCTGTCACAACTGAGAACCTCAATAATCCACAGAAATTTTGGAAAGTGATTAAGTCTTTATCTGTAATTAAAAGTCCTCAGGCTCTTCCGACATTTGTTCTAAAAGACTTGGTCCCAGTCTATGATAGAACTGAGGTCCTAAATTGCTTTAACAAGCATTTTGTATCATCTGATTCTTTGTTTGACTCTACAGGAGCTGCCCCTGTGACTCCCTGCACAGACCCCCCAAGGTTTTCAGGAGAACCCTTTAATTTTGTACCTTTTACTGTGCAGCAAGTGCATAAAGCCCTCAAAATGTTAGATCACAGTAAACCCCCTGGACCTGACTTGATAGAGCCCTACTTTTTGAAAATAGCAGCTGATTTTGTAGCACAGCCTCTAACAGTCCTTTTTAATCTCTCAATCGAAAACAAAGAAATTCCATCCGTCTGGAAGTCAACTTTTGTTACCCCCTTATTAAAAGGAGGTGATCCAGCAGCTTTAACTAACTACAGGCCAATATCAAATTTGTGTGTCTTGTCAAAAATTCTTGAATCTCGTGTGTGATCAACTAAAAGAGTTTCTAACCTCAAATGATCTTCTCTCAAAACTGCAATCAGGCTTCAGGAAAAAGCACAGTACCATCACTGCGGCTCCAAAAGTGATCAATGATATACTTGTTGCTCTTGATAAAAAGCAGTACTGTGCTTCACTTTTTGTTGATCTGTCAAAAGCTTTTGACACTGTGGACCATGCTGTTCTAAAGCATAGGCTTCTTTGTTTGGGTTTGTCAGATCATGTAGTTTCCTGGTTCACAAATTATTGGAGTGACAGGACTCAGTGTATTAAATATGATGGTCTGTGTTCTGAATTTGTGAGTGTCCACAAGGGGGTGCCACAGGGTTCAATATTAGGACCTGTACATTAATGATTTGGGAAAAAATGTGTTAGATGCTAACATACATTTTTATGCAGATGACACAATTATTTACTGTTTTGGATCAACTCCTGCTAAAGCTGTTGAATCTCTGCAGAAAGCTTTTGATGTGGTCCAGCACACACTCCTGGAGCTAAAACTAGTCCTCAACACTGACAAGACTAAACTAATGTTGTTCTCAAACAGGACTAACACTAAGAAAGTACCTCAAACTGTCCCCACAGTGTCCACTCTTGAGGGAAATGTCATAGAGGTGGTTCATATGAACAAATACCTTGGTGTCTTGCTTGATGACTCCCTCACCTTCAAGCCCCATATTGACAATCTTGTGAAGAAACTGAAACTTAAATTGGGTTTCTTCTTCCGAAACACATTTTGTTTCTCTTTTGAGGTGAAAAAGCGGCTTGTCACTGCAACTTTTTTATCCATTTTGGATTATGGAGACCTGATGTATATGAATGCCTCAGCTAAATGTCTAAGTAAGATTGACGCTGTTTATTATGCTTCTCTGAGGTTTATTGCTAATTGTGGAGCCCTGACCCATCATTGTGAACTGTATTCTCGAGTGGGATGGCCTTCTTTGTCCACCAGGAGGCTGGGACACTGGTGCACTTTTATTTACAAGGCCATGCTTGGGCTACTGCCCTCCTACATCTGTAACCTAATCACACGGAGAACTGTTGATTCTTACGGTTTGCGTTCAAATGATCAGTTGTTGCTGTCTGTTCCATTTGCCCACACAGAGCTGGGAAAAAGGGCTTTCGTCTACTCTGCTCCTTCTACATGGAACATGCTGCAAAAAGACTGGAAAATAACTGAACTGATATCTTGAGCACTTGAGACGACCTCCTTTACTTGTAACTGTTTTTTATAATTTTAATTGCTAATTGTTTTTTTGTAATTTTAATTGCTGTCTGTATGTTGTGAGTGTGACTGTATAATTTTTGCTGCCTCCTGGCCAGGACTCCCTTGAAAAAGAGGTTTTTAATCTCAATGGGACTTTCCTGGATAAATAAAAGTTAAATAAAAAAAAACCCAAGCCGGTGCTCTCTGGGCTCGTGGTGGATGAAGCCTCATAGCCCCCCTCAAAAAGAATGAAACCAACCTTTGCTACCCGACAGTGCTGTTGTCTACCCAAACATGTCGAGAGGAAATGGAAGCTACATAAACCCTCAGGGTAGAGAGGGAATAGTCAGACTCCAAGAGGTATTGCAAGAACTCCAGGATGGATGGCACAGAGCAGTGGTTAGAGTCCAAATTCCTGCCTGAACAACAGGCCAAGAACAGCTGCCACCTGTTCTCGTATTGAATTTGAGTGGATGGCACCCTGGTGTTTAACAGTCCTGCGAACAGAGATCAAGCAATCTCTCAGCAGTGGAGCTGGCCCTGCAGTGGTCAAACCCACAACTGAAGGCAACAGGGGTCGGGGTGCCAGATCTGCCTCCCAATGTGGGACAGGAGGTCTGTCCTGTCTGGCCATGGTTGGCTTTGACAAAGTTTGCACAGCAGTGGAAACCTCGTCCTCCCCGGCAAAAAGGGGGCTGCCAGGAGCAGCCTGTGGCCCTCCTGGAGAACCCTCTGAAGCACCGCCTGAATCAACAGAAGCAGGGGGAAAGTGTAGAAGGGACCCCCTGGCCAGTCGTTAGCCAGGGCGCCCTGACCCAGAGGGCAGTTCACCTTTGTGCGGGAGAACCAGAGGGGGCAATGAGATGTAATGTCCTGTCTACAACTGGAGATGCTACGTTTCTCTGTCAGTGGCTCTGAGAAAATGTTTTTTTAAGACATGGGACCTTTTTTATCCTACTTTCATGACATCTAAACCTCAGTAGCTCGAAGTGACTCGGCCCTTTACACAAACCATGGAGGTTGTTGCGCTGCAATTTAAATCCTAGTCTTTGTGCCTTAGTAATTAACCAGTAACGTCCGTGGGATGATGGGTGGGGGGATGGTAGGGAAGGGCTATTGTACTACATCAGCTATTACTGCTACTACAACAGGATTCTCTCTATTATTATTGCTCTGCACCTTACTGTATTCAATGTGGTAGTGTGTAATGTGCATGCCCAAGTAGTACGGTGGCCGGTAGGGGTCACACGCTCAGCAACTGATGAAACGACATACATTTAGAAAAACAAGCAGCATATATAGAAACGCTGCACATTAAAAAGCAAATGCAAACTACCACAACAAATGCAAAGCCTGAAATGCACTGCAAAGATACAAACGCGCTGAAAATAGGCAAAACAACTTCATAAGCATCAAACGCGCTGAAAGTACAGAAAAGAAACTTAAGTGAAAAACACACACAACTTGAAAACAACAGCAAACACAGAAACGCTGCTAGTTCAGCCTTCAACGAAAGTGCTCCAGGCCTGTAGGGGGGCTGTGGAACTGTTTATTTATAGGAGAGAGTAAGGGAGACAGCTAGGATCAGAAAGTTATGTTTAGATTGTTTAGATTAGGAAGTTGTATCGTTGAAAGACACAGGATAACATCAATGTTACTGAAACGAAGAGATTAAAGCGAGTCCGACCGGGATTTTTACATTTGGGACGAGAGCCAAGTGCGGGTCCTGGCGATAGTGCTAGCTCTGGGGCTATGAGCTCCAGCTCCAACTCATCCCTCTGCACCCGCTTTCCCAGCCTGATACTCGTGCTTTCGCCATCCCCAGGGTCCGGGTTGAACTCGTTGCTCATCCCTTTGCTACAATTTAACATTCTCCCTGTCATCAAACAATGAGCGCGTTTGATGCTTATGCAGTTGTTTTGCCTGTTTTCAGCGCGTTTTTTTCTTTTGCAGCGCGTTTGTGTCTTTGCAGCGCGTTTCATCCTTTGCATTTGTGGTGGTAGGTGCATTTGCTTTTTAATGTGCAGCATATATAGAATAGCGTTTTTCTAAATGTATGTTGTTTCATCAGTTGCAGAGCGTGTGACCCCTACCGGCCACCATAGTTTAGAAATACTGTATGGCTAGAGTTTGCTTAGATGCCAGAATCAAGAGTATTCTATTAATTTAATTACATGTCATCAAAATGACTTATCAGCTTACCCTGTTTATTACTGAGGGAAGGACTTACTTTAGTGGCCTAGTTGATTGTTTGGATAACTAACTTATTTTAGAATTTTCAATTTGAGAAATTATTAAATTATTCAGAATAGTTCTGGTCTGACAGTTTTGGCATTTCCTGTTTCTGAGGTAAAATCAGTTAACGGTTGAAGGACACAAATGCTCCACTAATAGGTGTGTAGCCCTCCTATTGAAGGACCAAAGCACCCTTTTTATCAACTGGATCTGAATGATATCCAGTGGGGTGAAATTCAAAAGGACGCTAATTTACATATCAAGCGAAACTCGAAAGTTTAAGACAAAATTATTTTAACACAGTTATTTTTTATCTTCATGTGAGAACAAATTTTCCCGAACATGACAGTAGCTAAAATGACATAGCTTAAGATAATATCCTTGGAGGAATCCTAGCAGAAAGATCCACTGCATTCTGGTCAACCAACTAAATCAGTGGTGGTCTGAGTTGTTTCCAAAAGATCCATTAGCAGACCTATTTGATTCAAATGGCACATTTACAACAATTTCATAAACATTTTGCTTGTAAAAATAAAAACCAACTTCCCAAAACTACACGTTTTCATCAGTTTATTCAGTGAAAAGTGTTGTCTCAGAAATGTCAGATTTAAAGATGTTACCTGAGGATAGCAATTGAAATGCTTTTCTGAACCAACTATAAAAGAATGCATATATTATAGGGTTCACAGTAGAATTCAAGTATCCCAACCATGCAAGTGTTACAAAAAATGTTGGCGGTGTTGAATAACTAATAAAAGGATCGATGATGTTACAAACAAAAAATGGAGTCCAAAAGCACAGAAAAACCCCCATTACAATAGCCAGGCTTTTAGTGGCTTTTGTCTGGCCTGTGTTTGAGTTCACACAGCCTGCATTCTGTATGCTGCGAAACTGTGACAGAGCCACAAGGAAAATCTTAAGGTAAACACCAAGCATTATTATTCCTGGCATGTAAAATGAAAGAATGGATGAGACAGTACTAGACACTCCACTCTGAAAGAAAATACATCCTCCTTCACATACAACATGGTTATAATAAAACTCTTCGACACCCCAAATATTTAACTTCAGAAAAATCATTCCAAAGCCTACAAGAACTGAAATACTCCAACAGAGCAGGATCATGATCAACACAACATTAACAGATATTTTACTTCTGTAAAGCAGAGGTTGGCAAACAGCGTAGTATCGGTCAACTGATATGAAAGAAAGATTGAGAATTGATGCTGTACACAACGTGAAAGCAGAACTCAAACAGACATTACAGAAGAAGTCCCTAAAATACCAACAAGACTCAATAGTTTGAATCATATAAGGGAACATGACCATTATCGCTAAAAGCAGGTCAGACATAGCCAGAGAGAAAATCAGGAAATTTGTTGGAGTATGGAGCTGCTTAAAATAAGCCACTGAGAAAGTGACCAAAAGGTTTCCACACAATGTTAGGATGATTATGACCCCGAAAATGATGTAGAGGGTGACATGTAGGGGCATGGGATAACTTGACTTCAAACATGAAGTGTTTCTGGAGTCAAAGCAACGTTCTGGCTCCATCTGTTTGAAAGGAAACGAGAACTGAACGAAATAGGAATGGGTTTTGTTTAGAAAAAGAGTCATAGGAATACAGTTTGGCTTAAAATCAGGGAATCAAAATCAGGTCTCAACTGTCTATTTCTTTTGGTTCATGATTCTGCACACAGCTTAGAACTACTGTAAAACATAAGGTTTAATTAGGCCTACCCCATTGCTAATAGACAGTCTGCTCAATTACCAAAACAACCATTTCCAGACAATAATTTCATCTTCAAGAAATAAAAAATATGAGCATTGGCAAATTTACATACTTTACAAATACATACAAATCCTACACTTACCTTCCACAGTTAGCAGGACAATGTGGCCAGCAGAGCATAATCTGCCACATATGAGGTCAGCTTTTTTTGTACCAAATGAGCTCTGCCTCTGTGGCCAGTGAAGTCAGAGTTTAAATAAAAGACCTTCAGAGATGGAGGTTGGACAATCTGTCCCAGCAGACAGAAAAAGAGATACAGCAGGTAGTGAATGCCCCTTCACAATTCAACAATGGATTCTTAGCTGAAAGTTTTAAAGTTAACCTTTTCAATGTTTGGCTGGGAGTTTTACAAAAGGCCGACATGAGTCACTTTTCTTGGACTAGTGGCTCAGACGTCCATTGACAAATTGGACTTGATGTCAGCACCTGTGTATGTGTTTAACAGTCTTAATTTTTTTTTTTTTTGCCACAGCAAGTTGCTCCCTGACCTGTCCAACTTGCCCAGTCAGTCTGCATGTGCAACATACGACAGAGAAGAGAATTATGGCTTGAGCGTAGTCTTATAGAGATAGTCCAGATTGTCATTTAAAGCAGAAATATTTAACGCTGTCACGCTGACACATCTATTCTATTTCATTCTTCCTGACCGCCAGAGGCAGTTCTTAACACTGGATTATATCTGTCTCGTGTACTCTCAGGTCGAGTATTTAATATCAACAAAGTCACGTGATCTGGGATGACGCCTGACGTAGCTTAAATAGCCTGCGTCTTCACGTGAGACGCCCCTTCTATCTTCTCGCAGGTATGCGCGATGCAGGTTGTTTACATAAGGAAGCAGAAAAACTTTTTGCTTGGAGCCCTGTAACCACGGTTGGAGATACGGAATTTCGTCCTCCAAGGGCAGGGTAGTTACAACGGCTACATTGTTTCACCGTACCGAGCTGTCTGACCGGTGTTTTCGCTGGGGCTCTCAGCGCATTATGGACTGGCTAATGATAGCTTGAAGTTGGACCGCTGAGGTAAGTATTATCCCTTCCTTAGCTGTACAGTGATTTAATTTGGAGAAGAGCCTGGCTTCGGGTTTCTTTGGTTGTTTTTTCCGCGGTGAGAAGTGTCTGCGCTTTCACCGCGAGGCTGATGGTATCACGGTGTGTGACAGCTGATTGTAACTGACTGCTATGCGAGTGGGTTTGCTAGTCGAGGCGTGACATTTTTTGTGTAAAAGAGCAAGGGCTCCCCAGCAAATGGTTTTCGCTTGTGGGTTAATGGTAAACAATTTAGAATAAAAAAAAAAAAAAAATGGAAATATTACTAAAGAAAAGACAGAACAGCTTAATTGTTTGTTAAGCAGTGCATCTGTAAACTCTCCCCATTGGTAGACGGATAGGGAGTTGATTTGATTTGTGGGTGTTAGTTGCCACTGAGTAACACTACCCAGATAGGTAACCATGTCCGACATGTTCGGGTCCCATGTTTGTTGTTCATGCATGGCACCGCTGCATACATCCGATGGCCGTGATGAGTGCCCTACATGCCTCGGTGTGGCACACCTGAGGGAGGGGCTGTCAGATAGTCCGTGCATGAATTGCAGTTTCATGCCACGGGATCTGAAGCTGGCCTGGCTGGCTGAGGTGGAAGGACAGCAGCCTGGAGATCAGCTGCCTCCATCTGGTTCGGCTTCAAGGAGGCGCGGTGGGGCGAGTGGCGCACCGCCGGAATGTGCTCCACCTAGGAAGAGACCTAAGAAGGTGGATGGTTTAGCCATTAAGGTTGATAAATTAGCCTCAGAGTTTGCAGAGATTAAGTCTCTGCTTCTTAACATTCAGCCGAGCAGAGGAGCGGCAAGTCCGGGAGAGGGCCCACCTGATTGGGATGGGGATGCCTTGTCTACAAGGGCTTCCTGTAGCCAGTTTTGTGGGGCCAGTTCAATTCAAGGAGCAGTGGACGCTTCCGTTCATGCTTCCGAAACTGGTTCTCAGCGAACGGTAAGCGGATCCGGGGTTGGTTCAGAGGCTGCCCCAGCCTCTGTTAAACCAGTGGTGCGTATGGCTTCTTTAGGCGGGTCCCTCCGCAGGCAAGCTTCTTCGTACCACCATCCCAGCCATACATTGAGGAGCTCCACAAGTGCTGGCCAGATCCCAAGTCTCTGTCTCACCACACTTCTGACAGCAGGACCCTGGCTTCCATGCAGAATGCTGGCAGTTATGGGCTGGCCCAGATGCCAGCGGTAGAACCAGCTATAGCCTCCCTCATTGTGTAACCTGATGTGGTCTTGATCTTCAGTTCCGACGCCGGCCCCCAGTTTTCAGTGGGGTCCGACATACCACGGTCAGCAATCCCACAAGACGTCAGGCACTCAGCCAGGAGATAGCCAACCTCCTGGAGAAGGACGCCATAGAAGGCGTAAATCATCAGACACAGCAAGGTGGGTTTTACTCAGTGTATTTTCTGATCCCCAAAAAAGAAGGTGGGTTTCGCCCTATCCTAGATCTAAGAGGGCTGAACACATTTCTGAAGGTGTTGCCCTTCCACATGCTGAGAATAGCAGATGTGCTACAGGCCGTGACACGGCAGAGTTGGTTCACATCCATCGATTTAAAGGACGCATACTTTCATGTGCCAATCGCACTCCATCACAGAAAATTCCTGCGCTTTGCGTTCGAAGGCAGGGTTTATCAGTTCAAAGTGCTCCCCTTCGGGCTGTCCCTGGCCCCGCGGGTCTTTACACGGTGCATGCGGGCAGCATTGGCCCCATTGCAGGCCAGGGGTATGCATGTCCACCCATACCTGGACGACTGGCTGATCTGTGCCTCGACCCGGAGGCAGTCAGATCAGGACACTTCAACCCTTCTTCACCATGTGTCACAGTTGGGCCTCACAGTCAATTATGACATGAGCTGTCTCATACCCAGCCAAAGGGTGGTGTTTATTGGATTGACCCTGGATTCAGGTCGTATGCTGGCCTCCCCGACACAATGCAGAGTGGAGGCTATACTCCAGCTTCTCCTCTGTTTCCGGAGGGGCAGGAGGTTACAGTACAGCCTTTTCCTCAGGCTGTTGGGTATGCTGAAGTCGGTAACATCAGTGGTGCCACTGGGCCTTTTGTACCTACGGCCCCTCCAGGTTTGGACAAATGGCCTCCATTTAGATCCAAGGGTGCACAGATCCAAGAGAGTCATGGTGTCCAGCCAATGTCTTCTTGCTCTGCGGCCATGGAGAAACAGGGAGTTTCTGTCCAGAGTCGTCTTGTTGGGTATAGCACCCTCACGTCGCAAAGTTGTAATGACCGATGCCTCAACTTCAGGTTGGGGGGCAGTGTGGAATTGCAGAGCGGTGAGAGGGCTTTGGACAGCGCAGGAGGCTACCTGCCGTATTTAAAGGGCAGACATGGTCTTGTGCGTTCCGACCACATGTCTGCAGTCTACCTTATCAATCATCAAGGGGGCACGAGGTCAACCCGGCTGCTGCAGGTGGCGCACCGTCTCCTGGTATGGGCTTTCCTTCGCCTTGCCAGCCTCAGGGCCATGTACCTGCTGGGGCCACAGAACATGGTGGCAGACTTTCTATCTCGCCAGAAACCTCCCTCGGGGGAGTGGAGGCTCCACCCAGAGGTGATAGAGGAGATATGGCAAATATATGGCAAGGCAAAGGTGGACCAGTTTGCTTCGAGGTCCTCGACCCACTGCCCTCTTTGGTTCTCCTTGATGGAAATGACGAGTCCTCTAGGACAGGATGCTCTGGCACACCCATGGCCAGATCGTTTTCTTTATGCCTTCCCACTGTTTCCTCTCATAGCAGCAATGCTACACAGACTACAGCAAGTCAATCACAGACTTTTGTTGGTTGCCCCGAACTGGCCAGGGAGGCCCTGGTTTCCACGCATGTACAGTCTTCTGAACGGGGGGGGGGGCAGCATCTGGCATCCGATTCCGGAGTGCCTGCAATTGTGGGTATGGCCCTTGAGGGGCCTGAACCACTCCTAGCTGCTTGTGACTGGCTGAAATTGCAGCCACATATACCTTTAAGGTGGAAACAGAGAGCTCCTTCTCTAGCAAAGACTGCAGAAACCGCAGCACTACTGGC